>NC_064629.1:20277801-20904518 GCF_023864275.1 Schistocerca cancellata
CAAGTTTCAGCTTCCGGCGTGGAAGAAGGCTGTTGACGCCGACATTATATCATTTCAACGTAGGGAAAGCAAAACAGATCATTCAATGTTTCTCATTCAACATAAAGCATGTGAGATAAATTTCCGTAACGTTCATAATCATCTAAAAATACAAACGAAGTAAAAATACACCGGAAGCTTATTCGAATTGAATATAATGTAAGATACCAAACGCTTTGCACCTCAATGTCGAATTTGTCCACTTGCAATCGTTTGCAGCATGCACATAGAATGTCATGATTACCACGAGAATGAAGAAATATGTTGGTAAGGATGGAAGCAAGAAGAGACGCAGTCAACAAATATTCTATTCCTCATGGCATTTATTTCATTTGACACGTAAGAAGAGGTAAAGCGGGAACTTACTTTCGTTAACACGAAAGATATGCCGCACATATTGATAACGAGGTGCCCGCATCTCGTGGTCGTGCGGTAGCGTTCTCGCTTCCCACGCCCGGGTTCCCGGGTTCGATTCCCGGCGGGGTCAGGGATTTTCTCTGCCTCGTGATGGCTGGGTGTTGTGTGCTGTCCTTAGGTTAGTTAGGTTTAAGTAGTTCTAAGTTCTAGGGGACTGATGACCATAGATGTTAAGTCCCATAGTGCTCAGAGCCATTTGAACCATTGATAACGAGGAAGTCTGCGTCTTCATACGTTTCCTCCTTGAAATCTGTATGCTCTATTATATACTAAGTAGCCCGACATTGTTTCAGTAATGTTACCCTCTTGTTTGACCCCGTAACGATGAACAGATTCCAAATGCATGTCTCTGCGTGAAAGTAGCTGTTCGAACCCTTCCTGGGTTGTTTTTTGTGTTTTATTGCTTGGAATTCCTGAAGCAGACCACTGTGCCTTCCCCCCCACGTGGGTTAGGTCTCAAAACTAAACCGCTTTGTATCCAATGGCATAATTTATTCATACAGCATCAGCATAAGACTCTTGCGAGTGAGAGAATGACAATAACAATCGTAACAAGAACAAGCAAATAATGAATGATGTTTATTCCAACGCAGAACGAGAATGGCTTTAAATATAAAAATCTATATCTATATCCATATCTATTGATCTTTGAGTTGGCACAATGCAAATATATTCTTAGCATTTAGTTACTGAATTTAGTTCTGGATGTTTGCAGAGAAAAGGAAAAGTCGGTACTTCTCGCTAGTGTAATATGATGTGAACCAGCAACTACCCTTTCCTTAGAACACGACTCAAGCAGGTCCTCAAGTAGGCACTGCTGCATTCTGTTCCCTGACATTGCTCTGATGACGGTTAATGCAGATAGTTCCGATTATGAAATACAAAACGTATTGCAGGTTAGTTACCCAGGATAGTAACATTAAATTTGCGTTGTAGACGGCACATGAACGTGACGACTATCCATATTACTCATCAATATAAAAAGACAATATTTTGGGAATTTAGCGGGATTACTCAAAATGAATTCTGAAATTGGGTGACTGACCGCACAGGTGCTAAACGTCGTCAAGAGTATACGATGTCCGAATCGCATTAGGAATATGAAGATCGTCTTCGAGAGCTCGCAACTTTCACATTGCTATCTCCACCCTACTCCAGACAGCTCTCGGTGGAGTTGCACTACGTTGCCGATGTTATGGAAGGCCTTCAAACCGACAACAGACCACATATTGAAAAATACAAGCGAATTCTCTTGCAGCGTAAGCTTATTGTAACTAATCTAAAAATTATTGGAGAGGAACATTGTCCTATTCAAAAAAAGTAAAATGTTACACACTGTTGACGTCAAACGGACATTATCTATGTCCTGTCTTGTGTCCTACTCATCTATAATACCAAGTGTACTATGAAAATGATTATATATAATGGATTATAAGGTAATGCATTGATACCAGATGGTGGGGGCCGGCCGATGTGGCCGTGCGGTTCTAGGCGCTTCAGTCTGGAACCGCGTGACCGCTACGGTCGCAGGTTCGAATCCTGCCTCGGGCATGGATGTGTGTGATGTCCTTAGGTTAGTTAGGTTTAAGTAGTTCTAAGTTCTAGGGGACTGATGACCTTAGAAGTTAAGTCCCATAGTGCTCAGAGCCATTTGAACCATTTGAACTATTTAACACAAAATGACATTAAAAATTTAAGTTATTCACGAGCAGCTAGTTGAGAATATGTATGAACATTAAATGACACGACGAACCGTCTTGTTCTGCATATGGATTCAAACCCAGCTCATGCAGACTAAGCAAAGATTTCGTGACTGACGGAAACTAACAGTCATTCCTGATTAGGCATACAGAGAGTGATATACCTCGATTTTAGACAGTATCCGTTAGCAAATATCAACTTTAAACTGCATAACGCAAACATTTTTAACAGACGCGAATTCCTACCCAGCATCTATTGTCCCTGTTAACGAACTACGAGAGATGTTAAATATTGCTTCTTCACAAGTAACTTACTTGAAATGCCGTGAGGTAAAGTTGTGTGTTGGACACGGATTCGAACCCGGAACCTAATCGATTGCTATCGAAGCACAGTCAAATGTGACATATCGGAATTTCGCGGCAGTAACTAGATGTTTTCACTGAAATGACGAGACGAAACATTAATTTTTTCCTTCCCAGGACTCCAACCCGGCACCTATCGCTGTTATATTCTAGAGAAAACTAACGTTAAATATGGGTTTGTTGCACCAGCAGTGACATGTGAGCATGTTTGAACTGAAATAATATGACGAAGAGTTCAGCGCTCACTGGGAATAGAGCCCCACACATATCGTTGTTGACTACACACAAAGAGACGTCAGCTACCGAAGTTTTCTCCACCAGCTGCTCAGAATAGCATCTTGAACTTACAGTCATCTCGCAATAGTTCTGTGTCTCACTGGGAGTTAAAAACGTCGGATATCGTTAGTGTTGACAGCGAATGAAAATACATTAAAAATCAAAATTATTATCCACCAGCAGATAGGTGTTCTCATGCTAGAGCTTGATAATACATAATTAAATCTTTAGTGCCGGGCCAGGATTCGATCCCATTCACGCATAGTATGTGAAGGTGTTGAGGAATCTGCAGTTTTGAACAAACAACAAATTGTAGCCGAGCTGTATTGCCACGAAGGGATCAAATTCCGCGTTAAGGGCGGTCTGAGTTGCATTCCCAGTTCAGAACCAATTTTATCGACATACAGAAGCTCAAATAAAAGATGGAATAAGTGTCCTGTGACCATGCATAGCGTTTGTGTCGTCACTTGAAATAAATAACTAGTATAAGAAAGGTTACTGGTGATAGAGTTTCTACATGTCGCCACTCCAGACTTTATTGTGGTTCAACCTACCGTCTACTTGGTAAACAAGGAATATCATCTTTAATGTGAATTTTCAGACCACGCAGCCATTATATCTCCTTCACTTGGTGTAGCCAGGAGAGAATGGAATCTGTCTCTCCCTATCTAAAATCATTGACAGAAGTGGGAATCGAACCCAGACCATAGGTATAACAACCTACCATCCGTCCAACAGACCACGAAATCCTCTTCTCTGCGAGTCATTTTTCTATCGTAACGCAGATGCGCCACACTGGATGAGAATTCTGACACACAGGCTCCCTGTAGTAATTTGCAGCATGTTCAGTAAATTCATTTACTTGGTTGACCGAATCACCATGAACTAGCTGCCTCGGCTACCCAGTGCATACATTCGACTATTTTGTAATCACAGAAATAAAATCACGTTACTGCCACCTACACACAACTGCCAACATTGTAGGATGCAGAAGTTTAAATAGGAAGTGTTCCTTTCCACTTGAGCTATTCTATTGCGCTATCTGTTACTAGAAAACGTCGTTCAGTCCAAAAGAAAAGCTGTAACTGTTTGTCTCTCAGAAGTCAAGACCTGGCCATATGCATAATCTCACAGTGCTGTGGAATCCAAAAGTTCTGGAGGAATAGTTGCCGAGCTCTGGAGCTGTTGTAGCTACGTGTCAGCTTGTAGCATAGATAAGATGTCGCGAGTTCGAATACATTCAGTGCTACATTTTTTAAAACGCAATTCTGCTCTCTGCTGAAGTTATCAATCTAATGGAACTTTGAACATAATTCCCTTCACTTCTCAACCCAAAGTAGTCGCATGTGGAAAAATGACTAACTACTGTGACATTTTGTTCTATTCAGGTTTAATAGACAGCAGGCAGCAGATGCATCTCGAAGATGTGCAGGGAGAGCGCATCGTGCCATAATATGTCAGAAAAGTATTTTCTACATTAGCCGTCGTGTGGTAGTGATATTTTATTCTTCTTCAAACTTTGATTGACAGCTTTAACTCAGAACACATTTTCTACATGCATGTAATCAATAAACTGCATGTGCATTGTGAGACTGTCATAGGTAACATCAGAGAATTCGCATATATCGTTGATGATTAATTTCTCTCTCATGTTTACTATTGTTTTAACAACACTAAAGGAAACCTTACGAAAATTGTGCACTGTATTATAAGAAATGAAATAAAACTAACCATGATAACCTTACGACGAAAGTATCTGTACACAAGCATGCCTCTATCGACACGAATTAGTAAAATACTACTCACTTAGATTTTGATTGGGTCTGTGTTTAATTGGTATGCTGTGTCATACGCAAGAGGTATGCAAATGTGGCATTTCATAAATATAGTTACGTATTCATAGAAACCCAAAATTCGCTTGTCAGCAGCGGAAACAGGCGTTACCTGTTGTGCAGCATTGTAAGTTTTTCAACATTGCACTATGAGCTGAAAGCATTTTCTTGCGATTTCCTTATTGATGTTTGATCTGACTGCTTGTAGCTCTTTCACAGAAGGGATAAAAACGTCTCAGTCAGTGAGACTGGAACTGCGAACCGTAACAGACGCTGTTTCACAGGTCAGCACGTTACCACAGAGCTGGCGAGGAGGTATGGGTCTCAGCTTCCTATTACGACGGCAATAGCAACTAGAACTCGTAAACCGCTATTTAAAGGTCGAGATTAGTTGCGATTTCCACCTGCAACGACTTTCCTGGGCTGAAAACCGTAAATTTTCAATCTTTTGTTACCCTTCAAGCTATAATAACTCAGATTATTCAATGGAAATGACAGGTAAAATCAAGTGAACTTTGAGGCTTAATTCCGTGCACACCAGGAAGTAACTCGTCGATCACAGAGTTGCCAAACATACGTTGCCTTGTTGCCAAATCTCAGTTACAGTACCAGCAGGAAGAAGACGAACCGATGTGATCCTACAGCGGTCTGGGAAGTGACCATAGCTGGTGTCTCCAAGTCGCGGCTGCTACGGCCTGGAATACGTAATGCGTCTGATTCGCTTTCTGTAACTAGGTTTAGGGACTGGAGCGTAGTTACTAATAATACTCAGAACTGACTACAAACTGAGCATCATAAATCAGTAACTCTCATTGTTGTTTTTATATTTCTTTCGTAAGTGCACTCAAAACTAAGAAAGTCATTCACAGGCGTTTTCGTGCCTCGCCGATAGTCGAGCACAACATACAAATAAAAATAAAAAAGAATGTGTGTGTGTGTGAGAGAGAGAGAGAGAGAGAGAGAGAGAGAGAAATAAAAAGCAATGAGAGAGAGTGTAAAAAATTGTTGTAAAGAAATTGAATCATGGTATTTAAAGAAATCTTTCATTAAAATTACACGTTCCACATCATTACGAAATGTCGTATTCATGATCTATGGAACAAGAGTTAATCTAATGTAATCTAATCTAATCTAATCACATCATATTGATGATTAGCCATGAAGAGTCATGAATTACCTTAAGTTTTTCTTACGAGCCGCTAGGTGTCTGAATCTAAAATAAGGATACAAACTTTTGTGCCTAAGCGACAATCGAACTGCACACCTACCGTGCATCCACGAATATAGCTTAAGTATCAGTTGCTTACTCATGAACAGTAAGATGTGTGCGTGTTTGACCAGAAATAACGACACCTGTTGCGATTGTTGGCAACACATGAACAGACATTGAAATTGCGCGTTAATTTTCACTAGCAGGTGGGTGTGCACTTGATAAAGCTAGAAATGAAATTATGAATATTTTTGTACTGGATCAGGTTTCAGACCCACATACTTACCTTTGGAGGAGACCTAGAGAAGATTGCAGTCTTGGGAAAAGGAACGAAATGACTGAACTATACTGTTCCGAGAGATTCAGATCCTCGAAAGAGGAGATACGAATTCGAATCACAGTCCAGCACCAAATGTTTAAACGTCTCTAGTTCAATCAAGTACAAGTAAAATAAGAGCCCTGTCCCTTTAAATGGCTATCGTTTCATCAAATAAAATAAAATTTTCTAATGTAAGTAGGCTTACTGGCGACTGTATTTCTTTTTACCATGACTTCCGCTCTGTCATTTCCCAACGTAAACCGGCTCTGGCCAGTTGGTAATGAAGGAACGTGATGTTTAATGCGGATTCTGGATTATAACGTCTTTCTCTTGAGGTTACCAGAGGTAAAATAAATCTGTTTGTGCCTCTTAAAAGTAAATGCCTGAACCCACGCATTGCACCTGTGATAGCTCGTTCCACCAGACCATTGTGGCCACATTACCCAGCCCCAGGAGTGTGCTGTAACGGATGATGTGCTTAGCTTACAAAATTAGTCACGGTGGAAAAAATGCGAGTCTATTAAATGGTCAAGTAGAAGCAAGCTTCTGACGCAGAGATTATGCTATTCTCATGTCAGCAGGATGTAAAGACTCTTCTAGGCATCATAGGCTGGATGTGAAGCCATTTTGATTTTTCACAAATTCAGCAAATTTCTCAGTTCGAGAAAATCCACTGTGAAGTGTGTAATTTTAATGAAAGATTTCTTTAAATACCATGATTCAATTTCTTTACAACAATTTTTTACACTCTCTCTCATTGCTTTTTATTTCTCTCTCTCTCACTCTCTCTCTCTCTCTCTCTCTCACACACACACACACACACACACACACACACACACATTCTTTTTTATTTTTATTTGTATGTTGTGCTCGACTATCGGCGAGGCACGAAAACGCCTGTGAATGACTTTCTTAGTTTTGAGTGCACTTACGAAAGAAATATAAAAACAACAATGAGAGTTACTGATTTATGATGCTCAGTTTGCAGTCAGTTCTGAGTATTATTAGTAACTACGCTCCAGTCCCTAAACCTAGTTACAGAAAGCGAATCAGACGCATTACGTATTCCAGGCCGTAGCAGCCGCGACTTGGAGACACCAGCTATGGTCACTTCCCAGACCGCTGTAGGATCACATCGGTTCGTCTTCTTCCTGCTGGTACTGTAACTGAGATTTGGCAACAAGGCAACGTATGTTTGGCAACTCTGTGATCGACGAGTTACTTCCTGGTGTGCACGGAATTAAGCCTCAAAGTTCACTTGATTTTACCTGTCATTTCCATTGAATAATCTGAGTTATTATAGCTTGAAGGGTAACAAAAGATTGAAAATTTACGGTTTTCAGCCCAGGAAAGTCGTTGCAGGTGGAAATCGCAACTAATCTCGACCTTTAAATAGCGGTTTACGAGTTCTAGTTACTATTGCCGTCGTAATAGGAAGCTGAGACCCATACCTCCTCGCCAGCTCTGTGGTAACGTGCTGACCTGTGAAACAGCGTCTGTTACGGTTCGCAGTTCCAGTCTCACTGACTGAGACGTTTTTATCCCTTCTGTGAAAGAGCTACAAGCAGTCAGATCAAACATCAATAAGGAAATCGCAAGAAAATGCTTTCAGCTCATAGTGCAATGTTGAAAAACTTACAATGCTGCACAACAGGTAACGCCTGTTTCCGCTGCTGACAAGCGAATTTTGGGTTTCTATGAATACGTAACTATATTTATGAAATGCCACATTTGCATACCTCTTGCGTATGACACAGCATACCAATTAAACACAGACCCAATCAAAATCTAAGTGAGTAGTATTTTACTAATTCGTGTCGATAGAGGCATGCTTGTGTACAGATACTTTCGTCGTAAGGTTATCATGGTTAGTTTTATTTCATTTCTTATAATACAGTGCACAATTTTCGTAAGGTTTCCTTTAGTGTTGTTAAAACAATAGTAAACATGAGAGAGAAATTAATCATCAACGATATATGCGAATTCTCTGATGTTACCTATGACAGTCTCACAATGCACATGCAGTTTATTGATTACATGCATGTAGAAAATGTGTTCTGAGTTAAAGCTGTCAATCAAAGTTTGAAGAAGAATAAAATATCACTACCACACGACGGCTAATGTAGAAAATACTTTTCTGACATATTATGGCACGATGCGCTCTCCCTGCACATCTTCGAGATGCATCTGCTGCCTGCTGTCTATTAAACCTGAATAGAACAAAATGTCACAGTAGTTAGTCATTTTTCCACATGCGACTACTTTGGGTTGAGAAGTGAAGGGAATTATGTTCAAAGTTCCATTAGATTGATAACTTCAGCAGAGAGCAGAATTGCGTTTTAAAAAATGTAGCACTGAATGTATTCGAACTCGCGACATCTTATCTATGCTACAAGCTGACACGTAGCTACAACAGCTCCAGAGCTCGGCAACTATTCCTCCAGAACTTTTGGATTCCACAGCACTGTGAGATTATGCATATGGCCAGGTCTTGACTTCTGAGAGACAAACAGTTACAGCTTTTCTTTTGGACTGAACGACGTTTTCTAGTAACAGATAGCGCAATAGAATAGCTCAAGTGGAAAGGAACACTTCCTATTTAAACTTCTGCATCCTACAATGTTGGCAGTTGTGTGTAGGTGGCAGTAACGTGATTTTATTTCTGTGATTACAAAATAGTCGAATGTATGCACTGGGTAGCCGAGGCAGCTAGTTCATGGTGATTCGGTCAACCAAGTAAATGAATTTACTGAACATGCTGCAAATTACTACAGGGAGCCTGTGTGTCAGAATTCTCATCCAGTGTGGCGCATCTGCGTTACGATAGAAAAATGACTCGCAGAGAAGAGGATTTCGTGGTCTGTTGGACGGATGGTAGGTTGTTATACCTATGGTCTGGGTTCGATTCCCACTTCTGTCAATGATTTTAGATAGGGAGAGACAGATTCCATTCTCTCCTGGCTACACCAAGTGAAGGAGATATAATGGCTGCGTGGTCTGAAAATTCACATTAAAGATGATATTCCTTGTTTACCAATTAGACGGTAGGTTGAACCACAATAAAGTCTGGAGTGGCGACATGTAGAAACTCTATCACCAGTAACCTTTCTTATACTAGTTATTTATTTCAAGTGACGACACAAACGCTATGCATGGTCACAGGACACTTATTCCATCTTTTATTTGAGCTTCTGTATGTCGATAAAATTGGTTCTGAACTGGGAATGCAACTCAGACCGCCCTTAACGCGGAATTTGATCCCTTCGTGGCAATACAGCTCGGCTACAATTTGTTGTTTGTTCAAAACTGCAGATTCCTCAACACCTTCACATACTATGCGTGAATGGGATCGAATCCTGGCCCGGCACTAAAGATTTAATTATGTATTATCAAGCTCTAGCATGAGAACACCTATCTGCTGGTGGATAATAATTTTGATTTTTAATGTATTTTCATTCGCTGTCAACACTAACGATATCCGACGTTTTTAACTCCCAGTGAGACACAGAACTATTGCGAGATGACTGTAAGTTCAAGATGCTATTCTGAGCAGCTGGTGGAGAAAACTTCGGTAGCTGACGTCTCTTTGTGTGTAGTCAACAACGATATGTGTGGGGCTCTATTCCCAGTGAGCGCTGAACTCTTCGTCATATTATTTCAGTTCAAACATGCTCACATGTCACTGCTGGTGCAACAAACCCATATTTAACGTTAGTTTTCTCTAGAATATAACAGCGATAGGTGCCGGGTTGGAGTCCTGGGAAGGAAAAAATTAATGTTTCGTCTCGTCATTTCAGTGAAAACATCTAGTTACTGCCGCGAAATTCCGATATGTCACATTTGACTGTGCTTCGATAGCAATCGATTAGGTTCCGGGTTCGAATCCGTGTCCAACACACAACTTTACCTCACGGCATTTCAAGTAAGTTACTTGTGAAGAAGCAATATTTAACATCTCTCGTAGTTCGTTAACAGGGACAATAGATGCTGGGTAGGAATTCGCGTCTGTTAAAAATGTTTGCGTTATGCAGTTTAAAGTTGATATTTGCTAACGGATACTGTCTAAAATCGAGGTATATCACTCTCTGTATGCCTAATCAGGAATGACTGTTAGTTTCCGTCAGTCACGAAATCTTTGCTTAGTCTGCATGAGCTGGGTTTGAATCCATATGCAGAACAAGACGGTTCGTCGTGTCATTTAATGTTCATACATATTCTCAACTAGCTGCTCGTGAATAACTTAAATTTTTAATGTCATTTTGTGTTAAATAGTTCAAATGGTTCAAATGGCTCTGAGCACTATGGGACTTAACTTCTAAGGTCATCAGTCCCCTAGAACTTAGAACTACTTAAACCTAACTAACCTAAGGACATCACACACATCCATGCCCGAGGCAGGATTCGAACCTGCGACCGTAGCGGTCACGCGGTTCCAGACTGAAGCGCCTAGAACCGCACGGCCACATCGGCCGGCCCCCACCATCTGGTATCAATGCATTACCTTATAATCCATTATATATAATCATTTTCATAGTACACTTGGTATTATAGATGAGTAGGACACAAGACAGGACATAGATAATGTCCGTTTGACGTCAACAGTGTGTAACATTTTACTTTTTTTGAATAGGACAATGTTCCTCTCCAATAATTTTTAGATTAGTTACAATAAGCTTACGCTGCAAGAGAATTCGCTTGTATTTTTCAATATGTGGTCTGTTGTCGGTTTGAAGGCCTTCCATAACATCGGCAACGTAGTGCAACTCCACCGAGAGCTGTCTGGAGTAGGGTGGAGATAGCAATGTGAAAGTTGCGAGCTCTCGAAGACGATCTTCATATTCCTAATGCGATTCGGACATCGTATACTCTTGACGACGTTTAGCACCTGTGCGGTCAGTCACCCAATTTCAGAATTCATTTTGAGTAATCCCGCTAAATTCCCAAAATATTGTCTTTTTATATTGATGAGTAATATGGATAGTCGTCACGTTCATGTGCCGTCTACAACGCAAATTTAATGTTACTATCCTGGGTAACTAACCTGCAATACGTTTTGTATTTCATAATCGGAACTATCTGCATTAACCGTCATCAGAGCAATGTCAGGGAACAGAATGCAGCAGTGCCTACTTGAGGACCTGCTTGAGTCGTGTTCTAAGGAAAGGGTAGTTGCTGGTTCACATCATATTACACTAGCGAGAAGTACCGACTTTTCCTTTTCTCTGCAAACATCCAGAACTAAATTCAGTAACTAAATGCTAAGAATATATTTGCATTGTGCCAACTCAAAGATCAATAGATATGGATATAGATATAGATTTTTATATTTAAAGCCATTCTCGTTCTGCGTTGGAATAAACATCATTCATTATTTGCTTGTTCTTGTTACGATTGTTATTGTCATTCTCTCACTCGCAAGAGTCTTATGCTGATGCTGTATGAATAAATTATGCCATTGGATACAAAGCGGTTTAGTTTTGAGACCTAACCCACGTGGGGGGGAAGGCACAGTGGTCTGCTTCAGGAATTCCAAGCAATAAAACACAAAAAACAACCCAGGAAGGGTTCGAACAGCTACTTTCACGCAGAGACATGCATTTGGAATCTGTTCATCGTTACGGGGTCAAACAAGAGGGTAACATTACTGAAACAATGTCGGGCTACTTAGTATATAATAGAGCATACAGATTTCAAGGAGGAAACGTATGAAGACGCAGACTTCCTCGTTATCAATATGTGCGGCATATCTTTCGTGTTAACGAAAGTAAGTTCCCGCTTTACCTCTTCTTACGTGTCAAATGAAATAAATGCCATGAGGAATAGAATATTTGTTGACTGCGTCTCTTCTTGCTTCCATCCTTACCAACATATTTCTTCATTCTCGTGGTAATCATGACATTCTATGTGCATGCTGCAAACGATTGCAAGTGGACAAATTCGACATTGAGGTGCAAAGCGTTTGGTATCTTACATTATATTCAATTCGAATAAGCTTCCGGTGTATTTTTACTTCGTTTGTATTTTTAGATGATTATGAACGTTACGGAAATTTATCTCACATGCTTTATGTTGAATGAGAAACATTGAATGATCTGTTTTGCTTTCCCTACGTTGAAATGATATAATGTCGGCGTCAACAGCCTTCTTCCACGCCGGAAGCTGAAACTTGTATCATTCTGGATTAATGATAATTGAATATCTCATATGTATACATAGCCCACAAGGCGACGTCAGAAACCATCAGGGGAGAACGCCGCATGAAAACCAAACGTGCGCGCGCGTCTCCACTCTGAAGAACCGTATCGGAGAATCACGGCAAGCATTTCGCTGAAGAGCTGCCTCGTCAGAGAGCCGAGAAATGGCAGCGTCGTAGCAAGTATTTGTCAACACTCTGATAGTGCATTTACTTCCGGGTGTAGGTCGGCGTTACCTCGCTAAATTCACTTGACATTCGTTTTCCTCATCGAAGACTCGTACGATATAATCCACTGCAAGATGACACAATTAGAATGTATATTTAATTTCTGGACTCCAAGAGCGGCGTTCTTCACATAAGTAACACCTGTTTGTGTGTGCATTCGGGAGGACGACGGTGCAATCCCGCGCCCGGCCATCCTGATTTAGGTTTTCAATGATTTCCCTAAATCGCTTCAGGCAAATGCCGGGATGGTTCCTTAGGAAGGGCACGGCCGATTTCCTTCCCCATCCTTCCCTAATCCGAGCTTGTGCTCCGTCTCTAATGACATCGTTGTCGACGGGACGTTAAAACAGTAATCTCCACCTCCTCTGTTTGTGTGTTTAAGGTTGCGTTTTGAGGCTCAGGCAACATCGCAGTGACTATAGTCCGCCTCTGGCCGCCAGTGTGTCGTTAGCTCAGAGGTTCCCTTGTGCGTTGCGGTGCTTGTACTATAAGTTCGAATCACGGTAGAAGCCGCTGACTACAACCTTTTATTTTCCATTTTAATTAATGGAGTTGGAAACTGCTAGTAAAAATTTCTTATGCGAAATCTGAAGAATGCCTTTAAACATCAATCTTCGTCCGATTTCGACTTAGTAAATTAAGTTAATATCATGGATTTCTGCTTTGCAAATTCCAAGGTGCTTCACTGTAAAATAGATCCTGAAAAGATTCAAACCGACTGTCAACGATATAAATTTGAGCTTTGTTCGTCATATAGGTCTAACATGTCAGAAGGTTGTTTATGAAGTGCACATGTTCATTAATATAGTTCCCATCTTCTAAATTTTTGCAATAGCATTTAACTGTAGACGTTTTCTAACACCGGCGTTAGCAATTCCTTTCCGTTCTCTCAAACCTTCAAAACGACAAATTTTTCTGGTTTAAATCTGATGACCTTAACTATTACTTTCGATCAACAAGGTTAGTTAGGTTAGTGGTGTTTAACGTCCCGTCGACAACGAGGTCATTAGAGACGGAGCGCAAGCTCGGGTTAGGGAAGGATGGGGAAGGAAATCGGCCGTGCCCTTTCAAAGGAACCATCCCGGCATTTGCCTGAAACGATTTAGGGAAATCACGGAAAACCTAAATCAGGATGGCCGGAGACGGGATTGAACCGTCGTCCTCCCGAATGCGAGTCCAGTGTGCTAACCACTGCGCCACCTCGCTCGGTCGATCAACAATAAGTACTTCATGAACCCATACATGGAACTCCAAATGTGCAGTGTGCCTGCACTGCTACAGAGCATGCATTGCAAGGTATTCACACAGTTTATCGCATAGACTTGCCATAAGGAATGAAACAAGAACTGTAATACACTTTACACCACAGACGCTCACTCTGGCTTGACGAAAACATCCAAACATTGACCAAAAGTTGCACAAATAATTAAGTTTGAAAGGAAAAGAAACGAGGTATGAAGCATTTATAAATTCATCGAATGTAGTGAGGTGGTTTAACTTCGTCCCAGTCTATAAAATTAATTTCGGGCCATACTCAGCTCTTGCCGATTACCCGCCTACTAATCAGGGCGTCTGTCTCCGTTGCTTTTGAGCGTGAATGGAAATTGTAGAAATTCTCTGTGGAGCAACATTTAATAATAAAGCGTTTTAAATCATCAAAAGCGATGAGCGGTAGCAGGCGCTTTCGATAAAGAACGGGGGAGTGCAGCGCCGCTGCTGTCGCCACGGCCGCTGCCAGTAGCCAGCAAATGGATCCCGGAGCTTTGCCGCATACGGCGTCCAGAGGAGGACAGTCTGCAGGCAATCTGCCGCAAAATCGTTACTAGATAAAATTTTGATATCGGTGTGTCACAAAGCGAGATAGATTGAATCTGCGCTACCATTACATTCACGTCTTCAGCATTCAGACAGAAGAGGCTATAAAAATATTTTATGCCAGCTGTTCTCGATCCACTGACATTATGAACAGAAACAACGCACGCTACCGCTAGACCACAGGCGTAATCAGCCTAGAGTCTCTCTATCTTGGGACAAGTTTTCCTCCAGGAAGTGCCGCAGTCTACAGTGTTGCCAGATTGTGCAGATAACCGGACTTAGAGAATTAGCGAGTTGGCCAGTTTTTTTGTCCCATGTCGCGATCGGCGCAGACTTAGCCTCTGAAGCGGCCGGCCGCCGGTCGAGTTTTATGTCAAAGAGTGTACATATACAGGTGGCAGTAGTATCGCGTAAACGAGGTATAAAAGGGAAGTGCACTGGCGGAGCTCTTATTTGTCCTCAGGTGATTCGTGTGAAAAGGTTCCCGACGTAATTACGGTCGCACGACGGGAATTAACGGACTTTGAACGCGGCAAGGGACATTCCATTTCGGAAATCTTTACGGAATTCGATATTCTGCGATCCACGTTGTCAAGAGTGTGCCAAGAAGACCACTTTACGTATTACTTCTCACTACGGACGACGCAGTGGCCGACGGCTTTCACTTAACGACCGACAACAACGGCATTTGCGTACAGTTGTCAGTGCTAACAGACGAGCAACACTGCGAGAAATCAATGTGGGACGTACGACGAACTTATGCGTTAGGACAGTGAGGTGAAATTTGGCGTTAATGGGCTATGGCACCAGACGACCGATGCGAGTGCCTTTGCTAACAGCACGACATCGCCTGCAGAGTCTCTCCTGGGCCCGTGACCGTAGCGGTAGGACCACAGACGTCTGGTAAACCGTGGTCTGGTTAGATGAGTCCCAGTTTCAGCTGGTAAGAGCTGACGGTAGGGTTCGAGTGTGGCGCAAACCCCACGAAACCGTGGACCCAAGTTGTCAACAAGGCTCTATGTAAGCTGGTGGTTGGCCCATAATTGTGTGTTTACTGGACGTCATGTTCCCAAACAACGATGGAATTTTTATGGATGACAATGCGCTGTGTCACCGGGTCACAATTGTTCACGATTGGTTTGAAAAACATTCTGGACGGTTCAAGCAAATGGGTAGGCCACCCAGATCGCCCTCCACGAATCCCATCGAACATTTATGGAACGTAATCGAGAGATCAATTCGTGCTCAAAATCCCGCACCGGCGACACTCGTAATTATGGACGGCTATAGAGTCAGCGTGGCTCAATATTTCAGCAGGGGACTTGCAGTGACTTGTTGAGTCCATGCTACTTCGAGGTGCTGCACTACGGCAGGCAAAAGAGGTCCGACATACTGTTAGGAGGTGTCTCGTGACTTTTGTCACCTTACTGTATTTGTATATCAAACAACGCCACGGAGTGCTACACTCGCGTTTTAGTTTGACAAACTACATTCATTTTATGGGTTATTATACATTGCATTGCATAAAATTGGCACATTTAGCCTCATCTTATGGAAAAGAAATGTATCGCGTTGAAACGTGAGTGCTACAAAAATGATATCTTTTATTTATTGCACTCACACAGTGTCGTGTACAGCTCACAGTATTTCAATATTTGACGCCCATGTAAGATGCATGTTCAGACATATGCCCACTTCCACCCTCTCCCCTTCACCCACGCCATCATTGATACGTATTAACAGGGACAGTGAAACGTGAAGAAAAACCAACAGTGACAAGAAGCGGCGGCCTGGCGCGCGCTGACTTGTGCTTCCGCCCTGCACCAGTGCTGGAGTACTCCTTGTTTTTTGTATTTTACTGACCCATTTAATACGTATCGATAATACGAAAATCCCACTAGACTGATTTGAGATCACTATATTGCACGTAAAATTCCGCTTTAAAATTCATTTTCATTACAACGGGAAAAAAAATCAAACGGTTTCCGTCAACACGGGGCGTCGCATGAAGGATGTGATTAGCATTATTTGTTGGGGCTGGCTCTAGTTATACATTGCAAAAACAAAGCTGGAAATATCTGCCGAAACAATGGAGCAACTGCGGGTGACAGCTCCGTATATATTTGCGTAGCTTGATCCCTTATCTTCACGGTGTCGGCATGTTAATCTGGTGATCTGGATTTGGTAGTGATAGCGATTGTATCTAGTCTGGTTTCTCTAAATGATTTAAGAGCAACAACTGTGTGGTTGCTTTGAAAAAGTGACGGCTGATTTTCTGATCCATCCTTGCCCAATACGAGCTTCCGCTCCGTCTCTAATGAATGTATCCTCGACGTGGGGTGGCAGCAACAGCGATTTCTATGCCTTCACTCCACAGAACGCAGCGAAATGATTCACGGCTCATAATTTAGTGATTAAGACCTCCTTTAGGCGAGTCAGATTCTGGCGGTAATAATTTTTTCCGTCATCGGGATTTCAGCCAGTCAGTTCTAGGCTAATGGCACTTCCTTGCGGTCATGTAGAGGGGCGGTAGAGCGGTTACATCAACAATACCGCAATACTTTTGAGGCTCTTCATCGAACACAGATAATACTTAAATATCTGAGTAGCTGTCTCGTGCTAGAGTGCAGTGAATACACAAGACGCGTAGCGATGAAGCACAAAGCTTTCGTTTGGCTTGTTAATGCTGCTGGGGACATTCGGTAGCCGCCAGAATAGCACGGGCAGTAATTCCTTACGTAATGAGATAGCGGCGCCCACCGTGCTGGCTTCCTCTGATTCTCGTGCTACCGAAACACTCGGGAGCAGCCACGTTCAAACCCGGAGAATTATTTCTACTTTTTTCTTCACCAATGTCCGAGTAAGTATCGTATGAAGTGAAGCAGTAATGTATATAAAACTTGGTTTGACCAACACAGGGCTTTATTAGGTCCGATCATAATGGATGTAGTGCGTCCTCTCGTTCGTATGAACTTGCCGTGGGGTCACCCATGCAGGGGTAGGGGGTGACAGGAACTTCAATGAAACAAGATCTCTGAATAACTGTGTGACTTGGCATTGTTCTCGTACTCTCGGAAGAATAAAAAGGAATAATTGAGTTTAACGTCACATCGACAACGCTGTCATTAGAGACGGAGCACACGCTAGGATTACGAAAGTATGGAGAAGGAAATCTGACTTGCCCATTTCGAAGGAACCATCCCGGCATTTGCATGAAGCGATTTAGGGAAATCACGGAAAACCTAAATCTGGATGGCTGGGCGGGGATTTGAACCGCTTTCCTCCTGAATGCAAGTCCATCGTGCTAACCACTCCGTCACCACGCTCGGTACACTCGAAGTAACGCACGGATGGAAGTCATATAAATCTTCGATCAATCTATGTTCAGTCTTCGGTTTTTCTATTACGTATCTGACACATTAACAAAATGTCACACTAACTGGTACGTTTTTGATACTGAAAATTATGCGTATTAAATTTGAGAAAGCGAACACTTCCTTTTGCCAAACACCATCATTCGAGATGGATGTTGGACCCGCCAGGTTAGCCGAGAGCGCTAATGCGCTGCTTCCTGGACTCGTATCGAATCCGCTCGGCGGATTAACGACGAGAGCCGGTGTGCCGGCCAGCCTGGATGTGGTTTTAGACGGTTTTCCACATCCCCCTAGGTGAATACTGGGCTTGTCCCCACGTCTCGCCTCAGTTACACGACTCGGAGACATTTGACACACATTCGCACTATTTCACGATTTACACTGGACGCAGACAGCTGGGGTACACTAATTCCGTCCCGGGGTGTATGGGGTGGTGGCAGGAAGGGTATCCGGCCACCCCTTCAAAATTAATCATGTCAAATCAGTACTTACCCTGCCGCCACTGCGCACGATGCGGGACAAAGGCAGTGGCAAAAGAAGAAGACCCGGATGGATGTTGGTTAGAGTGAATTTTTACACCCGCTCTGTGATATGTTCGAATTGTCTGCTGGGTATAAGAAATCGTACGTGGTTATCAGACTGTTTTCAACTGGCCGATCTTGGCTCTTCTGCGTGATTCACAAACCCGGCTAACTCGCGTTGTTTGTTTATACGCAGCAATGCACCGTTGAAGTATCGATAGAGTACGGCTGTCGCTGTGCTGATATTGCTTAAATTTGGAGCGATTCTTGAGTTTGCCCCGATCGCACCAGCAACACGCTGAGCCAAGTCCAGCTGCGTTCAGATTATTTTCGGACTTCCAGTTAGCCGGTTAGGCACGGTAAGTGAGAGATGAACCTCTCATCGACGTCGAGTGCTATTCTTGTTGGACAAGGCTCCTGAAATAGAAAGACTGTGGCCTGGTTGGGAAATTATCCGTAGGGAAAGCACTGGAAAATAAAACAGTTATGCCAAACAGAATACGCGCGTTGACATTCGGGAGGAGGACGTTCACTACCTGATCGATTGTTCTTATTAAGGTTTTCACTGGTCATCTCGATTCGCTCATCTCTACAAGCGACAGATAGTGCTTTTACACAGTTCACGGGTAACTGCTTGTCTTACACAGGGTTTCACGCAATTCTTGTTACAAGCGTCTAGGGGACGCGACGCACTCCCGCCTTAGAAGAGGACGTCCTTCGTCACGTGGAAGAGAACCTGACGACAAATATTCGAAAGATTGCCCATGCTGTGGAGCACACAGGTCACACCTCAACGTCTTCGCTGTGTGCGTACTGTGAAGCGGGAGATTTGAAAGTGGTGTACTTTAGATCGAAACCGTACATTTCTGGGCATGGGTTCCTTATCAAAACTTTATTAAGTCCTTTCTACAACTCCTAGAAGCCCGTAACAGGATTTGTGAAACACCCTGTATACACCTAGTCAAATTCAGCAGAACGTAGGATGGCAATCGCTCCGCAGAATTCCCACGATTCGTTTTGTGGATGACCTATATCGTATGTACAGTTTGGAAAGTGTGTATGCGTCCTTTGTATTTAGTTGTCTACTTTGCATATACATTACCGTCTAAAAAGTGAGGAGATGTATATTCCGCTATTGTGATCATTACACGGTGGTTAAGACATATTTTCCTGAAACCTTACGGTGCGGCCGGCCGGAGTGGCCGTGCGGTTCTAGGCGCTACGGTCTGGAGCCGCGTGACCGCTACGGTCACAGGTTTGAATCCTGCCTCGGGCATGGATGTGTGTGATGTCCTTAGGTTAGTTAGGTTTAAGTAGTTCTAAGTTCTAGGGGACTAATGACCACAGCAGTTAAGTCCCTTAGTGCTCAGAGCCATTTTGAACCTTACTGTGCGTATACGCTGCTTACAACGAGCGCTCGATAACAGACAGCCTACGAGCAGGTTAAAAGTCTATCGCAGATTACGTATTGAAACCTGTTCTTTGGATACTGGGCAAGAAGAGGGCTTATAACTTAGCCGGTGAAACGTGACAAAATAAAAGCAATATGAAACAGAATTGTCTTTTAGCGATGATACAATTATTTGATTGTCTTGTCAAGCTAACGATGCTAATGTAACATTTCTGTCGAGAAATGCGGTTAGCGTAACCCTTCAAAAATAGCCTGTTAGAATACGTCATTGTTACGTATCTTACGTTTATTTTAGCAAATTTGGAAAAAAACGTTTACCGTGGGCCGAGCCATCTCCGCACTTTGCTGCTGGCCGAATGAGCGGTAGCGTGTGAGCTCGTACGAGGAAGACGGCGGCGTTTTTATACGTGATGACCTGGAAATGCGACGAGACGGTGGTCGGCGCGAAGGTGAATGTCTGGGAGGCTGTGAGGTCAGGGCTCAGTAGGACAGCGGGACCGGTCGCGCCGCTCGGCACCAGTCGCCGCTGCTCGGCGGCTTCCGGAAATACGGCGCGTCTGCCGCTTGCCTGCTGCCTGCTGCCGTTGCGGGAACCGGTCAGCTGCGCCTCAGCCGACATAAAAACGGAAAACGGAGCTTTCTCCGCGTAGTCGCTTGTACAATGCACGAAATTTGGGACGAAAGAACGGTGTACCTATGGTATAAAGTGAATTAGCGTTCTGTAGGGAACACCTTGTGGACAGATTAGCTCAACCAGTGGGCGCTGGCTTTCACGGCTTTTAGGCAGCAGTGTTAGGATCGGGTGCTGTCTTGCTACAAAACTAACTCATAGAATGAGGTGACGAGCGACAGAGGAAGTAAGTGGTTGAATCGTCTCAAAATGACGATACGCTTTTAAGTCGGATGAGGTGAAGTGTCATTGTTATTATTTACGTTCCACATTAGAACAGATCATCTTGGGATGATATGGCGATCAATATTTAACCATCGCACACACGTATAGTTCCCTTGACTTTCTTGCGTAACACCATTCCAACGATGATGGGCGATGAAGGAACGTCGTTGTAGAGGCTGGATTTGAATGCGATCTCGTGACGTGGTGCAGCTGAACTGTCCCCGCAACTCTCAGGATGTCTGTCGAACAATTCTTCAATCGGTTCTGGGGGTACGGAAGAGCCGACTGTATCACTGGTTCTAACAACCTACAGTGACCATGCGCAAGCAGGTCCAGTCGAATGGACCAACCAGCTTCATGCAGGCAGCAGTCGCCTGTATCGATCGGGAACTTCCCTCGCAGTCTTATTCTGTCACCAAAGCTGCTGCAACGGTGGATCAGCTCGTACAGTGCCAGACTTGTGTACTATCGTAATAGTGCAAACTTGCTAAAGAACAAGCTGTATTGTTGTACTCTGAGCTGCTAGGTGTCATGACATAATCACTGGCATGTCTTCCAATGTCGAATCTACCGGTAAAGTGTGCAATAATTAATTCTCTGGGCTCCTTCGGAGGACATTATTCGTGTCGAAGAATGTATACTAAAAAGTTCACTGTGCAATATACTTTACATTGTATTAACATTTACTGTTCTTCAGTTAGAGTATAGAGCGCGGCAGTAACGAGCAAACCATAAAAATTTCAGTTTTTCCGAGAGTTACAACGATCGTGGCGAAATGCGCGATGTTTATGCCATAATTTGTTTAAACGTCTCCGTTTGATTAAGAGGCTGTTTAATACCGACTTACGGTAAAATAAACTTTTCAACTTTGTGTCTCTTCAAGAATTTTTCATCTTAAATCATATCTCTCTGGCTGCTTTTAGATTCGAAATTTTATTATTAATTGTATTATTCATTTGATCGTGTTTCCATTAGTTTGCTAATAAAAGGGCGAAACTTTATTTTTTAGAGTTTAAATACCTCACCTCGATAATGAGAAAAAATTATAGGAACAGTCCTACTTGTTCCTGAAGATAAGGTTGTGACGTGAGAACATGAGTAGCTACAGCTTTGTGGAGGCCTTGCTGGTTGGGGGTGACCTTGAACCGACCGGGTGACCTTGACGGCACCCCTGTGTAAAGGCAGCTCCCCCTAAAGCCCGCATTCCCGTACCTGCAGCGCTACGCCGAGTCCATCCCCTGTACGCAACTCTGCTGGTCTCGATCAGCTGACGACGCCCCGCAGTGCAATATAGATGTCTACGGTCTATGCGTCCCTCCTGCAGTACTTCGTGGCCACAACCAGGCTTACGCGTCATACAATGAGATATGCTTTTAATTTGCAAAGAAAGCAAATTTTTGGAATGCAGGCTGGCAAGATATCATTTACGGCCGAGCATCTTGCACCACCAGCTTCTGCAAACTTTGTCTGCACAGATTGAACATCCGTAGTCGTATGGCAATTTCTAAATCTGTGATCATCTCTAAGGATGCATTACCCAGAGAAAAACGTTTTTACTGATACTATGTAAGATGGCTCAACCTCGACTTGTGAGGAGTCGAGCCTTCATCGTCAGCTTTAGAACAGAGTACCTGGTACAGATTTCCGCAGCCATTCTCGGTAAGTAATGTACTGCATGGCGAACAGTAAAAAATACCGTCGGAAATAAGTCAACGGTCAAATAATTTTCGAACAAGCGGCAAGTGCATCAGCACGTCGTGTGTGGATTGTTAATGTTAGTTTAGGCATTATAGATGCAGCACTAGCTGAATTGGGACAAAGGGAAGGACAAATCTGCCGTAGCCTCGCCGAAGTAACTATAATGTAGGTAAACTAATGAGATACTGAATCGTGGGTCGAGGCCGTAGTTCGAGGCGTGTTCTTCCTGAAGCGATGTTCACTGTTATAACCATTTGGCCATTCATCTATGTTCTTCACAAAGATTTGGTCCAAGTCTCAATATGGCAAACAAATTTCTTAAGAGTTCCTGACACGGAACAATATTTATGGTTCACGTTTCGCTCCGAACGGTTTGTAGTTAATTTTCGATCCATACAGCTCGTATGTTGTGTACTTCAATCCGTATACGTTTGGGGATCTCCAGATGACTTTCAAGTGCGTTCAACCACATTTGTTTCCATATGAGCCCTTCAGATACATTTCGTGACTGTATGTCCCGAACGTCAGCTTAGCCGGAAGACGAAATGCTAACGCCACAATTGGCCATTTAAATCCGTTGATTTCCCTTGGCCTGAATGCTGCTGTGTCTTCTATGTTAATACTGTTCAGCTCTTCGGCTATGCCTTCATTGCGAAGTGACCTCGATTTGAATTGGGGATGGAAGTGCCTTCGGTATTGCCGTCACTCGGTTTGAACAAAACCTGTTTCATGATAAGCGGGCGAGTTTCATTCGTGCCATCTCCGGTGGTGTCTCGTCTTGATGAAATTTCGCCTTAATATAATGGGTGCATATTTTTAAGACTTAAAGACCCTTTTTTTCAATTATGTTGCACAGCTTCAGTTATAGTGTCAGGCAGTGTGAGGAATGACCATTTCATTACATTGAAAAGTCGAAGCGAAGAAGGAATGGCTGGGCGGGGAAATATTCTTTTTTTTTTTTTTTCGAGTGTATTGCCATTGTCTGGTATCAGAGAATTATCGGGATCCGGTTCGTTATAAGGGAATAACGTCAGCTGCCCTGTTGGCGTTAAAGTGCAGCGATGTAACGTGATACAAAGATCACGGGACCTCAGGTCGCCGCTCCAGATCTGCGTCCAAAAATCGTGACCGTCGCTTTCCCCGCCCCCAGTTCCCACCACACTTGTCACACGGAAGCTGGAGTCACGCCATCACAATTCTCGCTTTTCTCTTTCTCGTGTACATGTTGCAAGAAGGAAACCATTAAGAAATGTGAAAGGGCTGACAGATTAGCACCGCATTCCTTATTTAGTATTTACTGTTTCGTACAGCCTCTCCTCTTTTAGCCATTGGAAACACCTCCACATTTCGTGGACGTTAACGAATAGTCTACTGCTTCGTTTTCGCAGTTAAGAAATCGGCGACTGGATTCGAACGTGGGCGTACTTCTTTTGGAAGTGATGCACGTGAAGGACATCCCAAAAATGCGTTCACAGATCAAAACATCGTCGAAGTGGACAACACGGTATATGATGACTAGCGATTAAAGGTGGGCGAAACATTATTCTTCGAGTGAAATATATACTCACGCCGCGAAAACTACGAGGAAGCTTGTGAAAGACGGGCATCGCATTAGTTGAATGTTGGCCAAAAGCAATTTCGAAGTAGTTTCTCAGCCATGTTAACACCAGTTTAAAAAAGGTTTACGACGGATGAGATTTTAAGTCAAAATCGAAACACCAGCCGAAGCAGGCATAGTAGATTTCTTCTGCCGGCGAGGTTATGACCAACGTTTGGCTACGAAAGGGAGTCTGCTTAATGATGTGTGCCGGCCGGTGTGGCCGTGCGGTTCTAGGCGCGTCAGTTTGGAACCGCGTGACCGCTACGGTCGCAGGTTCGAATCCTGCCTCGGGCATGGATGTGTGTGATATCCTTAGGTTAGTTAGGTTTAAGTAGTTCTAAGTTCTAGGGGGCTGATGACCCCAGTAGTTAAGTCCCATAGTGCTCAGAGCCATTTTTTTAAATGATGTGTAACACAATAACTGGTGAAAACATCGTGTATATAGCTACTAATGCACAGTGCGTGGAGGACGGTACATCGTACCAGTAATGTAGATTTTCCTCCCTGTTCCATTCTCGTATACAGCGAGGGAAAACCACTATCGATCTGTACGTCCCCTATCTCTCGTATTTATTCTCGCTGTCCTTGCGCGAGATATATGTGGTTGGCAGCCTAACGGCCACACTGTAGTCTTCGAGTAAAAGTTACTAAATTACTTTCCAAAGATTTCCATTCGAGTTCTCCGAGCATCTCTTTTATAATTTCGTATGGGCTAAACCGACATGTTACGGTCCGTACGATCGTCTACTGATGTGGTTGAGTGCCAAACGCCTTTCGGAAATCTAGGAAGACGTACGTCTCCCGGAAAAATGAACTGAAGGAACATTCCCTCGTTCACCGGATTTGGGACCTTGTGGCTCCCACGTATTATATTCCTCCTATCTGCTCATCGAAACAAGTCCGAATGACGTTTTGAGTCGAGTAATTGATGATCCAGCATTCTTAAGATTTGAACTGAACTCACTGGAAAAAACATTGTACGAAATACACGGGGCTATAAACGCAGTCTTTCGGCAGCAGGGCGAGAAATGTTTTATGTAGCGCATTACGGTCCGCTCGTATATTCGTAGCGAGCAGGGATCTACGGAGATGCGGAGTGTCGGCTGCCAAATAGAGCAGGATCCCGATAGAGAGCACGGAGAAACGGTGGCCGTGCTTTCCTCGGCCGACCCCGTTGCGCCAGTCTGCCTGCGGTCGCTGCGCGCGACACACCTCTACCACGGCTTGCCGCACCACTCTGCTCCTAAGGTCTGTTTCTGGTGCAGCTATCACCATCGCTTGTCGTAAAGAAGGACTATTCGTCGAAGTCATTAGAGTAGTGGAACGCGTGCTGTGCTGAAAAGCGTAGGAGGAAAGAAATCCTGTGGCGTATTTATAGTAAGATTCCGGCGTCGAGCTTGAAGCGCTTCAGGGACACCTCAATAATCCGAATGAGCGCGCGTGCATTTCAAACAGTTCCACCCCCGCCTCCCCCCTAATCAGAGTTCGGCGACTTAACGACTGCACTACCTTCCTCTAACAGTTCATTCGGAGAAATCGTGACTATTTTCGTTGGTGATCTACATCTTAAGGGACGCCTGCGAGCTATTCTTCAGAGTTTCTGGCACATCAGTAATCCTTATCAATGCGTGACGAAAAACGATCCATAGGCAAACTTCATAATCATCACAGGAGACTGGCTCTATGAAACACACACACACACACACACACACACACACACACACTTCGAAACAGACCGGCAAGAGTTTCTGTACTTAGCTTCATAGTGTCCAAAGTACGTGTAACTCGTAACCAATACCTCATCTCGGTCCGACACACTGTTTTAACTTTTCAGTTACATTCGAATATCCCGTACTTTTTGGACTCATACTCAGAAAATAACGTGAAATGTTAGGACGTACTTGGCATACGACTGTGTACGAATTCTTTTAGTAACTTCAGTAATCCGATGGTTGTTGTTGCTGTTTCCAGTATGTGTTGAATATGTCGCTTGATCTGGGGTAGCCGGCCGGTGTGGCCGTGCGGTTCTAGGCGCTTCAGTCTGGAACCGTATGACCGCTACGGTTGCAGGTTCGAATCCTGCCTCGGGCATGGATGCGTGTGATGTCCTTAGGTTAGTTAGGTTTAAGTAGTTCTAAGTTCTAGGGGACTGATGACCACAAATGTTAAGTCCCATAGCGCTCAGAGCCATTTGAACCATTTTTGATCTGGGGTATGAGTCTGATGCGATTCCCAAATATAGAAAACAGTGCACTATGCGTCTATCAAACATTTGTTGCATTGTTACTGTTTCAAAATAAGGAAACTGAAGCCGGCAGAAAACCGCGCCGAATCGTATTCCGTTTCTAAGCAGCGGCATGTTTTCATTACTCAGAGATGTAAAACAGGAATCACAACAATGTTTGACCAAACAGGTTTGAAGAATCACAAGTAGGCGTGGTAATCTTCGCTCCCACGGCTGGCTACGTTTTGCGATGTAAGAACAAGTTAATAAATGTTCTGCCCACGTGAAACGGTAAGGTTGCATTGTGGCACAGCCGGTGATGAATGCCTTCGGCTTACATGTTCATTCACAGACATGTCTCACCGTGTAGCAAAATCACTTGCTCATACTCCGTGCTGTGCCAACAAAAAAATGCGCGCTTCCATCATGTCCTTCATTTATGTTACTTGTCCTATCTCTAAGGACCTCGATGTCGACGGGATTAAGCCTCTTTCCTGTTTCCGTGCTTGAAGTTGCCGCCTTACGATTAAGTTGTGTTGGCAGAATGAAGATATTTTCTAAATCCTAGTTGAAAATTGTTAACTGAAATCGAATTATCTGTGAAATTAAAAATCTGCCTCGTGTTCAGTGCACAAGGTTATTAGGAAATTTACAACATTTTTTATGGCTCCAGTTCGTAACATGGAATTCGTTCACATACCATGCTATTGAAAAATATGGCACCCGATTGCTTTTTAAGCACTGTGTTACAATGCATTAAATCAGTGTAGAATTGCATAGGAAGATTAGGGAGTTAACACCGTGGCAGTATATGTCATTGCAAAGAGAAGGCTTCTTACTTAAGGATGGACCAAGCACTCGTGCGGGCATTAGCTTACCGATTCACACAAAATACAGGAAAAAGAAATCTGGATGACTGAAAGGGGGATACGAACCCATATTCTTAATCTCTGCAATACCTCATTCGATCCTAGTAAAAATGGAGCGGGAAAATGTTATAGGTGATCTTACTGCATTGGGTAAGCGAGAGTAATGAAAATTCTCAACCTCAGCTGTCCTAATACAACTAGGAGCAGCTATTTTGTTCTGTTACGTTTTGCACTGGGTGTGCAATGCCTGATACTGTAAATGTTCGTAAATATTTATTGTTCAGATCTGAGGAATAAAACTTCAGAAAGATTAATGGTAAAGTAATCAGCGCGCGTGGATGGCATTAAAATGTAGGGGTACGGTTGTAATTACAAAGCTGATGTGCCTCTTATTGTTTCGAGTCTGTCGAGTGAATGAAGCAACTCAGTAATTTTAGCACGTTGTGGTCGTGATGATTTGACTAACCTAAAGATAAAGAATCCACCAATACTTCCTGCGTTCCTATCTGTTTGCACGTGCATACAAGTCAACGTGCGCTGTACCAGATTGCGCACTTTGTGTGTACTGGACGAGCTCAGCAGTTCTCCCGCTTCCTAAGTATAAGGCGTCACCACCACCACCTTCCGTCGCTTGCGAAGACGCTGACCCTGTGAAGTGTCCCATTCGTTCTACGCAGCATTTTAACTTCGACTATAGCAAATCTTATCGTGAATACCCAATATAGTAATTTTATGTGGTTTTTCATGTTGGTAGGTGTTACTGCATGGATGTTTCGTTTTGCAGACTCTTCATACGAGAAGGCTTGTCGGCGGGGCAGCGCTCCGGCTACCCCCGTTCTCAACAGCCGGGGCTTGGAGCTAACGCCATCTAGGCTTGTGGTGAGTACTCATACAGCATCTCCAGCGAAGGAGTCGCTCATTTCAAAATTAAAATTCGTACAGCTTTTACAATAAACATGTCATTTGTTGAACTCTATCGATTTTAGTTTTCGAAATATTTTACAGTAGTTTCCAAATAGTTCGAAACGCTGCTAACGGACAGCGCTATAATTCACAATACGTAGTGCCTATAAATAGTTCGCCGCAGCTCAAAGGGATCAGTTCCATCTTTGAAACGTGAAAGGAATTAGCGTACCGAGGAAAGAGGTTGAAAAAATGTATTTCATGGAACAACGTGGTTTCCTGGTACTAAAGTGCCACAGGTTGGAACGCAGTCCTAGGCAATAAAGTGCAGTTTTCGAACAGGATTTAATTTTCCGAAAGGAGCCGATGAGAAAACCGTTCGCAAGCTCTTCGCCAAATTCCAACGGACGGGCAGCGTGGGAAATGCTTAGCGGCTAACGTTGGCCCCAGACAAAACGTAGTTTCTCCTCAAAATGTCGCCACGGTTTCTGGAATTATTCAGCGAATTCCAAGGAAATCCGCCGGAAGAACTGCAGCACAGACTGATTTGATGCGTTCCAGCACGCAGAAAATACTGAGACACAGTCAACACCCGTTTACATTCAAAACCCAAAGCCGCCAGCTTTGGGACAGAGGGCTGCCTTTGTGAACCAGATTCTCCCAATGAATGATAATGAATGATTTTATGTTGGCTGCGTCTGGTTCACAAATGAAGTACACTTCCACGTGAAAGGAGTCGTGAATAAATAAAATTTGCTATTTTGGTGTTCCAAAAAGCCTCATTTGTGTGAAGCGAAGCCGGCCGCGGTGGCCGAGCGGTTCTAGGCGCTTCAGTCCGGAACCGCGCGACTGCTACGGTCGCAGGTTCGAATCCTGAATTGGGCATGGATGTGTGTGATGTCCCTAGGTTAGTTAGGTTTAAGTAGTTCTAAGTTCTAGGAGACTGATGACCTCAGATGTTAAGTCCCATAGTGCTGAGAGCCATTTGATTTGGTTTTTGTGGTTAGATATCAATTGAGGTTAAACTACGCTATTCTATGTCTTCACATTTAGCACAATTTCCGCCTCTCCGCGAAAAATTTCACTACACCCACTGACAGGTCTTACATTACTATCCTTGCGTTTTAAAAAATCTTCAATGTCCTTACTTAGCGAGCTGTAGTGCTGTTGCGCTGCACCCTCGTTCAGGAGAATAGCACCCATCCAGATTTAGGTTCTGCGTGATCTCCGTAAATCGCTCAGTGAAAATGCCGGGACGGTTGCTCTGAAAGGACACGTTCCATATCCCTGTCTAAATGTTTAAATCCGAGCTGATCTTCAGTGGGTTCGTCCTTGACGGGATCTTTAATCCATTCGGGTGCCCTTACAGAAAGGACGTCGTCCCATTTATAAAAACTCGTTATGTGTTTCAGTTAAACAGTAGATCAAATACAAGAGCGTGCTGAAAAGTAATACCACCGAACTTCTTATGAGAAAACTCTCAAAGCTTTTTAAATAAAACAAACGTTATTGACATTCTTCGTGGCTACATATTTGTGACCCTCTGCCACTAGACGGTTCCAAATTGTAGCGTGTAACATGGCGGTGTGTAACGTAGCTATGTCAGTATTTGGGGAACAGCTATCTGTAATCGAGTTTTGAATTCGAAGAGTTCGTCCACATATGGAGCACCATCTCCTTCAGCATGACCGTGTCACACACGAGCACAGTGACATCTGTAACAATCACCGTCATCAATCACCCTCCATACAGTCCCGACTTGGCCCCCATCCGATTTTCACCTGTTTCCAAAACTTAAAGGACACCTTAGAGAACTTCACTTTGATACTGATGAAGCGGTACAGGCAGAGGTGAGGTTGTGTCTCCGTCAACAGTGTCAGACATTCTACAGTGACGTTATCGACAAACTTGTGTCTCGTTGGGAGAAATGTGTTCGTCGTCTGGGCGACTATGTTGAGAAATTAATATATAGATATGAAAAATAAAGATGTAGAATGTTAATAAAGTTTGTTATATTTAAAAGCTTTGAGAGTTTTCACCTGAAAAACTGGGAGACATTACTTTTCAGCACGCCCTCGTACGTAAGTGTAGTAACAATACAAAAAAGTAATCCCTATGCGTAATTATTGAAACCCGTTTCACCTATATCTTGAACCTTAAGTGAAATATTAAACATTCACGTCACGTGAAACACCTTGTAAATCCCAGAGGGCATTAAAGGAAATATATAGTTTCAATTAGAGCCTTATTCTACCTGGGAGCAGTTTGAGTGAACGGATTCCGTTCCTTGGTTGAAGTTCCCTCTGCGTGTCTGTATACTAGCAGCAAGGTGGCCAGACTGCAGATTTTTTTTTCTTTTTTTCGCCTCTCTCTTTGTCCTGTATGACCAACGTAGCTTTTGGTTGTGCTATGAACCTATATGTCTAATGTGTAGTAACAAGTCGTCGTTGTGGCAGTCAGTCTGTGTCCGTACGAGCTGCGGATTTACAGTCAGCTTCATTTTTGCCGTTGATGGGATGTTGTGCAGAAGTTTGCAGAAGTAGCTGAATTTTTTTCTGTAGAGAGATTATATCCAGAGCTTATGTCCTTAATCGTGTTCTATATTTTTTGACCTCGCACGCCGCAGTTATCGCTGTTGGACGAAGAATAAAGTCGAGTGATGCGGCGCCTAGAAACTACCGTTTGCATGTCTTCGTTGACGTTTCACCCAGTGACGCATTTTTGAGCTTCTGAACTTCAAACATATTTCAATACTAGATGGAGTGTCTGAGGTCGTCCTCTTGTAATACATAGTCCTTTTCTTCTGCTTCTCCAGTGCACCTCCATCCTGTACGACATGAGTAGTGTGTACCGACGTGACTCACGTTCTTAAATGGTGAAACAGACATTTCTGTGATCCAGGCAATCATCTTCACAGACGTAAAAAAATTTCGGGTTTCGCCCAAGAGACCAGGAAAATACGTAAATTAAAAGCGAAGAATAATTTTTTTTGTAATGTTCCGAAATTCAGTATTTCGCTCGCCTCGAAAGTTCCGAACTCTGTCATTACTGACCAGTCCAATTGTTTCTCTTCTGTCCACATCGCGATCGTGTACGAAGTAATAAATTGTAATTACTCATTCGAGGCGCTATTCTATATTACAAAATGAAAGCTGTAGCTTCCAGTAAACGAGTTAGATTCATTATTGAAATCAAGTGAAAAGAGTTGTAGGAAGAAATAGCGAACTAAATGCAAGTTAGGACAACTTGCGACGCGACTAGAATAAACTGTCTCACAGTGTAGCAGGTTATATCATGAAATGAGCCTTAGTGAAAGCCATAACTGGAGGCGACGTCTCCGCCTTTCGTAGGTTGGCAGTAAGTGAAGAGCTGAAACGAATCCGGCGGCGCTCAGGAGATTTGAAACCTCGGCAGGCTGGTAAGCTTCTTTGTTGGGTTTCAGCGCCTCCCGTTGCACCGTTTCCGGCACACGTACTCGCCTTAGGAACAAAAAAATAACATCTAGTTCACCACCTGCCAGCAGATACTGGAAACATTTCCTTCCTACAGAATAAGATGGGACACTGTAGCTCTCTTAAAGAAGGTTCCAGATGCGGAAGCCTCGGAGCGCTAGTCATGGAGTGATGATAATGTACTAGTATACTTTCGCAAAAATAAACTCACATTTAGTTCCAGTCTGTATAATCCTCTAGTGCAGTGTTCAATGTTGTTCGGAAATTCACCCACACGAAAGCTTTGTTGTAGTAGCGTCTGAATTCCAGCAGGTGATATACTGCCTGTAAGCGTTTTAGTCAGCTAGATTTTGTCGTTGGCGAATAGGAATAGCAGTACCAAGTATTTCTATAATACAAACTCGAACACGTTTTCTTTACTTATGACAAACTAGGGCTTAGTATTTCGATGATGTGTTGTGAATGATAACGAGGAAGTACTTCAAGGTCACCTAGTGCAAGAAGTCCGCAAAATTGCTTTCTCTCTTGTTAGCTCATGTATGGAGTTACTTTACTAACTGATTTTGTTTACTCGAAATACGGTTACGATGTGGAACGAGTCAGCTTACAGGCTTTTGATATATGAATCTTTTTTTCATGCAAGCCCAACCTTTTCATTCACGATCGAATATATAAGCCTGCAAAAATGGAAAATAAATTTGGTTGCGGTCTTTTCCCCTACAGATACTAAAAGGTTATAAATTGCTGTGTGTTAATGGATTACAAGGAGTTGTCAACAAGGAGCATATTCAGTTTAGTTTTAAACCTGACTTTACTCTCTATCAGGCAGTTTACATCACTGGGTAGGCAATGGAAAAATTTTACAGCATAATTCGCAACTATATGGCCCAAATTCAGTATTAAAGAAGAGCAATGAAGTTTTTTCTTAGTGTTGTATTTATAGATTTTATTATTCACTTTGATCTTTGATACATTACTTTCAGTATATTTCGTGACAGAAATATATATTTAATGTGAAGCTGCAGTTAAATAGTCCAACTCTTAAGTAAGATGACTACGAAAAGAACAGGGGTCGAATACCATATTTTATTTATATGGTACGGCTTTATTCAATATAAACTTTGTTTCTAAAAGAAGAGTTGTCCCGTAATTAGAACTTTATAAAAAACTGACCTACTTATCAACTCCTTATTATTCACGACATCTGTGGTTGGTGTTGTACCTAACGACAAATGGTTCAAATGTCTCTGAGCACTATGGGACTTAACTTCTGAGGTCATCAGTCCCCTAGAACTTACAACTACTTAAACCTAACGAACCTAAGGACATCACACACATCCATGCCCGAGGCAGGATTCGAACGTGCGACCGTAGCGGTCGCGCGGTTCCAAACTGAAGCGCCTAGAACCGCTGGTCACAGTGGCCGGCGTACCTAACAACTTCCGAAATTGATAACACGATGTTTTTCTACGAAGTTAACGTGAGAGCTTGTGCAGAAAGCTTTCAAAAACGTTCTTTGGAAACATTCATTTATCTTTTATTGTCCGCCTTTTAAGACTTTTTGTAATAGCAGTATCATGCGGCAGCCTTGGTCAGATGAAATTTCTTATGTGACCAAGCATTCAGTCACGAGCGTCATTTTCCTTAAAGACCTATATTTTTTTCTCATCGTCGTAATATTTTATTCGACTTTCCTGGGCGACATCCTGTGAAAAATATTATGCTTTCTCATATGCGTTTTTCGTATCAGAGGCTCAGTCTGTTCAGCATTTGCGCTTTTGTCCTACTGGATCGCTGAAAAAACACCCTGATGTCATGAGCAGAGTTGAGGCTTCATAACCTACTATCGCATAACGGTTATCGCTAGTTCCAGCTGCGCGCTTTCGTCACAACACTCATTTGTATGCCCCTCATGAATTGTATGCTGTTATCTAAATTTAGGAACGGCTAGTGACTCGTTCAGAATCACCCAGCCATTTCTTTGATTATTCAAATGAACACAGCTCGCCAAATCGTTAAGTGGGAGGGCGGGGGTAGACATATTCCGAAATGACCGGTCGATATAATGTTGAACTTACGTCTGTGACTATTTAACTTTACCCTTTCAAGTAGATAGTATCCTCCTGCTAAGCTATTTATTTCTAGTGGCAAAACTGTAATGTTCGTAACCTGCTCAGAATCAAACGGAAGCAAAAGAACGTGAGTTTTTAGAGCTTTGCAACAGTTATATATCATGGATGGCACAACACTTTAATTATTTAAACTAGCTGTTCCAATGACACAAATGAAATTAGTTTAACCCAACTTATCTGGCACTGAGGAAATGCTCTCGCAACCATAATAGCCTAATTTTCAAAATGATTTGTTAGGTTTACTACGATGCTTTAAAGACTGGGCTGTATTTAGGAGTCTGCGATGTAGGTATGATTTCTCGAAGAAACTGATTTTCAAAACTTGAGAAATACTGTACTGAACTGATATTGTTGAATGAGAGATATTTCACTTTGGCCGTTTCAGCGAATTGACGGACGTATTCTGGCAGTTCCCTGTTTCTGTCCAGAAAGCCGCCACTTCAGGGATTCGGCAAAGGGCTCTGGCCTCGAATCGAATGCGCCCCGCGGGTTAACGACAAGAGCCAGTGTGCCAGTCAGCCTCGATGTGTTTTTAGGCGGTTTCTCACATCCGACAAGGTGAATACTGTGCTGGTCCGAAAGTGCTGCCTCAGTTACACGATCCGCAAACATTTAGGTAACATTAGCACACTTTCTCATTGTTAACACTAGATGCAGACAGGTGGGGCATCCCTCTACCACTAACATTGCCAATCCAAAAATTATCATACTGGCCTCTTAAAGGTATGGGATAATAGTATAATGACCAGGAAAAAGAAGACTCATTTTTGTCCAGAAATCCGTGTGCCATAATTGTGGAACAAATTCGATTTTATGGCATATAGGTATACAGTGCATTACGAGTTATACACGTGGTGAGATGGAAAATTGATTGCTACAAGCACTGCTACTAGAGTTCTACGGTTGAATACATTTTGCAGAGTTTAACTAATAGCAGGTTGAGGGCATTTTGCTGGGAAGGTCCTTTATCGTGGCAAGTGCTAGTAAAATTCTTCAAATAGATGTGGGACATCATGAAATGATGCGTATCATGTCATCGGTTGTACTACGTTTTGAAAGTTCAGTGCCGCAAAAAAGAGAACAGGAATAAATAATCGAAAAATATTTCTGTCTTCAAAAAAGTTGTCATTCGCCCAACCATCAAGGACGAAGATACAAAGAAACGTCAGAAAATTCTGTGCCCGTTTGGAAGGACGTTTTGTGTCGTCGATCCATAAATACACTCACGAGAAACTGAATCAGACACACCTAACCAGTAATGGTAGCGCCCATTTTCGCCCCGATGAAGACGGCGATGCGTCGTGACACGACTCCACAATACACGTTAGGGAGCTGTTCTGCTCCGCGACTGAACAAATCGCGGATATTTGTCCCAGCTGGGTCCAAGGGCCATGTATCCCGCTCACTGCTATTCCAGATGTGTCGTCGGGGTTGTGATTAGTGGCCTTATGTGGGGAGAAGTGGGGCAGAAGCACCACACATGAATCCTCATGTCTGTGAAGTGGTGTTCTGCAGTGATGGTGTGGCCCCTGTCTTGGCTCAGCGTACAGGTAGGGAAACAAACGGATGCACATGACCAGCCAATAGGTTCCTGTATTGTTCGCCGGCGGACGTGTTACGGCCGTCATTTCATCCACTTTTTTCTTTAAATGTGAACTGTTGGCAAGTGGAATGTTCCGCGTCACCGGCGTGCGCCCTTTCCGTGCTTACAGTGTTTAATCTTTCCAGCCTGTGACGTGGAATACGCGCAGGTGCTCGTGTAGGCAAGGACGTTTCTAGGCCCATCCGCCCCCAGCTTGAAGTTGGAATTCAGTAGTTAATTAGAAAATTTGTTGAGATTTCAATTTCGTCTTAGGACTAGTACGAAAACACATTTCGTAGAATCTTAATTCATTGTGACATCTACAACATAAAAACATTTACAGAAAATCTAACAGCGTAGTCGGCCGGAGTGGCCGAGCGATTCTAGGCGCTTCAGTCTGGAACCGCGCGACCGCTACGGTCGCATGTTCGAATCCTGCCTCGGGCATGGATCTGTGTGATGTCCTTAGGTTAGTTATGTTTAAGTAGTTCTAAGTTCTAGGGGACTGATGACCTCAGATGTTAGGTCCCATACTGCTCAGAGCCATTTGAACCATTTATTTTTGTAATTGCATATTTAAAAAAATCAGCTCAAATGAGGGTGCAAATAAACACGCGAATCACTCATGTAAGACGGCACGCGAGTCACTCGTGTTGCTCATGCTTATATGTAAAATAAAATGAGTAATATATTAGCCCCGAGTACAAACTAGCTTAGTGATGGATGGTGGTGCTCTCAGCCTTCCGCGCCCCTTGTGCAACCATTGCATCTCAGAGTAGGACCGCCTGAGCAATAGTCACTAGCTGGTTCTGGATGCGACGTCAGCTCTCAGTTGTTATTGTCCAGCAGCTATTTGCGTGACTGTGGTGGTCCTCTTCCCTGCTCTTACTGTTCTTACAGTCGACACCGACCCCTGTCATCAACACGTTGTTAACCACTGCATTTGACTGAGGCAGTGATGTTTTCCCCAAACCGAAAACTGGCGATCCACCCTTAACAATGTGGGCCAGTGTCTGCTGGGCTACGAGCAGCCAGAATGTGGTCACAATCAAATGCCTGTTGTCCATCTTGGGCAGTATGGCGTCCGACGACATCCCAGCCACTTGACCGGCATCACTATTCCATTCGTCGTAGCGACAGAGACACTCTCCCTGCATTACAACGGGGATCTCTTATCCAGTTGCTCATGGATTGAGTATTGCAAAGTATAAGAATTTAATCAACATATGTTGGGTACGGCGGTAATCCTTAGCGCTTTTTGTGTTGGGTATTTTATTCTGCAGTTGTCAGTATGATACACTCCTGGAAATGGAAAAAAGAACACATTGACACCGGTGTGTCAGACCCACCATACTTGCTCCGGACACTGCGAGAGGGCTGTATAAGCAATGATCACACGCACGGCACAGCGGACACACCAGGAACCGCGGTGTTGGCCGTCGAATGGCGCTAGCTGCGCAGCATTTGTGCACCGCCGCCGTCAGTGTCAGCCAGTTTGCCGTGGCATACGGAGCTCCATCGCAGTCTTTAACACTGGTAGCATGCCGCGACAGCGTGGACGTGAACCGTATGTGCAGTTGACGGACTTTGAGCGAGGGCGTATAGTGGGCATGCGGGAGGCCGGGTGGACGTACCGCCGAATTGCTCAACACGTGGGGCGTGAGGTCTCCACAGTACATCGATGTTGTCGCCAGTGGTCGGCGGAAGGTGCACGTGCCCGTCGACCTGGGACCGGACCGCAGCGACGCACGGATGCACGCCAAGACCGTAGGATCCTACGCAGTGCCGTAGGGGACCGCACCGCCACTTCCCAGCAAATTAGGGACACTGTTGCTCCTGGGGTATCGGCGAGGACCATTCGCAACCGTCTCCATGAAGCTGGGCTACGGTCCCGCACACCGTTAGGCCGTCTTCCGCTCACGCCCCAACATCGTGCAGCCCGCCTCCAGTGGTGTCGCGACAGGCGTGAATGGAGGGACGAATGGAGACGTGTCGTCTTCAGCGATGAGAGTCGCTTCTGCCTTGGTGCCAATGATGGTCGTATGCGTGTTTGGCGCCGTGCAGGTGAGCACCACAATCAGGACTGCATACGACCGAGGCACACAGGGCCAACACCCGGCATCATGGTGTGGGGAGCGATCTCCTACACTGGCCGTACACCACTGGTGATCGTCGAGGGGACACTGAATAGTGCACGGTACATCCAAACCGTCATAGAACCCATCGTTCTACCATTCCTAGACCGGCAAGGGAACTTGCTGTTCCAACAGGACAATGCACGTCCGCATGTATCCCGTGCCACCCAACGTGCTCTAGAAGGTGTAAGTCAACTACCCTGGCCAGCAAGATCTCCGGATCTGTCCCCCATTGAGCATGTTTGGGACTGGATGAAGCGTCGTCTCACGCGGTCTGCACGTCCAGCACGAACGCTGGTCCAACTGAGGCGCCAGGTGGAAATGGCATGGCAAGCCGTTCCACAGGACTACAGCCAGCATCTCTACGATCGTCTCCATGGGAGAATAGCAGCCTGCATTGCTGCGAAAGGTGGATATACTCTGTACTAGTGCCGACATTGTGCATGCTCTGTTGCCTGTGTCTATGTGCCTGTGGTTCTGTCAGTGTGATCATGTGATGTATCTGACCCCAGGAATGTGTCAATAAAGTTTCCCCTTCCTGGGACAATGAATTCACGGTGTTCTTATTTCAATTTCCAGGAGTGTATGATGGATCGAGTTAAAAATGAAATTTTGAAACTGAGTTGTACTTCAAAAAAGTACAAAAGTTCGCCAGAGTAGTAACTTGTAGAAACACTACGACATGTACCATGATCTCGAATCATAGGAACTTCTAGTCCAATGGAATGTAAACGGAAAATAAATCTAAAGGGAAGTAGTCGTTTCGTCGACAGTGCAATAGCTGAGTTGATGAACAGCCTGTAGCTTGTGGAAAAATTTGTGTTGGCATCCACCTGTTGGGTCAGGGATTTGAACAACCTTCCTGCCCCCCCCCCCCCCCAAAAAAAAGAAGTGTTGTTAACCATCTCGCTCAGCTCTCATGTTATGTCTGTTGTCGTGACACACTGTCGATATTGTTCTCCGAAGTAGTCTGTGCCTTAGTCGATGATCAGTGTCATTTTGTCTTGGAAGGATAAGTTCTCAATCTGTGGAGTAGGAACAGACCCAGGAGGGGTCTCACTACCAACTTTTACTTAATGCTACGACCATTGTAATTGCATTGTCGAAATGCGTCTCCGTATTGGATGGTTATCAGCTTCTCATAGAGCCTGCTTAATTTGCTTTACTTCGCTTTTTCGTGTCCGGAAACCGAATCGTAGTCTTTCAGCACAGTAGCGAGCCACGTCCGTGGCTTCTTTCTTGTCCAGCCACAGATTGTCGAGTTTGCATTACAGAGTACCACAATCACACTTGCCGACATCCACATTACAGTGGCCCCTCCTGCTAATATAGACCGGATATATTCTCAATTTGGTCTATCCATGTACTCGCTGCACTTCCCTTCGGTCTGTTGCCCTCTATCTTCCCTTCTGTGATTATTTTCTCTAGACTTTCTCCAACTCTTCTCACAATATGGCCAGAGAACTGGAGAATTTTTTGGTTGATGCAAGAAGAAAGGTGCCTGGAGATAGTGAATTGCTTAATGATGGACACATTTTTCATTCTTTTGGTTCATTTTATGTGCAGCATCCTGTGCCACCACCAGAGCTGAAATGCATCAAAACGCTGTTTGTCTCTGGCCTTAAGGGTCCATGTTTCCCAGCCATAAAAGGAGACACAAAACACCAGTGTTTCAACCAGCCAGACCTTTGTGGTGTTTGTTATAGTTCTGTTCGTAGTAACTCACCCTAGTGTGACCCGTCGTCTTCTCATCTTCACAGCTTCCCGTGTCACAGATGGTTACCCGAGATAGATGAAAGACTGTGTGACTTCCACTTCCTGTAAATCGACCTGCGAGTAGAACCCATGCTCCTTAATCAATTATCACGAGTTTGGACTTAAACTGAGATTGGAGTCCTAATCCGTGTGATTGACTGATGTCGTTTACTTTTGTTAGTAGCTCAGCAAGTTCATCTCTGCTACTGCCTATAGCATGGTATCATCTGTAAATCACATGTTGTTAGTAGTTCTGCCACCAATTGAGATGCCGTTAGTCCAACCGTGAAGAGCATTCCTAATGATATGTTCTGCATAAATGTCGTAAAGTTGAGGGGATTAGAACGCAACCCTTTCTGACGCCTTTTGATACACATAAAATCACATGCACCAGAATCTGTTGTCACAGCTATGAGGTTGTGTGGACTTCTGATCTGAGCTCTTAAGTGCATTAGGACATCAAACTCTGCAAAACACTAGCCACAACTTCTCCCAAACAACACAGTCAATGCATTCCTACAGTCAAGGAAACAGATGAAAACAGGAACACAGAACTGTCAAGATTTCTCAGTTATTTGTTGTATGTTGGGAATCTGTTCATGAGTTCCTTTCCTTTCAACAAAACCTGCTTGTTCTGTGGATGTGTGAGACTGAATATATGGGTTCAAATGCTGGTTTGAGATGTAGAGGAGAATTTGGCTTGAGTGGTATATGAGAGCAATAGTTTGTAGTTGGAGCAGTTCTTGGTTGAGCCTTTCTTGTGCAGGAGGATGAAGAGAGGCTTCAGCCAGTCATGTGGCCACTCCCCAGTTTCCCATATTCTTGTACACAATGAATGCAAGCACATTCCTGCCACATTTTTGTCATCGTCTCCCCAGGTATACAGTCTAAATGAGGAGATTCATAGTTCTTCACATGTTGAATTGTGTTCTCTGTTTCACTACGTAAGAGTGTAATCTCCAACATAAGTTGATCAACCACTTGACCGACCATGCTGTTGTTAATTCCAGAACACAACGTTTCACAGTAATCTTCCTTGTATCTCATGGGGTTGACATCCTCTCGTCTACCGCCCATGTATGAAGATTAAATTCACTGGTGATGCTTTTGAGTTTCTTGAAGAGATCACGCACTGGACTGTGATTGTGATGTTCTTCTATCTAATTGCAAATGCTGTTAATGATGTGTGACCTGTCCTTCCTACAATTCTGTTGTATTTCTCTGCATAGGTTCTTATATCTGTATTGATCATGGGTAGTGTGGATACCAGTTTTCTTCAGATATTTCTCTCTTCAACTAATTGTAGTGTGGACTGTGATAGCCAAGGATGTTTAGCACTTTGTGATTGTGCTGATGTTGGAAGTGATGTTTATTGTCCTTCAAAATGGATGCATGACTCTCCAATGTAGCCAGTGGCGCAGTGGTTAGCACACTGGACTCGCATTCGGGAGGACGACGGTTCAATCCCGTCTCCGGCCATCCTGATTTAGGTTTTCCGTGATTTCCCTAAATCGCTTCAGGCAAATGCCGGGATGGTTCCTTTGAAAGGGCACGGCCGATTTCCTTCCCCAAACTTCCCTCACCCAGGCTTGCACTCCGTCTCTAATGCCCTCGTTGTCGACGGGACGTTAAACACTAATCTCCTCCTCCTCCAAATATGGGGAAAATTTCTACTGTACTCTATACAGTACAGTGCGGCCACAGTGTCCAGCATAGGGATAGAGAAACAATTAAAATCACTAAAAAGAGGAAAGGCCGCTGGACCTGATGGGATACCAGTTCGATTTTACACAGAGTACGCGAAGGAACTTGCCTCCCTTCTTGCAGCGGTGTACCGTAGGTCTCTAGAAGAGCGTAGCATTCCAAAGGATTGGAAAAGGGCACAGGTCATCCCTGTTTTCAAGAAGGGACGTCGAACAGATGTGCAAAACTATAGACCTATATATCTAACGTCGATCAGTTGTAGAATTTTTGAACACGTATTATGTTCGAGTATAATGACTTTTCTGGAGACTAGAAATCTACTCTGTAGGAATCAGCATGGGTTTCGAAAAAGACGGTCATGTGAAACCCAGCTCGCGCTATTCGTCCACGAGACTCAGAGGGCCATAGACACGGGTTCACAGGTAGATGCCGTGTTTCTTGACTTCTGCAAGGCGTTCGATACAGTTCCCCACAGTCGTTTAATGAACAAAGTAAGAGCATATGGACTATCAGACCAATTGTGTGATTGGATTGAAGAGTTCCTAGATAACAGAACGCAGCATGTCATTGTCAATGGAGAGAAGTCTTCCGAAGTAAGAGTGATTTCAGGTGTGCCGCAGGGGAGTGTCATAGGACCGTTGCTATTCACAATATACATAAATGACCTTGTGGATGACATCGGAAGTTCACTGAGGCTTTTTGCAGATGATGCTGTGGTGTATCGAGAGGTTGTAACAATGGAAAATTGTACTGAAATGCAGGAGGATCTGCAGCGAATTGACGCATGGTGCAGGGAATGGCAATTGAATCTCAATGTAGACAAGTGTAATGTGCTGCGAATACATAGAAAGATAGATCCCTTATCATTTAGCTACAAAATAGCAGGTCAGCAACTGGAAGCAGTTAATTCCATAAATTATCTGGGAGTACGCATTAGGAGTGATTTAAAATGGAATGATCATATAAAGTTGATCGTCGGTAAAGCGGATGCCAGACTGAGATTCATTGGAAGAATCCTAAGGAAATGCAATCCGAATACAAAGGAGTAGGTTACAGTACGCTTGTTCGCCCACTGCTTGAATACTGCTCAGCAGTGTAGTATCCGTACCAGATAGGGTTGATAGAAGAGATAGAGAAGATTCAACGGAGAGCAGCGCGCTTCGTTACAGGATCATTTAGTAATCGCAAAAGCGTTACGGAGATGATAGGTAAACTCCAGTGGAAGACTCTGCAGGAGAGAAGCTCAGTAGCTCGGTATGGGCTTTTGTTAAAGTTTCGGGAACATACCTTCACCAAAGAGTCAAGCAGTATATTGCTCCCTCCTACGTATATCTCATGAAGAGACCATGAGGATAAAATCAGAGAGATTAGAGCCCACACAGAAGCATACCGACAATCCTTCTTTCCACGAACAATATGAGACTGGAATAGAAGGGAGAACCGATAGAGGTACTCAAGGTACCCTCCGCCACACACCATGTGGTGGTTTGTGGAGTATGGATGTAGATGTAGACGTAGATAGTCATAATCTATCAACTACTGATCTCCTCTTGAAGTGACCATGCTGCTTCTGCATCATTATTCCTGGATAATTGTGCACTTTGAAGCACCATACTGTGTGAACTGCTGCAAGAGGTATTCATCGTCATCTTTTCAGGAACCATGCTCAATTAACTGTGCACTTGGTTGGGAAAACAGCAGCGCTAGATTATTGTACAGTGGTATGACAAAGGACATTAATGTTTGTCGATGACCGGAAGAGAGATCTTGCGGTATGTTTTTCCCGCTGCCTAACTACAATTGTCTAATGATTAATGATTTCATGTGGCACGATATTCCCTAGCGGTTTTTTGGATGTAGATATGGTGAAATTATGTATGGACTGGTGTTCAGCAGGACAACCTCAAAGCATCACTTGTATACTAGTTCCTTTTTATGCCCAAACCATAAAGTTGCTGATTGGAGAAACTGTATGAGGCTAAATAATCTATTTGTTCTATTACTTGGTTATTGGTTATGTGTAGTTAGTAACAGGTAGTCAGAGGAATATATAAGCCCTGCATACACATGTAAATCACAAAACATGACAGTAAATGAATTTCACTAAGTAACTGATGAAAATCTGGTAACTGCTTCCTGCATAATAACCTTAAGTCACTCAAAATTTTTCAGTACTCATCATCAGCAAAGACTGAGTATGTAGATGCATTTCAGTTTATTTTATTTTTCATTATTCAATTAAACTGATGATAATGATTTAAGGCATTCAAGCTAGCTTATACATTACAAGATCACAGATATTTAGTTTATAGGCAGTACTCGTTTGAGCTACTATAAGAAATATATCAAAGTCTATATTTCAAACTCTGTTTCTGTTTTCAGAATTTCTTCTCCAAACGTTCATTTCGATCCAATCCACTAAAGAGAACTAAGAGTGTCACAAAACTAGAGAGGAAGAGGGTTGTTGATGCTGAAGGGTAAGTACTGCACATTGAAAAGTTTTACTCTCGTGTTTGCTTTATAGCCAAGAATCCCCAAGAATGCAATGCAATGCAGCAATTGGGAAGTGTGTTTTAAGGGATTTTGCATCTCAATTACAGGGTATGTGGACCACCACGACTACGTACAAGTCGCTCTCACGAGTCACTCCTGTCAGGACAGAGTGTTATGCAGACTCTGGACCTCGGTGCTGGACCTGTCGAGATGAAGTTGTTGCACCCATCTGTGTTGGGAAGAGATCACTGCTTCCAGGTCTGTCCACAATAGTGCTTTCTTGATCTCCTCTATACTCTTTTAACTGAAAATGGTTTTTGTGTTCCATTTCTGAGTCATATCGTAAGACTTGAAATACCTTTGCATAATAATACAAGACCATCATCTTCTGTATTACTTTCGTTACTGGCTATATGTCCTTATCAGTTTTGTTACCTTTCAGAAGAGAATGTCATTACAAAATTAGCATTATATGTTTGCATCTGATGTGATGGAGTGATATGGGACCTCTGATACATCTAAATACAACTCTGACTAGTGACACATACATAAGGATCCTGTCTGATCACCTGCATCCATTCATTTCCATTGTGCATTCTGACAGACTTGGGCAATTCCAGCAGGACAATGCAACATGCCACACATCTGGAACTACTACAGAGTGGCTCCAGGAACACTCTTCTTAGTTTAAACACTTCCGCTGGCCACCAAACTCCCCAGACATGGACATTATTGAGCATATCTGGGATGCCTTGCAACATGCTGTTCAGAAGAGATTTCCACCCCCTTGCACTCTTACGGATTTATGGACAGCCCTGCAGGATTCATGGTGTCAGTTCCCTCCACCACTACTTCCGACATTAGTTGAGTCCACACCATGGCATGATGTGGCACTTCTGCATGCTCGCGGGGGCCCTATACAATATTAGTAAGGTGTTCCAGTTTCTTAGGCTCTTCAGTGCATATATGAAGGCTTACCAAAAGTAATCTTTTTGTGTAATGTGCAGCTGTAACAGGAAAGATGCAGGAGAAGAGTCCTTGTCAGATTTCAGCTTGCTAGTCTCAGAGTGTAAAAGCTACTGTGTTGTTAAAGACGGTAGTCAAAACTGTTTTGACAACATTTAGTAAATGAATGGCAGATTGCTCCATATTGTAGGCTGTAACATGGATTTAAGTATTCAGGCCAGCAGGAAAAACCAACAAAAGAATAAGTCTTCATATTTACAGAGAAATGGATCCATTGTGGTGAATGACTGCTCTGTTAGAGTATGAAAATTAACATGATGGTTAGAAGAGGTAACATGATGCCAAAGGGTATTTCACAACTAACATTTTGCAGAATGCATAATCAGTGATCTTGTGGTTGGCATTGCTCTCAATCACAGGGCCGCGTGTTCAATTCTCAGCCCAGTCAGGGATTTTCTCCATTCATGACTGTGTGTGTGTTGGCCTCATCGTTATTTCATCATCATCAATGCACAAGTTGCTGATGTGGCATCAGATATAAAGACTTGCACCAGGTGGCCAAAATCACAGAAGGTGACTCCTATCTAAGAATGCCATCCACACATTTAATTACATTTCAGTGCCATACTGCAATCCAATGTGAACAACTAATGATAACAAATATGTTCTGCTTCCATACTTCATGTTAATCATGAAGGATTAAAATAATTGTGAATGACTCATGTTATTGATTTATTACATATGGTAGAGGTAAATCAAATGAGGTAGGATTGCAATTTTAAGTGTGAATTTTACTATGTTCCAGATAACACCACCAAATGGGAATACATGGTATATTTCATGCCGCACTGCAGATGAACGTGACAAGTGGATGCACAGGTACGGTTATTTTGCAGTGAGCATGGCATAGCATTACAATGATTTGAAATTTTGTGTGATAATCATACACTAATTAAATTAAATGAACAATTCCTTGATGATGATAGAACGTTTGGAAAGACACTCCAACTATTCAGTTCTTCTTCATTATCTTCTGTATGCATGCAGAATGTAGCCTACTCTCATCAGGGATCATATTTTTGAAGAGATGTGGAGGGAATTTTGATGGCAATTGAAAGAAACTACAGCTACATCACTAGCCATAGAATCATCTTCTTGTTCTTCAATGAATGTCTTTCATTCTCTGAATAAAATTTATGTCAATGATTTCTTAATGTTTCACCCAAAATCAAGCAGTGGACTTGCCATACTGGGACACTGGTTCCCTCCTGATCATCGTAGTTAAGCAATGTCATGCACCGTTAGTACTTATATGAGAGACCATCTCGGGATGCCAGGTGCTAGTGGCTTACGTACACGCAAGTCGCTGAAGTGGCATGTAATTGAAAGACTTGCACCAGCCTGATGGCTCATACAGCATTATTATTTTTATTATTACCTGAAATCTACCATTAGTTGAATGTCCTGGGATCCACCTTAAAATGGGGTGTAAGGAAGATTAGGACTTAATGTCCTGTTGACATAAAGATCATCAGAGATGGAATCCACCTTTAAAAGCAACTAGATAGCAAATGACTTGATTATTTTATAGGATGGAGAAACATCAAATACAATTAAAAATATGCTGAAACTGCAAATACTGTATAGAATCACAAAAATAAATATGCAACATGTATTCCATTATAAATGTAAGGCAACTTCATATTCCATGTCATGGGAACGGGAGGATGTTTTCCCACTGCATCTATCAGATTCTTGACTGTTTGATTACATCAGCATCATGGCTCATGAGAGCTCCATGGCACTCTGTAGTGACTCATGTGACAACCTGATAACATGACAGTGTCACATTCTGTAGCATCATAGAATGTGGAACTCTGCTGTCAATATACTCATACTGGAAACAGGGAATGAGTTCTTACTAAAACAGACATTATCCACAAAATATGGTTCTGTGCTGAAATAGAAATTCATTGTCATCGTGGTGTTTGTCTGATGTCATTCCCTGACATTTGACTGTAACAGTGCCTTGCTGACCTACAGGCATGGCAAATTGTTTACTTTAATCTTGTGCATTTTCTTCTAGAAGCAGTAGTACTAGTTGGTGGTATCATTTGGTGTTTTTGCTGTTACTTTATTTAAGAAATAGCTGACAATATAAAAACATATTATTATGTAGGTCTTAAATTCATCAATTTGACAAAAATGTGTGAGGTAGCAATTTACAGCCAAACACACACACACACACACACACACACACACACACACACACACACACACGAGAGGTGAATGATTTAAATTTCGACACAATTGTCAATAATTTTAAAGAAATATTGGACTATTTCAGTGTGCGGAAAACTGTGCAGCCACACCAAGAGAACATACGCCGTATTGACAATTCTATGAAGATATGGATACTGGAAGCAAAGGGGCTTGCAAATAAGAAGAGGTTAGTATCTTCTTCCCTGGATTATTAATGTAATTTTCTTAATGTAATTTTCTTAATGTAATTTTCTTAATGTAATTTTCTTATATGCCACTGTATTTATATGTGACTTAAATAAATGTGTAATTTTTTACATTGTGCCCTGTATAGTAGCTTTATGTATTCTCAGTAATAACAGACACTCACAACAGAGTGTATACTATGTTGAACATTGAGAGTGGATTAAAACGGCTTACCATCCAATGAGTTCCATTCAGCATCTACATTTAACACACAGAGCTCTACTGACTGCACTATGTGAACCTATCCTGTAGGATAAATATAGTTTTGGCAAGTTCTTAAGTGCTCAAATTTATGCATGTTAGTTTACTGATGCATTCATTAAGTAGAGCAGATAAAGAGAATTACTTTCTAAACAATGTAACAGTATCCTGGATTTTCCATTGTCTGATTTTTAAACACTGTGTTCTGTTTTCAGGTATTTTTGTGAATTGTGTCTTGATAAGACACTTTATGCCAGAACATCATCAAAACAGAAGGGTGAAATGTGTTTTTGGGGAGAACACTTTGACTTTCACAATTTACCCCTTGTAAACATGATAAATATTAATCTCTTTCGTGAGGCTGACAGAAAGAAGAAACGGGATAAAAATGTTCTTGTTGGTAAGTATATAACTTTCTGCTTTTACAAACAGCTGTTGTTGTTGTTATTGTGGCCTTCAGTTTGAAGACTGGTTTGATGCAGCTCCCCCTGCTACTATATGCTGCACAAGCCTCTTCATTGCTGTATAACTACTGCAACCTATATACTTCTATATCTGCTTACTACTGTATTCATCTCTTGATCTCACTCTGATTTTTACCCCTCACACTTCCCTCCAGTACTAAATTGGTGATTCTTTTTATGTCTTACAATGTTCCTACCAATGAGTCCCTTCTTTTAGTCAAGTTGTTCCACAAATTTCTTTTCTCCCTACTTCTGCTCAGTACCTCCTCATTAGTTACATGATTTATCCATATGATTTTCTGTATTTTCCTGAAGCACTACATTTCAAAAGCTTTTATTCTCTTCTTGTCTAAACTATTTTTCTTCCATGTTTCACTTCCATACATGGCTACACTTTGTACAAATACTTCCAGAAAAACTTCCTAACACTTAAATTTATGTTCATCGTTAACAAATTTCTCTTCTATAGAAAAGCTTCACATGCCATTGCCAGTCTATATTTCATATCCTCTCTACTTTTACCATCATCAGTTATTTTGCTGCCCAAATAGTAAAAGTCATCCATTAATTTTAGTTTTTATTCCCTGATTTTATTCTTTTATCAGCTGATTTAATTGGACTACACCCCATTATCATTGTTTTGCTTTCATTGATGTTCATCTTATATTCTCCTTTCAATACACTGTCTGTTCCTTCCAGCTGCTCTTCTATGTCCTTTACTGTCTTGGAGAGAATAACAGTGACACTGGCAAACATCAAAGTTTTTATTTTTTCTCCCTCAACTTTAATTCCTACTCCAAATTTTTCTTTGTTGTCCTTTATGTCATAGGGTCAGTATTGCCTCGTATGCCCCTACATTTCACGTGAATCCAAATTGCTCTCCCCTGAGATCAGCTTCTACTGGTTTTTCTACTCTTATGTAAAGAATTCATGTTAGTGTTTTACAACAGTGACTTATTAAACTGATAGACTGGTAGTGTTCACACCTGTCAGCACCTGCTTTCTTTGGAATTGGAATTATTACATCCTTCTTTAAGTCTGAGGGTATTCTGAATACCTAATACATCTTGCACACCAAATGGAATAGTTTTGCCATGGCTGCCTCTCCCAAGGCTATCAGTAGTTCTGATGGAATGTAGTCTACTCCAAGGGCTTTTCTTCAGCTTAGGTCTTTTAGTGCTCTGTCAAATTCTTCTCACAATATCATATGTTCCATCTCAACTTCATCTACTTCCCCTTTCCTTCCTATAATATTCATCTCCCTTGTATAGAATCTCTGTATACACCTTCCACCTTTCAGCTCATAGCCGGCCGTGGTGGTCGTGCGGTTCTAGGCGCTCCAGTCCGGAGCCGTGCTGCTGCTACGGTCGCAGGTTCGAATCCTGCCTCGGGCATGGATGTGTGTGATGTCCTTAGGTTAGTTAGTTAAGTTTAATTAAGTTCTAGGGGATTGATGACCACAGAAGTTGAGTCCCATAGTGCTCAGAGCCATTTGAACATTTTTTTCAGCTCATATTCATGCAGCTGCTTCTTTTCTCCAAGGATCTTTTTAATTTTCAAGCTTCATTTGCCGCATTTTTATATTTTCTCCTTTCATCAATGAAATTTAGGATCTTCTGTGATATCCAAGGATTTGTAAGACCTTGTTTTTTTACGTATATGATCCTCTGCTGCCTTCACTATTTTGTCTCACAAAGTTACTCATTCATCTTCTACTGTACTCCTTTATCTGTCGTGGTCAATCATTGCCTAATGCTCCCTCACTAACACTCAGGAACCTCTCCTTCTTTCAACTTACCCAGATTCTGTCTCCTTAAATTCCTACCTTTTTGCAGTTTTAATCTACAGTTCACAATCGATAAATTGTAGTCAGAGTCCACCCTTTCACTGGAAATGTCTTAAAATTTAAAATATGGTTCCAAAATCTCTGTCTTACCATTATATAATCAATTTGAAACCTTCCGGCATCTCCAGGTCTGCTCCATATGTAAAGCCTTCTTTCATGATTTTTGAACCAAATGTTAGTGATGATTAAATTTGTAGATTTATGTAAGGTTAAAATGAGAGAAGACAGAGCTCAATTTCTTTTTCAGTTTTAAGTATCGTTTTGTGCAATAAGTTTTCATGGATAATTGCAGATTTCTTATTACAGAAATCATTGTCTTATGTTACAGGTAGTGTTTGTATCCCAGTTCATGAAGTAACATCACGTTATTTGACAGAGAAGTGGTACCCTGTGCTCTCAGATAAAGGATTTTCGAAGGATCCCCCCTCTTTAAGGGTGAAATGCAGATTTCAGACAGTTGACATTCTACCTGTGCATGTCTATGATGAATTTTTACAGGTATGAGAAATTTAATCATAAAAATATAAACACAATCAAATATAGGAAAATAACATGAATTTGTGACGCCAAAAATGTTTCAATGTGTTTAGAATTAATTTGGTTCAAGCTAACTATTGTATGTATGTATGATAGAATTATTGTTGGAATAATATGTATGAAAGCAGATGATTTTAAATGTTTTTTACATTTTTATGTAAAAAAGTGTTCATCAGTCAAAACCTTTCTGATGTATTCTTCTTATTTCAGTTCCTGAAGACTGAGTACCGTATATTATGTGAAGTCTTGGAGCCTGCTATAAGTGTAAAAGCTAAGGAGGATATAGCTACAGCTCTTGTGCATGTTATGCAACGTGAAGGAATGGCAAGAGAGTTTCTGGCAGATGTTGTAATGATGGATATTGATCGAATTGGTAAGAATTTCAAAAAACTTGAAGATTTAAAACTTTCTTCCAAGTGTATTCCCTTTAATTTCTGTCACATTAAGATGTGAACTTTTAAGATACTTATCAAACAGATTTCTTTAACTCTTCTGTATGAGCTTATCCCTCTGGGTTACATGTAAATTGTCTTCCAGATGATGAACGTTTGACATTTCGGGGAAATTCACTTGCTACCAAAGCAATGGAAGCCTACTTGAAGCTTGTGGGAGACCGATATTTACAAGATACTTTAGGGGATCTTGTGGCTGCTGTTGTTGAGAGTGGCTACGACTGTGAAGTCGATCCTCTTAAAGTGTCTAGTGTTGCTGCCCTTCATCGCCAGCAATCTAATCTGCGAGCAGCTGTCGAGATGGCTTGGTCTCGCATTCTGGCTTCCCATAATACTTTTCCAGTGTAAGTAGTTTCAACTGTTGCTATAATTACTCAAGACAAACAATAAAGGTACAGGTTGATATTTTCGTAAGCTCATTAACATAGGTGTAAATGTTTTTGTACTATTACTTAGCATTTTTTACTGAAAAACATAAAAATGGGAATAAGCATAAATGGAAGAAAAGTTGTGAATAAGCCATGAATTAACTGAAAGGTGCAGTTTATAGCTGGTGGTACTTTGTCACTGACAGAAACAGAGACAGTTGACAGTTTATTCAATCATCTCTGACAGTGCACAGTTACTTATGGTAATGATGATGAACATTTTCCTAAACTTTCTATTCAAGGCTTCTAGAAGTACACTGACAGCACACGGCATTACTCACCAGATGTAACTGATACTAGTGCTTGCACTGATGTATGGTGCAAAACTCGAATATTGTGGAAGAAATCCATAGAGAGATAGACATACTAGCTTCTTCCACAGAGGAGCTGTCTGCTGTAGCGAATATATCATATCATTACATACATATGTTTTATTACTAAACTTTGACACCATAATAAATGTGCATACTAACAGCTCTGAAACAAGCTGTAAAATTTTATATATATAGTGTTGCCTATTACTATTTTCTCCTACATTTTGTCATTTATATTAATTTTTTGTTTTTCAGAGAGCTGCGTGAGTGTTTCTACACTTTCCGACAGAGGCTAACTGAAATGGGGCGAGAAGATATCAGTGATAACCTAATATCAGCATCTATATTTTTACGGTTCTTATGCCCAGCCATTTTATCTCCGAGCCTATTTAACATAACACATGGTAGGTGAAGGTGTTATGCAGAATTGGAAGAAATCAGTAAATTTATGTGTTTGCCATTATTGTAATGTTTTAATGTATTTCAGTGTTCTTGAACATTAAGCATTTGCCAATATTCTTATAGCTACGTGCTTGCAGTACACAAGAGAGGGTCAAATATATCACACAATAAAATATTATGATCACACAATTCTAGGGAAGATTATTAAACAACATTGGAAGGTTTCATCTCATTCTTGTATATGCATACAGTACATATGTTTATACACATCATAAGAGAATGAAAATATACAAATACATAATTATCTGTTGATTTGAATAATTAGTTCTAAATCGGGAATGCATCAATATGGTAAAAACTAATTCCATTACAAAACCGAAATGTAATTAATCATGAGGTAAGTGGCTGTAGATTCCAAGACAGACAAACACTAAAAATATTCATTTGTTCATTTTGCATCCTTCATGAATAATTTTCATATAATGAAATTATGAGACATATAAAACTGAAAGTCTAGAATGTCATCCTTAGTGCAGAACATAAAGGCAATCATCAAACAATGGAAAAATGTAACAGTACCAGAGAAGGATAGTTGCTACTCACCATATAGCAGAGATGCTGAGTTGCAATAGGCACTACAAAAAGTGTGGTTTCAGTTCTCTGAGACTGCAGACGTGCGTGCAAGTTGTATTTGTGTGAGTGTGTGCGTGCGCGCGCGCATGTGCGTGTGTGTGTGTGTGTGTGTGTGTGTGTGTGTGTGTGTGTGTGTGTGTGTGTGTGTGTGAACACATTCCAACAGTGCTATTGCAGAAAAAATATAAATCATATACTTACACACACAGCAATAATCCCCACAGTTATAATATTCACATAACTGTTATAGTCTGTTCCTGTAGAAAGAATGGTTACATTCACAGAAAACACTGATAATCTCTTTTGAACAATGACAAGAGCCTACCCAAGGTAGGGTCAAGGAGTCAGCCAAATCAAAACTTTCAAAACACATGTCCTTTTGCCACTTTGCATGTATTTTGCTGGTATAAGTATTACATAAAATGAACTGGCATAACTAGTTAAAGAGTTACACAGTTTTGTAGAATTAATTCATATTAAATATATCTTATTCTTCAGTAGAATTTACTAACAGCAAAAAGAATGTAATATTTATATGAACATTGTGTTATCACAGTAACCTCTTGTATATTTCAGAATATCCCAATGAGAAGGCTGCTCGTAATCTTACTCTGGTTGCAAAAACACTGCAAACACTTGCAAACTTCACACGTTTTCAAGGCAAAGAAAATTTTATGGAATTCATGAATGACTTCCTAGAACGTGAAGCTCCAGCTATGAAAAATTTCTTACAACTTATCTCGGTGAGCTACCCAGTATTAACTACCTGCATCTTCAGTACAATTATATCAATGAAATTGATAGGTTTAGATATTAATATAGCTGTAGCTACATATTTTTGTGCCCACTGTTTGGCTAGACTGTGTGCTGGTTTTGGTAGATACAGTGTGTGTTAGAAACTACATCCATGTATTGTATCCTAGGAGTTAATTAACGATGGAGTTGAGTGCTGTTGTGGCATTTACCACTCAGCACTATGAAAAAATTATAAGCAAGTGATGTAGTAATTATTTGTTTGTGCCTTATTGGCTGTCATGGTAATGCTTCTCCTATTCACTTCTGTGAACGACAACACACTAAAAGTATGCATTTCTTAGACAGTGATATAGAATTTGTTTTCAAGAATAATTCAGTCCTAATAACTTTACTGTCAACTGAGTGTTGAACTCCAAGAAAACATCACTTTTGAACTCTTTTCTGCATGCTAGTAACATCATCTGCTCTGTGAATGATGGAATGCAACTGTTAGTAGGATATAACAATCTCATTATTACACCCTCTTGTTATTTGAGTGTAGAAGTATGCTACTTTTTGGCTGATAGTCACAATGGCAGTTTGTATTGGTTCCTGACTTTGGTACTGCATCAATATAAAACCACTGAGTGAGGTGTCACAATTGTTAAGGCACTTCACTTGCACTCACTAGGACACTGTGTTCAACTCATATCCAGATTTAGCTCTCCATGGTCAGTTTCCTCATAATTGTTGAACCTATCTCTAATGACAGTGCCATAAACAGAACATTGTACTCTGATTATTTTTTAAAAATATGAAACAAAATTTTGGTTTTGAATAAACTAAATGAGAAGTCACTTTATTCACTTTTCAACAATTCTGTTTTCAGAGTCGGCCAGTGGGTTCACCAAATTGTTTGGAATTTGAAGGATATATAGACCTTGGGAAACAGCTGAGTATTCTGGCAGCATTGTTGGGGGAATGTGGAGGCAAGTCTGGTATGACCAACCATGGACTGGAGATGGAACAGCTGCAACATATACTTGATCGTGTTCATGGAGCTCTTAGCCAGCCAGTTGGCAAACTACCATCCCCACGGCGTTCTGAGCCAATGCATTATCAGTCTCTCAACAGGAACATTTTCAGGTAATAGATTAAGATAATTTTCATTGGATGTTGCCTTACCACCATAAATTTTCACTTATGTAGTTGCCTTTTTTACTCAAACAGATCTGTTAAAATTAACAAAAATGCTACAGGCAATTATATTTCTTCTCGATATGCTGTATTACATACATCAGTGACAAATACAAGAAATTATTGGTTGTGAATAAAAGGAGTAGAGTTTAACATACCATTGACAACAATGTCATTAGAGATAAAATCTTTGAAAGGGTCCATAATGTAGACCCTAGACAAGATGACAAAGAAATAGTAGTTTTGAATTTTTAGCCTGACATGTAATAATTGTATAAATCAAGACCAAATGTGTGTTAAGAGGCAAATAATTAAATCTGGAAAATCTAAGATAGCCTTTATACAAAACAGAAAATTCTAATCCGAAATTAAAAGTTTGTAGATATAACAGACGTAGATTGGTTTCTGTGGTAGTTCACAAAATGATACGGGGCTACTATAGTAAACAATTTAACATCTTGACATTTTGGAACTGGTTTTTTTACCTTCTGAAGGCAAAAAAAGAAAGAAAGGGAAATGTTGTTGAAATTCATAGAAACACAATATACGTAATAAGGTAATTTACTTAGAACACAGTAATCAGCTAGAAATGTAAATGTGAAAAGTTTGTAATCTGCTCTTGAAACTGTTGTCAATCATTACTTTCTCTCACTGCTGTTTTGATGAGATCATGTATTACAACAAGTGAATATATGACTTACAGCTTTGATGTGACAGGACACACTGAATAAATATTTCAGTCTCTCAGCAGGAGAGTTGATGGTAATCTCTCAATAAACACATGGCTATGTCAGTACTGATTTGTAACTGATTGTAATATTTTTGATATTCTATGAATGCAATGATATAAATAATGCTGATTTTTTGCAGACAGCATTAAACTGGTTCAGAAAATCATCAGACTAATTTAATGCTATTTTGTGTAAGATGAATCGATTTCACATCTATATTTTTTCTGCATAGTTTCTTCAAATAAATTGTAATTGATGACTGGATACTTATAATATACAACCTTTTAGTTTATATCAAAATGAAAGAAATTCAATTAATTTCAGTGTGATCCATGTAAAAACACAAAAGAACATAAATGTCAAAAAATTGTTTTCATTGCATTTTCCTCTCACTTATTAAAAGTACAATGGCACCATATAATTTCATTATTGGGTGCATGATGAACAGTGTAAAACAAATAGACTCTAGTTTAAAATATCATGAAAGTTTTATCTGATTTCAGCATACTGCTATACTTGTAAAATTGCAGTAGTTTAAAAGAAAAATGCATTTTGAATGCTGCATGTTATTTTTTGTTTTCTATTTATTATATAAAATTTAAAAAAATTAATGTTCAATGTGCCAAAGGCAGTTTTATTTGGAAACTAATGCAGTTTGTTTATATATAACTGCTGCGAAAATGGCCATCACAATCCAACAAAAGGTCAAAAGTTAATTATGATTTGTAGTGTTGCTCCCGCTGCTAAATATTGCATTTTCGGGCAACAACAAAGTTGTATTATGTTTCAGGTGTCATTAGAGCACAGTTACTACAGTCCTTTCATGAAATAATGGATAAACTAGGCACTCATCTTTTTGTGTTTCCCACGCTGGTCTTGTGAACTCATGGCTCAATTGTCGAAAATCTAGGTAGTGATGATTCCAAGCTCGGATGCAAAGAGGCCTAGGTGTTATTCTGCGATATTCAAAAGTTTTACAGATGTGTTTCATAAATCATTCTTGAAGATTAAACTTTTGCAAGTTAGCACAATGGTGATGTAAAAAAGTAATCAGCACTCCGAATTTAAGTTACACTTCTTTTTTATTACTTTTGTTGCAATATCACGTAACTCACAAAACATCACTTCACAATATAAAACGTACTTGAAAATATCTTCCTCACTGTAAAAGTTCACATTTTATAAACTGACTACAATTTGCGTCTTTTCAACATGACGACCAAGACTTGACTCTCTAAGAACCGCTTGTTGTTGTTGTGGTCTTCAGTCCTGAGACTGGTTTGATGCAGCTTTCCATACTACTCTATCCTGTGCAAGCTTCATCTCCCAGTACTTACTGCAACCTACATCCTTCTGAATCTGCTTAGTGTAATCAACTCTTGGTCTCCCTCTATGATTTTTACCCTCCACGTTGCCCTCCAGTGCTAGAATTTGTGATGTCTTGATGCCTCAGAACATGTCCTACCAACCGGTCCCTTCTTCTTGTTAAGTTGTGCCACAAACTCCTCTTCTCCCCAATTCTATTCAATACCTCCTCATTAGTTATGTGATCTACCCTTCTAATCTTCAGCATTCTTCTGTAGCACCACATTTTGAAAGCTTCTATTCTCTTCTTATCCAAACTATTTATCGTCCATGTTTCACTTCCATACATGGCTACACTCCATACAAATACTTTCCGAAATGACTTCCTGACACTTAAATCTATACTTGATGTTAGCAGATTCTTCTTCTTCAGAAACACTTTCCTTGCCATTGCCAATCTACATTTTATATCCTCTCTACTTTGACCATCATCAGTTATTTTGCTCCCCAAATAGCAAAATTCCTTTACTACTTTAAGTGTCTCATTTCCTAATCTAATTCCCTCAGCATCACCCGACTTAGACTACATTCCATTATCCTCGTTTTGCTTTTGTTGATGTTCATCTTATATCCTCCTTTCAAGACACTGTCCATTCCGTTTGACTGCTCTTCCAAGTCCTTTGCTGTCTCTTACAGAATTACAATGTCATCGGCGAACCTCAAAGTTTTTATTTCTTCTCCATGGATTTTAATACCTACTCCGAATTTTTCTTTTGTGTCCTGCACTGCTTGCTCATTATACAGATTGAATAATAACTGCTTACATGCTCAAAAATCAGAGATACAAGTATGTCAAAGATCATAGTGACAAAAAAAAAAGAATTCACATAAGAATAATATCATTGCAATATAAACATATCGATGTATCAAAGTACCTCTACATTAATGAAATCAAATCTGAATGTTGTCTCAGAAATATGTTAACTACTTTACAGAAACACAGTAGAATATTGCTGGTATCGAGAGGTTGAGGTCAGGTGCCGTAATGGTTACGTAATTAAAGTACCATTACAACAAGAAACTTCTGAAATTATACAAGAAAAATCGTGTATAGTTAGAATAGGTGTCTCCTCCCACAACATCTCTTGTTCTATCTCCAATCCGTACATAATATTCTTTACTAATCAGTACTTTTCTTTACTAATCAGTACTTTTCTTGCAGGTACAATGACCCAACGGTATGCAGCAACAACAGTGATATTTCAACTTCCGTGCACCGAGATAAATCGCCTCGTGCAGCCACTCTTCCTCGTAATGCATTTCTGCCGAAACTTAGTATGTCACCTGCATCAGATGATTTCTTTGTTGGGACCAGTGAGGGAGCTCACCAATGCAGTCCTCACTGCCCTCAGGCACTGGCTGTTGTTCCAGCACAGAGGCCTGCCCCTAGGCCATTGAATGCTGTTGTGAATGGAAATTTAGATGAAATATCTGACCTCCTTCATTACGCTGATGAGGAGGTTATACCTGAGCACTGCGTTAACAAAGGGAGCCAAATATCTATTTCTCAGCTGTCAAATGTTGCCTCATCAGGCTACCAGAGTTTTGCTTACAGCCAAAGTTCGAGCCCAGTCGACTTGAATGCTGCAAATAATAACAATAACAGTGCAAATATTCCTGCACCTGTTAGCAACTCTCAAAGCAACAACAATGTTGTTCCTACAACTGCTTCAGCACCATTAGCATTTACAAATCCTGTATACCACTTGGATGCAACACCTCCAGACTGTCGGCCGGTGCCCCGAAGGCGCTCGTGCAGTTCCTCTTCTGATGAAAATGGTGGCTGTGTCGGTGGTAACACTGGTATTTTGGAACTGCCTTCTGCCACTACTCCTCCACTAGTTCGGCATTTTTCACCGGCAGTTAGAGTACCACGTACAAACCCACAATGTGGCATGCGTAGTGCTGCAAACTGGAGGGCAGTCAATGGTCAGCCTCATCACCATGTCCACAGTACAAGTACAGGTATGTCTAGTAATTCATTTATTGTTATATTTGAAAGTATACTTAGATTTCTTTTTACAAAAATGAGAGCTGAAGCAATAAGTAAATTCAGATTTCAAATTATTAGTATAACTCTGAATGAGACAGCAACACTTATAAGAAAAGTTAATATTATCATGCTTTTGTAGCTTCAAGATTTTTTGTCAATTTATAATAAAGAAATAATGTGGAGGACACAATAAAATTTTAACTGGTGACTATTTTCATAGTGCAAATGAAGGTTTTAATGGCATGTCAGTGTAATAAAATAAGAGGTTGTAGGATAAGTTAAAACTTTTGAGTTGAATGGAAGAAGAAAATGGAAAAGATGTGATGTAGTGATGAAGGAGAAACAAAATTACTCATTTCAATAAAATAATGTAGTTTGAATCAAAGTAGTACTGTTCAGGTAAGGAGGAGAATTTGAAATGTACATCTAAATTGAGAAAAAGAGAAACTTCTATTAGAGAAGATAATATCATGTAATTAAGAAATTCGAGAAAAGAAGTCAAACGGGCAAACAAATATTAAGGAAAACATCAGAAAAATAAAAAAGACAAGAAGTTACAGAGCCAGTAATTATTATAAACATGAAGTAAATTGGTTCATCATTTAAAAAACTGCAGAAAAAAAATTTGAAACATAATCAGTTTTTCATAAATATTGGGGAACTTGTAAAGCCAATACTGCAAATCTAAACATATTGTTTTTTGTACTTTTCTAACAACTCATATTTCTGTTCATTTATAACAGACCAGATACTGAGGCGGCGGCTGTCCTTGGATTCTACACGGGATCTGTCTGACTCTTCAGAGGAAGATACGTGCCACATTCGATGCAGCAAGAACTGCAGTGCAAAAAGTATAGAAGAGGTAAGTTCCATCTTTCTGTTGACTTCCACAAAATTTTACAAGAACTGTAAAGCAGTTTGTGTTTACAAAATCTATATGTAATTAAAATGAAACTGATGTATAAGCTTGTTACCTAATGATTTCTGATGCAAACTGTAATTATTCATTCGAAGATGACTAGTCTTCTCTTATTTAACTTATTTATATTTTTTAACTTTGACTGTGGACTTTCTGGCTAAGCTTTACTGTGATTATTAGTATTTTTTCTTTCATTGATTATATTTCTGAACTTTTGGAATCTTAACAGACATAATATTTAATGAGGTAACTTTATTATTTCAGTATGAAAGGGAAATTGAAAAGCTCCAAGCAGATGTTCATCTGTTGACCCTGAAACTGGAGCAGGCCGAACAACAGCGAAACTTGGCTGATTCACATGACCGGGATGCTGGCAGCAGTGAAAATAAAATGAAAGTCATTATAGCTAGGTGAGTCCCATAAATTAGTTATATATGTGCTTTGTAGCTATAAGACTTCGATTCAGTAAGTAAGTGTAAGAGCTTTACTTTTTTCTTCTCAGGTTATTCAAAATACTCAAGTGACAGTTCTGTCCATTATCAGCATCTTTGCATTATACATTGAAGTAACATTATATTCTTATTTGTGCACTTAATTAAAATTATCACATGCTTCTAATATTAAAGTGGTAAAGCAGTAGCAGCCATTATAGCACCGCTGTACAATACATCCTATGTACTGATAAAATCTGGATTGAGAAAGACAATGTATGTGATATGAAATATGTAGATGTTTAATTGATACATTAGTCTTTAAAAGGATCATCCCTCTTTGTTAGATCTCCTTTCAGTTTCTTCATGGAAACAGTTTCTAACAGATACACCATGTATCCTTTGCAGTAAATCAATGCACTATGATTACTATGAATGTTTACATGTTTTATACATTTTCTTATCAAATCCAGAAGAGACTAATTTGTGTGCAGTTTCTAGTCTTTATCAGAATGTCAGTGATATAAGAGCCCACTAATGCGAAACAAGTTTGTTTGTTTCTGTATGGCACACCTGTCTTTCCCGTCGCCACTGGCTTGACAAGCATCATGTACTACCCACATACTATTAGTTGTGCAAATTTAAGGAACTGCAGGATGTGGCAATGAGACTTTGGATCTCAGTGGTATTGCTTGTATTTTACCTTCATTATGCCTGCATAGGCAACCTATGTAGAGTATCGGGGAGCCACTGTATTTTATTAGAATGTGAATTTTTTCTATTTATGTAGCAAATAGGTCCACATTCTGAGTGAGGGACAATTCAAGACAACTACTGCTCAGCCTGGGGAGCACAGGGAAACTGCTGTGCTCTGTAATGTTATAAGCTGGATGCGACAGGTGTCATTGGGAAGCCATCGGTAAAAGTGGTACAGATTTTCTTATTTTCAAAGGAATCCGTTAAGAAGGGCTGCTATTTGTGATGTACTTATTCTTATATTTTATTTGATAGTGTTGGTGGTGAATGTAAACACTAAATAGGATATGTGGATTCAGATATTTACAAATGATATGAAGCCACAACAGAAACAAACAAATTGATTAATTAAATTTGTCATTTTTTTCATCTTCTTATCAAGGCTATGACATGAGATTAACATGTTTGATGCTCAGAATAGGAGCTAGAACAGTGTTAGGATAAGTGAGTGAGGAAAAAGTATTAGATTCCCATCTAGGGTGAAACATATGCTGTTTTTCGAGTACTGGATTCAAACAACATTTATGTTATCACTCTGATTGATAATTATATGCATAATATACTGAATATGTAGTATGAATGGACACCTCAGCATGCAGCAATTTTGCATAACTGAAGACTGCTTTTTTCTTATTTCCTGGGAGAGCAGAGTTTTCCTAGGATAAATTTGTTGGACATGTGTATTCATATTTGTTACAGTTTTCATTGTTAATGGCAAATTAAATTAAATGTAAAATTTCTGTGATAATTTCAGGCAGATCTATGTAGTTGCTTAAAGGGCAGCAGCTCCTTGTCACCATTGACAAGTTATAAATTAATGTTATTCAAATTTCCAAATTATATAAAGGTATAAGTATCTGTTCAGAACAATGCCTCTGCAACCATACAGCTCTAATTAGCTTCAAAACTGAGGTGATAATGTTAATGAAATAACTCCCCAAAACAGCAGAACTATTTGTTTATGTCTTCACAATGGCTCTTGTGGGAGCTGTGGAAATGTGAGCATGTTGTGTGTCACCTTGATTTTTTCCCCACACATTTCTGTGATATTTTGGCATGGGTTTCATTACTTGATGTGTAAATAACATCAAATAATATACATTAACAAACAATGTGTAGTTCAGTTCTGTTCATTCGCAGCTACTGCATTCCTTGGAAGATGGTATGTACAGCCAGTTTCCTAATACAAATGAACAGGGGGTTACACAGGGAACACAGTTTTAAAAATAACTCGTTTCAAAATCTTATTCCAACGACTACTTCAATTATTATAGTTTGATTTAATCATCTAAGTGCACATCTGAGGATTTTGTGCAAAGGTACACAGTACAATTGAAGTACTCACACATGTGAAATTTGCATCCATGATTAATGAGGTGTTTCAGTAATTATACAAATTATTTTTAGCATTTTTTTAGGATAAACTTTTTCTACAAGTTATAATAAGATACGCATTGATAAGGTGACGTATAAAATATTACAGTAGTTATTTAGGAGAAATTTAGAAAGTTCCTAGTGAGAGAATCTATTTATGCATGAAGATTCATGAGGCTTTTCTTCACATTACAATATCACCTCTACTTATTTCAGTTAGAGGTACATGTCCTGTTTCATACATACAAATAAAAGTTACTCCTTGTAATGTTATTAATATCTCGGCTGAGAAATATCAGTGTATTTTCTCCATCTCCTGCCATTCACTTCAGAAATGTACTGGTTCCTATGTGTCTAGTGACCAGAATGCCTCATGTATGTTTATTTAATCATATTCCTTTCTTTATGTCATTTGACCTCTTCAGTTGCTGAGTGGCTATGATTCAAAGCTTAAATGTAGAAAATGTATTGTTGTTACAACAACTGTGTTAGTTTCCCATGTCATGTCATGTCTCATGTCACCATGTTCAACTACTGAGAAAATGACACCATAGGCTTTGAAGAGTGTCTCTTACTTTTGTGTATTCTTTCACAATGTGTACTGATACATCTCAACATCACTGTGCTTCTGATATGTGCAAACTGATCACATGACTTTATTTTTATTGTATGCATATCTGATTATTGCATGTTTATTTGTTTTTTATGTACATTTAAATTCTGTAGTGTTGAACACTGCCTAGCTATTTGTAGAACATGCACATGATATACAGTGTAAAATTTTTGCTTCCCAGATTGGTTTCTGTGGAGGAAGAGCTTCACCGTGAACAGCGGAAAATGTCCAGGGCTCTTCTAGACAAGCAGCGTGTTATTGAAGCTCAGGAACATAAGCTTCAGCGAGAACAACAGAAAATGTCAAGAGTTCTGTCAGATAAGCAACGAGTAATTGAAGCACAGGAGAACAAAATAGCTGCACTAGATGCAGCTAACACTCGTTTAATAAATGCACTTGCTACTTTGAAGGAAAAATATGACCTACATGCTTCTGGGCAGAGCTCCCACCTCTTGCCTGAACTTGGTGAACTGAAGAGTTCATCTTGCTAAAAACAGAATTGTCATGCTGCAGTTCTTGCTTTTCACATTTCTTCACACCCATGTTTCACTCACATATGAGATTATGTTTGATGTCACCTCATATTTACTGTGATTGTGAAATAACAGCCTGATAGTAATAGAGGACAAGGATATTAAGATCTGATTTGTCATGCTGGTATATACCTCTTTGTATGGAAATACTATGAAACAGTAACATGTGAATAGATGAATGGTATTTGAGAGAGTGATGGCTTACCTATTTGAAGGAACTAATGACCTAATGTTGAAAGAATGTTGTGATACAAGACATGTAGCAGTTATATTATAGTGTATCCTCATCCAGTGAAATGGGACATGTAAATGCCTGTGGATTTGATACTTTTAATAATGTTTGTGGCTATGTTAGTATTTAAAACATGTATCAGTATTTGTAAAAGAGACCATAACAGCAAGTCATAACATTATTCTATACACAATAGGACATACAGTAACAATAATATTTTTTTCTCCTTGTAATCCATCCAAAATTTTGTGTGGTTATGTTGAGGTTAACTTAATTTGATATGTCTGAAGCATGTTGTGTATCTCACTTCCTGTTATTTGTTGTTTTGGCCTGTATGAATTGGAAAGTTGATTTGAATTGTAATAACCATATATCAGTCATAGCAAGGAATGGTGGAAAAGGTGATGCTGCTTGCAATAGAAGTGAAAGAATATTTGATGGACTTTTGCAGGAATTGTCCCATATTTAATAGGGTGCTACTTGCTGCACATTATTAATGGGGTTCACAACACTGTATAAAACCAACAATTTTACCATGTGAATCTGGAATATATGAAAATGTCACTGCAATGTTCTCACTTTTGCATAACTGTTATTTCCTACAATATTATTGCAGCGATTAGCTGCTTCTCACTCAAAATAGACTGCCTCTCTCTTCGTGTAGCCATCACATGTAAAGCTGTTTCAGTTCTGAAAACAATTTTGATTATGTACAAAGCTAACCAGTTCTCATCACGCATTGTATTAAAGTGTGTTGATAATAGTTCACTAAAAAGAAATCATCATTTGAAGTCAGAGCTTAAAACCTGTGATTTTTTAAATACAGTATTTTATTTGCACACTCCATTCTTCAATTAAATATATCACATGCTAGGAAATAATATATGCAAAGTATTTTTCAAATATTAGATATTGGTATTTTACTAACCAGCTGTGCAAAACTTCCATTGCACAAATATTTTTTCACTGTTGTACTGAACGTTAGATAAAAATGTATTTGAAACTGATAGAAACTTTCTCTTGCTAACAAAGAATTCAATGGTACATTCAGGTAAAGGCTGTGAAAGCTGGAAAGAGAATGAAGTTTGTTATTTTGTCATAGGGATTTCAGACCAGTTGTAAGAAAAAAAAGGCTTGTCCCAATCTTGTCATAAACATTTCTCATCATCATTGCAGACACCATTCGAGACCCATTTTCAGCTCAGAGCATTAGCTGTAAGAACTGCACTTTCAGAAATAGTCTATTTAAACAGGTGCACCAATGCTTAGAACTGCTATCATAATGTATGACCCTTGAAGTGTACCCATGAAATAGTCTTAATAGATGAAGAAATTTCTGAATAGTTTCTTCCTCTGTGCTTTGCATTTATGTTTTAAATTATAAATGAAGATAGTACAACTAGTTGGAAGTTAGTATATGTCTCACTTCTTATAAATGGTTTAAACCAAATCCAGTAATTTTTGTAAGTCTGTTATTAATGCAATCTAGCATTATTTTACCATAGCTTCCTTTTATGTCTCTCTTTCATGTGTTCTTACTTCAGTGAACAAATATCATTAATATTATGTTAAATACAACAAAGCAGTATTTTTCCTAAAATTTATTTAAAGGAGTATTGAAACTAGAGAAAAAAGAAATAATCATAAAAAACAATTACTCTCTTAGTATTATATTTGTGTCGCCAATGAACAGAGAAGTATGTGTACTGTTTTATTGTCATTTAAAGAAAATAGATGTCATTTACTTAAATGTCATTGCACTTAAATTCTGTAATTGTGTTTGTGTGCTGTTGTAAGTGTCAAAATATAAAATATTGAATGTTAAATCAGCTGACCCTTCAGATCATACCAGTATAATTGAAATGAATTTCTCATGTATTTATGATAGGCTTGTATTGAAAAAAATATTGTAGTCATGTATATGAAGTTCTGTGTTACCTGATTATCTGTTCTTGCTGCATGTTTTAATCTTGATCTGATACACATTTCGTCTGTCACAGCGGTTGTTTCATTAGACTTCCATATTACAACATTTGTGTTACATCTCATCTATTAATTGAGATTGTATTAATTGTGATTAGTGTATTACGTATAGTTCAAGGTGTATATGTATGTTGTAAATTTCTTATTACCAAAGATTAGTTTTGTTCAAATCTATGTCATATTGTCTCTACATATTGTGTACTGAATGTTGTTCTGTTTTTGTAGGGATAGTACTGACATTAAATAGAAACACACTGTACTATGTATATTGCACTTGAAAGTGGTATTAAATAATCTATGTAATTATTTATATATAATTGTTTGATTATGAGCACAAATGTTAGTTTTTATTGCTGATTGTGTAAAATATTTTACATTTTTTTACATTCAAAGTGCAAAACAGATTTTCATACAAAATATTTGTAATGTGTATTTTGTTTTCTTTTTTAGATAATTTCCTTGTTTGTTTACTTTATTGTCACATCGGATTTATAAATAATTTAAATAGTATTTCATTATGTACACAGTAATTTATTTTTACATAAGACAAATGTTAGTCTCGTTCCATTTATGTGTTGGAGTCTTACTCGTGTAATTTGTATCATAACTGACATCTTCCCACCCCAGGATTTAATAAAGTATTTAGTTGAATTTTCTGTTGTTTTAAATTTCATTTGAGCTAGCATATGCCCTAAATTTTTGCCTGTTTGTAATTATAAACACTTCTTACACTCCTCTCTTACAACTCCTTCAGCCCCCTCCAAGTCACTTTTACCCCTAGTCTCACATAAGAGAACTATCCAGTTACAAATGATGTTTTCTTTTTCATATTCAATGAATATATAGAAATTAAGTGATTTATCTTTGAGAGAAATTTTATTTAGTTGCTAAACATTGTGCAGTAAGATGATCCTGAAGTGGTGAATGTTTTGTTGGATTATTGTTAGCATTTCATGACCTAGAATGATTGAAGATTAGATTTGTTTTTGAGTCTATAGGTGCATTGAAAAATTGCTAATTCTGCTCACAAGGAGCACATCTCAGACATGGCCAAGTGATTTGGCTCATATTAAGCAGATTGCTTGTGTACAACTTAAAATCAAAACTTGAGATATTTTGGCTCAACAGCCCCTTCCATTTTTTGGAAAACTATCCATGAAGGTAATGATGCACAGTCAATTCAGAATTGGCTGGATAAATAGATGACTCAAACTTGAACACTTTTCGTCAATATGTATGGGGTCTGCAAATGCATATTTTCCTAGAAACCGTGAGAAAAAACTGTTTCAGTTGCTGCTTATGCACCCAAAAGCTATGAGCTGTTCAATGAAAGCTCCACAGGTGTAGCAAGTGAAGCATCTGGCTGAGGGGCAGAGAACCTGTGTTTGAGTCCCAGTTGCATTCAGCAGTCCTTTTTTATTTGTCTTTTTATCCCATATCAAAACTGGTAGGCATAGAAGGGTTAATAAGGTAAGCAAATCAGTAGGAAATAATGAAAAAGTAGGCAAATAAATTTCCAAAATGACTCTGAGTAGTAAAGAATTAAAAATTTTATCCTGGTCGATTTCCAATGTCTCTTTTTACTCACTCTTTTACACGTCTTCAGTTTTTTCAAACAACTACCTGGATGGTACTTGTCATATAGATATGTGAAGCAAATATACTTGTGGCACCAAGAAGATGTAACAAATGCAGTCTTTGTGCATCTGCATCATTCCTTCAGAGTAAAACAAATTGGTCTAAATTTAAAAGTATTTCTTTCTTGCATAACATTATCTAAAAAAATGATGATGAAAGTTTTGATTGTGAATTATGCTGTGAATTGTTATTGCATCTGCTTGGTTGTGCAATGCCAACTGGGTTTCCAGAAGCAGACGTTTATTGCCAAATTAAAAATTTTATTTCAAGGCCTCAAAATTACCATCACGTGGCTGGCACACAGGTGTACAGTTTGGTGGTGTTATTTCTACCATTCCAATCTGGTGACCCTCATCATTTCTAAACATACTGTCACACACGACAGTGTTAGTTCGCCCACTTCAGGAATCCAATATGAGACAAAAGTTCTCCATGAAGTTCTCAGTCGACTGAAATCACCAATTTCTCAGATTTGAATCTAGTGATGCAATCACAATTTTATGAACTGGTTCAACAACTGACCTCTCCTACATTCAGAGGTTTGTTTCTTATAAGCATCAGAAAACTTTAGACAACAATTTTCCAAAGGCTGCAATGGAATATTGTGCCATAAATGAACGTATTATTTAAAGTACACTACCATGTGCAACAAGGGTTATTTTTTTCCATTATGTGCATCAAATGCTCATCTTTGCAGCAGTCTTATTCCAAATTGTTCCCGCAGGCAACTTTACTAACCAAAGCCATATGAGCAATTTATTTGTGTACTTTGTCACTATTCTTTATTGATTTTTACTTACTTTATTAACTTTTTTAGTCCTACAAGTTTTGATAAAAAAAATACCACTGCAGAATGCAACTGGGAATTGAATACAGGTTCTCTCCTTCCCAGCTAGATGCCTCGGTTGTTAGACCAGCAGAACTTTCGCTGAATGTATCGTACCTTATGGGTATATGAGCAGCAGCTGAAAAATTTCTTACCTGTTGACTAACAGTTTTCAGTTATCTGTTGATCCCATCAATTCTGAGTTGATTGTGTGTCACTAACTTAAGGAGTAGTTCTGTCAAACATGGGGGGAGGGGTGCAGCAGGGAGTGTTGAGCCAAAATATCTTAATCTTTCATTTCTGGTTGCACACAAGTGATTTTTCAAATATGAGCTGTATCGGCTGATCATGTCTGAGGTTTTCTCCTTGTCGGATGTTAGAGGCATTGAATTTTCATTCCTATTACATTAATATTTTTCTGAACTCAAAAAATACATTTTTAGTAGACAAAACAAATATCTGCACAGTATGTGTTTACAGACCTTTATTCTCACCAATCACATATCTAAATTTGAAATAAGTTTTCCCATCTCTTATGATTGCTAGATCCTAAATAACTTTGGGAAACAACTATTTTGGTTTTTCTTCTGATGCTGCTGTTAAGACAGTATAAAATAACTTGACATTACAAAGTCGTGACCAGACTTAACACCATATAACTGCAACAAACAATCAAATGTGTTGCAGAATAAGTTAAGAAAAGCACATAATACTAACAAACTTCAAAATTCTTGGGCACAGTCAGCTGAAGAAAAAAGTATCTGGTAATTCATGTCTATTTTTTGCCAGATGTATTGTTTCTTGATGATCAACATAGTATATTAACGAAACAAGAAACTGTGCAAGCTGATAATAAATGTATTTATTGTGTTACTGGGGAAAGTCATGGGGCCATTAAAAGGAAACAAGCATTCTTCAGATACAATCAATGCCTCAAGGGTATTGAATGATATACTGGCACTGTGCGTACATATAAAAATTTTATTATCACATATTTATAAGCAGCATTATTAGCACAACTTTACATTAGATGAAGAAAAGAAAAACTGATCTCTGGTCAAGACTTCATCTGAATAGCATACCTGGGTTTGAAGCTGCCCATTAACACTTTGAAGGTGAGTCATGTAGCTCCTATGTTGTGTGGATTATACTGGAAAACCACAAGTGAAGTAGAATATATGTCAGCCATTTCTCAACTTTGTAACTGTATTCCAATGTTTGTATTACATCTGTCAACTTTATAAAGATACACTTTGATGCTTGTACTACAGTGAAAAAGTACAGATAGCAATACGTGTCACTCATATTGGCAGAAAAGGAGTGCAGACAACACCATGCGTTAGTTGCTTTGCGGCATTCGCGTTCCCCTTGTTGCCATGCACTGTGTTTCACAAGGTCCCACATGGTGGAAAGGGCATTGATTTGCTGTCTGCTGCACACTTTGTATTTATTTTCAAGATGGACTTACAATACTGTACTGAAAAAGAGGAAAGGCCTAATTGCCCAGAAGCAGCAAAAAGTCAGCTTTAATGTCACAGAGGAGACCCATTTGCTGTTTGTGAAATGGAAAGACAGTAAGAATATAATTCTTCTGATGATAAAACACAAAATGACTGCATCCAACATCAGTCAGGACAAAATTAGGAATGAGAGAGAAGATGAAACCTACTTGTATTTTGGATTGTAGTAAAAACCAGGCTGATGTGGACAACAGCTACCAGCTAATGGGGTACTACACTTTTGAGAGAAAGCGAATAAAGAGGTGGAAGAAAGCTTTTTTAAAGAGTTCACGATGATTGTAAATTTATATGTTTTATATAAAAATGCGAGGCCTGCTAGCAAACATTTTGTTGCATTCGTCATTGAATTGGGAACAATGAGGTCTGTTTGAATCAACTTCCACTCAAAATAGTTCACCTGTAAGCAGACTCAGTGAAACCCATTTTCCAAAATTATTCTAGACGCAGAAAAATCAAAATGTCCTCAGAGGAGCCATAGTAAGATGTGTGCAGAATGCAGCAAGGTTAAAGTCTGGAAAAGTGGAAAGAAAAGATACCAAGTTATTTTGTGAATAATGTGATGTAGGACTTTACATTTAGAAATGCTTCAAAACTTTTCATATTAAGTCAAATGTAATTTAGTAATTGTTCAACAAAAACGGTCTTTTCAAACAGCTTTACTTTTAGTAACAATAACCAATAATCTCCATTCTGGAAAGGAAAGATGAAAATTAATTTGTTGTTGTGAAAACAATCCCATTTTCATTTCAATATAAAATTGGTCATTGGTGTAATTCTAAGTTTCTGTGAAGTATTTCATGGAAAAAAAGGACCCCTCTTTCAAATGCAATAAACAGACTTAAGTTCTGTGCAGTGTATCCTGCTACAAAAATTCAGAAAAATTGTGAAAATGCATAGTGTCTGAAGACTCAGCAGCAAGGTGTAGTTCAAGTGGCAAAGTGTTATGTTATTCAGAGATTTAAAAAATCACACATGCTTATATGATGTTGACAATTGTTCATTTCATCATGTATTGTGCAATACATGTTCTATAGTGCAGGCTTATAACATATTTTACAACTGGTGTGTTTTTTAAAGTGAAAGATTGCTGCACATTTCATAAGTATGTAATACTTGTTCAAGTAAGAATGCTAATAGTATCTTTGTATGGCATAGGAGTTTTTTTGTTGACAGGAAGTAGAATCTACAAAAGAAGATTTGTTTTTGTGTCAGTTATAACAAATTCCTGATGAATATATAAGCATATACATGAGGACCAGCCAACAATTAGTAGAGTTACTGGGATGTACTCTACTGCAGCATGAAAAACTGTCTTAAAAAAGACAAACAATGAAAAATCTATGATGGAAGAACAAAAAAGAAGTTTGGAAATGATAGACTGCAAAGCTCAGACGAATAGCTGTATTCTTTTTTTTTTTTTTTCTTTTCTGTTTGCTAAAAATATTCTAAAGTCAAGATTCCACAAATATTTCTTTATTTAAAACAACCAGTATCAACAGACTTTGCTATCATCTTCAGGTCTTTAACAGATCTTTTGTTACGAAATGTGTTCATTTTAAGTTGGACCTCATGCTAAGTTGTCATATGGATAAAAAAAGCACATTATAAAAGGTTTGTCATAAGTAAAATATTTAAATAAATAAAGCACCTTGTACAAATGGCAATGTCCACTATGTATATACCACTCATAGATGATTGTAAGGTCACAAAACACACAGTACACAGTAGCACATCTGTTTAAATAGTCTGGACATACTCTACATAAGCTGGACCTACATTGAAAATTTAAACAGATGTACTACTTTGTACTGTGTTTTTTTGTGACATAGCAATGATCTGTGAGTGGTGTATATATGGACATGACCATTTGCACAAGGTGCTTTATGTATTTAAATATTTTAGTTATGAGAAACCTTTTACAGTGCATTGTTTTTTATCCACATGACAACTTAGCATGAGGTCCAACTTAAAATGAACACATTTTATAACAAAAGACTGTTTAAGACCTGAAGTCTGCACTGTGGACGAACAGTTATAGGTGCTTCAGTCTGGAACCGTGCCACCGATATGGTCGCTGGTTCGAATCCTGCCTTAGGCATTGATGTGTGTTACGTCCTTTTGTTAGTTAGGTTTAAGTAGTTCTAAGTTCTAGGGGACTGATGACCTCAGATGTTAAGTCCCATAGTGCTCAGAGCCATTTGAACCTGAAGTCTGTCAAAACTGGTTGTTTTAAATACAGAAATATTTGTGCAAACTTGGCTTTAGAATATTTTAGCAAGTAAAACAGATTGTTTCTTCTGTCTTTTCAAAGTGAGAAAATTCAAGCTGCCTTTTTGTTGTGTTTCTCTGCCAGTCTTAAGGAAAAGTGATTTGTTCATCAGCTTAGTATTGTACAGATTACATTTTCATTAACACATTAATTAATTATGGGTAAAGTAACATGAAGGCAACGGCCTTGCCACAGTGGATACACCGGTTCCCGTGAGATCACCGAAGTTAAGCGCTGTTGGGCATGGCTGGCGCTTGCCATTTTTCGGGGTGCACTCAGCCTCGTGATGCCAATTGAGGAGCTACATGACCACATAGTAGCGGCTTCAGTCAAGAATACCATTATAACGGCCGGGAGAGCGGTGTGCTGACCTCATGCCCGTCCTATCCGCATGCTCCACTGAGGATGACACGGTGGTTGGATGGTCCCAGTAGGCCACTCGTGGCCTGAAGACGGAGTGCTTTTAAAGTAACATGAAATTTTTAAATAATGTATGAAATAAAATAATTTTTTTGTTCCATTATTTGATTTGCTTTAATATCTTCAGTAGTGTGCTCACTTGAGAATAAGCTCAGTTTTAGCAGATTGAGGAACTGACTGTTGTCTTCTGAAGGCAAAGCTTGGAAATATAATTTGGTACCTGGATCATTCTCAGGCATTATAAAGGATTCAGAATTGGGTCCTGGAATTTGGATGTGTCATTGTAATGTGATCTGACATCATATGTCATCCCAGTCCAGTATTAATACAGTAAATGTGTAATCTTTCTGGCCAATATCCTTTATCTAAAGCATTTGCATTGAGTGGATCCCATCACTGTAGCACGATTCTGGAAAATCCTTTAAATACCTGTCTATGGCTACCATTACCACTATGTGGGACTCAGATTTCTAACCACAAATTACATAATACACTGACTGACAAAAATATGAAGCAGCCATGAGATATGGTCTGGTGTCAATGTAACTTTGTACACATATAACGATTGGTGGGTATGTAACTGATTAGAATTACAATTCTCAGTGACAAGTATAATGGTCACCAGAATGCATTTGTGTTGTTATCATGTCTGCTATGGTATATAAATGGCACGAACGGAAAGTGCTGAATGAGCACTGTAAAGGACACAGAGACGGTGCGTACGCAAATGAGACAACATTATCAACAACTAACAGACTTTCAAATGACCCTCATTTTGGATCTCCATTTGGCCAGCTGGTTGAATCGTGCAATATCCAGAATTGTGGGGCATTTAGATGGGACAGTCACCTAATGCACGATTGCATGTAAATGTGAAGGTAAACACACTCATCATTGAGGTTCTTGTTGACCACATCTGACTGCCGAAAGAGAGGATCACCATATTGTGCAGTGAGCATGCTACACCCCCTTCACATCTGCACCTATTGTCTGAAAATAAGTAATGGACTCCAAAAAAAATGGTTCAAATGGCTCTGAGCACTATGGGACTTAATATCTATGGTCATCAGTCCCCTAGAACTTAGAACTACTTAAACCTAACTAACCTAAGGACAGCACACAACACCCAGCCATCACGAGGCAGAGAAAATCCCTGACCCCGCCGGGAATCGAACCCGGGAACCCAGGCGTGGGAAGCAAGAACGCTACCGCACGACCACGAGATGCGGGCTAATGGACTCCCTGCAGCATTTTGTATCATCTGTCATCAGTGATCAGAGACTAACAGCAGGTGGGCTAGGGAATCCCTCTCCCATGAATAACCTGCTATTATCACCACAACACAAACAAACAACTGAGTTTTGAGAGGTGCCATGATGAAGAAGCATGGACTGCTAATAAATGGCTTCACACTATGTCAGTGATGAAATGCAGTTCTGCACTACAATGGATGACCACTGTTGAAGAAATGGTGGTGGTCTGGGGAGAGATCCCGTTCTTCCAATGTTATGGAGAAGCACGGCCATGTTACTCTTGGCCTCATGGTGTTGGGACCCATTGGATGTGACCTCAAGTCATGGCTGAGGGGGATTGAGGGGACTCTGGTGGGCAACAGTACATCAAGGACATCCTGCATTCTCACGTATTATCTCTCATGTGGCATAACTGTGGTGGTGTCTTTCAACAGGATAATGCTCATGCACTCATGGAATGTGCCTTGATGAACAGTCTGCATTATGCTGAGACACTCCCATGGCCAGCAAGTTCTCTAGATCTCTCCTTCATGAACAAGCTAAGGGGCCACCCCAGGGCCAGTATCCAGGAGATCAAGAACCAGTTACACCAGATGTGTGTCAGTTTGCTTCAGGTCAGGATACAACGGCTTTATGACACACTTCCCAGCTGAATTGGTGCATGCATCTAGGACAGAGTGGGTGCAACATCATACTGATAAATGGGCTCATACTGCCAAGATCTTTATAAATTTGACTCTTAATTTGTAATCACATCACGTATACACTCTCAATCCATGACATTTTATTTTATTTTGTTTCCTCATCTCCTTCTTGGTGCTTAACATTTTTTGCCATTCTGTATACATGGTATTATGTAGAAGTCAGAGAGTGTCAAGTCTGGTGAATAGGGTTGGTGTTTCAACAAGTCATACCTGAAAACCTTCACTGCTGGAGCACCTCTGTAGGCAGGATTGGTTTGGGGGCAGGGACCAAACAGCGAGGTCACAGTCAGCCATGCCCTTTCAAAGGAACCATCCCAGAATTTTCCTGAAGTGAGTTGGGGAAATCACAGAAAACCTAAACCAGAATGGCCAGACACAGGTTTGAACCACCACCATCCCAAATGTGAGTCCAGTGTGCTAACCACTGCACCACCTTGTTCAGTTGTAGGTGGGAGATTTGCATTTCCTTTACTGGTTATTGTTTTTTTAAGCAAAATTAATCAGGAGAATCTGTTTCAATTCCCAGAAATCACTACCTATAATATTTGAAGCAGATGCAATCAATTGCACCTTTTCTGTACAGGGCCACCCCTTTATTTTGATTACTGTTTTATTCTGCACATGAAGTGGTGGACTCCCATCTCCTTCACAGTAAAAAATTGGCATACGAAACTTGTTGGATTCTTTTTAAAATGCTACAAACATTGATAAGAGACTCCTTTTTACATATGCTCTTGGTAAACATTCAACAAATGTGGTACCCATAAAGCACAAAGATGTCTCATAGTTAATTCCTTAGGGAAAGTGCACTATGAATACTACTTATTGTGATATGCAAATGGAGGTAGCTATTTTATGACTCTTCCACTGCCAGTCATCCAATCATAGTATGTGCTTTCCTGCATTTCTCATCTGTGTATATGGTAGCAGGATGCCCTACTAACGACTCACCTTCTAGAACCAATGTTTCATTATTGAAAACCAAACATCAGACTATTAACCCTCAAATGTTAATGAATTTCATTTGACAGAAAACAGATAAAATGAATACTGTGTTGTTACTTTTTTTCAATTTCAGTGTAACAAACACAACTAATGCAGATAGCCAGAAAAATTTATAAAACTATCCCACAGATGAAACTGACTCTTTAGTTACGTTATTATATACCTTTTACCAATATAACGAAAACAAAAGTTCACTGATATCATTCATCTCTGTGACAAGTTGAAAACTTTTCACCTTGCTCTCATCTACATCTACACGTACAGGGTGTTCAAAAATTTTGTACCTAAACTGACAGATATTACGACAGAGACGGCAACAAATATAATTTGTTGCTTATTGACTGATCAATAAGCACACATGAGTACCCCAAGATGAAGGAGACAAACATACATAGCACATTTATTGAAATTCAGAATTGAGTGGACAATGCCGGCATTTTGACAGCACACAGGTCTTATGCAAGCAAACCGCAGACAATGACTACATCAATGAGGGTCGTTCGGAAAGTAAAGAATGCATTGTTTCGCCTCGTGATTGCCCTCAGCACGCCACTACCACCAGGGGCGGATCCAGGACTTCGGTCAGGAGGGGGGGCAAATTGTTTGGTACCTGCCTTCCAAAAAATTAATTCCAAATAAAACCATTAATACTTTATATGCGCGCATATCTGTTTTTAGTTTAATTGTGTATCGCTATGTGTTAAGTGTGTTTAATGAAATAACTTACTGCATTACCTAAAAAATATTCTTCAAATACGACACGTACACTTGAAAAACTCTGTGTTTGTCTGCTAATGTAAAATAATCTATAAAACTGCTAATGTTCATTTTTTTCCATTCTTAAATCTTCGAAATTAGTTCACCAATTTCTTTCAGTTGACAGAATGTTGCCATCGAATTCGCGCAAATGTTTATACGCAGCAATGACGATACGACTGCGAAAAGTTATAATAGGATATTTGACTGTGTTCAGGAAATCATCTTATATTGTTAATTACGTCATTTTATGCTCATAATAAACTGTTTTTCCTCATGAATGTAAATATTAACAATAAGAAATTTCTTTCTTTCTTCTTGTAAAAAAATAAGAAATAAAGTAAAAATGCAAAAGTATATATGAAATGAAATTTAATATTAAATATGTATATTCAAAATACTATTCTTAAATATTAAATTCTAATCTCCTTCTACGCCCACTTTTTTAAAATCTTGTAATTACTTTTTCTACATCTACAGGAATCTGGTAATGAATATGCGTAAGTGAAAGACTAAGGAGGCGGTTTTCGTTCATCGATGTTCTTAAATATGTTTTCAGGCGCCGCAACGACGAAAACGATCTTTCAGCAGATGCACTTGCCATTGGAAGCGTTGCCAGGACCAATAAAAGCTTGCGTATTATAGGATATGCACCCTTATCACATCTAGCCAATATATCAAGGGCGATGGTTGGAAGCTCTTTTTATCGTTTCTTTTCTTGATTCCATTTCTCTCGCCACAACAACGTTTGCCTTTGTCCACGTCAAGCAACGAACCGAAGTGGTTGGGGAGGGACTCTGCAATTTTATCAGTTTCACCTGCAGAGATCTTCACAATACTTTCTGGACTGGAAACAGAAAGGTTGAACGCATCCAAAGTTTCAGCAGAGAATCTTTCTCGTAAATCAGCTATAATGAAGTCCAGTAGGGGAACATACTCTGTTACTCTGTAATATTCTTCTGCCGAATTTGTTTGAGGGCTGTCACGATAAACTTGGCGTTGACCGTGGCGAGGTACGCGAGGAATATTGAGCTCGGTGCCGGTGGCCACACAAAGAGTTCGCACGCTGTCAGTTTCTTAACAGTGAAACCGCACCTCACCACAACCTTCTTGACTTCAGCGGTTCGCAGTAGTTTCTAATATATGATATTTTTTCTCTCAAATCACGCTTCTAGGCCTACTACAGTGGTGACTTACATTATCACTATCGTGTTTCACTGAATTTGAGAAGCAAAAAATGCGAAGCCTACTTTTTTTTTACGTTGTTTTACGTCCTGTTGACAATGTGGTCATTTGAGACAGCTTAGTGCTAACTTATTGCAGCTTAATCTACAGACATCACTAACACCGATACCCAAGGGGGGACACGAACACAGTCTTGGTGTAACACACAACAGTCTTGGCGTAAGCGCGGCTTATGACAACGCCTAAAGCTGTTCCGCTTCAGAAACCGAGTACCATTGAGTTTTCAGAGTCCTGTGAAATACTTATGAACTGGTGGCGAAATATATGTTATCAATAAAATCATGTGGGAGATAAGTAGGTGGGGAATGATGGCATTATAGGATTCAGAAACAGGACGTAATCAATAAAAATTCATGAACTAGCAACAGGAGCTCATTTTTTCTTTAAATACAGTTATGACAGTTTGGAAAGCTCGAGAGCAGATTCTTCCTTCTACTCCGGCAGTTTCCTTGGCTATTTGCAAACACCAGTTCGTTTCTTCAAGATCTGACTTCCTAAATAAGCAAACAGTTTAGAACAAAGCCACAACTCAAAGTTCTAACACTGTTATGAAATTCATGCTTTTTTCAGATTGCGGCAGAAGCATACGCTTAGTACCTCAGAATAAATCATATTGATGAGGAAAAAGCATCTTCCTCAATCTTTGGCAGAGTTGTCCTCTAGCCGGCCAAGCGGTTCTAGGCGCTACAGTCTGGAACCGCGTGACCGCTACGGTCGCAGGTTCGAATCCTGCTTCGGGCATGGATGTGTGTGATGTCCTAAGATTAGTTAGGTTTAAGTAGTTCTAAGTTCTAGGGGACTGATGACCTTAGAAGTTAAGTCCCATAGTGCTCAGAGCCATTTGAACCATTTTTAGAGTTGTCCTCTGCACTTTGGAGAAAGAGAAATGAATCTGAGTTTTCTAGATTTCGATATCTGTTTGAATCTGCTGACCTCAACATTTATATTCTTACTGTATGAGAGAATGGATTGTGAATGAATCCACAGACGTTATTTTCGTGTACATTATTACGTTTGGCTAATTAGTGTTTGTTCACATTCCACATCAAAAGTGAAAAGAAAACCAAAATGGGGGAGAAGCGTTCATCCAGATCGAAATGTGCAATTGCAGCATAAAAGGGACTGTCGTAAGGTTCTCACTATTTGCAACTAATGAGAATTTTTCAAGTATTCCTTCGGTGTTCATCGCTTAATTATCAACACCATCTCTTTTGCAAATTGCCACTAGAAACAAAATCTTACATACGCACTGCAGCGAACTTGCTAAAAAAGGCACACATCGCTCATGCCTCAGCGAATATTATCATTTTATTCGTAAGTATAGTTATTTCTTCTGTAGTTTATTCGCTAAATGGAAGAGGCCTCAACGTCTCTTTTTGAATTGTTACATCAAACTGCGTGCCATTGTTTACATCTTCGACTTTAAGTAAAACATACTAGATACTAAAGCAGTCGGAAAAAAGATCGATCAAGCACCAGACGGGGGGGGGGGGGGGAGGCAATTGTCCCCATTACCCCCCCCCCCCCTTTGGATCCGTCCCTGACTACCACTGCCCTTGGTGACCACCCGCTTCAGTTTGGCAGCAGCTAGATCCAATACGGTTGCTTATTGTTTAGCTGTGCAACTTTAAAATGTGAGGTAAAACTGATGATCCCGCCAACCGTGAGGTGCGCTGTCTTTACCGATTTGCAAACCACATAAGGTCCGACCCATCGGAATTTATAGACAGATAGATAACTGAGGCTTACTGTGAAGTGATGAACGAAGCGTCAGTTCGGAAGTGGTTTATCATGTTTAATGGCGGACGGAAGAATGTTGATGATGAAGATCACTCGGGTTGGGCCTCAGTGGCGACTAACAGACTCAAAGCAAGGGTTTAAACAAAAATCCAAAAAGTGGCGTTTCACAATTAGTGGATTGTACTCATTCTTTCAAGACATTTCAAGAACTGTGTTGTACGACATCGTTAGTGAAGATCTGGGCTATAAAAACGTGTGTGCCAGTTAGGTTCCTCGAATTTTGTCAGACAAACACAAAACCAAACGACTGGTAGCTGCATTGACATTTCTCAGTCAATATGAAAAGGATTGGGACAAATATTTGAATCACGTTGTCACTGGTGATGAGGGTTGGATATCATATTTCACACCAGAAACAGACTAGATGCCTGGAACGAAATTAGAATGATCGCCGGCCGAAGTGGCCGAGCGGTTCTAGGCGCTGCAGTCTGGAACCGCGCGACCGCTACGGTCGCAGGTTCGAATCCTGCCTCGGGCATGGATGTGCGTGATGTCCTTAGGTTAGTTAGGTTTAACTAGTTCTAAGTTCTAGGGTACTGATAACCTCAGAAATTAAGTCCCATGGTGCTCAGAACCATTTGAACCATTAGAACGTGGGATCTCCTGCTTACCTGGCAGACGCTCTATGCATCTGAGCCACCGAGGGCACAGAGGATAGTGCGCCTGCAGGGACTATCTCGCGCACGCCTCCCGCGAGACCTGCATTCTCACCTATGTCTACACACTACAGTCGTAGTGTCCCACCCCAACACACTCATTACTCGTGGGAGATATTCTTATCAAGTCCCGTAAGAGTACGGGTAATATGTGTGCATCCGCACAGAAGAGGAAGGTCATGGCCAGTATTGCCAGAACTACACTCCTGGAAATGGAAAAAAGAACACATTGACACCGGTGTGTCAGACCCACCATACTTGCTCCGGACACTGCGAGAGGGCTGTACAAGCAATGATCACACGCACGGCACAGCGGACACACCAGGAACCGCGGTGTTGGCCGTCGAATGGCGCTAGCTGCGCAGCATTTGTGCACCGCCGCCGTCAGTGTCAGCCAGTTTGCCGTGGCATACGGAGCTCCATCGCAGTCTTTAACACTGGTAGCATGCCGCGACAGCGTGGACGTGAACCGTATGTGCAGTTGACGGACTTTGAGCGAGGGCGTATAGTGGGCATGCGGGAGGCCGGGTGGACGTACCGCCGAATTGCTCAACACGTGGGGCGTGAGGTCTCCACAGTACATCGATGTTGTCGCCAGTGGTCGGCGGAAGGTGCACGTGCCCGTCGACCTGGGACCGGACCGCAGCGACGCACGGATGCACGCCAAGACCGTAGGATCCTACGCAGTGCCGTAGGGGACCGCACCGCCACTTCCCAGCAAATTAGGGACACTGTTGCTCCTGGGGTATCGGCGAGGACCATTCGCAACCGTCTCCATGAAGCTGGGCTACGGTCCCGCACACCGTTAGGCCGTCTTCCGCTCACGCCCCAACATCGTGCAGCCCGCCTCCAGTGGTGTCGCGACAGGCGTGAATGGAGGGACGAATGGAGACGTGTCGTCTTCAGCGATGAGAGTCGCTTCTGCCTTGGTGCCAATGATGGTCGTATGCGTGTTTGGCGCCGTGCAGGTGAGCGCCACAATCAGGACTGCATACGACCGAGGCACACAGGGCCAACACCCGGCATCATGGTGTGGGGAGCGATCTCCTACACTGGCCGTACACCACTGGTGATCGTCGAGGGGACACTGAATAGTGCACGGTACATCCAAACCGTCATCGAACCCATCGTTCTACCATTCCTAGACCGGCAAGGGAACTTGCTGTTCCAGCAGGACAATGCACGTTCGCATGTATCCCGTGCCACCCAACGTGCTCTAGAAGGTGTAAGTCAACTACCCTGGCCAGCAAGATGTCCGGATCTGTCCCCCATTGAGCATGTTTGGGACTGGATGAAGCGTCGTCTCACGCGGTCTGCACGTCCAGCACGAACGCTGGTCCAACTGAGGCGCCAGGTGGAAATGGCATGGCAAGCCGTTCCACAGGACTACATCCAGCATCTCTACGATCGTCTCCATGGGAGAATAGCAGCCTGCATTGCTGCGAAAGGTGGATATACACTGTACTAGTGCCGACATTGTGCATGCTCTGTTGCCTGTGTCTATGTGCCTGTGGTTCTGTTAGTGTGATCATGTGATGTATCTGACCCCAGGAATGTGTCAATAAAGTTTCCCCTTCCTGGGACAATGAATTCACGGTGTTCTTATTTCAATTTCCAGGAGTGTATATACACGTTGATCAAAAAGTCAGTATAAATTTGAAAACTTAATAAACCACGGAATAATGTAGATAGAGAGGTAAAAATTGACACACATGCTTCGAATGACATGGGGTTTTATGAGAGAAAAAAAAAACAAAGTATCGCTAGGCGCGTGAAAGATCTCTTGCGCGCGTCGTTTGGTGATGATCCTGTGGCGGCTGAGCCACTTTCGTCATGCTTGGCCTCCCAGGTCCCCAGACCTCAGTCCGTGCGATTATTGGCTTTGGGGTTACCTGAAGTCGCAAGTGTATCGTGATCGACCGACATCTCTAGGAATGCTGAAAGACAACATCCGACGCCAATGGCTCACCATAACTCGGGACATGCTTCACAGTGCTGTTCACAACATTATTCCTCGACTACAGCTATTGTGGTGGACATATTGAGCATTTCCTGTAAAGAACATCATCTTTGCTTTGTCTTACTTTGTTATGCTAATTATTGCTATTCTGATCAGATGAAGCGCCATCTGTTGGAGATTTTTTGAACGTTTGTATGTTTTTGGTTCTAATAAAACCCCATGTCATTCCAGGCATGTGTGTCAATTTGTACCTCTCTATCTACATTATTCCGTGATTTATTCAGTTTTCAAATTTATACTGACTTTTTGATCACCATGTACTTATATGGATTTGGTGTCTGCTGTTTCGGACATGTCCGAAAGAAAAGACACCATATCCATATACATATACATGCCTGGAGGTGAGACCATAAATGCAGTAGCCTGCATTCACATGCTTCAACGACTTCGCTGAGCCATTAAAAACAAGTGGCGTATCATGCTGACCACTGAAGTCGTCCTCCTTCGTGGTAACCCACATCCACATTCAACGTGAATGACACAAGACTTGATTTAACGGTTTCAGTGGGAAACTTTTCAACATCCGCCATACGATCTGCACTCTGCCCAAGAGATTTTCACTTATCCCCAAATTGAAAGATTTTTTTGAGTGGACAATACTACAGAAGTTACGATGAAGCTGTTAGTGGTTCAACAACTTTGTGGTAACAGAGTATGCAGAACGAATAGAAAAGCTGGTAAAACGGTACCACATGTGCCTAAATTTGAATGGTGACTATGTAGCTTTGGGCATCAAAACAGTATGTAAAATATAGTTTCATTTAAAAATTTCCGTAGAGAAAAACGTTCTTTACTTTCTGAATGACATTTGAAGAAGATGTGTTGTCATGCCTTGAGAACAGGCCCAAGATAAGTACACGAGCAATTGCTGCTGAATTTGGATTTCATCATAGTTTGGTGAGGAATTTATTGCAAGAGCAGCTGCTGTTTCCTATCCATCCTACAAGAGTATAAGCCTTTGGACCAGATGATTATACACCTCGTCTGCAGTTAGTGTGCTGGTTTCTGCAACAGGCTACCAAAGACCCTCAGTTTCTTGAAGTTGATCTGTTTACTGGTGGGAAGGCATTTTTATTAGGGGAGGCATGTTTAATTCTCGTAACATCCACGTATATGACAGATGAAAACCCATGTACAACAGTTATGTGAGGTCATCATAGACAGTTTACAGTAAACATGAGGCCCAGTATTGGGGGCAGCTACTTACTGGGACCCTACACATTGCATATTCATCTCAGGTAGTCAATGTACAGAATGTTCTTGCAAGACAACCTGCTGACATGATTAGAGCAGGTACCTCTGTGTATCAGAAGGAAACTATGGTTCCAGCACGATGTGGTCCTGTTACATTTTGCAGAACCAGTGCTTCCACCATCTTCAGCAATCAGCTGGGGAGGATCTGTACGTCGGTCAGCAAGATCTCCAGACCTCATGCCACTGGACTTCTTGCTCTGTGGCTACACGAAAACCGAAGTATATTCAACTTCTGTGGACTCAGAGGAAGAAATAGTTTCAAGAAATCTTGCAGAGGCCACACACATACAGAACACGCTACACATGTCCCATCAAACACAGGTTGCTCGGTATGTCGATACCAGCTTTGTGCGAAAGTGAATTGTGGTATTCTGAACATTTGTTGTAACACTGATCACAACAATGATGGATGGAAGCGATTTAACATTGGTTTATTCTCAATAATATCCAGTGACCTCCTGGATGTCCCACATTCAGTCAGTATGTTTTCCAACAGATGGCTGTTTATCAGAATACTTTTTGTTTTGTTTTAATTATAATATTTGTCACTTTAGGGCTTTAAGGATTGAATTTTTGAATTTCTAGTTGTGGGGCGACAGGTTATTAGTATTAGTGATTCATATATATAATCAGTCAGAAGTAATAGGAGAAAATATTTGAAATATTGTTCACCGTCTATTACGAGAGCCTGGAAATTATTTATGTGGTCAGCCAGAAAGCGATTGAGAACATACTGACCATAGTTCGCAGTCTACAATCCCACATTCTTATCCAGTCCACTAACAGAAATGTTTCTATTTGCTCAGCGGGATCAGGGCTATAATTATAAATGAAGATTTTGAGTTCTAATTGATAGATATATTTGGTAAAGTTCCACACGCTCAACACTGTAATATTCAGTATGTGACCACAACAACAACAACAACAACATTGACAATATGTCTCTTTATCCTAAACAGCACTATGAGCAGTTCAGAGGCGACCTGTATGGTAAGTTCCTATTAAATTGTCTTTCGCTCTAACTTCTGATAATCAAAATAATTGCTCGCCACAAAAATGGAAAATAATTATCACCACTTACTACGTAGATTTGTTAACCTTACGGGCAGCACACTAACAGTTACACTACTAGCCATTAAAATTGCTACACCACGAAGATGACATACTACAAACTCGAAATTTAACCGACAGGAAGAAGATGCTGTGATATGCAAATTATTAGTTTTTCAGAGCATTCACACAAGGTTGTCACCAGAAGCGACACCTACAACGTGCTGACATGAGGAAAGTTTCCAACCCATTTCTCATACACAAACTGCAGTTGACCGGCGTTGCCTGGTGAAACGTTGTTGTGATGCCTCGTATAAGGATGATAAATGCGTACCATCACGTTTCCCACTTTGATAAAGGTCGGATTGTAGCCTATCGCGATTGCGGTTTATCAGATCGCGTTGGTCGAGATCCAATGACTGTTAGCAGAATATGGAATCGGTGGGTTCAGGAGGGTAATACCGAACGCCGTGCTGGATCCCAACGGCCTCATATCATTAGCAGTCGAGATGACAGGCACCTTATCCGCATGGCTGAAACGGATCGTGCAGCCACGTCTCGATCCCTGGGTCAACAGATGGGGACGTTTGCAAGACAACAACCATCTGCACGAACAGTTCGACAAAGTTTGCAGCTGCATGGACTATCAGTTCGGAGACCATGGCTGCGATTACCCTTGACGCTGCATCACAGACAGGAGCGCCTGCGATGGTGTACTCAACGACGAACCTGTGTGCACGAATGGCAAAAAGTCATTTTTTCGGATGAATCCAGGTTCTATTTACAGTATCATGATGGTCGTATCCGTGTTTGGCGACATCGCAGAGAACGCACATTGGAAGCGTGTATTCGTCATCGCCATACTGGCGTATCACTCGGCGTGATGGTATGGGGTGCCATTGGTTAGACGTCTCGGTCATCTCTTGTTCGCATTGACGGCACTTTGAACAGTGGACGTTACATTTCAGATGTGTTACGACCCGTGGCTCTACCCTTCATTCGATCCCTGCGAAACCCTACATTTGAGCAGGATAATGCACGACCGCATGTTGCAGGTCCTGTAGAGCCTTTCTGGATACAGAAAATGTTCGACTGCTGCCCTTACCAGCATATTCTCCAGCTCTCTCACCAATTGAAAACGTCTGGTCAATGGTGGCCGAGCAACTGGCTCGTCACAATACGCCAGTCACTACTCTTGATGAACTGTGGTATCGTGTTGAAGCTGCATGGGCAGCTGTACCTGTACACGCCATCCAAGCTCAGTTTGACTCAATGCCCAGGCGTGTCAAGGCCGTTATTACGGCCAGAGGTGGTTGTTCTGGGTACTGATTTCTCAGGATCTATGCACCCAAATTGCATGAAAATGTAATCACATGTCAGTTCTAGTATAATATATTTATCCAATGAATACCCGTTTATCATCTGCATTTCTTCTTGGTGTAGCAATTTTAATGGCCATTAGTGTCGTACCTAGACATTCCTATTAGTAAATTCAGGTTCCACAGATTTTATGCCTACAGGGTCTTTAGCTGCATATTTTGGTGCGGGATGAATATACCCATTTATACACTCTTCTAGTTGAGTTATATTTCCATTGTGCTCATGCAAATCAATAAAGTAACAGTATGCAGCTCTAATTTAAGAATACCAACGGCTCAGTCTGTCTGTAGCAATCAATAAAGGATTGCACAGACCGGTTAAATTTACCGCACTAAAATGTTTAGCACATATGCTCGCACCCTCCGATTTTAACTCGAGAACTGACTCCTGATTAATGTAAATAATTGATGCCTCACGCTTTAACATGCCATTGTTAATAGGAGTATGTGATGGATTGTATTCAGTTATCATCTTTGTCTTTATGAACTCGAGCATACTACGCACATAGTGTAGTGACCCAGTGATACACGAAACAGATCGAAGTAACACAAATAAACTTCTTTGAACAGTAACAGAAATAAGCTTCTTGTGACTCCACAGATGACAAGGTGAAAGAATCATACAGAATGTCCAACGTAACTGATACACAGAACAACTGATGTGAACAGTACAAACTGAAAGAAGATAGTGAGAGTCAAAATGGTTCAAATGGCTCTGAGCACTATGGGACTTAACATCCATGGTCATCAGTCCCCTAGAACTTAGAACTACTTAAACCTAACTAACCTAAGGACAGCATACAACACCCAGCCATCACGAGGCAGAGAAAATCCCTGACCCCGCCGGGAATCGAACCCGGGAACCCGGGCGTGGGAAGCGAGAACGCTACCGCACGACCACGAGATGCGGGCATAGTGAGAGTCAGTGCTGCTCCAAGTATACAGGGTGTTACAAAAAGGTATGGCCAAACTTTCAGGAAACATTCCTCACACACAAAGAAAGAAAATATGTTATGTGGACATGTGTCCGGAAACGCTTACTTTCCATGTTAGAGCTCATTTTATTACTTCTCTTCAAATCACATTAATTATGGAATGGAAACACACAGCAACAGAACGTACCAGCGTGACTTCAAACACTCAAACACTTTGTTACAGGAAATGTTCAAAATGTCCTCCGTTAGCGAGGATACATGCATCCACCCTCCGTCGCATGGAATCCCTGATGCGCTGATGCAGCCCTGGAGAATGGCGTATTGTATCACAGCCGTCCACAATATGAGCACGAAGAGTCTCTACATTTGGTACCGGGGTTGCGTAGACAAGAGCTTTCAAATGCCCCCATAAATGAAAGTCAAGAGGGTTGAGGTCAGGAGAGCGTGGAGGCCATGGAATTGGTCCGCCTCTACCAATCCATCGGTCACCGAATCTGTTGTTGAGAAGCGTACGAACACTTCAACTGAAATGTGCAGGAGCTCCATCGCGCATGAACCACATGTTGTGTCGTACTTGTAAAGGTACATGTTTTAGCAGCACAGGTAGAGTATCCCGTATGAAATCATGATAATGTGCTCCATTGAGCGCAGGTGGACGAAACTAAAATGAGCTCTAACATGGAAATTAAGCGTTTCCGGACACATCTTTTCTTTATTTGTGTGTGAGGAATGTTTCCTGAAAGTATGGCCGTACCTTTTTGTAACACCCTGTATCTAGGAACGAGTCGCCAGTAGACAGCGGTGCCGTGTGCACGCTTCCTGCTGGTGGCCTCTAGTGGCAACACATGTGGCGGCACTACTCTCGGTGCACATATATTAGTAGCAGGACACAGCACATAGGCCCATTCAAACCACGCATACTGCACTCTAGTATCAAGATGATCGATGTTCTGTATGTTGATGTTCACCACATCAGAATCACTGTGAGGTGCTTGACCAGCATTTACATGTTTAGACCCACTTGCAGTTATACTGTATATACTGGTTAGCAATAGTATTGTCCTGACAACTAGTTGAGACTCAGGTTCAGTCCGCTGTGGTTGTGTTATGATATTATCGGATGGCAACAGGTCCAATAGGTCAGGAATACATTCTTTGGGCTGCAGCTATTGTGGCGCTGCAGGAAATGGCTGCGTGCTCTTGCGCAGCATCAGATCTGGGGTCACTGCTCCCGAGGCTGTGCTTCTGTATAGTTGAGTGACACTATGATAGGAAGACATTCTATGGCAGTGGATGCTCCTGTAACATGTCCTTGGCTCAAATGGCTCTGAGCACTATGGGACTTAACATCAGTCCCCTGGAACTTAGAACTAATTAAACCTAACCAACCTAAGGACATCACACACATCCATGCACGAGGCGGGATTCGAACCTGCGACCGTAGCGGTCGCCTAGAACCGCTTGGCCACATGTCCTTGTCTGTAATAATAATAATAATAATAATAATAATAATAATAATAATAATAATAATAACAAAGCGCCAAGTATAATGGCATATCCATACAATAATAATTAGAGATGGATTGACAAAATACTTACTAATAGTTATCTTTTTCCCAGCTGATCATTGCTGCCACGGGAGGTGCTTCATGCTGAACAGCAAATAATGATGCACATGCAGTCACTTTAGTATAAAACGGGTGCTCGAAGGGTGGGGAGCTGATTTTACATGCAACTGGCTGCCAAGTGGTGGCGCAGGGGCGTTTTGACACAAGGAGGGGGGAGTGGTGCGGTATCTGGGTTCCCAGTATGGCTGTGGTGCATGTGGCTGGACAGGGTTCCTAGAATGACCTCTGAGATAAGGAAGTTCTGACGCTGAGATCAGCAAAACATTAGACACACAATTACCTGAGCATGGTAGGATTCCTGGAATGGTCTCGAAGATAAGGAAGCGCTTACGCTGATGCCAGTGAATTTTTGGCCAGAAACTGCAGTGATCCACTAATAGCTGCCAGACCTTGCCCCATTCATCAACTCTCTGCAGGTCCTTTTGCAAAATCACTGCAGTTTTTTGGCACTGTTATCTTCGTGTATACAACCTCATCATCTGAAAATAACCTTCTCACATTTTCTATTAGACCACAGGTGGGCAAATAGTAGACCGTGGCCCACATTTGGCCCACCAAAGGTTTTTCTTGGGTGGTAGTTTGATTTGGGGGAGGGGACCAAACAGCAAGGTCATTGGTGCCCTCCGATTTGGGAAGGATGGGGAAGGAAGTCGGCCGTGCCCTTTCGAAGGAACCATGCCGGCATTTGCCTGAAGCGATTTAGGGAAATGACGGAAAACCTAAATCAGGATGGTCAGACGCAGGTTTGAACTGTCGTCCTCCCGAATGCGAGTTCAGTGTGCGTATCACTGCGCCACGTCGCACGGTGTAGGATTTTGTGCGGCACACCAAGACAGTCAGAAAAATCTGCCTTGAACCAAGATTTCCTTCCCGGCCGAAGGTCTTCACCAGAACAGCGACACCATTATGCATGCGCAGTGTAGATATTATTTGCGCAAACCAAGTTGACAGTCGACACAGAGGCTAATAAGGGCGACCATAAAGAAATTTCCTATTTATAAGCGCTCCCATCAACCACCATGTCGAGTGTCAAGGGTATCAACATGTTTTTCATGTACAGTATGACGCACAGTGCTTTTTCAGTTAATCTATGCAACAGCAAATACATAAGTCTCCAACTTTAGTGAAATCACGAAATTCCGAAAAAAACTGCAAATCAGTGACGAATGTCGTGTGTATAACTAAGATTCTACCTTTTCTGAAATCCATAGTTAAGTAATGAATGCAAACATTTTAAAACATGCAGCCCTTCGCTAACCTCTGCTTCCAAAAAGCGGCCCCCAAACTACAACTGCCCATCCCTGTAATAGATCATTTATATAAACTGTAAACAGTAACGGTCCTATCACACTTCCATGGGGTACTCCTGAAATTATCTTTACATCTGTCAATTTTGTTCCGTTAAGACTGACGTGATGTATTCTCTCTGCAAGTTTTGAATCCAGTAACAAATCAGATCTTATACTCGGTAAGTTCGTACTTTTCCCACCAATCGACGGAGCGTGACGGTGTCAAATGCCTTCCTGAAGTCGAGGAACACGGAATCAACCTGAGTGATAATGCCTACAGCTCTGTCGAAGGATGGAGCGAGCAGAGTTTCGCAAGATCTTCGGGAAATCCATGCTGATTTTTATGGAGGAGAATTTCTTTCTCCAAAATCTGTCCTACGGCCCTTCCTGAAAACGGGTATGACATGCTCTATTTTCCAGTCACAAGGTACCCTTCGTTGTTCCAGCGGCCTACGTTAAACTGCTGCTAGAAAGGGAGCAAGTTAAAGTAGGGGACTGGATTCTTTCACATGATCTCTATAGAATGCTACAGATATCTCACCTGACCTTGATGCCCTTCCGCTACTTAGCCAATGTAGTTGCTTTTCTATTCCGCCATCACTTACTTCAATATCTGAAATATAGATTTTCGTATGATGATGAGAAAGAGAGACTGTATTAAGATCTTCTACGGTGGAACTATTTCGGAAGGTCGAATTCAGTATATCAGCCTTCTCTCTGTCATCTTCCCTTTTGGTGCCGCTATGGTCCATGAATGACTGAGCAGATGATTTCGATCGGCTAACTGATTTTAACTGAGTCCCAAATCTCTTGGGGTTTTTAGTAAGGTCGGTTGGCAAAACTTTATTTTAAAAGTCATTGAACGCTTCTCTCATTGCTCCCTTTATGCTCATTTTCGCTTCTTTCAGCTTTTGTTTGTCTGCTAGCTTTTGACTTCTATTAAATATGCGATGAAGCTCTCTTTAACTATGTAGCAACTTTCTAACACGACTATTAAACTACGGTGTGTCTTCCCCATCCCTTAAGACATTGCTCGAAACATACTTGTCTAGGGTATACTGAACGATACTTTTTGAATTTTTCCCATTTGTACTCTACATCTTCTTTCTCAACATTGAATATCTGATGTTGACCACTCAGATATTCAGCAGTTTGTATCCTGCCTGCTAAGCAAAAATATTTTACTATCATTCTTAACACTCCTTGTAATACCCGTATCCATAGATGCTACACTGCCTGATAACTGATAACTTTTCGAATCAGTTAACGTAGAGGAGGTTAAGGTTTTGTTGTTACTAAGAGGCTGGAGGTGTTAACGTCACGAGTTAGAGACAGGGATGCGTTCGTCATTATTCTGAATGTCTAGTCGGGAAGTTACTTCACCTGACACTAGTTTTGATCTCATGACTCTACCATTCTATGCCTGGTAAGTTGAAGTCACCTATTAAAATAACATGGTCAGGAAACTTATTCATTAAATCCGGCAAACTCTCTCTGAAGCGCTCTACCACTACAGCTCCTGACGCAGGCAAACTACAAAAGCATCCGATTACCATTTTTAACATATTTTTTATGCTTAACTTAACCCAAATTAAACCGCATTCGGAATCCATTATAACCTCAGTAGATATTATCGAATTCCTTACTGCACACTGGACTCGCATTTGGGAGGACGACGGTTCAATCCCGTCTCCGGCCATCCTGATTTAGGTTTTCCGTGATTTCCCTAAATCGCTTCAGGCAAATGCCGGGATGGTTCCTGTGAAAGGGCACGGCCGATTTCCTTCCCCATCCTTTCCTCACCCGAGCTTGCGCTCCGTCTCTAATGACCTCGTTGTCGACGGGACGTTAAACACTAATCTCCTCCTCCTCCTCCCTTACTGCAATAAATAGGACGCCACCTTTGACATGTAACCTATCCTTATCTTAAATATTCTAATCTTAATTTTGTGCATCGTTGGTATTCACTTCCATTTTCAACCAACTTTTTGTTCCTAATACTATTGCAGCATTATTACCTGTACTCCGCTACCCTAGTAGCCTATTCCTGCGTGTAGTGTACGCCTGACCTATTTAGGGGGACCCTACAAATCTCAACGCGATAGCAGAGGTCGTGAAATTCGCAACCGACAACCATCGCAGAATCGTGTGAGATTCTGGCTTAGTCTTTTTACTGTGCTCCAAACCAGAAGACGGCAATGTAGTCTGGGTACGATGCTGTAAATAATGAGCTTGGGCTGCAGCCAGTGTGAAATGGTAGCTGCCTTCACCAAATCAGCCATCTTCCGAAAGGAACCAAGGATGGCCACAGAATCCAAGCAACAGGCGTCTTTTGTGTCAACATGAGCTACAATTTGCAGCCGGATGCACCCAGTGCGTTTGATAGCCGCCGGCGGCGCCTTCTCCACTCTCAGACAAGATCCTTCGGCAATCACGCACTGGCATTCTTTTGCTACCTACTCACTATTTTCCTGAGGGGCTCCATAGCCCGCCTAACGTTGGAGCTTCCGATGACTAGCATACCCGGCCTCTGCACTTGTTTGGACTGGGCAAGAAAGTCGGCCACTGGCTCAACAGGAGAGGCGTTCCAGGCTGGCTCAGAGGTATTTCCAACACTGGGTAACAAAAAATGGTTCAAATGGCTCTGAGCACTATGGGACTTAACTTCTGAGGTCATCAGTCCTCTAGAACTTAGAACTACTTAAACCGAACTAACCTAAGAACATCACACCAATCCATGCCCGAGGCAGGATTCGAGCCTGCGACCGTAGCGGTCGCGCGGTTCCAGACTGAAGCGCCTAGAACCGCTCGGCCACTCCGGCCGGCCACTGGGTAACAGCTCATTCCTGTTGCTAAGGCGTAAATAATCAGCTGTGCAGATTGTTCCCACTTTCACCTTCCGCCCAGACTCGTGAACCCACCATCGTTCACCACTTACTCTTAACTGAAAACAGGAAAGGTTGGATTTTGCGTATTAGAAGACGCAGCAACAACGCGGTTAACGGGGATTCCAGTGGCAACAAAGGTGTCGCAGAGTCCGTCACTGACGCCCCATCTTGTTGAAGCTTCGAGAAGTGGCCTGAATCCTGTTGACTGTGGCCAACGTAACTTCCAGCTGTTTGCGGACAGTGGTCGGTTTTCTCAAAAAAAAAAAAAAAAAAAAAAAAAAAAATGCTCAAATGGCTCTGAGCACTATGGGACTTAACTTCTGAGGTCATCAGTCCCCTAGAACTTAGAACTACGTAAACCTAACTAACCTAAGGACATCACACACATTCATGCCCGAGGCAGGATTCGAAACTGCGACGGTAGCGGTCGCGCGGTTCCAGACTGTAGCGCCTAGAACCGCTCGGCCACCTCGGCCGGCTGGTCGGTTTTCTATTTGTCCGCACACAACAAGCACAGACACTATCCATATCGTACAGTGCAAAAATAAAAAATAAAATAAAAAGTAGAAAACACTCTAAATTCTCAAAAATACTAAAAAAGCCGGGCTAACTGAGAAAGAACAAACAGACCCCTATAGGACAGACCCCTTTAGAACAGTTACATGAAGATCTGACAACAGCTAAAGAATCAGGAATCATCACATTTAACTTAGTACTAGGCGATTTTAATATCACGATAGGAGTGAAGTCCGTAGAAGACCATCCCTTCATTGGAAAGTTTAGACTTTCAACGCGAAACCAGGGGGGACACATGGCGACGAATTTTCCTAAGAAAGAACGTTTATACTGCATGAACAAACTTTACAAGAAAAATCCGAAAAGAAAGTGGACCTGGAATAGCCCTGACGGCACGGTTAAGAATAAAATAGATTACATTCTCACATCAAACAACCGATTGTGCTGTCAGTAATAAATCACTTCAATATAGGCTATTTAAAACTGGGATCCATATTAGCACTAAACTACAGGGAAAATTTACGAAGTAAAAGAAGATCCGACAAAACAATAAATGAGTTGAAAGAGGAAAGAAGTCAGTTCAAGAAATGTATAGAAAAAAAATTACCAACAGAAAACTTAAGAAGAATGAAACCGAACCAACTCCTGAGATAAATTACCAACAGTAAAGAATATCACGCACTCAAAAAATAGAAAAATCCGAGATTCAGCCTCGAAATAGAACAGCTTATAGAGGAAAGGCGAAACAATGAGAGAGACGAACCCAAACACAGAGACGTCAACGATAACGTAAAAAAGGCGATGAGAAGAGATGAGTGAAGGCAAAACACAAGGCTGCTCATCAAAGTCAATGTGAACATGAGAGTGGTTCGTTTCAGTCAATCAAAGACAAGCTTATCATCCACAACGTTTGGAATGGCCGAGGAGAAGTTATTACAGAAAGAGACAAAATTATAAAAACTGACTGTAGAGCTTCCAGTGGAAGTCCACGACAATCACTCTCAAGCCAAAGACTGCACGATGAGTCACGAATCTTTTCTATGAATGTGAGGTCGTAAGAAGTGGAACATGTCGACAAAAATTATTTGGAAACGGCTCTGAAACAACACAGAAACTGTAAGACGCCAGGAGATCAGAGCACTTGCCAATTGCCCCACATTGGAGGAAAGATGAAGAAGGATTCCCAATTCTAGTAACAAAAATAACCGACCGCCCGAGAGTTTTCATCAATCTCTTGAGGTTTTCCGTTTTGAAAGGTCATATTTCTATAAAATATCGACATAGGATATCTCATACAATATTGCAAACACATTTGTAATCAAAATTACACTCCTGGAAATTGAAATAAGAACACCGTGAATTCATTGTCCTAGGAAGGGGAAACTTTATTGACACATTCCTGGGGTCAGATACATCACATGATCATACTGACAGAACCACAGGCACATAGACACAGGCAACAGAGCATGCACAATGTCGGCACTAGTACAGTGTATATCCACCTTTCGCAGCAATGCAGGCTGCTATTCTCCCATGGAGACGATCGTAGAGATGCTGGATGTAGTCCTGTGGAACGGCTTGCCATGCCATTTCCACCTGGCGCCTCAGTTGGACCAGCGTTCGTGCTGGACGTGCAGACCGCGTGAGACGACACTTCATCCAGTCCCAAACATGCTCAATAATGGGGGACAGATCCGGAGATCTTGCTGGCCAGGGTAGTTGACTTACACCTTCTAGAGCACGTTGGGTGGCACGGGATACATGCGGACGTGCATTGTCCTGTTGGAACAGCAAGTTCCCTTGCCGGTCTAGGAATGGTAGAACGATGGGTTCGATGACGGTTTGGATGTACCGTGCACTATTCAGTGTCCCCTCGACGATCACCAGTGGTGTACGGCCAGTGTAGGAGATCGCTCCCCACACCATGATGCCGGGTGTTGGCCCTGTGTGCCTCGGTCGTATGCAGTCCTGATTGTGGCGCTCACCTGCACGGCGCCAAACACGCATACGACCATCATTGGCACCAAGGCAGAAGCGACTCTCATCGCTGAAGACGACACGTCATCATTCGTCCCTCCATTCACGCCTGTCGCGACACCACTGGCGGCGGGCTGCACGATGTTGGGGCGTGAGCGGAAGACGGCCTAACGGTGTGCGGGACCGTAGCCCAACTTCATGGAGACGGTTGCGAATGGTCCTCGCCGATACCCCAGGAGCAACAGTGTCCCTAATTTGTTGGGAAGTGGCGGTGCGGTCCCCTACGGCACTGCGTAGGATCCTACGGTCTTGGCGTGCATCCGTGCGTCGCTGCGGTCCGGTCCCAGGTCGACGGGCACGTGCACCTTCCGCCGACCACTGGCGACAACATCGATGTACTGTGGAGACCTCACGCCCCACGTGTTGAGCAATTCGGCGGTACGTCCACCCGGCCTCCCGCATGCCCACTATACGCCCTCGCTCAAAGTCCGTCAACTGCACATACGGTTCACGTCCACGCTGTCGCGGCATGCTACCAGTGTTAAAGACTGCGATGGAGCTCCGTATGCCACGGAAAACTGGCTGACACTGACGGCGGCGGTGGACAAATGCTGCGCAGCTAGCGCCATTCGACGGCCAACACCACGGTTCCTGGTGTGTCCGCTGTGCCGTGCGTGTGATCATTGCTTGTACAGCCCTCTCGCAGTGTCCGGAGCAAGTATGGTGGGTCTGACACACCGGTGTCAATGTGTTCTTTTTTCCATTTCCAGGAGTGTATTTATTGAACAATAAAATATACAATGGAATACAAAAAGGAAGCCTAATGCCCAAATGAAATATAAGAAAATTTTTTTAATTGTAATGTTTTGGGACTATATAATGTAATACTTAAGACTAGAATTATTCACTGTGTTAACTCGTCACAAGAAAAGCTAATTTGGCTTTCAAAAAAGACTTTTTGGTTGAAAACGTCACAAACATTTCTGTGAGATGAAAAATGTTGATCAGTCTGTATCCATTTCATTTTCGTTTTGAGGCTGACAACAATTATTGCACGTAACTGTCGTGGCTGAATGTCGTAGACAGACGTTTCTTCCACATTCACCGCATTCTCGCTTTGTTTTTATATTCTTTTTTGAGCCACACAAATAACATATTCCTCTCCTTGTAGGGGTTGATACAGCTGGATAAACTACGTCGCTCTCTCTGTAATTTTCCAAAAATACTAACAAATCTTTTGGTAAATGCTTCAATTTAGCTCGCCTTCAGCAGATGCTATGTAAGTGAGCAGTCAGACACAGTTAACTTTGTGTACTAAGAAGGACTTGCAAAGCTTATCTGTAAGTACTTATAGGCAAGGGTTATTAGTTTCAATCGTACATTTGTCTACATGTACCTATGTCTGTATAACACACATTGTGACGAGTACTTGAAGCTAGAGGTTCGCTTAGGCAACAGAATCTGGCACCTACGCGGTTCGTGGTCTGTAGACCATACATTACTGTGTATATTCAAATGTTCATAAAATTATCGACCGGGGTGGCAATTTATTCTGGTAATTGATTGGAGAGTTTAATAAGCCTCGTCTGTGTTGTATACTTACTGAAATTATAAAGCAGTGTCTGTGCTCTTGTGAATGTTCCTTGCTAACACGTAAAGAAGCAATAAGAAGCAGACCAGCAAACTGATACAGAGACTCATTTCCCCTGCCATCATACTGTCTCCAGCCACTGAGATCTGATATATCTCAGCGTGACTCCGTCGCTCTTTCACTCGTACTCGTTGCCGCTCACGTACCAAGAAACGGATGACCTCACCTCTGATCTGAGAGTGAGTATGTCCTGACCCACGTCGGAGAGCTATGGGGCTCATGATTCGATCCCTAGCCGAGTACCTTTAAAGCTGTAACTCCATAGTAGAGTACGGAGGATAGGATTTTCTGGTAGGAGAACTAGCAAGGCCCGTCTTAGGACGAGCCAGTTTGAGCTTCGAGATAAGTCAGGTACGGTGTGCAGGGAAAGCAGAACTTTTCGGTGTACAGCAGGAGCAAGACAACAAGGAGAAATCGAGTTAACTCACCACCCCGCGTCGAAGAATTACGAGACCACAGTGAACAGCCCGCAGCAATAAACGAGGCAGTACGTCTTAGCAGCACTTACGACAGCCGGGGTTGGGGACAGCGACATACGAATCGGCGGCAGGTGTGTGTTGACCGCACCGAATTCCACTCTCACGCCTGCACGAGTCGTCAACACAGCACCGCCACCTGACCGAGAAACACGGTGAGTGGCTCACAAGACAGTATGGAAATGAAGTCTACAGCTGTGACAAAGGTCGAAAAAACATCTAATACGAATTCGTGGTCACCTGTGACCTAGAGTTTGATCTAACACCAAGCTGTAGTCATAGTGTACTATTAAAATTTTAAAAAAGTAGGATTGTGGCTGCAGCTCAGTGTAAACTACTCAAACGCGATTTGACAACAACTTGTGCGGATGTATAGATAATTTTCTTGGAGAACTGTTAGATGGTAATCCAAAGTTAGTTTTAACTGTGTTTATTGTTCTCTAATATACAGAAAAGGGCCGAAAGTACGGTCGAATGGGCGAGTCGCGTTGACACATTGCAACACCAATTTCGAGAAGCCATTCAGGCAGTGATGAGGGCATCAAATATTCCCTGTAGCCATGCTCTAATCGGGAAGCTGGCGCGAGCAGTGTTCATATAAGGAATAGAAGATGAGAGAATTAAAACAGTGGTGGTAGCATCAGGAGAGAGTTAAACGTTAGCACAAGCAGTAGAAGAAGCATCCATCGCCTTTTGTAACGATAAGTTCGGTGAATCCAGTCACCCGAGAGAATACTTTTAGGTGTAAGAGAGGAGGCCATCATGTGGGCAATTACGCTATGGAGAAACACATCAGGAAAATAAATGGCATCCAGTAGTGTTGTAGTAGAACAGAGAAACTGACACACTACCGCCTACCACCGCCGAAAAGGATAGAGGAAACATTATGTGGAGATCATCACAGGGAAATCGGAAGCAAGCTACCGATGGTGTGTCGTCGATGAGATCTTCAAGGGCATCCAGAACGCGTGATCCGGCGGGACACGTGATATTTTGCGTTTGTAAAGAACCAGGACACTTAACCCGATGATAGGCTAGTGAATACGAAGACTCACAAGCCGAGAAACGAAAGAACAGCGAAGTTATACCCGGTAGATTTCAAGAGCAGGAGTAATTTCGTACGTCTAAGATAGGCGCAGAGAATCACGGGAACCACAAGTTTCACTGCAGATAGTGCCGCTCAGGTAAGCGTAATAAAGAAATCAGCACTGAAGAATACGGTGGGCAAGAATAAAACTTAAAGGGATCACTAAAGAAGTAACGGAGCCGCGATGTCGACGCTGAGGATAGATGGCGATCTCAGATAGAGATAGGGAGCGAGTTGGGTATCTCGTGTGAAGGAATTTTAGGCACAGCCTTCTGCGAGAATTTAACAGTAATCACAGATTATGCAACTAAGATGCTATGGGTAAAGGGCAAAACCGGTACGATTACAGACGGAAGTGGAGCTGAACCGGCGAATCTTGTGGACCGGGAGAGAGCCGCGACGAGAGAGAAAAGGGTCGTGAGGGCACATGTGGCACCACAGCTACCAGCAGGAACTCAGGTAGGATCACACTTAGAGCCGAGGGAGAAGATGGAACCAAAAGAGATCAAAAGCGATAAGACACCGCTCTAAGGGAAACGAGGAACAAAGATGAGCAGCAGACGGAAAGGAAAGAGAGCATGTGTGATGTCATAAGAGTAGGCCGACGAGAAGAAAAGATCTTAAGGATTTAATTGCAGAATACCGAAGCAGCTGCTAACGGGCGTTTATTTGCCTGCAGCCTTGGTGGCCGTGCAGAGAGGAACATGAGTCACGAGTGTTATGAATATCACAGAAGAAGAAATTATAAGAGAATTAGTAGATTAAAGGAAATGGTTCCAGTGGATCACTTAAACAAAGAAGAAATGAGTTCGATTATTGAACTGTGTATTGCATATCATGTTGTATTTCACACGGCCAGAGTTAGATTAACATACACTGAGACGGTGAGGCATGGGATTAAGTCGAAACTAGAGGCGCATGCTACAGTCAGTATCGCTACCAGAGGCTCAAAATCAACCCTATAAAACGAGACAGATGCGATGTTAAGAGAGGATATCAATATACAGACCACAAGTGGGTGGAATTTCACGTTATTGACGATTGCAAAGGAGATGGACGCCTCAGGGAAGCGAAAGTGGAGAATAGTTGCGGGTAATCGGAATTAAATGACATCTGCGTTAGCTCTTGATTTCCACTAACCCATATTGACCGGATTTAGATAGCTTAGGAGAAGTCAAGTACTTCACTGCTTTAGGCTGTCAAAGGGTTACCAGCAGATACTTTTGAATGAGGATAATAGAGAGCAAGCAGCCTCTTCTATAAAAGAAGGGCATTACACAGAATATTACGAATGGGAATAATACAGTAGCTAGTGGAGCTACATACCAGAGACTCATGAACACAGTATTAATTGGACGTGAGGGACACGGGATATTTGTACATTTAGATGATGTGATCATGTTCAGAGCTATGTTAGAAGAGCGTAATGCCAGATTTGGAGAGGCCCCGAGGAGGAGGAGGAGATTAGTGTTTAACGTCCCGTCGACAACGAGGTCATTAGAGACGGAGCGCAAGCTCGGGTGAGGGAAGGATGCGGAAGGAAATCGGCCGTGCCCTTTCAAAGGAACCATCCCGGCAATTGCCTGAAGCGATTTAGGGAAATCACGGAAAACCTAAATCAGGATGGCCGTCGTCCTCCCGAATGCGAGTCCAGTGTGCCAACCACTGCGCCACCTCGCTCGGTGCGAGAGGCCCCGAGATTCAAGGGGCCAACACAGAACACTGGTGACGCTGATGGGGCTGTAGCTGTCCATCTGTAGGGGGTTCTTACCAGGTTCCAGCACTGGGACAAGGACACTTTCCCGCCATTGCGATGGGAACTCGCTTTCGCGACAGACGCGGTTGAAGAAGGAACGAAAGCGGATAAGCTACTACGAACAGCATAGTGAACGCATTATTGTAGCCAAGATAGACACAAAGCCCACGCCTACCACAGTGGTACAAGTTCATATGCCAACTACTTCCGTAGGTGATGAAGAGATTGAATAATTTCTTTTATCGCATCATACATTTTTCCAGATAGTCCAGGGAGACGAAAATTTAATAATCATGGGCGACTGGAATTCGATAGTAGGAAAAGGAAGAGAAGGAAAAGTGGTAGGCGAATATGGACTGGGGGTAAGGAATGAAAGAGGAAGCCGCCTGGTAGAATTTTGCACAAAGTATAACTTAATCATAGCTAACACTTGGTTTAAGAATCACGAAAGAAGGTTGTATACGTGGAAGAGGCCTAGAGATACTGGAAGGTTTTAGATAGATTATATAATGGTGTGGTGTGCGTACTGTAAGACCTTCGGTACACACACCATCAGATTATTTGGCTTGTCGCTCTAGCGAAGTAGGCGAGTATCAGCAACATGTCTCGTAGCCTTATCGTGGCGTGTTTATCTTCTGCCGTTAGGTCAGACGATAGAAATGCCACTTGCACGCTTTGAGTAGCAGATTGACAGTGACCAACTTTAAACAGAACTTGATTAATTTTCACACACATTTATTAAAATAATAACAAGCATAAAAATAACTTAACTTGGTTCTGGATACTATTTACAACTGACAATCTGAAGTTCCTTTGATCTTGGTACGTTAATCTTATTCTCACATATCTCTGATACTTGAGAAAGTGTCTATTCATTTATCTTCATGGCTATGTAGAGGGGTATGATAATCTTATTAGGTGCAGGCTGAAACTTGACTGCAGACTAAGGCAGACTGACTAATCGGAGGTCTCTACACTCGTTATAATACGAGGTGCATTCAAGTTCTAAGGCCTCCGATTTTTTTTCTAATTAACTACTCACCCGAAATCGATGAAACTGGCGTTACTTCTCGACGTAATCGCCCTGCAGACGTACACATTTTTCACAACGCTGACGCCATGATTCCATGGCAGCGGCGAAGGCTTCTTTAGGAGTCTGTTTTGACCACTGGAAAATCGCTGAGGCAATAGCAGCACGGCTGGAGAATGTGCGGCCACGGAGAGTGTCTTTCATTGTTGGAAAAAGCCAAAAGTCACTAGGAGCCAGGTCAGGTGAGTAGGGAGCATGAGGAATCACTTCAAAGTTGTTATCACGAAGAAACTGTTGCGTAACGTTAGCTCGATGTGCGGGTGCGTTGTCTTGGTGAAACAGCACACGCGCAGTCCTTCCCGGACGTTTTTGTCGCAGTGCAGGAAGGAATTTGTTCTTCAAAAGATTTTCGTAGGATGCATCTGTTACCGTAGTCCCCTTTGGAACGCAATAGGTAAGGATTACTCCCTCGCTGTCCCAGAACATGGACACCATCATTTTTTCAGCACTGGCGAAATTTTTTTGGTGGCGGTGAATCTGTGTGCTTCCATTGCGCTGACTGGCGCTTTGTTTCTGGATTGAAAAATGGCAACCACGTCTCATCCATTATCACAACCGACGAAAAGAAAATCCCATTCGTGCTGTCGTTGCGCGTCAACATTGCTTGGCAACATGCCACACGGGCAGCCGTGTGGTCGTCCGTCAGCATTCGTGGCACCCACCTGGATGACATTTTTCGCATTTTCAGGTCGTCATGCACGATTGTGTGCACAGAACCCACAGAAATGCCAACTCTGGATCGATCTGTTCAACAGTCATTCGGCGATCCCCCAAAACAATTCTCTCCACTTTCTCGGTCATGTCGTCAGACCGGCTTGTGCGTGCCCGAGGTTGTTTCGGTTTGTTGTCACACGATGTTCTGCCTTCATTAAACTGTCGCACCCACGAACGCACTTTCGACACATCCATAATTCCATCACCACATGTCTTCTTCAATTGTCGATGAATTTCAATTGGTTTCACACCACGCAAATATCATTGCTGAATACTTCTGTTATCTTTAGTAATTGGTTGAGTTGTTGATTGGTTGCTGCCAGTAGTTTTAGATCATCCATGTATAGCAAATGTGTGATTTTGTGTGGGTATGTTCCAGTAATATTATATCCATAATTTGTGTTATTTAGCATGTTGGATAGTGGGTTCAGAGCAAGACAGAACCAGAAAGGACTTAATGTGTCTCCTTGGTATATTCCACGCTTAATCTGTATTGGCTGTGATGTGATATTATTTGAATTTGTTTGGATATTAAGTGTGGCTTTCCAATTTTTCATTACTATGTTTAGGAACTGTATTAATTTAGGATCTACTTTGTATATTTCCAATATCAGTAGTAACCATGAGTGGGGTACACTATCAAAAGCTTTTTGGTAATCAATGTATGCGTAGTGTAGCGACCTTTGTTTAGTTTTAGCTTGATATGTCACCTCTGTATGTATTATCAGTTGCTGTTTACATCCTCGTGCTCCTTTGCAGCAGCCTTTTTGTTCTTCATTTATAATTTTGTTCTGTGTTGTATGTGTCATCAATTTCTGTGTAATGACTGAAGTTAATATTATTATTATTATTATTATTATTATTATTATTATTATTATTGTCATTATGTCATCAGCAAATCCGATATGGTGCGTCTTCCCACCACTGAAATAGATATGCATTGTTCGACTCAGTATTTCCATCACATAAATATGGGTTATAATTACGTTACGTTGCTTTTTCTTGGGCAGTTGCTACCTGTTATTCCATCATAGGAATTTATGTGCGCAGCATTGTTGCAATACAGACGTTCAAATTATCCGATTTCTGTAATTTCATTTCGATACCAGATCGTTCTAACCGGATTCAGCCAGTCAGGCTTAATGTGGATATACGAATACGACTCTCATCATTTGATAGACTGGGTAAACCACATTCTTAATCGGATGGTTGAATCTAGATCACTTATTTATGACAGGGCCTGAATTCTTAAACACTGTGGAAAATAATAATACAATGTGCTTATTACTAATATGTTATTTAACTATAAATATATGTGTTATGTGTCGACAGAAGTGCCGACACAGTGTTATTTAGACGGGCCGAATAGGCACGCTATAATCTCACCCAGAATATCGTGAAGTCTGAAACAGGATGCTCAATGAATGCTAATAAGAAAAGAACGGAGCGTCTCATATACTTAACTTTATTCTCTTGTGTGGTACATCTCTATGGTGAATACAAGTAAGACTCTCTCCAGATATGGTTAACTGCGCCTTGCTAGGTCGTAGCTATGGACTTAGCTGAAGGCTATTCTAACTGTCTCTCGGCAAATGAGAGGAAGGCTTCGTACGTCTAGTCGCTAGCAATGTCGTCCGTACAACTGGGGCGAGTGCTAGTCCGTCTTTCTAGACCTAACATGTGGTGGCGCTAGGTCTGCAAGTACTGACAGTGGCGACAAGCGGGTCCGACACGTACTAATGGACCGCGGCCGATTTAAGCTACCACCTAGCAAGTGTGGTGTCTGGCGGTGACACCACAATATGAACGAACGATATAAGTTTATTTACAGGAACAGAGCCCCATCCATCATAGCAGAGCAGTGCGAGATTGGTTTCAGGGCCAAGAGAGGATAAAGCTGTTGCCGTTTGTTCCACGATCATCGTACATCAACCAGATAGAGAATATGTGGGCAGAGGTAACAAGGTCATTGCCATGTGGACCTACAAATGCAAGCGACCTTTGGACGAATATAGAAAACGTATGGTGGGAAGTAAACCATCACGCTACACTGTCGACGACTTAATGAAATCAATGCCCCTACGCCTTCGAGAAATCTTACGTAATGATGGTGGGTGGGTTGGTTACTAAAAGTATACTCGTACACAAAACCCATGTGGACAATTATCTGATAGTTGGTCAAGCTTTGCTTTGTCGCAGCTGTTTAGATACAAGTCCATTTACTTTCAGTCTCCTCCTTACAATTCTTGCAATGCAAGGTAATTGAAAAATCTCTTCCACTCGACGCCAACTGAGGAATTGACTGGTGCATGTGTTGTTCAACCACAGTAGTTGTCACCCTCACTGGAATCAGTGACTGTTTGTGTGTGTGTGTGTGTGTGTGTGTTTTAGTGTTCACGCACAATCTGAATCAATACTATTAACATTAGAGAGACAACCAACAATAAATATTGCATCAAATATGACTGTAAAGTATTTTAATGCGATGGGAAGTTACAAACTGAATTTTTACCCAACCCACGACCTGCATATTACGTTACGTTAAGTAAGATGTATTAACTCCATAGTATCGTTAGCAGAGACAGTGCGCTCTTGTTGTCGAGGCTCGCGACAAGTGCAGCGATTAGCAGTGCCCAATGCCGCCGCGATTTGTTTATGTTGGCTGAGCGTGGACACTGCAGCAGACGCTTCGCCATAAACAGAAAGAAATCACCTTGTCTCTGACCGCAGTGAGCGGATGTCACTGCCTGCGTGTTCTTATAGTAACCAACGTGAGACTCTACTCACAGGAGCCATGGAGCAATTGCAACGGGTATCATGTCATTAGTCATCAGAATATTAACCAGTGATGAAATGTCCACTCTATTTGAATCCCAAGAAAATAGGAACCATCTCACAAAGGAATGTGAAGTGATATCAAAATTTATCCAACATACGAAAATTAACTGCAGGGCTTTCATGTATGCAGTAGTAGCACTCAAGGAAATATTATGTCTTGGAAGCGTATATTTCATTTCCTCTTCTCGTATTAACGCCCTTGTTTTAGTATGAAGTGAGAAAAAAACACGAAAAATTAAAGTTCCTGAGAAGCATATCAGTCATTTCCTCTTCTCATATCATAACTTTTCTTTTAGTATTAAATAAAAAAGAAACAGTTTAAGGTTGTGAAGCATAATATGACACCAGATTCTTATCGTAGGCGCTATCGGAAACGCAAAAAGCAGGGAGCTGTACATTCTTTTGCCCAACAGTCTGTCTCCTTTCATGCATTACTCCCGCTAGGAGATTCTTATTTAAGGACTTGTGGGCATCAAGTTCTTCAGCAGAACAAGCCTTATGTTATTGTGCTAATTACGGTATGGAAAAATGCAACAAAGACGATTTCCCCTAAAGCAGTGGGGATATTTGCAAATGTCTGTATTCAGCAATCACTGCCAGCTGCCACAACACTTCACAGAATCCATGCGGCAGGCAACACAACTGTGCGTGCACTTCAGACTTCATTCAGTAAGACGTCAGGAGATGGAAAGCGACGTTAATTTGACGTTTCCATCCAAGTCGCATTCAATCCAGAATGAGGTGTTATTAAGGTAGTTGAGCGTTCTAGCAATTACACTTTTGTAATTCCCAAATGAGTATTCCGATAGCCAAAAGAACCTGTTAGCGTGAAACTATCGGGAACTGCATTAATATCAAACTGCTAGAACTTGAGACAATACATGGACTCTTCTCTTCGCTGGGTGACCTATTTCTGTTATTTAGGATTCTCTCCGTCCTAGGCGTAATGCAAATGGAACTTCAGAGGCGCCTTCCGCTATTCTTGACAAACATCAGCAACTTGTAATCACTGCGAGTTACAACTGCGTGATGATATGGCTCAGGTTGTCAGTAGTTGTGGTGGTGTGATGCTGTCAAACTGCTTACAGTAATGTTAATGGTGGCACACATAATTTAGCGCTGACTACCTACTGAAGTAAAGATAGTGTTGTGGCGTCGTCGCTTCTCTTTATTTGGCCTCAACTTGAGTAATCCGATTTAACGAACATAGTACTCCATTCGCGGGCTGCTAATGATACAGTATGACTACAGAGATCATCGTGCGGGTATTACATTAATTCTGCAATGAATTGCTTAACAAATATTACCCTCAGCTATGCAGCTGGAATGACTCATTACACAGGTACTCTGTGTTGCACTTCTACTGTTCGTAAATACTTGTATACTTCATAAATGTTTCAAATGGCTCTGAGCACTATGGGACTTAACTTCTGAGGTCATCAGTCCCCTAGAACTTAGAACTACTTAAACCTAACTAACCTAATGACATCAGACACATCCATGCGCGAGACAGGATTCGAACCTGCGTCCGTAGCGGTAGCGCGGTTCCAGACTGAAGCGACTAGAACAGCTCGGCCACCACGGCCGGCATACTTGTATACTGACCATTCGTTATTTGACTAAATATGAACTACAATCTAATTCGCATATATATGACATCGGTTAGCGCCGGCACAAAGGAATGACTAAGGGTTGGATGCCGTTGAAGTCCCGTTACATTGATGGCAAGACAAATGTTTGCAAATCACCTCTATTGCCTCAAAAAACAATTGCATCTTAAATATCGAAGGACCGACGTCCACACTATCACAGCGCGTTGAAATACAGCTATGACGGCAGATGAATATTTGTGACCGACTGGGCTTCGAACCTGGACCTCCTGCTTACTAGACAGACATGCTGATCACTGCACTTTTTTTTTTAAAGTTTGAGAAGACTTTCAGCACCAGGTAGGCGGAGGCAAAGAGGGCAGGGGTCGAAGATCCGAGGCCTGGCCTCAATGCCTCCCCCATACCTGTCACTGAGCAGCTGCATTATTCCCATGTATTCCATGTTTGCACTCATATATACCTTTAAATTGTGGAAAAAAATTGAAGTAGTAATTAAGGTAAAATAAATTACAGATTGCCGCCTCCAATGGCGTGCGTTCCTTGTAGAACATAACTTATAACAGTGAAAAGATTGACTGAAAAATACATAACAAACATTCATTCAGAAATATATTCACAATTTAAGTTATTTTGCACTGGATGCATATGAGGTCTGTAAGGAAGCCATATATTTTTCCACAAATGAAAAAAATTTCAGAGCCGGAGGGGTTTTACCAAATTAGAACAGTTCTGATTTTAGAACCAACGTAAAAGAATATTCCAGGAATAAAAAAAAGGTGAAAGGACAATATTCTGCTTCTAATCAAAAAAACTGTCCAACTCTTCGTAGTCCACGTAAAGCAATAGATAAAAAAATTTGAAACCATTCCTTATAATTGTTATTCTTCTTCAGCGTAAAATGTTCTTCTGCAATATAAAACATGTACTCTTCTAAGTTCTGTTTGTTAAGACGTAAAACACAAATTGTCCCAGAAGCCACGAATAACTGTTATTCTTTGCGGACGGGTAACATTTCCAGTCGGGTTGTAAAGCTTCAGTTATCGGTATATGACTTTCTGCGGTTCTGTTGATAGCGCTAATTTCTTCCTAGTCCAGTTCCAAATTCTGATTCTATTTTCACATAAGAATATGTGCGCTACAGCTTCTACAAGCCGACATTTGTCGCAGTATGGAGATGGTCTCAATTTGATTTTCCGTAATCGTTCCGCTGAGGGTATAGTTTCGTTTACAGCGTCGCACCATACGGCACTGACTCTAGTTGGTAGAATTTTATTGTTGATATTTTTCCAGACGTTCCTCCAGTTTTTTGTAGGTTAGTTTACCGGAATTGGTTTGTGAAGACGATATGTGGTAATATAATCATAGACAGTTCTAGTGTTGGTTTGTGCTGGTGCAAGTCTTATACAGCTCCAATCGCCATTGTGCTTTCGGACGTAATCTAGGCTGGCATGCTACATTAACAGGAGCGTTCCTATCCCCAGGATCTAACGAGAGGAACAGAAGTTTCGTGATGCCTGTCTTAGTGGCATGTGTTAGTTTAAAAGCACGTCTTTAATTCCAAGTCCTCCATTTTGCCTCTGCAAAGTCGCCGTGTGGAGGGATACTTTGAAGATATTTTGTTTCCACACATACCAAGAAGCTACAGCTAATATCTTATGTGCAGTGACCTGCAGTATCGGTAAGACTGCTGCGACATGATATATTTTGCTAAGTATGTATGTATTTATAAAGTGAACTTTCTGCAGTCGGTCTAACAATCGCATGTCATGGTCCTTCAACAAGGTTCCGATGACATTAAGTTTCCGCTCCCAATTGTTCGTGGTCATGCGCTTGGGATTCGCCCTTAACCTCAAGCCGAATTGGAGTCTCTCTTCAGTTACATCCAACCAGCGCACACCTGTTGCGGTATTGTAAGAACCGAGATGCAGGTTCATTTGGCTACAAGAATGCGTATGTTCCTCCAGCATGACGGGCTCCTGCACATTCTAGTCGTCAGGTGACACATTATCCAAACCTAACATTTCCCGGAAGGTGGATCATTAGATATGGGCACTTTTCTTGGCCTTCAAGGTCCTCGGACCTTATCTCTTTGGATTTTTGCCTGCGGGGATGGTTAAAGGCGAAGTCTACAAATAAGAAGTAAACCCAAAAGCCGATTTGATCGTTCGGGTTATGAATAGTGCAGCCCTCATAAAAGAACGCAAAGACGACCTCAGTAAGGCTACACGTGGTGTTATCAAGAGAAGTCAAATGTGCATTGAAGTTGGTTGTTGAATTTTTGAAAATCAACTTTGAATGTCCTCATTTGCCTTTGCTTTGAGTTTATTAGCGTTACGTACTAAGAGCTGTATCTCTGTACTCAATAAAAAGTGGACGCGTTTTTATGGAATTTTTTTCGTCTGTACTACTACCTGCTAAAATATGTACTATTCCTCCTGAAACACCCTGTATATGGATATATGTGTGGTGTCTGTTCTTTCGGACATGTCCGAAAGAAAATGCTTCATGGCATTCTGCAACGACCTTCGATCTAGTTGCAGGGGCTGATACAGATTTCAGAGCTGCTTGGCTGTCTGAATAAAAGTAGATGCTACGATTTTTGTAGGGTCCACTCTAATTTTCCTTTGTGCACATGCTGACAGAAAAAAAAAACGTGTAATACTGTGGCCATCTTCCCTAAAGAGATTCTAGGCAGTACACCAGACCTGATACTTTCATCTGTTTTTGACCTGTCAGTAAACCACTATATTATGTCTCCTGCACGGTGTTGTGGTTCGTTTTTCCACTGCTCCCTGCTTCCAACTGTTACATGGCAAAGTTTATTGAAACAGCTAGAAGTTATTGTGTAGTTAGTCGGCATTTCCCCAGCCATCGCCTTACTGATTTGGGATTCCGTATATTCTAACTATATCCAGTTATTTCCAATTTTTAGCTTTTATGTACCTGCTGCTGCCTCCATTTTAAGCCACAGGTGTAAGGCGGGCATGTTTAGCATAATATCCATTCCAAGAGTGGATGCCCTGCTAATTCCATCTGTTTGTGAAAGCAGGCCAGTCTCTGCACTTTGCCAGACTCCCTAGCAGCCACCTTCTGTTCGACTTTGTTCATATTATAGGTCAATAAATTATCATTGGTCTTTTTGCAGGGATTTATATCCAGTACGTACTGGGTTTAGACCCCAGTTTACCCTACAGCAGCTTCTAGTGCTTATAAGATTATCTTTCGCAGTGGAACATATTCTTTATGTGAGGTGTTCATAATAGTTTTCCATCCAGGGCTACCTCTAGATACACTACAACCCTCTATAAAGTTTCATCGAGAAACATAATTTTTCAGTATGTGTGCTGGACATGCTTCCCCATAAATAATACTACACTAATTTTCGTGGGGCTCGTCTTTAAATACTTTTTCACAATGTTCAGTGCACATAGGTTTAACAGTACTAGCAAATTTTCTAAGTCTTACTGTGAATACATCGTCTACTTATTCTTTTCAAGAGTAGTCTCCCACATTCAGCTCATCTATGAGTTCATTCACCACTAGGTTCTTCATCTTTAACCATTTACTCGAAGGTCGTATTACTCGACATCCAGGAAGAGACAGAGAGCATCCAGAAAGGGTAGTGCTTTTTCCACCTTCCCAACAAGTTGCTGAAGTGTTACTTCACATGATTTGCTTCGCAAGTATTATGAAAATGAGTCAGTTCGTAGATAAAATTATGTATTCTCAACAACAAAAAATATGTCGGCAGAAAAGAAAAACGTGGCACTATGAATTTAGCAGTACCTCAAGGTTTTCGCTTTGACACTAAGGGTTATTAAAAGAAGCAAGAAATTAATAACTGCGGCAATTATTTGTGTTTTACTGACTTAATCGGACAGAAACCTTGAAAGCGTATTCATCAGACGCGATTCACTGTTTTGGAACTTCTCCAGTGGTTGAGATGGCAATGTATATTTGCTGTACAATATTGTTATTGAGATCACTGTAATTGGCACATCCACCAGAAGACAGGCATGGCCTGGCTTATTGTTGTCAGCTTTCCTGACGGATATTCTGCCTTTGTTCGAAACGTGAAGACTTAGGGTGAATTCGAACATTCCATATGGCGAAAATTTGATGTTTCTATTCTTCCAGCTGTAACATTCTAATAACATTTACAGTAAGCGGCAGAAAAGCGCCTGTGAATCAACAGTTAATAATGCAATCATAATTAGTGGAATCTGACAAATTCCACCTGTCATCTGATAATTGTGAAAAACTACTTTTTTCATCTTCACAGCACCACAGTATGAACTCAAGGGTTTCATAGGATACCTATACTTAATTTCATTGTGATCGTTTTCAATGACAGTACGGGAGGAGCAAAACCATCTGACTTGAAACATACTTTTCCAGCGGGATTTGAATCTTTGGCTACAGTTGTAGTAGCACGTCCAGTGAGGTATCAAGAATGTGAGCAATCACTCATTGCTACAGTATAGGCTAGGGCAGAGAGAAGCAGGTTTCCGGCAAAGTAAACGATGAGAGACACTGTCGCTGTCACTTATTAAACAGGAATTGTTCAGAAAATTACAACAATATCTAGTGAAATGAGTAGGTTGATGCAGCTCCAGTCCGGCACTATCACTGAGTTGCCAAACATTTTCCGAATAGAACTAAAGATAAAAATGTGTGTGTGTGTGTGTGTGTGTGTGTGTGTGTGTGTGTGTGTGTCTGTTCATTTGGACATTTTCGAAAGAACAGATACTACGAATCGAAATAGACAGCCTTGTTAATCAATTAAAGATTGAAGGACAGATGTCCAGGCTGTCATGCGCATTAAAATAGAACAACAGCGTCAGATGAAAATTTGTGCCTGACCAGGTTCGAACCCGGATTCGTAGTGTCTTTCCTTTCGGACATTCCCGAAAGAACCGCGCATGTGGTATGTGGCAAAGATGGGAATTCGTGTCTGACGAGGAGCGTGTGTAGATAGGTGCTGAAAACAGGTTGGCTGCTGCGTCCCGACAGAGCCCACCGTCGGAGATTCGAGTCCTCCCTCCGGCATGAGTGTGTGTGTTGTCCATAGCGTACGTTAGTTTAAGTTAGGTCATCGGTCCTTAAGCTTACTCACTACTTAATCTAAGCAGCTTGGTCTCATAAGTTCTGATAACGAATTTACAAAACTTTAAATCCAAAATACTGCATCTCGGTTCTTACAATAGTGCAATAGGTGCGCACTGATTAGCTGTAACTGAAGAGGGACTCCAACTCGAATTGTGGTTAAGAACATAATAACTTAAATGGTGAATATATTTCTGAATGAATGTTTGTTATGTATTTTTCCGTCACTCTTTTCACTGTTATAAGTTACGTTCTACAAGGAACGCACGCCATTGGAGGCGGCAATCTGTAATTTATTTTACCTTAATTACTACTTCAATTTTTTCCACCATTTAAAGGTATATATGAGTGCAAACATGGAATACATGGGAATAATGCAGCTGCTCAGTGACAAGTATGGGGGAGGCATTGAGGCCAGGAATCGGATCTTCGACCCCTGCCCTCTCTGCCTCCACCTACCTGGTGCTGAAAGTCTTCTCAAACTTAAAAAAAAAATAGTGCAGTGATCAGCATGTCTGTCTAGTAAGCAGGAGGTCCAGGTTCGAAGCCCAGTCGGTCACAAATATTCATCTGCTTCTTAGCTGTATCTCAACGCGCTGTGACAGTGTGGACGTCGGTCCTTCGATATTTAAGATGCAATTGTTTTTTGAGGCAATAGAGGTGATTTGCCATCAGTGTAACGAGACTTCAACGGCATCCAACCCTTAGTCATTGCTTTGTGCCGGCGCTAATCCATGTCATATACATGTGAAACAGATTGTAGTTCATATTTAGTCAAATAACGAATGGCCGGCCGGGGTGGACGAGCTGTTCTAGTCTGAAGTGCACGCACAGTTGTGTTGCCTGCCGCATGGATTCTGTGAAGTGTTGTGGCAGCTGGCAGTGATTGCTGAATACAGACATTTGCAAATATCCCCACTGCTTTAGGGGAAAGCGTCTTTGTTGCATTTTTCCATACCGTAATTAGCACAATAACATAAGGCTTGTTCTGCTGAAGAACTTGATGCCCACAAGTCCTTAAATAAGAATCTCCTAGCGGGAGTAATGCATGAAAGGAGACAGACTGTTGGGCAAAAGAATGTACAGCTCCCTGCTTTTTGCGTTTCCGATAGCGCCTACGATAAGAATCTGGTGTCATATTATGCTTCACATCCTTAAACTGTTTCTTTTTTATTTAATACTAAAAGAAAAGTTATGATATGAGAAGAGGAAATGACTGATATGCTTCTCAGGAACTTTAATTTTTCGTGTTTTTTTCTCACTTCATACTAAAACAAGGGCGTTAATACGAGAAGAGGAAATGAAATATACGCTTCCAAGACATAATATTTCCTTGAGTGCTACTACTGCATACATGAAAGCCCTGCAGTTAATTTTCGTATGTTGGATAAATTTTGATATCACTTCACATTCCTTTGTGAGATGGTTCCTATTTTCTTGGGATTCAAATAGAGTGGACATTTCATCACTGGTTAATATTCTGATGACTAATGACATGATACCCGTTGCAATTGCCGGCCGGAGTGGCCGAGCGGTTCTGGGCGCTCCAGTCTGGAACCGCGCGACCGCTACGGTCGCAGGTTCGAATCCTGCCTCGGGCATGGATGTGTGTGATGTCTTTAGGTTAGTTAGGTTTAAGTAGTTCTAAGTTCTAGGGGACTTATGACCATAGCAGTTGAGTCCCATAGTGCTCAGAGCCATTTGAACCATTTGAACCCGTTGCAATTGCTCCATGGCACCTGTGAGTAGAGTCTCACGTTGGTTACTATAAGAACACGCAGGCAGTGATATCCGCTCACTGCAGTCAGAGCCAAGGTGATTTCTTTCTGTTTATGGCGAAGCGTCTGCTGCAGTGTCCACGCTCAGCCAACATAAACAAATCGCGGCGGCATTGGGCACTGCTAATCGCTGCACTTGTCGCGAGCCTCGACAACAAGAGCGCACTGTCTCTGCTAACGATACTATGGAGTTAATACATCTTACTTAACGTAACGTAATATGCAGGTCGTGGGTTGGGTAAAAATTCAGTTTGTAACTTCACATCGCATTAAAATACTTTACAGTCATATTTGATGCAATATTTATTGTTGGTTGTCTCTCTAATGTTAATAGTATTGATTCAGATTGTGCGTTTCCTCTGAAAGGGCACGGCCGACTTCCTTCCCTAATCCGATGAGACCGATGACCTCGCTGTTTGGTCTCTTCCCCCAAAAACCAACCAATCAGATTGTGCGTGAACACGAAAACACACACACACACACAAACAGTCACTGATTCCAGTGAGGGTGACAACTACTGTGTGTTGAACAACACATGCACCAGTCAATTCCTCAGTTGGCGTCGAGTGGAAGAGATTTTTCAATTACCTTGCATTGCAAGAATTGTAAGGAGGAGACTGAAAGTAAATGGACTTGTATCTAAACAGCTGCGACAAAGCAAAGCTTGACCGACTATCAGATAATTGTCCACGTGGGTTTTGTGTACGAGTATACTTTTAGTAACCAACCCACCCACGATCATTACGTAAGATTTCTCGAAGGCGTAGGGGCATTGATTTCATTAAGTCGTCGACAGTGTAGCGTGATGGTTTACTTCCCACCATACGTTTTCTATATTCGTTCAAAGGTCGCTTGCATTTGTAGGTCCCTTGTTACCTCTGCCCACATATTCTCTATCTGGTTGATGTACGGTGATCGTGGAACAAACGGCAACAGCTTTATCCTCTCTTGGCCGTGAAACCAATCTCGCACTGCTCTGCTATGATGGATGGGGCTCTGTTCCTGTAAATAAACTTATATCGTTCGTTCATATATTTATATTTAAATAACATATTAGTAATAAGCACATTGTATTATTATTTTCCACAGTGTTTAAGAATTCAGGCCCTGTCATAAATAAGTGATCTAGATTCAACCATCCGATTAAGAATGTGGTTTACCCAGTCTATCAAATGATGAGAGTCGTATTCGTATATCCACATTAAGCCTGACTGGCTGAACCCGGTTAGAACGATCTGGTATCGAAATGAAACTACAGAAATCTGATAATTTGAACGTCGGTATTGCAACAATGCTGCGCACATAAATTCCTATGATGGAGTAACAGGTAGCAACTGCCAAAGGAAAAGCAACGTAACGTAATTATAACCCATATTTATGTGATGGAAATACTGAGTCGAACAATGCATATCTACACTCCTGGAAATTGAAATAAGAACACCGTGAATTCATTGTCCCAGGAAGGGGAAACTTTATTGACACATTCCTGGGGTCAGATACATCACATGATCACACTGACAGAACCACAGGCACATAGACACAGGCAACAGAGCATGCACAATGTCGGCACTAGTACAATGTATATCCACCTTTCGCAGCAATGCAGGCTGCTATTCTCCCATGGAGACGATCGTAGAGATGCTGGATGTAGTCCTGTGGAACGGCTTGCCATGCCATTTCCACCTGGCGCCTCAGTTCGACCAGCGTTCGTGCTGGACGTGCAGACCGCGTAAGACGACGCTTCATCCAGTCCCAAACATGCTCAATGGGGGACAGATCCGGAGATCTTGCTGGCCAGGGTAGTTGACTTACACCTTCTAGAGCACGTTGGGTGGCACGGGATACATGCGGACGTGCATTGTCCTGTTAGAACAGCAAGTTCCCTTGCCGGTCTAGGAATGGTAGAACGATGGGTTCGATGACGGTTTGGATGTACCGTGCACTATTCAGTGTCCCCTCGACGATCACCAGTGGTGTACGGCCAGTGTAGGAGATCGCTCCCCACACCATGATGCCGGGTGTTGGCCCTGTGTGCCTCGGTCGTATGCAGTCCTGATTGTGGCGCTCACCTGCACGGCGCCAAACACGCATACGACCATCATTGGCACCAAGGCAGAAGCGACTCTCATCGCTGAAGACGACACGTCATCATTCGTCCCTCCATTCACGCCTGTCGCGACACCACTGGAGGCGGGCTGCACGATGTTGGGGCGTGAGCGGAAGACGGCCTAACGGTGTGCGGGACCGTAGCCCAGCTTCATGGAGACGGTTGCGAATGGTCCTCGCCGATACCCCAGGAGCAACAGTGTCCCTAATTTGCTGGGAAGTGGCGGTGCGGTCCCCAACGGCACTGCGTAGGATCCTACGGTCTTGGCGTGCATCCGTGCGTCGCTGCGGTCCGGTCCCAGGTCGACGGGCACGTGCACCTTCCGCCGACCACTGGCGACAACATCGATGTACTGTGGAGACCTCACACCCCACGTGTTGAGCAATTCGGCGGTACGTCCACCCGGCCTCCCGCATGCCCACTATACGCCCTCGCTCAAAGTCCGTCAACTGCGCATACGGTTCACGTCCACGCTGTCGCGGCATGCTACCAGTGTTAAAGACTGCGATGGAGCTCCGTATGCCACGGCAAACTGGCTGACACTGACGGCGGCGGTGCACAAATGCTGCGCAGCTAGCGCCATTCGACGGCCAACACCGCGGTTCCTGGTGTGTCCGCTGTGCCGTGCGTGTGATCATTGCTTGTACAGCCCTCTCGCAGTGTCCGGAGCAAGTATGGTGGGTCTGACACACCGGTGTCAATGTGTTCTTTTTTCCATTTCCAGGAGTGTATTTCAGTGGTGGGAAGATGCACCATATCGGATTTGCTGATGACATAATGACAATAATAATAATAATAATAATAATAATCCCTGTGGGGCCGATAGAGGAAACCCTCCACCATACGGGTGGTACCGAGGAAATCAAATACTTGGGGTGAACCAAATACTAACACAATCCTGAACGGCTACTCAATCCGTTGAACCCCAAATCCACGCACGTCTGAGTGAAAATCACCGTAACTCTGGTAACCGTCTGTTAGCTCAATGAGCTCGGCTGAAAGTATTTGCTTCCAAAGGCTTCAACACACTCTGGTCCTGTCCGGTCCTGGAATCACACAGGCCAAACCAATGAAACACAAGCAAACATGAACTGTGCTAACTGTCGACAGGCGGCATTTGGAATTTCGGATTCTGGGGAGGCCAGGTTAGCACGGCAGAGAATATCGAAGACCTCTTGTAAATTTCCCTACAAGCAGAAAACATGCATTTGAAAACTACACGCCGCGCGGGATTAGCCGAGCGGTCAAGGGCACAGCAGACATGGACTGTTCGGCTGGTTCCGGCGGAGGTTCGAGTCCTCCCTCGGGCATGGGTGTGTGTGTGTTTGTTCTTAGGATAATTTAGGTTAAGTAGTATGTAAGCTTAGGGACTGATGACCTTAGCAGTGAAGTCCCATAAGATTTCACACACATAAGAACTTTTTTTTTATAACAAAACATCGATACATTGATCAAAATTCGAAAACTAAATAATCTCACATAATAAATCGACCGACAAAAAATTCTCATCATTGCTCTTCAAGAACCACGAGTAACTGACAACGAAACCTTGCATTACGGAAACCATTGCATCTACAAGAGCAATATGCAACAAAAGGTAGCGAAAGGCGTACCAATCTTGGCCATGGCATTTCTCGAACACAGATCTATCATCAGTTCTGTCAAAGAAATCGCGCCCGTCAACAATCGACTTATGAGTATTCTCATCAGAGCCCCAGTAAAAAATAAACACTCATCAATGCACATGTCCCCACCAACATCGAAAACAAGAAAAGCACCAAAAATGTCGAAAAATTCTGGAACACACTCGAAAATACTATGAGAAAAATTCAGCAGGATGATGTGAAAATACTAAAGGGAGACTTAAACTCTCTATTTGGGACAGAAAAAACCTGTAGAAAAATCATTGGTAGAAATTCAACACACCGAAACGCTTAGACCAACGGCACACGTCTGTCTGATATTTGCCAACAATTCAACCACAAAAGGATGTCTTCCCACTATAGTAAAATACCATTTCTCAGGTAACATGCTTGGCTACGAGGTGCAAGCTGCTGTCGTTCGCCTTTCTAGACTCGCTGAAAGCCAGATTTTTTATTCTTTTGTAGTAGAGCTACAAGCAGGCAGATACACTCAATAAGGGAATCGTAAGACAGCGCTCGAGTAAAATTCGTCTTGGTACTTCCAGTAACCCTTACTGTCAGAGCGAAAACCTTACGGTACTGCCAATTTCATAATGCCACTTTTGTTTATGCCGACATATTTGTTGTTGTTGTTGTGAATATATAATTTTATCTATGAAATGCCACATTTTCATAATACTTGCGAATGATACAGGACATGAAGTAAATACAGATCTTTTCGAAGACAGAAGTCGGTAATATCCTACTAATTCGTGTTAAAATAGGATCAATCGTCTTACAGACAGTCAATGCTTCGCTACAGTCTGGAACCACGCGACCAATACGGTTGCAGGGTCGAATCCTGCCTCGGGCATGGATGTGTGTGATGTCTTTAGGTTAGTTAGGTTTACCTAGTCCTAAGTTCTAGGGGACTGATGACCTCAGAAGTTATCTCCCATAGTGCTCAGAGATCTTTGAACCATTTTTGAACTTAATGCTTTATTAAGATAGACTGCCGTCGTGATGTTTCTGTAGTAAGCTGAATTTAATTTGTATTAGTAAAGTGAATATTTTATTTGAATTTTCCATTAGTTTAATAAACGCAACAGTAATCATCAAAGAGAAATTAATCAGCAGCTGAATTTTCTTTCACGATATCTACAACAATCTGACAATGCAACAGTTGTTTACAAATTCTACGCCCGTAGAAACCTACTTGTTTTAACGATGTCATTAAACCATAGTAGTTTTAAGAGTATTTTCGTCTAGAAATGAATTGCCTTGACGGTTGATCGATCAAGAGCGGGAAAGGTAAAATTTTACGAATATATGACGAGAGGGACAAGTGCTTGAGAGAGGACTTCCCTATCAATACAAGTGTCCGAGAGACGACTTTCCTATCAAACTCCTGGATAGTTTTGTTTCTCAGATGAACAGAGTGAGATATCTTGCAGTAGCACAGGTGATGTAGTTTTGTTTCTCGACTTTCTTACACTGCGACCGAAAGGTGTCTAAGTTGTTGACAACAAATTCCAGCTGTGTTGCACACACCCCTTGGGGCAGAATTCGTAGTCCAAAACGCACTTATGGAGCTATCAAATGTAAAATATTATGTTCACACTACTCTTTGCTCTAGTCTACGTCTTTTGGTGGGACTCAGCCTTTCATTTCTTCTTAGGAAGTTAACGATAAAGGCATCATAACACGTCACCAGTAACAGTACTGCAAAGGAATGCTCAATGAGCGACCTGATGACGTTCAATAATAGTCACTCCGTTGATTTTTGTTGTTTCGAATTAGAGCCTGCAGTACTCCTACACCAGACTTCTGAATTTTGCCTGTTGAATGCAAATGTCGCATGATGGTAAAATGGTAAAATGTCACATGTATCAGTAGTCGAGACTTCCTTAATGTGGAAAATCATTCATGCCAGAACGATCTTTGTTGAAACAAGAATATCTCTTTCTGGCCTATTTTTCCCAAAAGCACTCGCTCTACGCACAGTTCAAATCTTTCTAGCTGCCTCCTCTACATTCACCCCTCTGTTATACCAAAAGTAAACGTTGTGTTGTAGATGTTACACCTTTTTCCACTTGCGACTCAATTTTACAATGCTTAACTGTAGTTCATGATTTTCAAGTATGCAAAATCCAATGCTTAACTGCAAGATGATAACTAGAACTTCAAATTCGAAAATGGCATTGATACATACACCGACAGCGTGGCGCCGCCTTCACATGGGCGGCGCCGGATTTCAGGCGGCGGGTGGCGTCTGGCCGGTGGCCGGTAGCCGCTGCAGCGCGAGGAAACGCTCGAGCGTAAGCTGTTATGATCGCGACGAAGCCACGAGCTGTACTGCGGAATTGTTTCTGGAATACTTGTTATTGCGGGTGGGTAGAATGTTAAGCGAATTGTCTTCGATGCTCAATCAGACTCATAACTTTAGACCGAAATGTGGTAAAAAAAAAAACAGTTGGACGCGAACATGCGACTTTTAAGTTTAGAATGCACGACGATTACCGCAAGACCACGGGCTCATTCCATCCATATCAACTCGGAAGTAGACAACACTTCCTCCTAACACCTCCCCATCTTACAGTGTTGCCAGATTGTGCAGATGGCCGGACTTAAGAGTTGTCAGGGGCAGTCAGTTTTATTGGCCACCTTAAGTGAACGACTCGGGCTTAGTCTCTGTGGCGGCCGGCCGGCGGTCAGTTTTTATGTCTAAGACTGTGCGCCGACTTTTGTGACATGAAAATCGTGGAACCCGGCGACATACCGTCCTTTTACTCGGCCTTTTCATTTTTTCCCTTCAAAACACAAGCTGGGGGGTAAAAACATGCCCTCTCGATTGCAGCAAGCGATTGCAGATATGGTTTAACCCTTTTCACCGGATGTTATCGCTGGAACGCTCTTAGACCCCTTTGCTGCCAACACGTAACCTGGTCTATTATTCAGCTGAAGCCCGGACTCATCTACGTTGTATATATTTCCCGGCTTATCAAGGAGGTTATGGTCTACAAAGATGTTCTGCAGCAATGAAAAATTGTCTGAAACGTTTTTCGTACTTAAACCTCTTGACTGTGCTTGTGAAACTCCTTCCGATTTGCGGACTGAGAGTTCTGGATTTCTCTTTAAGAATAAATCTAGCCAGTCCATTCCAGCAATTTTCTTTTCTCGGTTAAATTTGTGATGTTGGTTATATTTTTCAGCTAGTTTATATGCCATGGTACGTACTTCTGTCCTTGTCGGTGCAAATCCGAAGTTTTGTATAACATGTTTTACCAACTTTTTCTCTGATTCTTATGTTAGTACAGCCGGGCCACCCAAAGGTTTTTTCGTAAAGCACCCGTTTGCTAATCGTCTCTTCAGCGTTGACCATGGAACGTGAAACCCTTTTGAGGCTTTATTCAGGCTCATTCCATTTTGCACCGCTTTTACGGCATCGTTAAGTTGCTCCTCCGTCCAATCAGCACGGCTGGATCCTTTTTGTCTTTTGTAAAATGTAGTCATCTTTGCCTGGAACAATGGCGGTAGTTAGAACATTTACTTTTTTAATCACTGACAAACCAAACTGTACTCGCAAAAAATATATATAAACTAATTTTTAAATTGACGATTGTATTGAGACGTCGGATAAAACAGAATATAACTCTCGCATGGGATAGGAAACGCTAACTCTAACATTCTGCATGGTGTCTGTCTGTTCTAAGTCGTGTCTCCCTACCACTTTCGCGCAACGACGCTCTGAGCGTGTTTTTTAGGGAATTGACTAGTTTGAACCTGGGACCTATTGCTGGTAAGGAGACGCCAGACCACACATGACATGTAGAGTTCAGAAGAGTTCAGTGAGACTAGCGATGATATAATCAAATACTTAATGATTTCAGCGTCAGCTCCACTGCACTCCCTGTAAAAGAATGTTAATACTAACTAAATTTAGTGAAAGGGGCTCAACGCTTTCCTATTTTTAGTTAGCTGGTAAAATAACGTCGAAAAAGCAGCTAAGTTTACCATTGGAATTTTTATTCTACACACAAAACATTGTTTATAAATTGCACTAGTGATAAAAGGAAATATTTTAATATGGGATGATAAAAACCAACTGCGTTCAACAAAAATGTGAACGAACATTCCCTGAATGGCTTTCCAAGTTCTATAATGGATCGATGGATGACCTATGCCATATCACATCTATAATCTAGGTTTAAATGAAGTTTCATAAAAGAGAAAACTGTCAAAAATGGTCTACAGTGACCATCAATTATCTTTAATTACTTATGTAACTTGTCGTAAATTACAGTGGCTGATGTGGCTTCTCAATAATTATATAACAGAAAAATCATCGCGTTTCAGATTTTTAACTTCTAATAGCAAATGTGAATACCACGAAGTTTAATTGACGATCGACACTAGTATTACGTAAAAAGGGGATGTAACAGATGAGACTTCTGCAGTTCTGAGTGAAGCCTTACGACTCTTACGCGACATCGCGTGCGTTCATTACCTTGTCGTTGGTTAGGTAGGGTCAGGGGGCGGCGGCCGGCGCAGCTCCACACACCTCGCCGTCTCGGAAGCAACTCTTTCTAACGTCTCCTTACTACAATTTACTGAAGTTGGTTTAAGAAAAGCTATCTGGCTTTGTTTTCAACTGACCAATCAGGGTCTCAATGTTAACCTTAAGCTCGACCTACAAAAATTCTGTCTATCCAATGAGAAACGTTATATTTTCGTGGTGGGGCAATGTTTTTAATGTTTGCTACGTAACAGAGACGCGTATAGTCTCACGCTAAAACTTGCAGCTGGTGTGGCCCTTTTAGTGTTAGCGTAAGATCTATACTGTTCTGGAGGGCTCTATCTTTTAACATGGGCTGGGACGTGGTATTGGCGGTCGGCCGGAGATGTGGGTGTCCGTCCCTTATCGTAGGGCCTTATAGCTTAACACAGTTCTGCTCTCGGCTTCTGTTCTCGTTTCTCCCGTCGGAACTGCGTCTGTTTCACGGTGGAAAGATATGACATGCATTTAGGCGTTCTTCTGTTAGTCTGTGGTATTCCATTTGCTCACTCGTTGATCGTATTACTTTGGTTAATGTAATGTCAGGATTTATTCGGAACTATGTGACATACTGTCAGATTTGCTATCATGTCAGGGTTTTCATGGAAGGTGTTGGATTTGCCTGACACCTTACAAACATTTCGTGACTTGTCAAAAGCCCTGCTTGGGATGTACCTAAATAAAAGCTTTACACTCTACACATAAGAAAAGTCCTTCACCGTATCACCCCTGCCCGAGTTCACCATTTCTCCCATTTGCTATGGTTGAAACGGTGAATAGCACGGCAAGAAGTTCAGAACACTAGACGCTACGATTTCTAGGGTATGTAGTACATAAGCAGTATAAGAAGGCAGAATATATCAAAAAATACCCCGCCGACTACGCTACCTGAAGTAACATCTACAAATGCATGCAGCATATAAAAATTGTTTAGCATCGAAAACAGTTTTGTACAAAGTACTTACGGTTTTTAAAACGGAGCTGGTTTTCAACACGTGCACACTGCACAGATGATCAGAGACTGTTGGCATGCAGACATACAGACATCTGTTTAACCAGTAAAGAATTAAAGCAATTCACCATTTCACCCGATTCACAATATCACCCTGACTTACCCTACTGAATTTAATTGCTGAAAGAAGAAAACATTAAACTGCAGTAAATGAAGCAGGCAAAAACGAATACAAAAGTCTCAAAAATGAGATCGACAGGAAGTGCAAAATGGCTAAGCAGGGATGGCTAGAGAACAAATATTCGGATGTAGAAGCGTATATCACTAGGGGTAAGATAGACACCGCCTACGGAAAATTAAAGAAGCCTTTGGAGAAAAGAGAAGCAACTGGGTGAATATCGAGAGCTCAGATGGAAAACCAACACTGAGTAAAGAAGGGAAAGCTGAAATGTGGAAGGAGTATATAGAATCTCTGTTGATCCACCGTGGTCGTGGGACAGCAGCTAGTCAAATATTTAACAAGGAAAATAGAAGTGTATAGAAGGTCTGCACGAGGGAGATGAACTTGAAGACAATATTATAGAAAGGGAAGAGGAAGTCCATGAAGATGAGATGAGAGATACGATACTGCGAGAAGAATTTGAGTGAGCACAGAAAGACCTAAGTCGAAACAAACTTAGTGGTCCGAGGCGTGAATGGGAATCTGTATTGAGGAGAGAGGCGTGCTAGGGTAGTCCATGTAGTTGAAAGCAACTTTACCGGGGTGGCGTAGTGGTTAGCACATCTGTCTAGTGGACAGGGGACCCGCATTCGAATCCTCGCGGTATTGCAGATTTTCATTCGTCTATTCAGTCTGCTTATATCTACAACTTAGAGAAAGTAGTTAACAATGTTGACTGGAATACACTTTCTGGAAGTCTGAAGGTATGAGGGCTAAAATACAGAGAGCAAAAGGCCAGTTATAAGAGTCGAGAGGTATGAAAGGGAAGCAGTCGTTGAGAAAGCAGTTAGCCGGGGTTGTAACGTATCGTCAATGTCATCAATAAACGAAACCAAAGAAAAATTTGGTGTAAAACTTAAATTTCAGGGAGAAGAAATAAAAACTTTGACAGAATTACAGTGTCATCGGCAAACCTTAGAGACAGTAACAGACTTGGAAGAGCAGTTGGACAGAATGGGCCGTGTCTTGAAAGGTGGATATAAGATGAACATCATCAAAAGCAGATCCAGGAGAACGGAATGTAGTCGAATTAAATCAGGTGATGCTGAGGGAATTAGATTAGAAAACGAGACACTGAAAGTAGTCGATGAGTTTTGCTATTTGGGCAACATAACTGATGATGGCCGACGTAGAGACGATATAAAACTTATACTGGCAATGGCAAGAAAAGCGTATATGAAGAGGAGAAATTTGTTAACATGGACTGTAGATTTCAGTGTTAGGAGTATAGCCATGTATGGAAGTGAAACGTGGACGGTAAACATGTTAGACAAGAAGAGAAAAGAGGCTTTTGAAATGTGGTGCTACACAAGAATGCTGACAATTTGATGGGTGGATTACGTAATTAATGAGGAGATACTGAATAGAATTTGGGGGACAAGAAATTTGTGGCACAACTTGACTAAAAGAAGAGTTTGGTTGACAGGACACTTTCTGAGACATCAAGGGATCACCAGTTTAGTACTGGAGAGATGTGGGGAGAGGGGGAGGGGTAAAAATGATGGAGGGAGACCAAGAGATGACTAGAGTAAGCAGATTCAGAAGAATATAGGCTGCAGTAGTTATTCAGAGATGAACAGGTTTGCACTGGAAGATTTGCATGGAGAAATGCATAAAACCATTCTTTGGACTGAAGACAACAACAACAACAACAACACTTCAGTGTATCTGGGAAGAAGTACTTTCTAAAACATTGGTTGATTACATGAGACAGTGGGCATGCAATCATGTTGTGTACTGCTTTAATAACTTTAGTAGGTACATCAACCCAAGCTGCAGAATTTTTGCTCTTTACTGAAAAAACTCATCGAAGCTGCCATATTGACAAAGAAAACACACACACACAGAGTGAGAGAGAGAGAGAGAGAGAGAGAGAGAGAGAGAGAGAGAGAGGGAGGGAGGGAGGGAGGGAGGGAGGGAGGGGGGAGGGAGAGAGAGGGAGAGAGAGAGACAGAGAGAGAGAGAGAGAGAGGGGGGAGAATGAGAGAGAGAGAGAGAGAGAGAGAGAGAGAGAGAGAGAGAGAGAAATACTCTGTTTTGCTATAGTATTTATTTGGCGTTTAGCTACCCAACTATTTAGTCAACAGATAGATTGGTAGAATTTTTAGCTTGTTAGATATGTACGTATGTGTGTACTAAACTGGGGACCTAGAAACGACGGAGAGGCTTCGATCCGCCGGAGCCCTCAGTGGTTCAGAAGCCCACAGTAGTCCACCCACCACATCGCCGCCCCGCACCGAACCCAGGGTTATTGTGCGGTTCGGCCCCCAGGAACTTCTCACACCAGATGAGTGTAACCCAGAATGTTTGAGTGGTAGAATAATTATGGTGTACACGTACTTGGAAGCGGTGTTTGCACAGTAATGGCCGACACAGTGTAACTGAGGCGGAATAAGTGGAACCAGCCCGCATTTGCCGAGGTAGATGGAAAACCGCCTTAAAAACTAATCCGAACGGGCGGATTTGTGCCGTGGTCCGGCACGCCTTCCCGCTCGGGATGAGTTTGGTAGACATCTACTCTGACTATATTTTCTTGTAGAATTAATAAACAGCCAATTAGCTACAAAATGGAAGGTTTATTTAATCCCCTTTACCACGGCTTCAGCGTTTATAAAAACGTCTTCGTCAGAAGGAAATAGTAACAGTCAGTTTTGAGAATTTTCAACGAAATTTCCATATATGTAGAAACAAATTTTGAAACCTGCGCAAGTAAAAATCATCATCATCATTTAAGACTGATTATGCCTTTCAGCGTTCAGTCTGGAGCATAGCCCCCCTTATACAGTTCCTCCATGATCCCCTATTCAGTGCTTACATTGGTGCCTCTTCTGATGTTAAACCTATTACTTCAAAATCATTCTTAACCGAATCCAGGTACCTTCTCCTCGGTCTGCCCCGACTCCTCCTACCCTCTACTGCTGAATCCATGAGTCTCTTGGGTAACCTTGCTTCTCCCATGCGTGTAACATGACCCCACCATCTAAGCCTGTTCGCCCTGACTGCTACATCTATAGAGTTCATTCCCAGTTTTTCTTTGATTTCCTCATTGTGGACACCCTCCTGCCATTGTTCCCATCTACTAGTACCTGCAATCATCCTAGCTACTTTCGTATACGTAACCTCAACCTTGTTGATAAGGTAACCTGAATCCACCCAGCTTTCGCTCCCATACAACAAAGTTGGTCGAAAGATTGAACGGTGCACAGATAACTTAGTCTTGGTACTGACTTCCTTCTTGCAGAAGAGAGTAGATCGTAGCTGAGCGCTCACTGCATTAGCTTTGCTACACCTCGCTTCCAGTTCCTTCACTATGTTGCCATCCTGTGAGAATATGCATCCTAAGTACTTGAAACCGTCCACCTGTTCTAACTTTGTTCCTCCTGTTTGGTACTCAATCCGTTTATATTTCTTTCCCACTGACATTACTTTCGTTTTGGAGATGCTAATCTTCATACCATAGTCCTTACATTTCTGATCTAGCTCTGAAATATTACTTTGCAAACTTTCAATCGAATCTGCCATCACAACTAAGTCATCCGCATATGCAAGACTGCTTATTTTGTGTTCACATATCTTAATCTCACCCAGCCAGTCTATTGTTTTCAACATAACTACTCTGAACCATGAACTCAATTTACCGTCAACTCTAACTGCTGCCTGACTATCCATGTAAAGACCTTTAATTGCTTGCAAAAGTTTGCCTCCTATTACATAATCTTGTAGAACAGACAATAACTTCCTCCTAGGAACCCGGTCATATGCCTTTTCTAGATCTATAAAGCATAGATACAATTCCCTGTTCCACTCATAACACTTCTCCATTATTTGCCGTAAGCTAAAGATCTGGTCCTGACAACCTCTAAGAGGCCTAAACCCACACTGATTATCATCCAATTGGTCCTCAACTAATACTCGCACTTTCCTTTCAACAATACCTGCGAAGATTTTACCCACAACGCTGATTAAAGAGATACCTCTGTAGTTGTTACAATCTTTTCTGTTTCCATGTTTAAAGATTGGTGTGATTACTGCTTTTGTCCAGTCTGATGGAACCTGTCCCGACTCCCAGGCCATTTCAATTATCCTGTGTAGCCATTTAAGGCCTGACATTCCACTGTATTTGATGAGTTCCGACTCAATTTCATCCACCCCAGCCGCTTTATTGCACTGCAATCTATTGACCATTTTTTCCACTTCCTCAAATGTGATCCTATTTCCATCATCATTCCTATCCCATTCTACCTCGAAATCTGAAACATTACTGATCCCATTTTCACCTACATTGAGCAACTCTTCAAAATATTCCCTCCATCTGCCCAAGGCATCCACAGGATTCACCAGCAGTTTTCCTGACCTATCCAAAATACTTGTCATTTCCTTCTTACCTCCCTTTCGAAGACTGCTAATTACACTCCAGAATGGTTTTCCAGCAGCTTGACCCATAGTCTCCAACCTGTTTCCAAAGTCTTCCCACGATTTATTCTTCGATGCTGCAATTATCTGTTTGGCTTTGTTTCTTTCTTCAACATAACTTTCTCTGCCTACCTGGGTTCTGGTATGTAGCCATTTTTGATACGCCTTCTTTTTCCTTTTACAGGCTGCCTTGACTGTATCATTCCACCAAGCTGTTTGCTTCATCCTACTTTTACACACTACTGTTCCAAGACATTCTTTAGCCACTTCTATTACTGTGACCCTGTACCTTGTCCATTCCTTTTCCAATGACTGTAATTGACTACATTCAACTAACTGGTACCTTTCTGAGATCGCTGTTATGTACTTGTGCCTGATTTCCTTATCCTGAAGTTTCTCCACTCTTATCCTCCTACATATGGACCTGACCTCCTGCACTTTCGGCCTCACAATCCCAATTTCACTGCAGATTAAATAATGATCAGTGTCATCAAAGAATCCCCTGAATACACGTGTGTCCCTCACAGCCTTCCTGAATTCCTGATCTGTTATTATATAGTCAATGACAGATCTGGTTCCCCCGCCTTCCCAAGTATACCGGTGAATGTTCTTATGTTTAAAAAAGGAGTTTGTGATTACTAAGCCCATACTGGCACAGAAATCCAAGAGTTGTTTCCCGTTCCTGTTGGCCTCCATATCCTCTCCAAATTTACCCATAACCTTTTCATACCCTTCTATTCGATTTCCAATCCTGGCGTTAAAATCACCCATGAGCGGAACACTGTCCTTGTCCTTTACTCTAACAACTACATCACTGAGTGCCTCATAAAAACTATCCATCTTCTCTTGATCTGTCCCTTCACAATGCGAATATACTGACACAATCCTAATTTTCTTGCTAGACACTGTCAAATCTATCCACATCAGTCGTTCGTTTACATACCTTATTGCAACTACGCTGGGTTCCATTTCTTTCCTGATGTAAAGCCCTACACCCCATTGTGCTATTCCTGCTTTGACTCCTGACAGGTAGACCTTGTATTCTCCCACTTCCTCTTCTTTCTCACCCCTTACCCGAATGTCACTAACAGCTAAAACGTCCAGCCCCATCTTACTTGCAGCCTCTGCCAGCTCTACCTTCTTCCCAGAGTAGCCCCCATTGATATTAATAGCTCCCCATCTCATTACCATTTGTTTGCCAAGTCGTATCTTAGGAGTCCCTGGTTTGTCAGTTAGAGGTGGGACTCCGTCACCTCCAAAGGTCAGAGGCATTTTGCTCTGATTATTGCCAGCATCATATTTAAAGTACCAGGGAAGCAGGTTGCTAGCCTTACTTGCCCCGAGTCCCATTGGGTTTTACCCCTAACGGCTGAGGGACTAACCGGTGGATTTGGTAGTCTTTGCCGTATGAGCACAAAGGTGACCACGACTCAGAATATGTCCGAGATGCCCAGCCTTATTCCAAAGTAACTGGTATCCCGACTGTCGGGACCACTTACTTGGCCACTCATACGTTGCCCGTGGTTCATGAACTAGGACATGACTACAGGAACCCACAATTAATAAACAGCCAATCAAATGCAAAATGGAAGGTTTACTTCAGTCTCTTAACCATGGTCTCAACATTGCTATCAACATCTTCTTCAGAAGGAAATAGTAACCTATTTTGAGAAATTGCAACGAAATGTTCATGTATGCCCATGTATATTCAGCCTTTGGGACTTGTATAGGGAAAATTTTTAAAGTTTTGTACATACCTAGGACAGGAAGTAAATCTACACTGAAGCCTCAAAGAAACTTGCACTGGCAGAATACGGCGCTACGGTCGGCATTGCCTATATAATACAGCAAGCGTCTGGGCAGTTGTTAGAACGGTTACTGCTGCTACAATAGCAGGTTATCAAGATTTAAGTGTGTTTGAATGCGGTGCCATAGTCGGCACACGGGCGATGGGACACAGCATCTCCGACGTAGCGATGAAGCCCAGATTTTCCCACACGCCCATTTCACGAGTGTACCGTGACTATCAGGAATCCGGTAAAACATCAAACATCTGACATCGCTGCAGCCGGAAATAGATCCTGCAAGTACGGGACCAACGACGACTGAAAAGAATCGTTCAACGTGACAGAAGTGCAAGCCTTCCGAAAATTATTGCAGATTTCAATGCTGGGCCATCAACAAGTGTCAGCGTGCGAACCATTCAACGAAACATAATCGATATGGGCTTTCGGAGCCGAAGGCCCACTCGTGTAGCCTCGTCGACCGCAAGACACAAAGCTTTACGTCTGGCCTGGGCCCGTGAACATCGATGGCTGAAAACATGTTGCCTGGTCGGACGAGTCTCGTTTCAAATTGTATCGAGCGGATGGCCGTGTACGGGTATGGAGAGAACCTCATGAATCCATGGACACTGCATGTCAGCAGGGAACTGTTCAAGCTGGTGGAGGCTCTGTAACAGTGTGGGACGTGTGCAGTTAGAGTCGTATATAGACGTATCAGGGGTCCCATATCACTCCGACAGGTGACACGTACGTAAGCATCCTGTCGGATCACATTAATACGTTCATGTCCACTGTGCATTCCGACGGACTTGGGAAATTCCAGCAGGACAATGCGACACGTTACACGTCCACAGTTGGTACAGAGTGGCTCGAGGAACACTCTTCTGGCATTAAACACTTCCGCTGGCCACCAAACTCTCCAGACACGAACATTATTGAGCATATCTGGGATGCCTTGCAACGTGCTCTTCAGAAGGGATCTCCACCCCATCGTACTTTTACGGGTTTATGGACAGCCCTGCAGGATTCATGGTGTCAGTTCCCTCCAGCACTACTTCAGACATTAGTCGAGTCCCTGTCACGTCGCGTTGCGGCACTTCTGCGTGCTCGCGGGGCCCTACACGATGCTAGGCAGATGTACCACTTTCTTTGGCTCTTGAGTGTATCTCTCATTCCTAAAACGTAATTATACTGACCAGAACTCGCCAATGGTCCCACAAGGTTCAAATGTGCGTGCATGAAACGTGTTGTTGGCGTATTGATGGTGCCTAACGGCACCCGTATGTGCCTGCCAATGTTGCGCCATTTGCATGTACCGCGTGGCAGTAGCTCTCACTCCAGGATCCGTTAAGGTATGGAAAGCCTCAAATATCTGGCGCCAGAACTGTTTATGTACGCATGCACTTTGCAGATTGTGGTATGTCACACACCACAACAAAGTTTGTAGTTGTGGCACGTAAACCTCCGATAAGCTGAGGCTGGATGTTCGCTGTGCAAGCAGTAGATGTAAGTCGTTATCATCCTGTTGCTCCTCCATTAAGTGTTTTCAAGGAATGATCTTCACACTTGCACAGCAGAATGAGAAGAAAACAGCCATAATGTTTTTTATGCCGCTGATATGTCTGATATCGGTGGTGAAGTGAGAGATGTGTCTGCCTGTCTACCTTGTGTATGTGAGCCGTGCGACGGTGAACTGAGAAATGTATCTGCCGTCGGCATCGTCTGGGTGAGGCGTGTGCTGTGATCTTTGGAAAGAAAGCGGTTGAAGTACCATGGTCCGTATAGTCAGTGAAATGCTTACCTTCCACGGAACCTTTGAAGTGTTGTATAATAACGTAGATCGGATGCAGTTCTCTTTCCATCGCGCTCCACTTTTGTCGCGCCGTTGTGACCGTTTGCGGAAAAAAAAAAAAAAATTGAAGCTGACAGGCTCCATTTACCAGTTGCTCCAATAGCTATGTGGTTGGCGTCCAGCCATTAATGCCAGTGGTGCATCATGCCGATGATGCGTGAGAAGCACGGCATGAGCTGCACATTCTTTGATTTTATGGAAGGCTTCCAACTGCTATTGAATTCACTTTACTCTGTGTCTGCCTGACGTATATTCGCCTTTCAAAATGTGCGGCGCTTGTAATTCCGTGGATTGGGGTGTATGCCGTCTATAGTAATTAAGCATCCTTAAGAAACGCCTCTGATCCTTGTAGGTTTTCGGCACTGACATGTTACGTACTGACACTTTTTCCGGAATACGAGCTATGCCCACTTGCAGACATGTTAAAGCCGAGGAAGTTCACGTTGTCTCTACCCAAGGTGCTTTTGTTGATCACTGTACTGCATTTGTACGGGCGTCGAAAAAGATTCCTGAGATGAGTCTTGTGTCGTCGTTCTGGTGGAGCACAGAACACCAAAATATCTATCACGTAACAGAATATAAAACCCAAGCTACGGGTAAGATTTCTCACAATGGCACTAAATACCTGTGCTTTCGCAGCTGCGTTGTTGAAATCCATCACATGTGAAATGAGTTACCTATTGCACACTCTCCTTTATGTGAACGGTCGTCTCCAGTTTTGTAAAGGTGTCGTCGCTACTGCTGTGGAGGCCGAGTTGCCACTGTTGTTAGGGTAGGCCGAATTTGTGAGATCGTGAAACGGCTTCTGGTGCAGTACACCGCTAAGACAATTTCTCCAGGCCACTATTACACAGCTGCAACCCAGGGTCAGGTAACAGAGCAGGAGAACGAAGGTTATACAGCACTCCAACAAACTGGTTACAAAGTCACACGAATGAATTAAAAGGTCTACTTACCTTTGCCACTAATCGAATAGTGAAGTCTGCAACACTACTTGTAATATAACACAAAAAGGCCCTTAATGATTAAGTTCAAATAATCGTAGGTAAACTTCACAGAACATAGCAAATGCACTTACAACTTTCTGTTCACTCCTAAGAGTTCAAACGGCGTTCCCTGTCTAAGTCAGCCCTGGACGATGATCTATAACCGAGTGGGCGAGAGCTGCTCTTCTATCTTCCGAGGAGGCTTCTGTCCGTTGTCGTCCAGTCATTGGCGGATTGTACCCGGCCGGCAATTGGCCGAGGCGAAGTCGATATGTTGATCCACAGCGGCGCCCATGGCGCTGCTGGAACTAGCGCAAGTATCGAGTCTCTGTGGCACTGCCACCAGCTCGCACCTTTGCACCTGCGGTGCTTCTGCCGTGGCTGCGTCTTCTTCGGACGACACGGCACTCCTTGCATTTAGAGCTCTGTACTCACCACACAAACGTCCTATATTGTTTTTCTTCAAAGCCACATGGAGCAGCGAGGCCAACTGACATTCAGAAGGTACCATTATACCTGCCTGAATTTTGCCTGTGCCGGCCGCGGTGGCCGAGCGGCTCTAGGCGCTTCGGTCTGGAACCGCGCGACTGCTACGGTCGCAGGTTCGAATCCTGCCTCGGGCATGTACGTGTGTGATGTCCTTAGGTTAATTAGGTTTTAAGTTCTAAGGGACTGGTGACCTCAGATGTTAAGTCCCATAGTGCTAGGAGCCATTTGAACCATTTTGAATTTGCCAGGCTTTATCCTCCTATGTTGTTGTTGTTGTGGTCTTCAGTCCTGAGACTGGTTTGATGCAGCTCTCCATGCTACTCTATCCTGTGCAAGCTTCTTCATCTCCCAGTACCTACTGCAACCTACATCCTTCTGAATCTGCTTAGTGTATTCATCTCTTGGTCTCCCCCTACGATTTTTACCCTCCACACTGCCCTCCAATGCTAAATTTGTGATCCCTTGATGCCTCAAAACATGTCCTACCAACCGATCCCTTCTTCTAGTCAAGTTGTGCCACAAACTTATCTTCTCCCCAATCCTATTCAATACCTCCTCATTAGTTACATGATCTACCCACCTTATCTTCAGCATTCTTCTGTAGCACCACATTTCGAAAGCTTCTATTCTCTTCTTGTCCAAACTAGTTATCGTCCATGTTTCACTTCCATACATGGCTACACTCCATACAAATACTTTCAGAAACGACTTCCTGACACTTAAATCTATACTCGATGTTAACAAATTCCTCTTCTTGAGAAACGCTTTCCTTGCCATTGCCAGTCTACATTTTATATCCTCTCTACTTCGACCATCATCGGTTATTTTACTCCCTAAATAGCAAAACTCCTTTACTACTTTAAGTTTCTCATTTCCTAATCTAATTCCCTCAGCATCACCCGACTTAATTTGACTACACTCCATTATCCTCGTTTTGCTTTTGTTGATGTTCATCTTATATCCTCCTTTCAAGACACTGTCCATTCCGTTCAACTGCTCTTCCAAGTCCTTTGCTGTCTCTGACAGAATTACAATGTCATCGGCAAACCTCAAAGTTTTTACTTCTTCTCCATGAATTTTAATACCTAATCCGAATTTTTCTTTTGTTTCGTTTACTGCTTGCTCAATATACAGATTGAATAACATCGGGGAGAGGCTACAACCCTGTCTTACTCCCTTCCCAACCACTGCTTCCCTTTCATGCCCCTCGATTCTTATAACTGCCATCTGGTTTCTGTACAAACTGTATATAGCCTTTCGCTCCCTGTATTTTACCCCTGCCACCTTCAGAATTTGAAAGAGAGTATTCCAGTTAACATTGTCAAAAGCTTTCTCTAAGTCTACAAATGCTAGAAACGTAGGTTTGCCTTTCCTTAATCTTTCTTCTAAGATAAGTCGTAATGTCAGTATTGCCTCACGTGTTCCAACATTTCTACGGAATCCAAACTGATCTTCCCCGAGGTCGGCTTCTACCAGTTTTTCCATTCGTCTGTAAAGAATTCGCGTTAGTATTTTCAGCTGTCACTTATTAAACTGATAGTTCGGTAATTTTCACATCTGTCAACACCTGCTTTCTTTGGAATTGGAATTATTATATTCTTCTTGAAGTCTGAGGGTATTTCGCCTGTCTCATACATAGTGCTCACCAGATGGTAGAGTTTTGTCATGACTGGCTCTCCCGAGGCCGTCAGTAGTTCAAATGGAATGTTGTCTACTCCCGGGGCCTTGTTTCGACTCAGGCCTTTCAGTGCTCTGTCAAACTCTTCACGCAGTATCTTATCTCCCATTTCGTCTTCATCTACATCCTCTTCCATTTCCATAATATTGTCCTCAAGTACATCGCCCTTGTATAAACCCTCTATATACTCCTTCCACCTTTCTGCCTTCCCTTCTTTGCTTAGAACTGGGTTTCCATCTGAGCTCTTGACATTCATACAAGTGGTTCTCTTCTCTCCAAAGGTCTCTTTAATTTTCCTGTAGGCAGTATCTATCTTACCCCTAGTGAGACAAGCCTCTACATCCTTACATTTGTCCTCTAGCCATCCCTGCTTAGCCATTTTGCACTTCCTGTCGATATCATTTTTGAGACGTTTGTATTCCTTTTTGCCTGCTTCATTTACTGCATTTTTATATTTTCTCCTTTCATCAATTAAATTCAATATTTCTTCTGTTACCCAAGGATTTCTATTAGCCCTCGTCTTTTTACCTACTTGATCCTCTGCTGCCTTCACTACTTCATCCCTCAGAGCTACCCATTCTTCTTCTACTGTATTTATTTCCTCCATTCCTGTCAATTGTTCCCTTATGCTCTCCCTGAAACTCTCTACAACCTCTGGTTCTTTCAGTTTATCCAGGTCCCATCTCCTTAAATTCCCACCTTTTTGCAGTTTCTTCAGTTTCAATCTGCAGTTCATAACCAATAGATTGTGGTCAGAATCCACATCTGCCCCAGGAAATGTCCTACAATTTAAAACCTGGTTCCTAAATCTCTGTCTTACCATTATATAATCTATCTGATACCTTTTAGTATCTCCAGGATTCTTCCAGGTATACAACCTTCTTTTATGATTCTTGAACCAAGTGTTGGCTATGATTAAGTTATGCTCTGTGCAAAATTCTACAAGGCGGCTTCCTCTTTCATTTCTTCCCCCCAATCCATATTCACCTACTATGTTTCCTTCTCTCCCTTTTCCTACTGACGAATTCCAGTCACCCATGACTATTAAATTTTCGTCTCCCTTCACTACCTGAATAATTTCTTTTATCTCGTCATACATTTCATCTATTTCTTCATCATCTGCAGAGGTAGTTGGCATATAAACTTGTACTACTGTAGTAGGCATGGGCTTTGTGTCTATCTTGGCCACAATAATGCGTTCACTATGCTGTTTGTAGTAGCTAACCCGCACTCCTATTTTTTTATTCATTATTAAACCTACTCCTGCATTACCCCTATTTGATTTTGTATTTATAACCCTGTAATCACCTGACCAAAAGTCTTGTTCCTCCTGCCACCGAACTTCACTAATTCCCACTATATCTAACTTTAACCTATCCATTTCCCTTTTTAAATTTTCTAACCTACCTGCCCGATTAAGGGATCTGACATTCCACGCTCCGATCCGTAGAACGCCAGTTTTCTTTCTCCTGATAACGACGTCCTCCTGGGTAGTCCCCGCCCGGAGATCCTCCTATGGCGATAAATATTTCTCCAGAGTTAGCCGGCGAAGCTTAGCAGCAACTGGTGGTTTGGACAATGTCTGTGTATATTGTATCATATCACATTTATGTGTATACCCTGCCTTTCCTGCAGATGTGATCTCTGGTAATTCCTGAACGATACAGCCGAAAGGAACGTTGACATGCATTGAATCTATCTCTGCTAATGACAGGAGAGCCCTCTCCCTAAGTGATCTTAAAGATATCAAACATTAATTATGTTTCATTTTCCACGTTTGGTAGGTCGCTTGCTGAGGTCACTACAGACTGTATCAACACCCTGTGAGTAATTCATACTTATTTCTCTGTTTTAAAAGTTTATTCACTTCTTCAGATGGACCAGTGTGCTATATCTGCGGCTAAAGCTGGGTTTCCACTCTGCTGCCTTAAAATCTATTGTTTTTCCTATTGGGTTGCTGATAATTTTAATGAATGTCTTGTATACAACAGAGACAGGATTGATAGGCTATAGTTTTTTTTTTCCATCCCAAGCCCGTCTCCTTCACTGTGCAGCATAATTATATGAACATTGTTTCACTTTGGGGGAATTGTCTTCCTCCATAGATATTCTGTAAATAACTTTGGTAATTCTATTGATATTACGTTTTAAACATCATCTCCCAGTGCCTTTCCTTTCTTCATATCTGTTATGGCTTTATACACCTCATTTGACGTTACTTTGGAACATCGTTATTTTCATGATTAAATAACTATGGTTTATGATTCAGCTCTTGAACTGTACAACAATTTAGAGAAATACTTGAATGTTTGAAGAATTTTCAAAATGTTCAAATGTGTGTGAAATCTTATAGGACTTAACTGCTAAGGTCATCAGTCCCTAAGCTTACAAACTACTTAACCTAAATTATCCTAAGGACACACACACACACACCCATGCCCGAGGGAGGACTCGAACCTCCGCTGGGACCAGCCGCACAGTCTATGACTGCACCGCCTGAGACCTCTCGGCTAATCCCGCGCGGCGAAGTACTTTCTTCTGTTGTTAGTTGCTATGCCTTCTTAAGTGATAAAATATGAAAATATGATGTCTGTCTATCCCAATAATTCTTTGTTTACTTTCTTCTTTTTTTTTGATTCTTCAGTTTCTCTTATAAAATTTTCATTGTATCTTTTTACGTTCTCTTAATGGTATTCCTCAAAATTTTGTTTAACTCAGCATATTTTGCCATTAGTCCAGTATCATTTTCTTTCAACTCTTCACTTACTTGTAACAACTAACTTATTACTTTTGACATGTTCGTTTCGTGTGCCTTCTTCGTATCAGCAGCATCTTTTGCTGTCTGCCTAAGTATCCTTGTCAAATAACTGCCCCTTTTGTCCATGTTTGTATAGTGTTCATTTCCTATGATGCCAGGCAAGTTACTTCGTTTAAGAATAGAACGGGCGCTGATAACCTCGCTGTTGTGCGCCCTAAAACACCAATCATCATCATCATCATCATCAAGAATAGAAATGTATACCAAACTAAACTAAGTCTCATAATCTGCATCTCTGATTTCATAACAATTAGTTTGTGTCCATCAAGCTTTGAAGGTTCAAAGTCGTGATAGAGTGATTGGCTGACATTTCTACAATGTGCGTTGCCAACATACGATACATCCAAGGCAGATGTAACAAACGAGAATTTTTTTATCTACGATAATGTCTCAGGAGCATTAACTATATACGAAAGACATTTTTATTTGTTATTGTTTTTGTTATTTATTTTATTTGTGCATTGTTTTATGTGAAGACTGAGTTATTAGCTAAACACTTCCAAATACACAGCCTCCAAGATCGTTCTCGTTATTCTGGTTATTAGTTGTCTGAATGACACAATTTATCAGAGAACATTTGTGGATGTGCTCATCAGTGGGGAAGTATATCAAGAAATGTGTCTAAAATGTTCATAGAGATGGTTCATACAGCTATGTAACATGCTGCACTTTTGCTTTCAGACTTTCTTGGGCACTAACAGGCATAATTTTCCACAAAATTCATAGACGCATCTTCAGACAGGGTACCAAATATTTGCTGTTTGCTTACAAAAGAGGTTTACTATACTTACGATGTCTGCACTTCACTATTTATTAGGCAGAAGATCATAACCAGGATAGGGTATAACGTGATTATGAAAGCCTGGTAGGTCATTTGTTCGCATTACATTATTATACATTGGAACTTGAGCAAAGAGGAAAGTAAGTTACTTACAGAATTCAAATAATTCATTTTTGGTAACAGATCGAAAGCTCTCCATCAGCTCGCTGTATGTTTATCATATGCATGTGTGAATATGCAGTGATACAAATTCAACGCCACAAAAATTTAATTTTACTACCCACTATTCTTATACGAATAATCATTCTGTACCCACTGGTCAGTGAATGATGAACGGTGCTGCCTAATAATGTTATTTTCTTGCATTCCTATTGTAGTCCTGACACTGTGCGGAAATTGAATGTTTCTGTAAAAAATAGTTTAACTTGTGGCACAATTATATATAATTCAGCCAAAAATATACCGGTTTAGCCCATCACAAGACACCTTCAGATTAGAAGGACGTGGTCATTTACCACAAGTTCTTTAAACTAACCGCATTGTCAAAGTTATAACTCTCTGTCCACAGTACGGTTTTCTCAGAATCTGTCGGAGTTGACTACTGCTTCCCTCTCACAGTTTGAAGATGGCTGATGACAGCCAAAGCCAGTTAATTCTTGTTGAAATTATATGTGACTGTGCTGGAAAATAAACCGATGTTGAGCATCTGTTTGACATTATCATCGCTCTGCACAATTAGGTGGCTTTCTTCGAATTTTTTGCCATTTTTTCCCATCCACTTACAGAGTGTTCATGGATGGATCTCACAAGAACTTTTTAAATAATCTACACAGTTCCACTGTACATACGTTGTATGTTTCCAGTGAGCTGTAATCAGCTGCGTGCTTTACCTGACATCTGTTTTGAATATGATTGCAACCCCAAGTCAATTCATATAGCTATGTCTAGGTATTACAAGATCTGCTTCCAGTCTGCCCGTTTCATCCTCTGCCTAATGGCGTCATTTGGATGCGATGTGAGTATGCAGCGGCGCTAACTAAAAGAGAAATTTAATTTTACTATCCATTATTCTTATGTGACTGATCATATTCTGTAACCACTGCTCAGTGATCCAGCACACTGCTTGTTCGGCCACTGTTCTCTTCCCAGACCTTTGAACCGCTACTTCTCGTTCGAGTAGCTCCTCAACTGGCCCCACAATGCTGAGTGTAAGTACCTCATTCCAGTGCACGTACCAGTCCGCCGCGGCATTACTAGCAATCGAACCCGTGTCCTCCGCACAGCAGACAGTTACGACCAGTAAGCTATTGGGATGATATATATATATACCAGAATTTAGTTCCAAATACAGACTATCAGGTAACTCTGAGATTGACTGAAAAAATAAAATTTATGAAAAAACAGTATAACTCCAGAATCCAACATGGCGGACCCAAGCATACTGAGCCAGCTTGTACAATGGACCTTGGGACACTGGAGCAGCCTGTATAATGTCATAATCCAAGATGGCAGGCCCTAGGATACTGAGCTGGCGTGCATGGTTGCCAGGTCACTTGTGCGAAGTATACAATCTGGTTCCCAAGTTTAAAATGGCAGGAAATTAAAAAATGACTGGCTTTCCCCTCTCCTATGACATTATAATTCATTAGCCTTAAGTTTAAATCCACTTGGGCTACGTCTAAAAAATTGTGCCTCACCTCTTTATTATTCACACAAACACCATACCAGGGAGAGATCCTATCTGTGGACATGAAGTTCCCGACTGGGCCATCAGACGCGTAAAGCCACGTGCCAGAGCGCTGGGACTGCTGCTCCCTCTGCCACCAAGTTGGACTGTGCTGGCCATCACATTACTTACGAATAAAATGACCTTTCCCTAAAGGAAACTGAATTTTTTCTACCAGTGTAGATGTTAGTGTCAATGACGTCAAGAAACAGCTGAAATAGTTACAACAGAACAAAGCTCCCTACCTGGAGAAATCCCTAGCATAATCTACACCGAATTTGCAACAGATCTTTAACCATAATCTACTGTAGGTCCTTCAAAACCCATGCCCAGCAGTCGGAAGAAGGTAACAGAAGTGATCCACAAAACTACCATCCAAATTATTGGACATCCATTTGTTGCAGAATCTTAGAATATATTCTCAGCTGGAGTATAATGAGGTATCTTGAGCAGAATGACCTCTGTCACGTCAACCGACTCGGATGCCAAAAATATCGATCATCTGAAACCCGACTCAAGCTTTTCTCTCGCGACATTTTTAACAACACGGATCGAGAGAGTCAGGTAGATGCAGAACTTCTTGACTTCTGAAAAGCATTTGACTTAGTAAAACATGAACTTATCATCGAAAGTAGATCAGGTGGGGTATCCAGCGACGTTTGTGAGTGGATTGCGGATTTCGTGGCAGAGAGATCACAGCAAGTTATCTCGGATGGAGAATTGTCAATAGTTGCAGAAGTAACTTCGGTGTGCACCAAGGAAGTGTGTTGGGCCCTTGCTGTTCATGTTGTATACTAATCTCCACACATGCAATATTAAAACTAGCCTCAGACTTTTCTCAGATGGCATAACTACCTATAAGTAAGTTCTGTCTGAAAAAAAACTGCACAAATATTCAGTCAGATCTCAGTAAGATTTCGAAGTGGTTAGAAACTTGTGTTAAATGTTCAGAAATATTAAGTTTTCCACTCCACAAACGAAAAAACGTAGTGTCCTATGAATAGAATGTAAATGAGTCCCAATGGGAATCAGTCAACTCATATTAATATCTGGGAGTAGAGTGCACGCAATTTTGGTGGTGGTGGTGGTGGTGGGGGTGGTGGTGGTGGTTAGTGTTTAACGTCCCGTCGACAACGAGGTCATTAGAGACGGAGCGCAAGCTCGGGTTAGGGAAGGATTGGGAAGGAAATCGGCCGTGCCCTTTCAAAGGAACCATCCCGGCATTTGCCTGAAACGATTTAGGGAAATCATGGAAAACCTAAATCAGGATGGCTGGAGACGGGATTGAACCGTCGTCCTCCCGAATGCGAGTCCAGTGTGCGCACGCAATTTTACTTGGGCGCTAGGGGAAGGGACAACGGTAGAGGTGGGGGCTCTCTTCCACACCGAACATGCAGCGAAGGAAGTCCTCTGCTTACCTGTAAGAAATAGAAAGCACCACAGGGCTTTGTCCGTCTGACTTCCTGAAATATCTTCAGGGTTTGGGATAGTGGTTTTTGGTATCTAGATATGGGTTTCAAGGATTGTCCTCTTGTAACACAGGTCTGCAAAAATTTTTTTTGTCAGCTACATGAGATTTTTTACTGAATTATATCTTTTAGAATGCACTGATTTCAGAAGTGATATCCATTTTTTTCTATCACATAAGTTTTTTTTTTTGGAAATTCAAACAAAAAATTGGTAAAAGCACTCGTTTATTCAAAATTATCAAATATAATATATTTTTACAACCAGTGAAATATTAGTTTGAGACATGTAGTAACAATATTATACTTATTCATGTTTTTTATGAAACATTTTCTTTTTTTCCTTGGTACTTCGCCGAATCCTTTTCCGATTTCCATCTTTAGTTTCCCGCTTAAGCATCCAGCAGTAGTCAGCAAGCATAGTGACATCCCATCTTCCTCTCTCGATATCACAGACATCCTGGTCAAACCGCTCCCCCTGTTCTTCACTGTAAGCTCCCAGGTTTTCAGGAATATTGTCTATGTGGGAGTGTACAAAAATGGACCTTCAAGCTCATCTTGCAGCCTTGAGGTTCGTATGCTGCCAGTATTCGTTGAACAATGTTTTTCTAGTCAGGATCCTTAGTATGTCCAAAAAACTTTCGCACTACATCCTTGAACGATACCCAAGCTCCTTTTTCCTTCTCATTCATACTTTCCACAATGAGGCGGTCGGTTAAAAGTTTTCTTATGTTGGGGCCAGTGGAAACTCCCTCTTTTAACTTTGCTTCTGACAGCTTCGAGAATTTTGTATATAGATATTTAAAACAGTCCCCATCCTTTTGCAGCGATTTTACAAATTGTTTCATCAACCACAGTTTGATATGGAGAGGGGGCAACAGAACCGTTTCTGGTGGTACCAAAGTAGTACTGATAACATTTTTCTCTCCAGGTTTTAAAGTTTCTCGGTGTGACCAATTACTTTTAGTCCAGTGCTGTTCTCTGGCTCTACTATCCCACAAGCATAAGAAACTTGGGTATTTAGTAAAGTCTGCCTGCTGACCCAAAAGCATCGTGAGTATTTTGAAGTCCCCACAAACTATCCATTGATGGTCCTGATATTTGATTTTTTCCAGGATAGTGGCCAAATCGTTATAGTTTTCGTCCATATGCACAGAATGTCCCATCGGAAGCGATGCAAATTTATTTCCGTTGTGCAATAATACTACTTTAAGACTAGTTTTGGATGACTCAATGAATAGGCGCCGTTCAGATGAATCATACTGCGTATCAAAGCAATGCAGGAGTCCTTCCACATCATTTCAAAAAACTAAATTTCCTTCTTTTGAGAAAAACTGGGTAAATTCTTTTTCTCGGTGTCTGCACCATGAAAATGAGGTGCCAGATGGTAAAAGGTTTTTATTTTTTAATCTGGAACCTAACAGTTCGGCTGCCTCTTTTGAAAGACCTAAATCTCTTACTATATCATTGAGCTCACTTTGAGAAAATAGTTAAGGCCTTTCATCTTCGTCTGAAGAAAAATCTGAGCTTGATTCACCCTGAGGAGGTAACGCAACTTCGTCCTCCAACTCACTCGGGTATTCATCCAAACTGGAAGGTGGCTGTGGGATAGGTATTTTAGAACTATGGCGCACTGGACGTATAGCTGAGTCAAGGTTAGGATAACTTATGCTTCTTTTGCTTTTTGAATTGAATCCCTTTACTTCAACTGAACAGAAGTTGCAGTCAGTGGCATGATTTTTCTGCTCAAGCCATATCATAGGAATTCCAAATCGAAATTCGTTTTTCTTAACCTTAAACCACAAACGAAGATCTTCACATCTTCTACACACCTTGCGGGGACCATGGTTTACCTTGATCACCAGATTTTAATTTAAAGTAAGCAAAATAAACTTTCTTCACAAAATTACTTATATTTCTCTGTTGACTTTTAATAGTGTATTCACCACAGATATAACAAAAACTGTTTGGAGAAATAACACAGCCTCTTGTAGCCATGACTAGACAGAAACAACAGCACTGTTCACTTGAACAGCAATATGTCTACTGAGAGGTTCTCTTCATTTCATGCGAAATACAAATCGTCATTTGACTTTTCGCAACACGATAAAACTGAACAATAAAATTGTTTGCATTTGCTTCTGGCGCCCAGGAGTTTAAGGTAAAACCTGCAAATGGTAACAAAGAATAGTTAACATTGTAAATTTTTAAATTTAAGTTTATTTTATCAATTATAATTGTCTCCAGCCATCCTGATTTAGGTTTTCCGTGATTTCCCTAAATCGTTTCAGGCCAATGCCGGGATGGTTCCTTTGAAAGGGCACGGCCGATTTCCTTCCCAATCCTTCCCTAATCCGAGCTTGTGCTCCGTCTCTAATGACATCGTTGTCGACGGGACGTTAAAACACTAATTTCCTCCTTCTCCTCTTCCAATTGATATAATTTTTAATGATTATTAAATTTAAAAACCACATAGGTTTATTACTAATGAACATATATACTGCAATGTACATAAAAACCTATGTGATAAAAACAGGAAAAATATTAAAAAAATTCTGAGTGTTCAAAATCTATAAGAAAATGTTAAAAACCCTATGCAGGTTTTTAGTCGCAGACCTGTGTAATCGGTAGTTTTGTTCCAAGGATGCTAGACGAGGAAGGATCAATTGGATGGAAAGGAGTTCTGTCCTGGGAAGGTAATGACTGGCTGGCAGGTTAGGATGGCGTCTTATCTCAGTACTTCATATTTACTCGGGATCGTGTCGATGGTTCTCATCTCGTGCAGGATGTCTGCTGCTCTACTGCACCACCCCGTAAGGTGAAGTTCTGAGCTCCTTTGTGGAGCTGCTCGCGCAACTTGTTGTCTGCTCCCACCTCCTGCTGCGTTATGCAGAAGGTTTGTCCCACTGGCTGGGAGTGTCTACATCTACATCTACATACATACTCCGCTATCCACCATACGGTGCGTGGCGGAGGGTACCTCGTACCACAACTACCAACGTCTCTCCCTGTTCCACTCCCAAACAGAACGAGGGAAAAATGACTGCCTATATGCCTCTGTACGAGCCTTAATCTCTCTTACCTTATCTTTGTGGTCTTTCCGCGAAATGTAAGTTGGCGGCCGTAAAATTGTACTGCAGTCAGCCTCAAATGCTGGATCTCTAAATTTCCTCAGTAGCGATTCACGAAAAGAACGCCTCCTTTCCTCTAGAGACTCCCACCCGAGTTCCTGAAGCATTTCCGTAACACTCGTGTGATGATCAAACCTGCCAGTAACAAATCTAGCAGCCCGCCTCTGAATTGCTTCTACGTCCTCCCTCAATCCGACCTGACAGGGATCCCAAACGCTCTAGCAGTACTCGAGAATAGGTCGTATTAGTGTTTTATAAGCGGTCTCCTTTACAGATGAACCACAACTTCCCAAAATTCTACCAATGAACCGAAGACGACTATCCGCCTTCCCCACACCTGCCATTACACGCTTGTCGTACTTCATATCGCTCTGCAATGTTACGCCCAAATATTTACTCCATTAGTAGTGTAGCGCTTGACACAGTCACGTCCATTATTCAAACATTACAGGATTCTTTTTCCTATTCATCTGCATTAATTTATATTTATCTATATTTAGAGTTAGCTGCCATTCTTTACACCAGTCACAAATCCTGTCCAAGTCATCTTGTATCCTCCTACAGTCACTCAACGACGACACCTTCCCGTACAACACAGCATCATCAGCAAACAGCCGCACATTGCTATCCACCCTATCCAAAAGATCATTTATGTAGATAGAAAACAACAGCGGACCTACCACACTTCCCTAGGGCACTCCAGGTGGCATCCTCACATCCGATGTCTCGTCTTCTGCGGGATTCGTGGTGTCTATGTGGCACGTTGTAACTACGTGGCGGCCTTTGTAGTTGCCTGCTCGGTTTGAGTGGCGGCACCTGAGGCATCCAAGTCGGCCAGGGTGGCTGCTCCCACTGCTGTCTGCTCGGTCTGTGTAGCTGCCTCGATACCTGTTTTCGTGGTACCGGTCTGTTCCGTGATTTCTGCTGCGCGTTTCGCAGCTGCCAACGACTTGGCGTAGTTTTCACTGCGCTCGTCAGCACTCTCGGCGATTTTGCGCCGTGTGGCTCATCTTTCTTCTACGATGGTGTGGCGGTCGGTGCTAGAGCTGTCACCTGTGGGTGGGACTGTCACACTGACGTCTCTGTGGTCGGTGCGGTGACACTCCGCGTCTGTCATCCCCTCACTCCCGCTCACACCGGATTTGGGGGGAGGGGGGAGGGTTGTAGAGCTTTTACGGCTCCTCAGTTTCCGCGCCTTTGGGCCTCTCGGCAGCCTTGCGGCCGCGCCTGCGACGTCGATTTTTCTTCGACGCGTCTCGAAACTTCTTACAGCCGCACCAGCTGGCCCAGCGCGGGCCTTTGCAGTTGGCACACGTGGATGCAGCCTCAGGATTCCTCGTTCAGTATCTGCTGTCTCGGTTTCCTGTGCATTTTACGCAGGCCGCTACAATTCGTCAGTGTCTTGCGACTTCTCGAAATTTTTGGCACTGCCAAGTTGTTTGGGTACGTTGTCGACTGTTACAGCTATCCCCAGGACTTTGTTGATGCTGAATATCTTCTCGAGGCCACTGTGGGCCTCTCGTCGCCATCCCGAGGGTGTGGACGGCGACTCTCATAGCTTGAAGATGAGGAGGGGGTGGGTTGGGTTGGGTTGTTTGTGGGAAGAGACCAGACTGCGAGGTCATCGGTCTCGTCGGATCAAGGAAGAACTGGGAAGGAAGTCGGCCGTGCCCTTTCAGAGGAACCAGGGGGGGGGGGGGGGGGGGGCTCGGCCGGTTTGAGCGAAGATGCAGCTTTACCGTACCCCACCAGAAGCCCAGTTCTTAAAAGTGTTGCCGGCCGCTGTGGTCGAGCGGTTCTAGGTGCCTCAGTCTGGAACCGCGCGACCGCTACTGTCACAGGTTCGAATCCTGCCTCGGGCATGGATGTGTCTGATGTCCTTAGGTTGGTTAGGTTTAAGTAGTTCTAAGTTCTAGGGGACTGATGACCTCAGATGTTAAGTCCCATAGTGCTCAGAGCCATTTCAACCATTTTTCAAAGTGTTAGGCCACTTCTCGACACTTGACTTGCCACGGCAGCCCTTTGACGAGCGCCTTCGGGAAGTGACGGCGACCGTTTCTGCTCCTGCTGCTGTTGTTTGGGGTCCCCCATGAAGCCCCTGGCCACACGCTCTCTGTACGTGCTGTTCTTTACTCAGACTTTGACAGCGTGGCCTCGGCTTCTCTGGCGCTGTAGCCTGCCTCGGCAAGCTGCGCCAGATCGCCACGCAATTCCGTCTGTGGAATGTCGCAAGTGTAGTGGATGTACACGGGAGGCAACATTGTGGGCGAGAGAGGCAGCTGGTCACCCCTCGTCTTTTCTGTAGCGTTTTCTTCCTCGCTGTTCGGCGAGAGCGGCTGTTCTACGGCGACAGAAGTTTCCTACACCTTTTCGGCTTGTCTCTCTTTGGTTCTTCTCTCACAGTCCCCTCTACATCGGCAGATGAGTCGGCGTCCGTGTCTTCTTCCGCATGTGGTGACTTTTTCACTTTTTGCCGTTGGCGTGCTCGCCGGCCGCGGTGGTCTAGCGGTTCTGGCGCTGCAGTCCGGAACCGCAGGACTGCTACGGTCGCAGGTTCGAATCCTGCCTCGGGCATGGGTGTGTGTGATGCCCTTAGGTTAGTTAGGTTTAAGTAGTTCTAAGTTCTAGGGGACTTATGACCTAAGATGTTGAGTCCCATAGTGCTCAGAGCCATTTGAACCATTTTCGTTGGCGTGCTCTTCTTCTGTCGCCAGACAGTCACAACCAGGTCCATTAGGAGTGATGCGTGCAGCTCGGCAGCTCGCCGACTAAGATCGTAGGGGAAGTGCAGTTCTGCAGCATAAACCTTCGCACAAACGCGTATCTCGCAGAACTTGTAAGCTACAGCTAGCGAGTATGCAAACAATCACATTAACAGGTTATGTCAGTACGACAAATATTTCGATTAGTCAATCTTTTATTATTAAAAACGCATTGGAAACAAAATTACGCCGAAATTGTATCACAGAGAGCGATTTATTTTCCCCGTTTTGTACACATTTCTTTCTTCCTTTTGTTGGCATTTTAAAATTAGCTTCTCTTTCCAAAACTCAACGGTTTTTACAAAATTTCGCCTCGCTAACATCCTAATGCAGCTGCAATTGAAACAGAATCCTGAAGCAATCTATTGTTAATCTAATGCCTGGTGTGATAAAAAAAGTGTGATTCCTTCATTTACAGTGTCACAAAATCCATACTAATCCTCATTTCACCAGCTATCGATAGCCCCTAGTAGAATTCCATTATATCATTGAAAAAATCTGTAAATGCTAAAAATCGCAGTACATGCGAAAGTTTCGCATGTAAGCTATGTGACAAAATACTCTCCGCTTTGCATGCTGTCGTTTGCCAAAAATTCTTTCAGGTATCTCGAACCGCCTATTAAATCTGAAGGATAATATGAATATTTCACTTCAACTCTCATTGTGCAGGCAATCCGGGTTGAGTGCACTACATACCATCAAACTTCACGGGATTGGCGATAGATATAGATATCGTCTCAAATTTAAAGAAAGAAAAATTCAGTATGTTAGCTTCCTTTCGTATGCAGCAATATGTGGATTAACACGCACCAAACGCAAACTCATAGTGACCCATATTTTTCATTGGAAAGTTTTCGAATTTTGTACAGCACATTACTAAATGTAAAAATATCATAATAAACATGACCGTTAACGAATTGATAGCCTCATTCGTCATCTCCATGATGATCTGCCTATGAGATGTGGGAGAACAAATTTTTTTACCGAATAGTTTCTTTAAAATCGTTTGAGAAACGTTGCAGTGAAACCGGCGTGCGCACGCCTCCGTTCCCTCAACGTTGCCGAGGCGGGCAGAGAGTGTTTTGTTCATAAAGGATGTGGCTCACAGCTACGTAGGCGAGAAGCAACTGAGGCACCTACCACTTCGGAACAGAGCGGTCCCCTCGCCCAGCGCTGCGAACGAGAACGCCTTTCTGAACACCGGCCAAGTAATTCTGCGCGAGCTCTGGCAATTTATAGTGATATGAAATGAGCGACACATAGGCTTAGTCATAGGTAAAGCAGGTGGCAAACTTCGGTTCATTTCTAGAACACTAGAGAAATGCAGTCAGTCTACAAAGGACACTCATGCGACCCATCGTAGAGTGTTTCTCAAGTATGGGACCCATACCAAATACGACTCACAGGGGATGTTGCGCGTGTACAGAGAAGGCCAGCATGAATCGTTACAGATATGTTTGACCCATATGAGAGCGTGACGGAGATGCTGAAACAACTGAACTGGCAAACGCTTTGCTTTAAGATGAGTGCTAGCAATTCCGCGAAAGCGCGTATTTGGCAGACAGATTGTATGCAACCTAAAATGAAGGACTTCAGGATATTTTGGCTCAACATCTTCCCCTTTTGGGAAAACCACCTCTGAATTTCAGTATGGCAATTAACGGGATCGATATATAATTAAAAATATACGGGGTCTGCAAACGCCTATTATCCTAGAAGTCGAGGAAAGAAACTGTTACGACTGCTCCTTATATGTCAGTAACGTAGATATTGGTGAACGAAAGCGCCGCTGGTGTAGCGACCAAGGCATTTAGCTAGACAGTGGAGAACCCGTGTTCGATTCTCAAACGAATTCTGCGTTTGAATAGGACGGTTAATAAGATAAGTAAATCAATAAGAAATAATAAAAACGTAGGCAAATAAATGTCTCAAACGACTTCGATTAGTAAAGAATTAAAATTTTAATCCTGGTCGCTTTACAAGGCCTCTTTCACTCACTCTGTTATATGTGCTCACTTTGCTTCGAACAACTATATGGATGGTATTTGGCATATAAACACTCGAAGCAAATATGCTTGCGGTATCTAGAACATCTACTTCATACAATATTTGCGGAGCTATATTATTCCTATGGAAAAATTCGAAGAAAAACAGGCTTCGTTTACATTTAATATTTTTTTTTTCGGGAATAAATTTTTGATGCATACCAGACATACGTTAACATCGCCTGAAAAATCGGTGCTGATAGTTGATCATGAATTATGTTGTGAATCGTCATTCCCGCTGAGTTTTCATAACAAAATTGCAATTTTGAATCCTCGTAATAGAATTTTGTCCCACACCTGACTAAACGAGCACCGCGCGGTTGCCTGCCTATGGTCACTCGTGACAAATCGCAACAGTCTTACTGTGAATTGTTTTCATTCAAAGAGGCTTAAAATTTTAATTCATTACAAATCAAAATCATTTGAGAAATTTATTTGCCTATCTTGTTATTATTCCTTGTTGATTTCCTTACCTTATTAACCATTCTATTCCTGCCAAATTCGGTTTGGAAAAAAGGCAACCTTTCATGGGCATGTGCCCTACCGACTTCTTTTTCTATTTTTTTTATTGGTTCGTGCGTTAAGGGTACCTAGCAAAAAGTAAAAAATAGTAGGCCTAACAGTACGTGGCACTGCCACTTGTGACCCTACCTAAGAAAAATGAACTGATCCCTCTTCAGGCATTGCTATCCTAACTACACCTAAATCTCCTCTCCCTCCCTCCTCCTCCTCCCCCCCCCCCCCCGTGGAAACTATGATACTTAAAAGGACCAGTCGCTCAAGTGCCAATTCTTAAGGACGATAGGAGTGAGGGCTAGGAGATCCCAATAATAAAGCAACAAGGATTTTTTTGGTTATATCCATTCGTTAGACTGCGTGTCAGTGCACATTAGCACAGATGGTGATCACAGATTCGTCATGCCCCCCAGGGGGTCCACAACTCTTTTGTGGATACGTGCGTAGCGAGCACGGGACCCCGAGCTAATGTGGCCTTCCTTCCTTTCCGGGCTGCATACCTTCCCTATCCGCATCCTTCCCCATCCCCCATCTTCGCCCCTCCTCCCCTCACCTCTGGCTCTTTCCTTCCCTTTCTCCCCATCTGGGAGTATGGTTTGTGCCTACGTCCGGAGACGGACGCTCGTAAATGTAACGCATTCTTCCCCTTCTTTGCTTGTATGTCTTCTTCCTTCCTTTGTCCTTCTCTTTTCCTTACCTTTTCTCGTTACCCTTTTCTCCGCTGCGGTGTTTGAGACCTCTCTTCTTTCCTTTCCCTTTCTCTTTCTTCCTCCCTGTGCGTGTCTGAAGGCCGACCCATGCATTTTTGTGCGTAGCCGGTGACGGGGTACCGCCCCTGGTAGACAGGTAGGACACGTACGTACCCCCTGGTAACGGCCAGGCCCAGGGAGGGGTGATTACCCGAGCTGATACCTTCCGAAAGTGCCGATTGGTCCCTCCGTCCGTTTGTCGGGAGGTGTGGCCTGAGGTGTGAACAATCACCTAAGGCGGGAGTGTCCTCAGAGAGGGCCCCCACAAGGGAGGAGCGCGCCATCGGAGACGCTGGTAATCATGGGGGATTCTTCCGCAATGGTTTCCTCACCTTCCACTATGTCTGCTCACAAGCGTAAGTTCACTGAGTCTCAGCCACAGACAGTTCTTCCATCGTTGCCACAGTTCCTTGTTGTCTCTCGGTCTGACGAAGGTCACTACTTCTCCACGGTCAACCCTTTCATTATTCAGAAAGGTGTCGACGCAATTGCAGGTCCTGTAAAGTCTTGTTCCAGATTACGGAATGGCACCTTGTTGTTAGAAACAGTTAGTGCCCTCCAGGCACAAAAATTGCTGCGTACTTCACTGCTCCACACCTTCCCTGTCCGGGTTGAAGCGCACCACACTTTAAATTCCTCACGTGGAGTCGTATATACACGCTCCCTCGATGGATTGTCTGATGAAGAAATTCAGCACTACCTGTCTGACCAGGGCGTAACGGCTGTTCATAGAGTTATGAAAAGGGTTGACACGAACATCATTCCCACCCGCACTGTCTTCTTGACATTTGACAAAGTTCGACTCCCATCGAAAATCAAAGCAGGCTATGAGATAATTTCCGTTCGCCCTTATGTCCCAAACCCTACGCGTTGTTATTGGTGCCAGCGGTTCAATCACACCAGCTAGTCCTGTTCCAATCTGGCCAAATGTGTTACGTGTGGCAAGGATGCCCATGAGGGTGCTTGTCCACCTCCATCCCCTCGCTGCATCAACTGTATGGGTGACCACGCTGCTTCCTCTCGAGATTGCCCCGTTTTTAAGGACGAAAAGCTCATCCAGGAAATCCGAGTGAAGGAAAAGGTGTCGACCTTTGCTGCTCGAAAATTATTCGCCAGTCGACAACCCACCGTGCCTCAGACAGGAAAATACAGCACTGTCCTTGCTTCTCCTCGGCCAACAAAGGAGGCGGCCACGCAGACTTGCGACCTCACCTTTAGTGCCATGATCGTCAGATCGGCCAGCGCAAAGATAGCCCGTTCAACCTCACCACTTTCGCCTGCCCACTCTATGGCTCACCCTTCATCGGGTTCTGCTAAATCTCGAGCCCAAAAGTCAGACACCAAGACTTCGAAAAAAGAGCATACTCGTGAAGATTTTTTACGTACCCCAACTTCACAACCATCGGTTCCTCCTTCATCTAAACATCATATTTCCAAGAAGGCTACAAAGAAACCCAGTTCATCTCCTTCTCCGCCAAGGCGTGTCCCATCTACAGCACCAGCTGGCGGAAATCGCCCTCGGCCGTCTTCTGTGTCGCCAAGGCGCAATGCTGGCGGCCGATCAACCGGCCAGTCGCTGGTGGCGGGAGCTGCTCCTGAACAACCTATGGATCAGGATCTTCTGCCTTCGGCTGAATGCCATTCCATGCTGTCGGTCGCAAGCTCTGAGCAGTCGTTGAGTTGACAGCACCCTTGGTCACATTCCTCCATTTTCTGTTCACCCTATGTCCATTATCCACTGGAATATCCGCGGCCTTCGAGCCAATCGGGATGAATTGTCGATCCTCTTACGATCCTACTCGCCAGTCATCTTCTGTCTTCAGGAAACAAAGCTGCATCCCCATGACCGCTTTGTTCTCCCTCATTTTCAGTCCGTCCGATATGATCTCCCCTCTGTTGAAGGCACTCCAGCCCATGGAGGAACCATGATTCTTCTCCATGGTACTCTCCATTATAACCCAATTCACTTACACTTCCTTCCAAGCTGTCGCCGTCCGTCTTTCCCTTTCTGGATACACGTTCTCTCTTTGTACTGTATACATTCCATCGTCCACACCAATGGCACGAGCTGATCTCCTTCATCTTTTTGGTCAGCTTCCACCCCCCTATTTGCTGGTTGGGGACTTCAATGCCCACCACCCGCTTTGGGGATCTCCACATCCTTGTCCACGTGGCTCACTATTGCTAGACGTCTTCCTCCAAGCAGATCTAGTTTGCCTCAACACTGGGGTCCCTACATTTTTGTCTGCCTCCACGACAAATTTATCTCATTTGGACCTTGCGGTCGGTACTGTTCCGCTAGCTCGGCGCTTCGAATGGTTCGCCCTTGATGATACACACTCGAGTGACCACTTTCCATGTGTTCTTAGACTGCAGCCTCAACTGCCATATATGCGCCCGCGACGCTGGAAGTTTGCCCAAGCCGATTGGACACTTTTTTCGTCTCTAGCGACATTCGATGACCGTCACTTTCCTAGCGTCGACGATGAGGTCACACATATTACAGACGTTATTCTTACAGCTGCGGAACGTTCAATATCACGCACCTCCGCATTGCCCCGGCGCCCCCCAGTTCCTTGGTGGAACGCGGCATGCCGTGACGCAATACGTGAGCGGCGACGTGCTCTTCGCCTTTTCCGCCACCATCCTACTTTGGACAACTGTATCCGCTACAAGCAGTTCCGAGCGCGATGCCGTCACGTCATCCGCGATAGCAAGAAGGAAAGCTGGAAATTCTTTACTAGCTCATTTAACACCCTCACTCCCTCCTCGGAAGTTTGGAGTCGGATTCGACGGTTCTCAGGCGCGCCTAGTTTCTCCCCGGTCTCTGGGCTCACTGTCGCGCATGATACATTAGTGGACCCCGTCGCAATTTCTAACTCATTGGGTCAACACTTTGCTGAGATTTCAAGCTCTTCAAATTACCCGCCAGCGTTTCTCCCGAAGAAACGTGCAGCGGAAGTGCGACCTCTTGCTTTCTCCTCTCAAAATCGCGAAACTTACAATACTGTTTTCTCCATGCGGGAACTCCAACATGCACTGTCTTCTTCTCGCTCCTCCGCCCCAGGACCGGATGGTATCCACGTCCAAATGTTGCTGCATTTATCAACACATAGTCTGCGTTACCTACTTCGCCTTTATAATCGAATTTGGACCGACAGTGCTTTTCCCAGACGATGGCGGGAAGCTATCGTCGTTCCTGTTCCGAAACCTGGAAAGGACAAACATCTCCCCTCTAGCTATCGCCCCATTTCTCTCACGAGTAGTGTCTGTAAGGTTTTGGAGCGTATGGTGAATTACCGTTTAGCTTGGTGGCTGGAATCCCGCAGTCTTTTAACACCTGCCCAATGCGGATTCCGAAAGCATCGTTCTGCAGTTGCTCTCTCCAGTTACATCATGAACAATTTTCTCCGGAAACGCCAAACAGTAGCAATATTTTTTGATCTGGAAAGAGCACACGATACCTGTTGGAGGACAGGCATCCTCCGCACACTATTCTCTTGGGGCTTTCGAGGTCGGCTGCCCCTTTTTCTTCGCGAATTTATGGCAGAGCGCACATTTAAAGTGCGGGTGAACACTACTCTCTCCCGTACTTTCTCCCAAGAAAACGGGGTACCCCAGGGCTCCGTGCTGAGTGTTGTACTGTTTGCCATTGCCATAAATCCAATTATGGATTGTCTCCTTCCTGACGTCTCGGGCTCCCTCTTTGTGGACGATTTTGCGATCTACTACAGCTCTCAACGGACCAGCCTTCTTGAACGACGTCTTCAAGGATGTCTCGATCGCCTCCACTCTTGGAGCATCGAAACCGGCTTCCGTTTTTCTCCCAGTAAGACCGTTTGTGTTAATTTTTGGCGACGTAAGGAGTTTCTTCCACCCTCCTTACATCTAGGACCTGTCAACCTTCCGTTTTCGGACGTCGCTAAATTCTTGGGTCTTATGTTTGACAGAAAACTGTGCTGGTCCTCCCACGTTTCCTATCTTTCGGCTCGCTGTCTGCGATCCCTCAACACCCTCAGTGTCCTGAATGGTACCTCCTAGGGAGCAGACCGAGTGGTCCTTCTCCGCCTCTATCGCGCCTTAGTGCGCTCGAAATTGGACTATGGAAGCATAGTCTACTCCTCTGCTCGGCCGTCTATTCTTCGGCGTCTCGACTCTATCCACCACCGTGGATTACGTTTAGTGTCTGGAGCTTTTTACACCAGCCCTGTGAAAAGCCTTTATGCTGAGACTGCTGAAACTCCGCTGTCCAATCGGCGAGAAGTCCTTCTGAGTCGTTATGCTAGCCATCTGTCTTCCAGGCCTGCTAATCCAGCCCATGACATTTTTTTCGACGCCTCCTTTGATGTAGGGTACGCAGGCCGCCCCTCCTCCCTACTACCACCGGGAGTCCGCTTCCGTCAACTGCTCCGTTCTCTTTCCTTCCGCTTTCCTAAAACCTTCTTGACAACTTGGGGTACAGCACCGCCTTGGCTCCGTCCCCGGATCTGCCTGCTCCATGACCTTTATCGATTTCCCAAGGATGGTACCCCTCCACTTGTTTATCGTCGGGCATTTGCTGTTCTATGTGCTCAAATGAAGGAAGCCACATTTATTTACACCGATGGCTCGAAAACATCGTTAGGTGTAGAGAGTGTCTATATTGTTGGCGACACCCCAAATCACTTTCGGCTTCCCGACCAGTGTTCGGTTTATACTGCGGAGCTTTATGCTGTTCTCCAGGCTGTCCACTACATCCGCCGCTATCAGTGGATACAGTACGTTATCTGCTCAGATTATCTCAGCTCTCTCCTCAGTCTCCAAGCTCTTTACCCTGTGCACCCTCTGGTCCACCGGATTCAGGACTGTCTGCGCTTGCTCCACCTGGGGGGCGTCTCGGTGACGTTCCTCTGGCTCCCGGGACACGTTGGTATCTGTGGAAATGAGGCGGCCGATATAGCAGCCAAGGCTGCAGTCTCTCTTCTTCGGCCAGCTATTCATTCGCTTCCCTTCGCCGATCTACGGAGCGTTTTATGTCGTCGTGTTGTTCTTTTATGGCACGCACATTGGTCGACACTTCCCCATAATAAATTGCGGGACGTAAAAGCTCTTCCTTGTGCTTGGACCTCTTCATCCCGAACGCGTCGCCGGGAGGAGGTAATTTTAACTAGACCCCGGATAGGGCACTGTCTTTTTAGCCAACGACATCTTTTAAGCGGCGATCCTCCCCCACTATGTCCCCACTGCTCTCGGCTGTGGACGGTAAGACACCTTTTAATAGAGTGCCCCTATTTTAATCCGTTACGCTCCCGTCTACAGCTGTCGCCTGATATATAGCCGATTTTAGCACATGACACGCGCTCAGCCGATCGCGTTCTCGCGTTTATTAGTGCCAGTGAAATGACGTCAGTCATTTGAAGCTTTTTTTGGGGACAATAAACCCCTTCTGTAGAGGATTTTTAAGCCGTCCTTCTGTTTTTACACTCCTGGAAATGGAAAAAAGAACACATTGACACCCGTGTGTCAGACCCACCATACTTGCTCCGGACACTGCGAGAGGGCTGTACAAGCAATGATCACACGCACGGCACAGCGGACACACCAGGAACCGCGGTGTTGGCCGTCGAATGGCGCTAGCTGCGCAGCATTTGTGCACCGCCGCCGTCAGTGTCAGCCAGTTTGCCGTGGCATACGGAGCTCCATCGCAGTCTTTAACACTGGTAGCATGCCGCGACAGCGTGGACGTGAACCGTATGTGCAGTTGACGGACTTTGAGCGAGGGCGCATAGTGGGCATGCGGGTGGCCGGGTGGACGTACCGCCGAATTGCTCAACACGTGGGGCGTGAGGTCTCCACAGTACATCGATGTTGTCGCCAGTGGTCGGCGGAAGGTGCACGTGCCCGTCGACCTGGGACCGGAGCGCACCGACGCACGGATGCACGCCAAGACCGTAGGATCCTACGCAGTGCCGTAGGGGACCGCACCGCCACTTCCCAGCAAATTAGGGACACTGTTGCTCCTGGGGTATCGGCGAGGACCATTCGCAACCGTCTCCATGAAGCTGGGCTACGGTCCCGCATACCGTTAGGCCGTCTTCCGCTCACGCCCCAACATCGTGCAGCCCGCCTCCAGTGGTGTCGCGACAGGCGTGAATGGAGGGACGAATGGAGACGTGTCGTCTTCAGCGATGAGAGTCGCTTCTGCCTTGGTGCCAATGATGGTCGTATGCGTGTTTGGCGCCGTGCAGGTGAGCGCCACAATCAGGACTGCATACGACCGAGGCACACAGGGCCAACACCCGGCATCATGGTGTGGGGAGCGATCTCCTACACTGGCCGTACACCACTGGTGATCGTCGAGGGGACACTGAATAGTGCACGGTACATCCAAACCGTCATCGAACCCATCGTTCTACCATTCCTAGACCGGCAAGGGAACTTGCTGTTCCAACAGGACAATGCACGTCCGCATGTATCCCGTGCCACCCAACGTGCTCTAGAAGGTGTAAGTCAACTACCCTGGCCAGCAAGATCTCCGGATCCGTCCCCCATTGAGCATGTTTGGGACTGGATGAAGCGTCGTCTCACGCGGTCTGCACGTCCAGCACGAACGCTGGTCCAACTGAGGCGCCAGGTGGAAATGGCATGGCAAGCCGTTCCACAGGACTACATCCAGCATCTCTACGATCGTCTCCATGGGAGAATAGCAGCCTGCATTGCTGCGAAAGGTGGATATACACTGTACTAGTGCCGACATTGTGCATGCTCTGTTGCCTGTGTCTATGTGCCTGTGGTTCTGTCAGTGTGATCATGTGATGTATCTGACCCCAGGAATGTGTCAATAAAGTTTCCTCTTCCTGGGACAAAGATTTCACGGTGTTCTTATTTCAATTTCCAGGAGTGTAGTTTCTACAATTTTATGACTTTCGTTCCCATTGCTGCTGGTTTCCAATTTCGGTTTTTTACTGTTTCTTAAGTCGTGGACCGGGCGCTAATGACCATAGCAGTTTTGCGCCCTAAAACCAAAACAAAAAAAAAAAAAAAACAGACAAAGATTCGTCATGAAACAGGGAGACGGAGAACCCCTTTAACTGTGGGGGTCAAGAAAGACACTGTGGAGATATACTGAGAAGATTAGTTGGTAATCGGGCGACCAGGTAAGGATACTGTGTGCGATCACAGCCCTATTCGCGAAGTAGATGTCGGTATGTGGACTATTATGGAAGAGGTATTTAGGGTAGTGTGACGTCTGGGGTAAAAGCGGGAATTCCGGGGTAACTATCGTTGGTGGGGTACAGAAGTAACAGCCTACGATGCGTTGGTTAAGGAGCCAAATGCCCCGTTTGAGGTGGCACGTCAGTCGATGCTCGCCGGGGTCGTCAAGCTGGCAGTCAGAGTAAAGTGGCGAAGAAGCCAGTCCTATATGATGAAGTCCACGACTGTTCAGAATTACCGCTTACAAGAACATACCGAAGTGCAGACACGATGGATGATAAAAAGGATGCAGTGACGCACGCCCCAAACTGTCCGCCAGTTAATGTCTGGGTGCGGGTGCGGGTGCGGGTTTGCGAGAGGTGTATTATGTAAATAATGTGTGCACCACTAAGAGGTGCACATAGACTTTATAATCAGCGTTCATTACTGTAAGGGAGCGGTATGTGGAGACATTTGTCCCTTACGATGGCTTTGGCTCCGCTAAAGGAATACATGTTACAAATTCCGGCGGCACTGGAGAGGACAGAGTAAAGAGTTCCCAAAGCATCTCCGTTCAGCGATCGCAGACATCGTTGGTGTTGACTCTGCAGTGGTGAGGGTCTGTCAGGGAATGGGGCAGAGGTAGTCATTAATTGGTGCCGACATCGGATCGTCGTCATAAAAGTGGCGGCAGACATCACTACGTCTATGAGTACCATCGGAGGTGGTGAGAGCAGAGACGAAAAGTCGACGTCGACGATAATGGTCAGATATAGAAGGTCTTGTCGTCGCGAATGTACCACAACGGTGCACAATTTATCTCGTTGAAGAGTGAGGAGATGTCTGTAGAGAATTCCAGCGTACTAAAGCCCGCGCCACTGCTTTCTTGTCACATTGCATGAAGACCTTTGCAAGTGCAGGTTTCTCACACTTAGTCCATGTTGCACTGCTGGTTACATACTGTGGGAGATACTTCTTGTAGACCGTCCATGTGGTGGCAACACGTCGTCGGCAGTGTGGGTCTCCAGAGAGGGAAGTATTAAGTTTCCAGAACACTTTCCTGCGCCACGTCGACTGAGGTGGTAGAGTGGGTGTACAGTTGATGGCGCAATGGTCTGAAATTGCAAGGGGCCATTCGTCAGTAATGGGACAAACTTCGTATGAGTGCAGTTTGTTAGTGCGGGTTGCCTACATCAGGTGCAGGTTTGCACTCAGGGGCAAACCTATTGTTCTGCTTTGATTGACAGGGACTTAACGCCGGCCGAGGTGGCCGAGCAGATGTAGGCGCTACAGTCTCGAACCGTGCGACCGCTACAGTCACAGGTTCGAATCCTGCCTCAGGCATGGATGTGTGTGATGTCCTTCAGTTAGTTAGGTTTAAGTAGTTCTAAGTTCTAGGGGACCGATGACCTCAGAAATTAAGTCCCGTAGTGCTCAGAGCCATTTGAACTTTGAGCAGGTACTTAACCTACTGTTCCGCTAAAAGGATTTTTGATTGACAGCTCCTTAACCTGTTGTACCCTGCTCCATCCACCTCCCTTCCCCTCAGGAAACCTCCAACCAACCCCTTCCTCCTCAATACTAAAACTACCCTTCCAGGTCTGAGTTATTGGAATAGCCCCTCTCACTCTTATCAGTTTGATTGACTACATAATTAAACTGATCAATACATTAACCCCTTCCCCTCCTCCAGAAAATGGCGGGCAGTTGAAATTTTGGCCAGTAGAAAAGGGCACTTGGGTTACCTCCACTAACCTAAGACAATGGCGGGGAAAAAAGGTCACTTGGGCTACCTCCACTAGCCTAAGTCATAAGATGGCCACCTCTTCCGTGGAATTGGCGGGAAAAGGGGCAGTGTGTGTTGGACTTCTGGATACAATGGATGTAAGTCTTTATTTTGCAGGCAAGCTTTATTTAAACAATTTGAGGCAGTAGCTCCATCCAGTGTGTTCACCATGAGGTCCAGAGCCTTACTCACCTAGTACACAGTACCACAACCAGAGGGTGCTGTCCTCTCTCTCGTGACATAATCCAAGATGGCTGTCTGGAGGAAGGGTGGGGGGTGCCGGGAAAAGGACTCAGCCTGTTCTAGGCTGCTGGAGAGAAGAAGGAGTGTACTCTATTTATGTAGGAACAATTTATTTAGGGATGGATTTAATATAGTTTATTTATTACACTGATACAAAACACTCGCTCTGACGTCCTTGGGGCCACAATACACAGCCTGCAGATCAGCAAACTACTCATAGGTCATCGAAATAATGCACTACGCAGCATACAGACCTGCAAACTACGCGTCAATCACCAGAATAATGCAGTACACTGATGTACAGACATGAAAAATCTCGTAAATTTTCAAAATAATACATGTATAATGCTCTGCAAACAAGCTTGCTAATTGTAAAATGTCGAAATAATGCATTGCACAGCCTACAGACATGCAAGAAACTTGGAATTGTCAAAATAGTGCATGTAAAAGGCTCTGTAAACACACTCACAACTCTTAAACAGCCGAAAATAATACTGTGCACAAGCACTCACAGCACGTTAAAAACGCATTTGAACTATCGCCAACTGTGATATATCAGTGAACTGTTCCAACTTGCGCACATGCTAACGCCGCCAACACTCCACAGGCACTTAGCAGGGCCAGCTGGGCACAAGCCACCACCAGAGAGACGAACACAGGGGGTGAGGGCCATTGCTCTCATGCCCATGTCGCTAACAGCCAGCAGGTGGAAGTCGCGTCTATTTTCAGGTATACAGTTAGAGTTCTTCGAGTGTTATACTGACGTCACATGTCTATGTAAATAAGAGCCAAGTCACCATCTAGACGTGCACGCTGATGCCGCCGACTCCAGACACGAGATCCCTCTCGTCAGCGTGCACGTGTTTACCATTGCTGGCGCAATGCCTTTCTACCTGCGGTCCAGCTAAGACCTAATTGCTGAGCGACCCACCATCGTAGGTACAGATACGTCACAGGTCGCGCTTTAGAAATCTGTTGCTATGCTTCCCAGAATAGCACAGGGTTCATTGTTCCTAGAGATCCTAACAGGACATGTGGGATGCATCTAGTCACACACGTTTACCGTGGCTCACGCAAAGCTGCAAGTCCACTGTGAAGCGAGAAACGGCTGACTAGCTACCCACCATCACAAGCGAACCTGAAAGGTTCTCAATGTTATACTGACGTCACATGGCTATGTAAATAACAGCCAAGTCTACCTCATGGAAATCGTAAAGTGTCGCAGAAATAGTTAACTGTCGCTTTTGTTGGAGCTTTCGTGATGTCTCAGCTTGTCTGCATGGAAATTCTTGTCCTCACAGGACCTTTAACGAAAATAGCCCAGATTAACACCGATGCATTCTTCCTAATGGCCCTAACATGGCAACCTGTCTGTCACATGGTACCCTTCCTGGAAATCGTTAAGTCCTGCTATCAACAAACAGCTCCGAAACGCGAACGTTCTCACTGCTATGTAGAGACTCCTATTTTCCAGCGCAAAGGATGTCTTGCGGATGAATGGAGCATTCTGATTGGCTCTTACTGAATTTACCTACCGAATCACTGATGCTGCGGGTGTGGAAGCACTGTGCGCCTGTTTCTTTCTCCAGACAAGACTTTCAGCTGTAGAACTACTTTGTACAGATCACCATATTGCACTGACAGTTAAACCCTGCTAAATGGCCTACAGACTGTAATTGTGCAAGAGTCTTTCCATATTTGTCACTGTTCTGCCACTGAGGACGGAAACTTGAATATTAGATCGTGAAACCTACCTCGAACCTGGCAATATATCACAGCGTACTGTGTCGATGCAGAAAAACACACAATTCGTATTCTATGCCATACAGAATCGTCTCTATAATATAATTCATATAGCTATCGACCGCCAGACATTCGTATATATACCGCGAAGAGCTGACTACTATATTTGACGCTTTTCAGGAAAACAGAGAACCATCTGCCTCTAAACTTACATGCATCTGCGTTAAAGGATAACAGAGTGTGGACAGGGTGATCGATTGAGATGGAGCAATTATGAGGTACGATTTAATGGCAGAATGATGATGCAGTCTAGAGAGGGAGATATTGTTGCAGTCGTATGACCATCTTTTCCACTGTTCTGTGAGGATGCATCAGTTGCGTGACATAGCATGCATTCTATTCATATACAACCACGTGTTCTGTATGTTGTGACGTAGAGCGCTGTCTTCTTGCGATCGATATCAGCAAACCTCTCGGTCACCAGAGAACCTGTATCTCATGTGTGATGAAATTTGACCATCCGGTTTCGACACATTCGGCCAAACGAACAAAGATTGATGCGATGTACTCCATTCCCCTGTCGCATCTTGGGTATAAAATTGAGACTTCAGATTCATAACTAAGATGATTCTAAGTTAGCGATAGGTGTTTGTGAGACACTGCAATTCCCTTGTATACATCTGCTTGACATATGTGCCGATTACAGAGTTAGTTGCGGCATGACGTGTAATTTCACATGTCGGAAGCCGCTACTATGCGATTATCTGTTTTCTTATAAGAGCTATTCTCCATTACTAACCATAATTTTATACAGGACTGATGAGGGCATAGTATAATTTCTGAACCCTGATCAGATGTGAACAGTGTCCGCAGTACATCTCTAGAAAGCCACACTGCGCACAAATCACACAGAGCCGCTGTTTTTTCATTTTATAGTTTGTTACCACAGTTTATCGTTGAGAAACCTGCAAGGAGGATTATGTCATGCGCCGGAAATACATTTTCTTACAGTGGGATATTAACAGCGCTGCATTCCACACAATTGACAGGTCGGAAACTGAAGCGATCTAACATTATAGCCTGTTTTAAGTGCAGAACCGTGTAGCCTGAGGAGTGAATGTGTTTATGTTCTCGCTTACCAGTACCCTCCTGGTACTGATCCCACACAATAGAAAAATACTTTAAAACTGATATCGTAGTCGATTTACGTAAAATACTTCGAGCTCCGTCCGTCTGGAGCTCCATCATACATAATTTCTTGTTCTTCTTAATCGTCTGCTATTACAACACTTCCAAATCCGGTACTATACACTGATAAGGGGTGCTAACCTCCTCGACATGGGCACATCTGAAGAAATGTTGTGCATTTGAATGGGCGAGAACTCGGCAAGCTCCATTCATTCACAAGACGCCGAATGTAGCAGTCTACTTCTGGTCAGCTGCAGATTAAATCAGTAATGGTGCTGCAGAGTGGGCTGGTCAAATACAGTACGAGGGGTTCTTTCAGTCTCTAATTTTATCCTCACACAGCGAGAATGCTCTGTGACTTCCATCCGCATAGAGAGAGATTGACTGTGCAGTACGTCCATTCATTGTTCATTGTTAATTTTCGAACATCAAAGTATACCAGACTGTGCTCTACATATGTCTAGCACCTCGAGCATAGTACACAATTTACATCTATCTACATTCGTAATGATACTCGTGAAGTAGAGCGGTTTAGCAATGATACTGAAATTGGAAAACATGCTGTCTCATCATTGGTCGGTGTTGAAACTACTGTAAAATTGTTAAAACTGTTTGCACTATCAACTGTGGTGCTTATTATTACAGTACATCGACGGTGTCTTTTCCATCTCATCCGTCCACTGGTATGCTTGTAACCTCCCCCTCACTTTCCGACCTTAATGACAGTGAAAAATGAAACCGCGTGTACCTAATGGGAGTTTTGGAAAAGCAATCGTCACCGAAGTTAACCTGTCGGTAAAGAGGGAGGAAAGGGTTACATCTAGATGAACGGAAATGTGCTAATGAAACTGGTGGAAATTAATTTTGAAAAGGGGTAAAGTTAATAAAGAAAGTAAATGTGCAGCCATTACGTTAACAATTAACTAGCGGTAATTAGGTATTTGAGATTTGGGGGAAATCACGGTCGCCAGTCCTAAGGACAATTACTATAGTAACTGAAAAAGAAAGGTTATTACACATATAATTAGCACTAGAAGCGTGGCAACTGAAGGTTGACACGTGTAGTGTGAAAACTGAAAGTTTGTCAGAAGTAATAAATTTCGCTACACCCTGACTTAATTTAACAAAAGAATTAATAAAACCGAAAAATCGAAAGTTAATTTAGTGACTGAAGTTAATAGTGAGCTTTCTTTCTGAAGCACATCGAAATTAAGTAAAATACGGTTAGTCTTGGACTACCTCAACAATCATTTCTAAAGCTACTTGAATCTACGCAATTTAGAAATAAGAGATTTAACTTTGAACTTGAATTAAATGATTCTGAACAATTAGCAATAGTAAAATTTAGTACGTACCAAGCTGAGCTGCAGTCACAGGTACGCTAAAATATGCTAACAAAACTCGCACTCTTAATTTGTGCTTATGTAATCTGAATATTGTAGCCAGCTATGAATACTTTGAAATTAAAGCAGTGAAATCGAATGGTATAATTTTAATGCTGGCGTTTAAATTTCAACGACACTCGGGTTCATTTCGGAAAAGGAAGGGACCCTGCTTGGTAATGCAATTGGGACAATGAGCAACAAAGGTTCATGCTAAGTTGCTGTTATTATAGTTACGAAAATGGTACAGTTTGAAAAGCTGAGGTCTGCCATACAGTTCTAAAACTTTACTTGCTTCCAGTCTTCCTTGATGGTTGATTGAAGGTTTGAAGCCGTCGATCGAGGAGGTGGCGACAGTCACTCATTGTCGGCCGTCGCTGTTGCAGAAACTGGATGTTGGCGCGCCTTCTTCTCGGCACGGTCACCAGACGAAACGGGCTCTTGATGTGCGCTAGTTAATGTTTCCCGTCCGCGACACCATGTCAGAAACTATCATCGCAAGTCGAGCGCAATTACATGCTGCCAAACCCCGAAAGCGCGGCAACTCGCGGGAGCGTCACACAACACACCTGCTCCACTCGCTACTCCCGCCAGACTCCTTCCCTCAGCCCGCGCTCCACGCGGCCGAGTTAACACTACCAAAGATCCTACACACTTTGATTCTTCACACGACCTATCGACGTAATCGTTCGATAGCAGTTTTGCCTAGGCAAGACCCAGCGTAAAAATACAAATAATATTTACGAAACAAACCAATTATACATCGACATAAATGCATAAATATACAAATAGTAAAACAATTACAATATACAAAGAGACAGAAATGTCATATCTTGAGGTAACAAAGCAAGGAAAAAAATAGTACAATAGATGGAAATAGGAGGATATGCATTTCCGGCGTTACACGTGCCCCACATTGTCTGAGGATGTTCGTGTAACGTAAACAGACTCAGAAAATGTCCCAAAAAAGAAACAGCGGAAATGCATACGCTCAAAACATCAAAAAAATTTAGCATTCGTCTAATTAATCATAAACCAATTTTTAGACAATAATAATTGAGTGGAGACACTCCTAATCTTATTCCACTCTGTCATCTTGCACAAAATAAAACAGGTTGACAACATATCAAAATTCATAGAAAACATAGAAAATGGTTTAGCTATCCCAAAATCATTAAAATTCGTAACACTATAAGAAATGGAATACTATTTGCAAAATTGATCAGAGTACATGGTCATAAAAAACAGGTATATCAAAATACGCAAACTAATAATTAATTACATAGAATACACAATTTTATGTAACCTTTTCATAATTAATATTCTCGTCATGTCCAATTAACGCTAAACAAGAAAATAATATACAGCAGATAAAATAAAACATAAATATTGACAGCAGAATCCTTTCACATCAGCTGTCCGGGAAGAAAAGCAACTCCACATTCCGTACTGGCGAGTACAAAGAATGCCGACAGCGGAACAAGAGCCGACAGCGACACAAGAGCCGACAGCGGCTCGGTCTTTCCATTATTGTTGCGCCCGCCGGTGCGGCACGCTTGATCTCACTCCCCCTTGTAACGGCGTTTCCAGAACGTCCGTTTGACTGAATTCTTTCGGAAAAACTCACTCCCGAGTAATCTCAAGGAGTCCATAAACACTATCACAGGGGATAACTCAACACTGTCCATCATGACACGCATGTACTAGCCTGAAACTTAAAACAGCGTCTAAGTACATCGGCAATGACTAATAAAAACACACATTCATGAAATATTACAGCAAGTTACAAAATCATATTTACATTCCTTAATCTACTGTGACTCAGCTGAAAACTTAAACTAGCAGCTTGGATTTTTCAGATGATTACTAATCAGTTACTCTTAAATCATTTAGTCTAAATTAATTACTTATTAATTACAACTTCTTTAATGACCTCTAGGTCAGGCAAAAGCATCGTAACATGGCACATCCTTAAATCTTACACTCTATATTTACATACTGTACAAATTACCCATTGTGTGGTATTAATCGATCCTAGGTTGGTACAATTTCAAGTCTACAATATTCCGTATACCTAATCGTTTTCCAGAGCTTGGATACTCCTAGCAATAAGCATTTGTGTGAGGTATACCAATGACTTTATATGGTCCATTATAAACAAACTTAAATTTAGAGATTTCATTGTCTATCTCGCTCGATTTCTCATGAGCTTTTACAAGTACTAAGTCTCCGATTGCAAACTTAGCAAAACGCACTTTAGCGTCATGACGACTTATGCGAGCATCGGCTTTTAGCTTCATTACTTCTCGCAAACGATCTTTTTTCACACCAATACTAATGTCAATCCGTGGAGGGAATTTGATTATCTCTTCCACTAAACTTTTACTTCTGTCAATGCCGAGATTCCTCACATTACAGCAGTTCAAATTCATTCCTACGTCAATGTCATCCGGCCAGTTAACAATGTGTATAGGCTGGTATTGCTTATGCACACCGTCTCCTGCCTCGTCAAAACTAACTATTATCGTTTTACCTTGTGACGTACATGTCAAAGTTTTACTTTCGCAATTAATCACTGCACGGTACTTTAATAGCCAATCTAACCCGATAATTACTTCCGTAGTCAAGTCTGGCACGACGACAAACTCTTGTTCAAATCGTGCCCCACATATTTCGAAGTTGACAAAAATCTGTTTTGTGACCGGTTTACTGGCCTTCCCAGTAGCACTGATAATTTTCACTCCTGTTACTGGCATAACTACGATGCCAGGTCTGTCTTTCAGTAACTCAAATATTTTCCCAGATACAGCACTCAATTCTGCACCGGTGTCAATCAACACGTTTAGTTGTAGGTCATGCATATTAACAGACACTACTATCTGTCTACACTTGTCCTCGACTGTTTCTTTATTTTCCCATAGTAAATCCTCGTCTATATCCAGGTCATTCCAGAAAAAACCATCCGGCTTTGATCCTAAATTCGGCTTATCTGGCGGCTTTTTCAGCCTCTGTTCACATACAGTTTTAATTTCAACACGTTTGTCCTGAGGCTTAGTCTGTAGCTTCGCCTCCAATACCGAAACCTTTTCCTGTAACTCGTCAACTAGTGAGTGTTGCTTTGCTATCAATTCATTAATCGTCACCTTCGTTGATTCCACTTTGGTCAGATTAATCTCATCCGCCAATCTACCTGGAGGAATGTGTCCAGTAGTTTCTGCAATTACTTCCGCTAGATCTGCGCAACCCACACTGCTATCGTCTGACCGTATAATGTCAGCTCTAACCTCATACACGTTGTAATCTATGTGCTTTTCTACCAATCGTGTCCGGCTATCATTAAAATTTTCGCAATCTTTCTCCTTAATACTCTCGCAATGTTTAAACTGGAGGTTTGCGTCGGATGGGTCGGTTACTTCTACCACTGAAACTTTCGGTAAGGTCTGCCGGTTAGGGCCAGAACTTTCCGTTACTACTTCAACATCTAACTCCTGCGGGACGAAACACGACGAATCTTGCTCGTGCTCCCCCTTAACATCAACTATTTCTAGTAAAGTCTGCCGATTAGGGCCAGAACTTTCTATCATTTCACAAACACTATCTTCCTGCGGGACGAGACGCGGAAAATCCTGCACGCGCTCCCCATAAACACTTCTCCCATACAGACCCCTATAATCTCTTAGTTCGTCGTATAAGCGACCGAACTGCCTTAACCAGACCTCATCCCTCTCTGCATCCCCTCGCTCGATGACGGACGTGTTATCCGACATCTGATCTCTCAACAATTGCGAATCATTCTTAAACTCAATCTCCAGTTCCGCTGTGGGTATTACAGCTGCCACTTTATGATCGATTTCCGGAACACTACTTAAATTGTTCTCACTGACAGCGAATGTATTTTCTACTGCCGTGTATACAGCTGATCTACTACTTGTGGGCGCACTCTTTTCTCTTAACACTGGCACACTCTCCCGCCGTTGATTATTCCATACGGAATTTTCATAACGGCGACACCTGGGTTTTCTCTTGTTATTGGGCCGCCAAAATTTCTCCACGCCCGCTCGGCCCCTCACCGGCGCGGCTAATGGTTTCCCTGTCTCGTCCCAGCAGATACGCTCCCCGGATGCTGCTGAGGCGGCTGATCACACCCTCTGGCGTTATTACTATTCTGTGAAGCCCGTATCACGTTAGTATGATACTGGTTTCTGTCATTCCTGTTATTATTTGCATTGTACCGATTGTTATTACGGTCCGAACCATTATTGTTATTGCTGCGGTATGCATTATTCCCATGGTTATCATTGTTGTGGTTGCTGTGGTACTCGTTGTTGTTACCACGGCCTCTACCACTGTCGCGATTATTGCGCCAATTGTCCTCGTCCTCAACTCTTTCCAGGAAATCATTCACTGTCCTATAATTGCTTCCTACGTAGCGTTTTGTATCATCTGGAAGCTTCTTGTAGAGTTCCCAGACTATTTCGGATTCCGTGCGGCGATCACGCAAATATTCCAACTTGCGGATCCAGCCCTCACAAAACTCCTTCATCGAGCCGCGCGAATTCGCATCGAAAGGCCTCGATACGACAAATTCGCGCCAAACACTTTGCTGTTTTTGCTCTGACCAGTATTCAGCCAGAAACAAATTTTTAAACTCGTCAAAAGTCAGGTTCGTAATGTTGAGGTTTAAGCCCCAACGCTTGGCATTACCAGCCAGCACATCAATAACCGCATTAATTTTTCTCTCATTAGTCCATGATCTGGGTAAAACTCTTTCACAATTTTTAATGAAATCCGTCGCGTGTATACCGCCTTTTTTCAAGGGGTCGAACCGCTCCTCTTTCGTCAACAATTCCGACCTATGTGCACAGATTGGCACATAGCTCTGTTTTTCGTCAAGTTTCTTTTCTAATTCCGACACTCTCGTAATTACTTGGCAAGTGGTTGTCGCAAGCGTTTCCACTTCCCTCTTTTTCTCTTCGCAGGTATTAGCCTGCTCCCTCACTTTAGTGTCTACTTCGGACACTAAAGCCTTTAAAGTTTCCACCTTCTGTTGATCCTCTTTTTTCACTAATTGAATTTGTTCCGTCACCTTATTCTCGATGATCGGAGCAACTGCTTCTCCTACACTTTTCTCGATTCTGCTAATTTCGGAATCAAAACGAGTATTTATGCTCGCAATTTCCGCCTGAACGCCTGTCATTTCCTGTTTAAGATTACCGATTTCGGTATTAATTACAACAATATCTTCTTTGATTTTATCAACTTTTGTATTAACAACTCCAACATTGTTGTTAACAACGTTAATAGCTTTGTTCTGATTGTCTAGCTTGGCCGATTGACTCTTGATTTCGTTAATCAAAACATTCAATAAATCAGTTAAATTCCCGGAAACTACCGGTTCCACTTCCGTAGCGGCTTCCTCTTTAATTGTCCCCCCGTATTCGTCATAAAGGGATTCAGGTTTGATTTTCACTTCCGATTCCGAAACATTTTCTAAAGTTTGGAATTCCATTTCTGCTCTTTGTTGCGTCTCGGCGGTCGCGTCTTTCATGCTAGCCGCCTGCCCCTGAACAATGGGTACCGCGGTGCGCGTTTCCCACTGTTCGACCGATTGTTCCGTATCCAAGTCTACCAAATTTTGGCAATTGTTGCCTTCACTCATTTTAATAATTTTCAATATAAATGCCAAATCTCAAATATAATTAGGATTACTCCCCCTACTTATTCTCGCTGACGTAACGGCCTGTACGTAACCAATACTTTGTTACGAGATTTGCACAATGCAAAATTCGTGTCCAGAACAACCTCAAATCTGAAGATTGTCCTGTCACCAGGTCGCCACGTGTAACCTCCCCCTCACTTTCCGACCTTAATGACAGTGAAAAATGAAACCGCGTGTACCTAATGGGAGTTTTGGAAAAGCAATCGTCACCGAAGTTAACCTGTCGGTAAAGAGGGAGGAAAGGGTTACATCTAGATGAACGGAAATGTGCTAATGAAACTGGTGGAAATTAATTTTGAAAAGGGGTAAAGTTAATAAAGAAAGTAAATGTGCAGCCATTACGTTAACAATTAACTAGCGGTAATTAGGTATTTGAGATTTGGGGGAAATCACGGTCGCCAGTCCTAAGGACAATTACTATAGTAACTGAAAAAGAAAGGTTATTACACATATAATTAGCACTAGAAGCGTGGCAACTGAAGGTTGACACGTGTAGTGTGAAAACTGAAAGTTTGTCAGAAGTAATAAATTTCGCTACACCCTGACTTAATTTAGCAAAAGAATTAATAAAACCGAAAAATCGAAAGTTAATTTAGTGACTGAAGTTAATAGTGAGCTTTCTTTCTGAAGCACATCGAAATTAAGTAAAATACGGTTAGTCTTGGACTACCTCAACAATCATTTCTAAAGCTACTTGAATCTACGCAATTTAGAAATAAGAGATTTAACTTTGAACTTGAATTAAATGATTCTGAACAATTAGCAATAGTAAAATTTAGTACGTACCAAGCTGAGCTGCAGTCACAGGTACGCTAAAATATGCTAACAAAACTCGCACTCTTAATTTGTGCTTGTGTAATCTGAATATTGTAGCCAGCTATGAATACTTTGAAATTAAAGCAGTGAAATCGAATGGTATAATTTTAATGCTGGCGTTTAAATTTCAACGACACTCGGGTTCATTTCGGAAAAGGAAGGGACCCTGCTTGGTAATGCAATTGGGACAATGAGCAACAAAGGTTCATGCTAAGTTGCTGTTATTATAGTTACGAAAATGGTACAGTTTGAAAAGCTGAGGTCTGCCATACAGTTCTAAAACTTTACTTGCTTCCAGTCTTCCTTGATGGTTGATTGAAGGTTTGAAGCCGTCGATCGAGGAGGTGGCGACAGTCACTCATTGTCGGCCGTCGCTGTTGCAGAAGCTGGTTGTTGGCGCGCCTTCTTCTCGACACGGTCACCAGACGAAACGGGCTCTTGATGTGCGCTAGTTAATGTTTCCCGTCCGCGACACCATGTCAGAAACTATCATCGCAAGTCGAGCGCAATTACATGCTGCCAAACCCCGAAAGCGCGGCAACTCGCGGGAGCGTCACACAACACACCTGCTCCACTCGCTACTCCCGCCAGACTCCTTCCCTCAGCCCGCGCTCCACGCGGCCGAGTTAACACTACCAAAGATCCTACACACTTTGATTCTTCACACGACCTATCGACGTAATCGTTCGATAGCAGTTTTCCCTAGGCAAGACCCAGCGTAAAAATACAAATAATATTTACGAAACAAACCAATTATACATCGACATAAATGCATAAATATACAAATAGTAAAACAATTACAATATACAAAGAGACAGAAATGTCATATCTTGAGGTAACAAAGCAAGGAAAAAAATAGTACAATAGATGGAAATAGGAGGATATGCATTTCCGGCGTTACATGCTGTTTGTTACCACATAATGATTGACTGACATATTTAGTTTGAGATGGAGAAAGAGTTTTGGTGGAAGAGCATCACCTTCTGGGGGTGACTAGCACCGAAACAGTGATCGCGTACATGAGTGTTCCATTTCGACTGATTCCTCATATTGCACACAGCCATCAGCTATTCCGTCACCGTGACAGATGAGTTGAAATGTAGAGGTCCTCAGTCACCTTCGGTCTGCAGTTTGGAAACGCTCCACAACCCCTCCAAACTCTTCCAGTTTCCTTATGTTGTAACTGTCTTTTATTAATATCACCCAGTATGTGTGGTGTGTTATTGTAGCAACAGTAACAACATGATTTACACCGTGCAACGTCTAGTTTTCTGCGAGAGGCAATGGATCAGAATGTGTTAATGTCAGCTTAGAACCCGATGCAGACCTCGAAGTCGTGGTGGAAAAACAAAATGTATGGCAGTGTACATAGTGTGTTACAGTAGGAAAAAAGCAATGTTTCAAACTACGACACAGGGTCACAGGTAGTGTCTTTTGTGACTTAGAATATAGTGTGTGGGGTACGGTCATCATCCTACAGTACAGGTGATGAAACTTAAAACTGGTCTGAGAAGCAGATCAGTATCTGTATATTTAATATGATCGCCACATGCGCTCGGTGCTGGTATGCGTACAGTATTTGTTTTCGATATATGGAAGGGGAGAGATGTGGTAAAAAAATCTTATCGAATTCTCTATGGAATGAAGTTAGTGTACCCTTTATAGTTCGTAATTTTTCCCTGTTGGATGGTACAGAATAACGATGATAGCATGTTGGGGTGATAGTATGGGAACTGGAAGGACGATAATTTTGCTACTGCATTGTGGTACATCCCCAAACTACATACAGATACTGCAGTCTGAAGCAGATCTGCGTATCTCAGGGCCCATTCACGTCTGTGTTTTAAACTACCTCGTGTCGCAGGAGCAAGCTTCGTTTGGCACTGACCATACACATCGTACATTGGTGGCAGAGCTACAACTTGTGCCCATTTTCACCGAATGGTCAAAACACGGTCCGTCGCACTACCTCGGGTCACTCTGTTTCTACACGGATTGCAGAAGGTGGTGGATATAGCTCTCTCCGACTTCTGCGCAGTTCCGACTTAAATTGGAAGGATCACATGTGCAAAGCTGCAGAAATGGCAGCAGTTGCAAGAGGCATAGCGACTATCTAAAATTTTACTGTAGCAGATAGGTTCGAAAAAGGTAACTCGTTTCGAGATATGAGAGTTCCAGAAATATGATTCACTAGTGGCTGTAATCATTCAAAGACTTCTCCATCGGATACAATGCAGGTATTTGGTTGACTGGAAAGACTTCATTCCAAATCTCAGACAGCATTTCTACTAGAAAGTGTAGCACTAGAGATCTGGAAAGCTGATGTACATTTCTTACGACCTCAATCAGCACACCATCTATTGTTTGTGATCCTTCACAATCAACCATTGCCCATAACCCAGTGGATACATCGCAGAATATCTGACATGGCATCGAGACAGAATGCATTACAAATACTGGAGAAATATCTAGTGGCGACGTGAGGGAGTTGCAAATACCGGTTTCATACCACATTTCTTAGCCGAATCACTTTCTAAATTCGGTAATTTTATTACGAGGTTGCATTGTCTGCGAAGTATAACTGCACTGTTGGTCTGATAATATACACTTCAGCGATCACCGTCTATATTCAGTGTCACAGTATTTGTCTGGAAAAAAAAACACATAATTCAGAAGTAATGCCATACCTCGATTTATAAAGCCAGTATAGCTTTTAACATGGATTCTAGTGTGCACTTGTAGAACTAAGACCGATTGTGATAATAATATGGTCGTTGCGATCGTGTTTTTTTAACATATGACGGTTTGTAAGACGGTTACGCTTCTCTTTTTAAGACACAGTGGTACCACTAGCAAGAAAATCTTAGGAGACATGTCCACCCATCTTTGCTAGCGATACGAAATAATACTGAACGAAAACCAAACAGTTATTGGCGAAGTATTATACTTGGTAGCAGGGGATGTGTGATAGGTTCGCCTTGAGCATCAGGCTTATAAAGTATCTGTTTGTCATTTCCTTTGCACGTGTCAGAACATAATGTCCAGTCGTAAGGAAGGTATGGATTTGACGAGGAATACTGTAATAGCAGTGGGGAGAGTATGTCTAGTCTTAAGAATGGTGCAGATATTGCTATTTCCAGAGCCACAACCGTTAGCAGGGTGTATTTCCGATACTTCGCTCATTGTCGAATGTCGTTCAACTGAGACCGCGATCGTGACGTTTAATTGTAAGTACAGTGATCAAATATGTAGGACAACTCTGTCTGGCAGTGCGTAGCGTGCCGGTGGTGGCCTGAAGCGTGAATGAAAATCATGTTTCCCGATAACGGTATGAGTCGTCTGAATGGAGAGGCCTCTAGACCGCTGAATAGGGAACTAATACTTAGTATGTGTTGGACAGCTTTCGTGATTGCGTGGAAATTTGAGAAGATTCAACATGGACATGTGTTTGTGCTGGAGCATTATTCCCTCCCATGTAAATTGTCCGATTGACTGCTCCTTCACATTTCCCGTCTTTATTTGGTTGAGAGAACACTGATTGTGGTTTGTGTTTAGTGCATCTAACAGGTGAAAGACGGGTGGAGGACACGTTTGTCGGGTTCTCTGGACATGAGAAACACCTTAGTTTACTTTGTAAATTATAAGGATGATTTGGATTCTGTTATATCACCGACATCGGTATTTGCGAGTGGAAATATCAGTTTCCTCTATTTTTTTTTTCGAGGTTTCGTGTAAAGGTCTTCACAGACGAGATCAGTTTATAGTTACTCAGTGGCTTATAGCATGCTTCTCCTCGCTAAAGTTTCGGGTTTCTAGAGAAAAAATTTCCAGTCTGTATCTTCAGAATTATACTGTACAAGGGACACAGCTAAGCAAGCGATATTGCTGTGTGCTTGATATCGAGAAGTATCGCGAAAATGATATGATATTCCAGCAAACCATGTGAAATTACATATGTTCTTGTAATCCAATGTTCTGGAGATGGGTGTGGGAAGCAAGCAAGCAAGCAGGTCAAGGCCAAGAACCGAAACGCCTTTGTGCTGAGGTGAACAGATCCTGGCTTTGTAGAACAGTTCTGAGAGTGACCTGGGTCTGCTGAGGGTGGTCTGGTTATGCGTTGAGGGCAGATGACTTGTGACCATCATTCCAGTAGATGGCCACCCGACCTTGTGGGAAAATATCTAGTGCTGCGAGGAGAATATATGATGCATATTGTTATGTTGTCTGTCTTCGCAGTATATGTATGTATGTCGATACATACATATGGAGGTCGATAGCTATATGAATTATGTAAAAGGGGCGATTCTGTATGGCACAGGAGACGAATTCTATGTTAACTGCATCGACACAGTATGCTGTGATATATTGCCGCGTTCGAGATCGGTTTCATGGTCTAATATTCAAGCTTCCATCCTCAGTGGCAGAGCTGTGTACTAGAGCAAGAGTCTTTCCATATTTGTCGACCTGTAGGCCACTTTGCAGGGTTTAACTGTCAGTGCAATATGGTGATCTGTACAAAATAGTTTTGCCACTGAAAGTCTTGTCTGGAGAAATAAACAGGCGCACAGTGCTTCCACACCCGCAGCGTCAGTGATTCGGTAGGTAAATTCAGTAAGAGCCAATCAGAATGCTCCATTCATTCGCAAGACATCCTTTGTGCTGGGACAAAGAGTCTCTACATAGCAGTGAGAACGTTTGCATTTCGGAGATGTTTGTTGATAGCAGGACTTAACGATTTCCAGGAAGGGTACCATGTGACAGATGGGTTGCCATGTTAGGGCCATTAGGAAGAATGCATCGGTGTTAATCTGGGCTATTTTCGTTAAAGGTCCTGTGAGGACAAGAATTTCCATGCAGACAAGCTGAAACATCACGAAAGCTCCAACAAAAGTGACAGTTACCTCATGGAAATCGTAAAGTGTCGCAGAAATAGTTAGACTTGGCTCTTATTTACATAGCCATGTGACGTCACCTTTTAGGTTCGCTTGTGATGGTGGGTAGTGTAATGGTCGCCTGGTCGTAGATATTGCTAATTGCTATAATCGCACTATTTCACTCCCACTTACGGAGCTTGTTAGCACTTGATGTTAGGTTGGCGCCATTAAAATGCATTGTGTTGTGGTAATCGCTGCTACTTGCTGGATCGCTGCTGTCTCTCGATGCTGATGCTGGCTCTAAATCTGGTTGTCTAGGGTTAAAAACATGAGGTCCCGTGTTTTCTATATGCTTTTGATGATAAAGAACGAGCGAAACCAACAAATATGTAAACTTCAAATATTTATTACTCTGGTGGCCATCTTGATTCCACTGTCCACCAAAGACCATGACACAACACAAAGTAGTACTTTCTTTACATGTTCTTTGCATTGTTTATCCACCTCAAACAATAACACACAAACACACTTTACCAAAGTGACATTCCGACTGCCTTTCGAGCCTTCTTGCTGCTCGTATTTATAACATTGTCAAAAAACTACTAAAAAGAGATATAGTTTATAAGTCACATGTACATCTGTTATCATAATTTGTGCAGAAAAGTTATTAATTTGCATCGAGTGACATAATTTAACATGTTATTAAAATGACAGACAGATTTGTTGACTTGACAGAATAATTCTTTGTTACAAAAAGGCCGTTTTTTAGAAGTTTGTCAATTGACTTCTCTAATTTGCATAAATAAGTAAGTAACATGAATTATTAAGAATTACATTGGTTTTCGTCTAAAATAGGATTGATTACGTGAATACTGAGTGAAAATGCTCCTAGTGAACAAATAGGTTTCACTGGGTGATTTTTATTTAAGGAGATCCAAAATACCTAAGTTGGCCATTATTTTTCGTACTTCGTATTAATTATTTAAGATGAACTTAGTGTTTTTACATGATGACATTTGCTGTATCAGTGATCAAGTGATATAAACTTTTGTGTGGGTCAGTTATTCAGTATAATTTAATGGGTTGACTGTTTATGCAGACATGTTATGCAATCATTGTTAACATACACAATAACTTTTCTATAATCATAAATATTCGTTGAACTGGTTGAATTTGGTGGGTATCGCATACTTTGGTAAAGTAAAGCCTTTAATATGTTCCGTTACAATACCCCCCTTGGGTAATATCATTTACAGAACGTTAATGATATTAGCCGACTAGGACAAATGTGTCAAATGGTTAAAATTTGGAAAAGTACTGCTTTAATAATTTTTTTGTTTTACTATGCGTGATGTGTATGTATACAATGACCGTTACACCATTTCAAAATGACTTTTTCCTGCAAATATTTTAGTTGTGTAGTTTCAAATGCACTTTGTGTTATGGCTCTCAGTATGACAGCATAATAAAAATATTTAGTAATATATGAAAGTAAAAAAACTGTTAATCTTTGCTCCCAGTGAGCCACATGGAAAATGATCAAAAACAGACACAAATATATCACATGCGATTTTAAGATATATAAAAAATATATGTAAATTATTTCAAAATCAGTTCTCATTGAGTCATAGATTAATCAAGATAATAGAAGGAACATAAATATATTACATAGATGGACAGGTCATATGTCCATAGGAAAATATTGCAACTGTCTGCTCTTTGGTTCAAATGGCTCTGAGCACTATGGGACTTAACATCTATGGTCATCAGTCCCCTAGAACTTAGAACTACTTAAACCTAACTAACCTAAGGACAGCACACAACACCCAGCCATCACGAGGCAGAGAAAATCCCTGACCCCGCCGGGAATCGAACCCGGGAACCCGAGCATGGGAAGCGAGAACGCTACCGCACGACCACGAGATGCGGGCTGTCTGCTCTTTTTGAGCCACATAAAAGAAATGAAAACAAAGAACATAATTATAAGTATGGACATGATATATAAACACAAACACTAGAGTAGTCACATGTATGAGTATAATATGCATTTGCAAAAAAAAGAAGAGTTTTTTAAGCATTGTCTCCCATTGAGACACAGTCAATATAGTACAAGAACATATGAATACCAAAATTGGACACTTAAATTGGTCACAACATAACACAAACATCAAACTTGGTGAACATCTGATTAGCTGTAGAAAATTGTACACAAATCTTATGCCTAAGAAAAGAATAGTAACAAAATGATGGGTCTTGCACAACAATTTTTTTGTCTTTTATTTGGTGCAAGTATGTCCCATATTCAACAATACAAAAGGAAAGTAATAAATGTTTGTCATCTTCTTGCCTGTGCAAGTAAAGAAGATGTCTCAAAATTTAATATTCAATAGTGACAATAAAAATATAAAAACATTCTCTCAGAGATCTGGAACTTTTCCAGGGTCTGTAGGATGAGTGGTAGTTGCTATTTGACACATCCAGTAAAATTCTTTGCTGATAACATGCTTTACGGAAAATGGGTAAGTAACTGTATTCAAACAGGGAAATGTGCTTAATCATGTTTATATGGTTTCAATTCAGTGATGTTTCTTAATCCAAATAACCTTCTTGATCTGGGAAAGATAAGTCTATACGCATTAGGATGTGGGCTTTCTTTTATTTCAAATGGACAAATGTCAATGTTTACTTTAACATATGGACAACCCAGCTCAACATCTTTGTCTATTTCAGTATTTTCAAACAATAGATCATTTTCAATTTCTTTAGTTCCTAAGTCTAATGTCTCTTTCCTACACTTAAGACACATCCCTCTCTGTTTGCAAAGCATTGACATTTAAACATAAACCTTTGTTTTCATCTGTTCCTTGTAACACTGTGCTGTCACTTAACAAACTACTGTTTTCACCCCCTTTTTTATAAAGTCCACTACGGATTCTTGTCCACCATGTAGGATACAAGGTTGCATTTTCCTTTGCTAATTCTTTCCAAAAGGCATCTTTGTTTATACAGTTTCCATAGTCGTTCCACAAAACTTCTAAAAACTTTTCCCCTTTTTCTTGAAAACACACATTTACATTCCATCCCTTTATATTTTCTTTAATATTATTATTATTACCATTCTCATAGATTAGTGTTTCATAGTTCCCAATAGGCAATAGCTTGTCCTCAGATACACATTCCCTAGTCTGCATTTCACTTACATTAACCTCATTATTACCCATGTTTGTCACATCACCTACCTTTACCTCATCATCACTTTTCAATTCTACAAATACTTTTATTTCTTCCTCCACACTCTCATCAATAACATCAACAACATCACTTGATTTAGGATCATTATTTAAATGTCCCTCTATTACTTCTTCCTCCTCCTCCACAACAACCCCATCTTCAGTTTCCCCCCTATGTATCTGAATCACAGCAATTGAGTCTTTGGCTCCATTAAACACTTCGTGTTCCCCCTTCTTATCAAATAAACCCCCCAAAATAGATTCTATTTGTGGTGTGTCTGACTTGTTATTAACACCAGTATCTTTTTCAGCCCAACTATGGAACTCTGCAATACCTTCAACTTCTGCACTTTCACTAATCACCTGTGCTTGAACACTGTTTTTATTAACTGTATCACTTTTACTCATAGTATCCCAAAACCGTTTATTAAATTCTAATTTATTCATTCTAACAACATCAGTATTTTCATGGTACTTACTCTTTACATTGTATCTTCTCCTTCTCCAGTTTCGGTTATGTGTTGTCCTGTCATAATATTGTCTAGCCCCAAAACTACGGACATCTAGTGGGACTGTCCACCGTTTCCCGGCTGGTTCCCTTGGTCTGTCCATTTGTAGTTGTCATTTTGTTCACTAGTTTCAACAAACCCCCTTCTATCTTGTTCTCTTCCCCAATACCTATTTCTATCATTCCTGTTATCTCTCCTCCATCCTCCCTCCTGTGTATTGTTTCTGAAATCATTTTCATATTTCCTATCTCCCCTATTTGGAGCATTATTTCCAGAATTTTCAAAGTCTCTCCTCCCATAATAATCTCTATTTACATTCCTGTTCCACCCCCCATACTGGTTGTTGCCAGAGCCAAAACTTTGGTTATTTTCTCTTTCCAAGGCCCTATCTAATCTATCTACAAATTTCAGGAACTCTTCCATTGAATCGTCTGGTCCATGGACCAATTCCCACTGCAGTCTCTCTGGTAACCTTCTTTTTAAAACATCAATTTGTGTCATAATATCAAAAGAGTTATTCAAGTGAGCAAGTTTTTTCAATTGATCTCTGCAAAATTTTTGCATTCCCCCTACTTTCCCTCTATACACTGGTCCATTTAGAAATTCTGACTTTAATCTGGCTTGTATGGATTGTGACCAAAATTTGCAAATAAATTTAGCTTCAAACTCTTCAAAAGTATTCCAAGAATCATTATTCTCATTTGCCCAGGATAGGGCCTCCCCTTCTAGAAGCCGTTTTACTAACTTAATTTTTATGTTATCTGACATTCCTAAAACAAACATATCCTTATATTGGTGAATAAAGTCAATAGGGTGCAGATTTTCACCAGGAAAGCATTTCACTTGGATGTGCCCATACATTGTATTTTGATTGTAAAACATTTGTTTTGACATCAATGCATCTTCCAATTGTGTATATTTAGTGTGTATATTTTCTACTTTTGTATCTACATTAGTGGTATACAGGTTGTATTCTTGTTTAAGGATTTCTGATGTTTTGTCTATTTTCTGATCTAATCTTTCAGCTTCAGTATCTACTCTGTTGTAGATGACAGCAATGCTGTCTGTGTTAGATTGTATGTTTTCATTTAAACTTTCAACTTTAACTTGAAATTCTTTTCTGAAGTGTATCAACTGTTCTCTAGTGTCCTTACTGAGGGTAGTTTTAATTTCCTCACACTTCTCATTGAGATGAGTACTTAATAGATCAAAATTTGAACTTACTTGTTCACTCGACTGTTTAAGTTGCGAGCTTATTTGAGTTGCAAAGTCTGCTAGCCACTCTGTTAAGTTTAATTGTTCACCATCCCCTGGTTCAATTTTTACATTTCCTACGATCTCATCACTCTCAGGTAGAGACATGTTAACAATTAATTATTTTAAATCACAACAACAACAAAATACCTTGCTATATGTAGCTATGCTATGATGTCGTGATCGGTGTTCCTGTTGGTTTCTTCACTTCTATTCGGTTTTATCGAAGCTGAAGTCTTGATTGATGAATTCCATTGACATAATCCAGACGTTAATCTTCCGAGCGGCGTAGTCGCACAAACACACTTTATTTATTTATTTATTTTTGACATATTTTCACTGTTGCCACACTGCACAAATAAACTTTTTTGGAGTGCTGAGCACATACGAAATTTATCGCTGCACTATTATCATCGATGCACTTAAAGATCCCGGATGAGCCCCCACTTTTGTAATGGTCGCCTGGTCGTAGATATTGCTAATTGCTATAATCGCACTATTACACTCCCATTTACGGAGCTTGTTAGCACTTGATGTTAGGTTGGCGCCATTAAAATGCATTGTGTTGTGGTAATCGCTGCTACTTGCTGGATCGCTGCTGTCTCTCGATGCTGATGCTGGCTCTAAATCTGGTTGTCTAGGGTTAAAAACATGAGGTCCCGTGTTTTCTATATGCTTTTGATGATAAAGAACGAGCGAAACCAACAAATATGTAAACTTCAAATATTTATTACTCTGGTGGCCATCTTGATTCCACTGTCCACCAAAGACCATGACACAACACAAAGTAGTACTTTCTTTACATGTTCTTTGCATTGTTTATCCACCTCAAACAATAACACACAAACACACTTTACCAAAGTGACATTCCGACTGCCTTTCGAGCCTTCTTGCTGCTCGTATTTATAACATTGTCAAAAAACTACTAAAAAGAGATATAGTTTATAAGTCACATGTACATCTGTTATCATAATTTGTGCAGAAAAGTTATTAATTTGCATCGAGTGACATAATTTAACATGTTATTAAAATGACAGACAGATTTGTTGACTTGACAGAATAATTCTTTGTTACAAAAAGGCCGTTTTTTAGAAGTTTGTCAATTGACTTCTCTAATTTGCATAAATAAGTAAGTAACATGAATTATTAAGAATTACATTGGTTTTCGTCTAAAATAGGATTGATTACGTGAATACTGAGTGAAAACGCTCCTAGTGAACAAATAGGTTTCACTGGGTGATTTTTATTTAAGGAGATCCAAAATACCTAAGTTGGCCACAATTTTTCGTACTTCGTATTAATTATTTAAGATGAACTTAGTGTTTTTACATGATGACATTTGCTGTATCAGTGATCAAGTGATATAAACTTTTGTGTGGGTCAGTTATTCAGTATAATTTAATGAGTTGACTGTTTATGCAGACATGTTATGCAATCATTGTTAACATACACAATAACTTTTCTATAATCATAAATACTCGTTGAACTGGTTGAATTTGGAGGGTATCGCATACTTTGGTAAAGTAAAGCCTTTAATATGTTCCGTTACAGTAGCTAGTCAGCCGTTTCCCGCTTCACAGTGGACTTGCAGCTTTGCGTGAGCCACAGTAAACATGTGTGTGACTAGATGCATCCCACATGTCCTGTTAGGATCTCTAGGAACAATGAACCCTGTGCTATTCTGGGAAGCATTGCAACAGATTTCAATAGTGCGACCTGTGACCTCAGTATAACACTGACAGCCTCTTATCTGCACCTACGATGGTAAATACATCTCATCTGGAGTCAGTGTCATCGGCGTGTGTGTCCAGAGGGTGACTTGGCTCTTATTTACATAGACATGTGACGCCAGTATAACACTCAAACAATTCTAACTGCATAGCTGAAAAGAGATGCTACTTTCACCTGCTGGCTGTTAGTAGCCTGAGCACGAGAGCAATGGCTCGCACTCCCTGCATTCGCGTCTCTGGTGGTGGCTTGTGTCCAGCTGGCCCTCCAAAGTGCCTATGCAGAGTTGGCGGTGTCTGCATGTGCGCACGTTGGAAAAGTTCGCTGATACGTCGCGGTTGACGATAGTTTGAAAGCTTTTTTAGGTACACTGAGTGTTTGTGCACAGCATTATTTTCGGCTGTTTACGCGTTGTGAGAGTGTTTGCATAGCCTTTTTACATGCAGTGTTTTGACAATTTATGAGGTGTTTCCATGTCTGTTACATTATAATTCACGAGCAGGTCTGTAGGCTGTGCTATGTGTTATTTCAGTTATTTACGAGCTGTTTGCGTGTATGTGTGTGAGTATACTGCATTATTTCAACAGTTTATAATTAGTGAGCATGTGTACAGAGCATTTTACATGCACTATTTTGACAACTTACGAGTTGTTTTCATGTCTGTACATCAGTGTACTGCATTATTTCGGTGGGTGACGCATAGTTTGCAGGTCTGTATGCTGCGTAGTGCATTATTTCGATGACCTATGAGTAGTTTGCTGATCTGCAGGCTGTGTATTGTGGCCCCAAGCACGTCAGAGCCAGTGTTTTGTATCAGTGTAATAAATAAACTATGTGAAATCAATCGCTAAATAAATTGTTCCTACATAAATAAAGTACACTCCTTCTTTCCAGCAACCCAGAACAGGCTGGGTCCTTTTCCCGCCATTTTGCCCCCCAGAACGCCATCTTGGATTGTCAGAGAAGAGATGACAGCGCCCTCTGGTTGTGGTACTGTGTACTAGGTCTGTAGGGCTTTGTACCTAATGGTGAACACACTGGAAGGAGCTACTGCCTCAAATTGTTTAAATAAAGACTGCCTACAAAATAAAGGCTTATGTCCATCCTAGCCAGCATCCCAGCACACACTCGCCGTTTTCCCACTAATTCCAAGGAATAGGTGACAGTTGGATGCCTTAGGCTAGTGGAGGTAGCCCAAGTGACCTTTTTCCCTGGCATTGTTTTAGGTTAGGGGAGGTAACTCAAGTGGCCTTTTTTCCTGGCCAAAATTTGGACTTCCTGTCATTTTATGGAGGAGGGGAGGGGCTTTCCCAGAGGGGGAGGGGTTAATAAATTCATCAATTTAATTACATAGTCAGTCCAATTGATAAGAGTGAGAGGGGCTATTCCAATAACTCAGACCTGAAAGTGAACTTGTAGCAGTGAAGACGAATGGGTGGGGTGGAGGTTTCCTGAGGGGGATGAGGAGGATGGGGGAGGGGGACAGTAGGTTAAGGACCTGTCAGTCAGAAAGAAGGATCGTTTTAGCAGAACAATAAGGTAAGTATCTGTCAATCAAAGAAGAACAGTAGGTTAAGTACCTGTCAATCGAAGGAGAACAGTAGGTTTGGCCCTGAGTGCATAACTGCCTATGATGTAGGCGACCTGCACTAACAAACTGAGCCCATACGAAGTTTGTCCCACTACTTTCGTCTACTTGGGAGACTTTGCTTTCAAGGTGGACAGAGACTTAAAACTGCTCGAGTCTGCTTGGAGAATGTACTGTGTAATGGGTATAACCAGAGCCACCACCATGAAGTCGAGATACACTTTGTTGGGCATGGTGAATAGCTAGGTGTGTGGTTCTCCTGGTGGAAGACACAGTTGAAGTTGCTGCCCACAAAAAATTGTTCGTAGAGTCAGGAAGACATAGGGCTACGTCATCTGGAAAGAACACGGGCCACTGCAGACAATTTGTGGAGGTAGATGGAGCATAGATATTGATGATGAGCGTGTCAAAGACGGTTATAGCTGTGACTGGGCTTGATTGGAGTTGAGTCATGTCCATGACCAGGATCCCTTCGCATTTGTAAAGGGCCACTACGCACCCTGAGTGAGCACGTGCAGTGGTAGTGTGGCAGCACGAACTTCCTGAAGAAGGGTAACGTCGATATCAGAGGCCCAAAGCATATCACGGAGGAGCTTCAGCTTTGGTGTGGTGCTAGTCATGTTGTTGTTCAATTTGGCGAATTGATATGCCTCTGCTAGGATTGGTGGGCATGCGTCTGTCATCGCTGGCGGCAGTTTCAGTCCGGTTGGCTGTCGTGCGTCATTTCCGATACCGACGAGCAACCTCATCGGGTGGTGGGGGTTGACAGTCTTCTGAAGGAGGCATTTCGTCCTCCACGTCATCATCCCACGCCCCTGTACCGAGGGTCTGTCCAATGTCCATGTGCATGTGGTCTTGGTGAGAGAGATCACCAGGCGTCAGCAGGAAGACAGGCGTCTCAACAAGCGCCCCACTCAATACTATGTTCGTGGTAGCCTCCACTGGCTGCCATCCAGCAAAACGTGTTTGTCATGACTAGTGCCAATAACTGCGCAGTACTGTTCGCTGGTAAGATGGCATCCCACTGTGTTTGGTAAGAGTTTCGTGAGGACCCGTGATCGAGTGGTGACGACGTTCGCGTCAACGCAGTGAGCGTTGTTTGCGTACGAGTTCCTCAGTATCGAAATGCAGCAAGATGTCGTGTCGAGCAGTTTCGAAGGCCTAGGCCCATACGATGAAGGAGTGCAGCAGGTGTTGCAGAGAGATACCCATCTCCGGGGCGTCCGTTGCTGGAGTGGTGGCCATGTTGTTGGGTGGAGCGGCTGCACCGTCTGAAGGACGGTGGCATGGCAGGGTGTGCCGCTCAGAGAGACTATGTAATGGGCCGGGCGAATCCACAGGTGTGGCGAGAGCTGGTGGAAGGGCAGTCAGCGCAGTCAGACCTCGAATGGCCATTCTTCCCGTAACCAGAACGGGTGTTGGATGGACCATCAAAAATTATAATGGCACGGCAGCCTCCGATACGAAGGTAGGAGGGCAAGTGACACTGCAGATCGATAGAAACCTGCACGACACCATTTAAAATGGGATTCGTTCGAAATTAAACCCATCCTTAAGTGACGTGTTCCATGACATCGTGTAGGGTCGGAGCGCCGAAATGACGGCATCCGTGGGTAGTTCGAATGGCAGTTCAAATATCCTTATAGTTCGTACGCAGAGACCGCCGTGATCGACGGTAATGGGACCTACGGTGCCATTGGAATGACAGAAACGTGGTACACGTTTGGTTTCCTGTAGCACCTCGTCGCATGCTGCATTGTTAATCATCTTGACTTGCACCGAATTACTACCTCTGGACAGGTGGTTTACAGTGAGTTCCTGCGGTGGTGTTTTAATCTCGTCGTGAAGAAATCGTTCGACGTAAAGCGCCTTGGGACGGGTGAAGTCTGTGTTTCACCTTTTGTTTTCACCTTTTGTTCAAAGTCGTTTTGCGATAGCTTTGTGCCATGTCTATAAGGAAGACGGCATTTAGCAGCGGCCGAAGTAAACACAACACGCGACATGTGCGTGGCTAGCGGAGCTCTGGCGTGTTAACCGCTCAGTAGCACTGCCGGCGGCAGAATGTTGGTCGCTACACCAGCGGCGCTTTCGTTCACCTTACGGATTCGCAAGTGGCAGTCGTAACTGTTTCTTTCCTCTGTTTCTAGGAAAATATGCGTTTCTGAACGCTATGTAAGATGATTAAAAATGCTCAGTTTTCAATTATCTACCGATCTTGTCAAATTTGAGTCGACTGCGCATCGTGAAATTTACAGGTGATTTTCTCAAAAAAGGAGGGGTGTCGAGCCAAAATATCGTAGAGTTTTTTATGCTAGGTTGTACCCAAGAGATGCCAAATATGAGCTGAATCCGTGGGCCGTGTCTGAGGCCTTCTCGTTGCTTGTAAATTTCAAGAAGCAACTTCAGATGACGAATCTAGAAATGTACTACAAGTCTATAACCACTGCGTATAGCTCCTGCAGGAATCACAAAGACAAGATTAGACAGTCTTCTTCGCGCACTCCACACACGAATGGAACGGGAAGCGTTCCTGGCAAGTACTACAGTGGGAAGTGCCTCCTGACACGCAGTTCATAGCGGCTTGCAGACTATAGATGTAGATGTGTCGGATGGACTAAATTTCTGAATGCCACATACGTTTGCCTCAAATTTTCTCCAGACGTATATTCAGATTCAGAATTCGTTTGTTCAATTTGAAAAGATAGTTCGCTGTGACCACGTTTTCCCCAGCGTATCTACTACTCCCTCTGTCCTACTACCGTATTTACTGGTGAACTCCTGATCGTTTGCACGAAGAAACTGGAGGCAAGCGAATATGACACAGAATTTGAGCGAATCCAGGAGCGCGCAAGTTCGCCTAGCTGCTAAAGGCGAGAACCGGCGATAAACGGCTCATCCTATGTATAGCACAAATTCTCAGCACTCACATTGCTCATTGTGAACATCGTAAGGAATTTGCAGAATTAACAAACTTCTTTCTTCAATTTAAACAGCACGGCATTTTCAGTATGGTTCTTCATGGCACACAGACGAACATATGCAGAAGTCTACGTGTATCAGTGAATGGTGGCGGAGCCGGCCGGAATGGCCGTGCGGTTCTAGGCGCTACAGTCGGGAACCGCGTGACCGCTACGGTCACAGGTTCGAATCCTGCCTCGGGCACGGATGTGTGTGATGTCCTTAGGTTAGTTAGGATTAAGTAGTTCTAAGTTCTAAGGGACTGATGACCTCAGTAGTTAAGTCCCATAGTGCTCAGAGCCATTTGAACCAATGGTGGCGGATTAACTCAAGATATTTAGGAAGTACTCATTCTTGTGTAGCGTCGAATTCGAGTGTATATTTCGAGCGCCTTTTGGAGTGACGAAATAAATCATTTCATGCGTTACTAAAACGTGTTTCCGTTTCTCGCTAAGCATTGCTTGTTTCGTGTGCGTACAAGGCCACTCTGTGAAACACACGCAGTACAGATGTTGCAGTAATTGTGGCAGATGGTTTTATTTTCAAAATAGCAGTAGTCCTTAATTTAACAGACAGCATAGTAACGCCAGTAAAGCGGGCGCCTCTTCCTCTGTAACAGCGTTCAACATATGATTTAGTATGGGTAGAAGTCATTCTTGGCAAACGGAATAAAATTATAATGGGATCATTTTACCGACCTCCCAACTCAGGTGATACAATTACTGAAAGGTTCACAGAAAACTTGAGTCTAGCTTAAAACACGTACCCGACTTATGCAATTATACTTGGTGGTGACTTCAATTTATCCTGGGTATGTTGGCGAAAATACATGGTTACATCCAGAGGTACCCATAATACATCATCCGAAATTGTGCTAAACGCATTCTCTGAAAATTATTTCGAGCAATTAGTTTGAGCCCACTCGAACAGTTAACGGTTGTGAAAACACACTTGAGCTTTTAGTAACAAAAGCTAATAACGAGCATCAAAACAGATACAGGGATTAGTGAACAAAACGTTGTCGAAGCGTGACTGAATAGCAAACTCGCAAATCCACCAAAAATAAACGAAAAATATGTCTATTCAAAAAAAGCAGATAAAAATTCACTTGATGCCTTTCTCAGAAAAAATCTCCACTCCTTAGAAGTTAACGACGTATGTGTAGACCAGATGTGACTTGAATTCAAATAAGTAGTATCGACAGTAACTGAGAGATTTATACTAAATAAATTAACAAACAACGGAAACGAACCCTCATGGTACACAAAACAGGTCAGAATACTGTTGCAGAAATAGCGAATAAAAGCAAGTCAAATTTAAACTAACGCAACATCCCTATGGTGGCGATTTTTACAGAAATTCGAAATTTAGCACGAGCTTCAATGCGAGACGCTTTAATTGTTTTCACAATGGAACTTTGTCTCGAAACCTGGCAGAAAATCCAACGAGGTTTTGGTCGTATGTAAAGTATGCTGGCGGCCTTTCTGAGCGATAGCAATGGACATACTATCGAAGACAGAGCTGCTAAAGCAGAGCTACCAAACAAAGCCTTCCGAAATTTTTTCGACAAAGAAGACGAAGCAAATATTCCAGAATTCGAATCAAGAACAGCTGCCAATATGAGTAACTTAGGAGTAGATATCTTCGGAGTAGTGAAGCAAAGTAAATCACTTAATAAAAACAAGTCTTCTGGTCCAGACTGAATACCGATTAGGTTCCTTTCAGAGTTTGCTGATGCAATAGCTCCACACTTAACAAGTATGTACAGCCGCTCACTCGACGACATATCTGTACCGAATGTCTGGAAAGTTTCACAGGTCATACCAATATTCAAGGAAGGTAGTGAGAGTAATCCACTAAATTACAGGTCGATATCATTAACGTCCACCCCCATGAACCATGGACCTTGCCGTTGGTGGGGAGGCTTGCGTGCCTCAGCGATACAGATGGCCGTACCGTAGGTGCAACCACAACGGAGGGGTATCTGTTTAGAGGCCAGACAAACGCGTGGTTCCTGAAGAGGGGTAGCAGCCTTTTCAGTAGTTGCAGGGGCAACAGTCGGGATGATTGACTGATCTGACCTTGTAACACTAACCAAAACGACCTTGCTGTGCTGGTACTGCGAACGGGTGAAAGCAAGGGGAAACTACAGCCGTAATTTTTCCCGAGGCATGCAGCTTTACTGTATGGTTAAATGCTGATGGCGTCCTCTTTGGTAAAATATTCCGGAGGTAAAATAGTCACCCATTCGGATCTCCGGGCGGGGACTACTTAGGAGGACGTCGTTATCAGGAGAAAGAAAACTGTCATTCTACGGATCGGAGCGTGGAATGTCAGATCCCTTAATCGGGCAGGTAGGTTAGAAAATTTAAAAAGGAAAATCGGTAGGTTGAAGTTAGATATAGTGGGAATTAGTGAAGTTCGGTGGCAGGAGGAACAAGACATTTGGTCAGGTGAATACAGGGTTATAAGTACAAAATCAAATAGGGGTAATGCAGGAGTAGGTTTAATAATTAATAAAACAATAGGAGTGCGGGTAAGCTACTACAAACAGCATAGTCAACGCATTATTGTGGCCAAGATAGACACGAAGCCCATGCCTACTACAGTAGTACAAGTTTATATGCAAACTAGCGCTGCAGATGACGAAGAATTTTATGGAATGTATGATGAGATAAAAGAAATTATTCAGGTAGTGAAGGGAGACGAAAATTTAATAGTCATGGGGGACTGGGATTCGAGAGTAGGAAAAGAGAGAGAAGGAAACATAGTAGGTGAATATGGATTGGGGGGGGGGGGGGGGAAATGAAAGAGGAAGCCGTCTGGTAGAATTTTGCACAGAACATAACTTAATTATAGCTAACACTTGGTTCAAGAGTCATAAAAGAAGGTTGTATACATGGAAGAATCCTGGAGGTACTAGAAGGTATCAGATAGATAATGGTAAGACAGAGATTTAGGAACCAGGTTTTAAATTTTAAGACATTTCCAGGGGCAGATGTGGACTCTGACCACAATCTATTGGTTATGAACTGTAGATTAAAACTGAAGAAACTGCAAAAAGGTGGGAATTTAAGGAGATGGGACCTGGATAAACTGACTAAAACAGAGGTTGTACAGAGTTTCAGGGAGAGCATAAGGGAACAATTGACAGGAATGGGGAAAGAAATACAGTAGAAGAAGAATGGGTAGCTCTGAGGGATGAAGTAGTGAAGGCAGCAGAGGATCAAGTAGGTAAAAAGACGAGGGCTAGTAGAAATCCTTGGGTAACAGAAGAAATATTGAATTTAATTGATGAAAGGAGAAAATATAAAAACGCAGTAAATGAAGCAGGCAAAAGGGAATACAAACGTCTCAAAAATGAGATCGACAGGAAGGGCAAAATGGCTAAACAGCGACGGCTAGAGGACAAATGTAAGGATGTAGAGGCTTATCTCACTAGGGGTAAGATAGATACTGCCTACAGGAAAATTAAAGAGACCTTTGGAGAAAAGAGAGCCACTTTTATGAATATCAAGAGCTCAGATGAAAACCCAGTTCTAAGCAAAGAAGGGAAAGCAGAAAGGTGGAAGGAGTATATAGAGTGTCTATACAAGGGCGATGTACTTGAGGACAATATTATGGAAATGGAAGAGGATGTAGATGAAGATGAAATGGGAGATACGATACTGCGTGAAGAGTTTGACAGAGCGCTGAAAGACCTGAGTCGAAACAAGGCCCCGGGAGTAGACAACATTTCATTGGAACTACTGACGGCCTTCGGAGAGCCAGTCCTGAAAAAACTCTACCATCTGGTGAGCAAGACGTATGAGACAGGCGAAATACCCTCAGACTTCAAGAAGAATATAATAACTCAAATCCTAAAGAAAGCAGGTGTTGACAGATGTGAAAATTACCGAACTATAAGTTTAATAAGTGACAGCTGCAAAATACTAACGCGAATTCTTTACAGACGAATGGAAAAACTGGTAGAAGCCGACCTCGGGGAAGATCAGTTTGGATTTCGTAGAAGTGTTGGAATACGTGAGGCAATACTGACCCTACGACTTATCTTAGAAAATAGATTAAGGAAAGGCAAACCTACATTTCTGGTATTTGTAGACTTAGAGAAAGCTTTTGACGATGTTGACTGGAACACTCTCTTTCAAATTCTAAAGGTGGCAGGGGTAAAATACAGGGAGCGAAAGGTTATTTACAATTTGTACAGAAACCATATGTCAGTTATAAGAGTCGAGGGGCATGAAAGGGAAGCAGTGGTTGGGAAAGGAGTGAGACAGGGTTGTAGCCTGTCCCCGATGTTATTCAATCTGTATATTGAGCAAGCAGTAAAGGAAACAAAAGAAAAATTCGGAGTAGGTATTAAAGTCCATGGAGAAGAAAGAATTACAATGTCATCGGTGAACCTCAACGTTTTTATGTCAGAGACAGTTTGGACAAGAAGAGAATAGAAGCTCTCGAAATGTGGTGCTACAGAAGAATGCTGAAGATTAGATGGGTAGATCACATAACTAATGAGGAGGTATTGAATAGAATCGGGGAGAAGAGGAGTTTGTGGCACAACTTGACAAGAAGAAGGGACCGGTTGGTAGGACATGTTCTGAGGCATCAAGGGATCACAAATTTAGCATTGGAGGGCAACGTGGAGGGCAAACATCATAGTGTATTCATCTCTTGGTCTCCCTCTAAGCAGATTCAGAAGGATGTAGGTTGCAGTAAGTACTGGGAGATGAAGAAGCTTGCACAGGATAGAGTAGCGTGGAGAGCTGCATCAAACCAGTCTCAGGACTGAAGACAACAACAACAACAACATCATTAACGTCGATATGCAGCAGAATTTTGGAACATATATTGTGTTCTCGAAGAGGACGGTCTGTTAGCACATAGTCAACACGGATTTAGAAAACATCGATCTTGTGAAACATAAGGAGCTCTTTGCACACACGGGGTGTAGAGTGCTATTGACAAGATATATAATATTGATTCCGTATTTATAGATTTCCAAGAGGCTTTGGACATTGTACCATACAAGCGGCTTGTAGTGAAATTGCCTGCTTATGGAATATCGTCTCAGTTATGTGACTGGATTCGTGATTTCCTGTCAGAGGCGTCACAGTAAGTAGTAAATGACAGCAAGTCAGCGAGTAAAACAGAAGTGATTTATGGTGTTCCCCGAGGTAGTGCTATCCACCCTCTGATGTTTAAGCGATTTAGAAGAAAATCAGAAGATCAAAACCAATTGTAAAACGATTTAGATAAGATATCCGTACGGGGCGAAAATTGAAAGTTGACTCTAAATGTTGAAGAGTGTGAGGTCATCAGCGCGAGTGCTAAAAGGAATCAGTTGAAATTTGATTGATTTATCGTGTATCCAAAGTTTAAGGCCGTAAATTCAACTAAATACCAAGGAATTACAATTACGAACAACTTAAATTAGAAAGAACACACACAAAATGTTACTGGGAAGGCGAACCAAAGACTTATTGTTAGAAGATGTAACAAATCTACTAAACAGGCTGCCTGCGCTAAGCCTGTCCGAGCTCTTTTGGGGTACAGCTGCGCTGTATGAGATCTTAACCAAATTGGATGAACGAAGAACATTGTAAAAGTTCAGAGAAGGGCAGCTCGTTTAGTATTATCGAGAAATAGAGGGGGGGGGGGGGGGGGGAGTGTCACAGACATATATAGGATTTGGGGTTGATGTCATTAAAACAAAGGCCTTTCTTACGAAATTTCTATCGCCAAATTCCTCCTCTGAAAGCGAAAAAATATTATTGACTCCAACATACATTGGGAGAAACGATCATCAAAATAAAATAAGAGAAATCGGAGCTCGCACGGAATGTTCAAATGGTTCAAATGGCTCTGAGCACTATGGGACTTAACATCTAAGGTCATCAGTCCCCTAGAACTTAGAACTACTTAAACCTAACTAACCTAAGGACAACACACACATCCATGCCCGAGGCAGGATTCGAACATGCGACCGTAGCGGTCGCGCGGTTCCAGACTGTAGCGCCTAGAACCGCTCGGCCACTTCGGCCGGCCGCACGGAAGGATGTAAGTGTTCGTTTTCTCCGCGCGCTGTTCGAGAGTGGAATAATAGAGAACTGTTGTGAAGGTGGTTCCAAGAACCCACTGCCAGGCACTTAAATTTGATTTGCAGAGTAGCAATGTAGATGCAGATGTAGATGACGCTTGTGTTTAGAAGAATGTGTACACTTGTATATTAATGTTCATTTACACTCTGGATTCTTAGATACTATGTAGGCGTTGAATATTATTGTTATAAATAAAATGTTGTAAATCGTGACATGAGTAAAAATGCTAAGAATCGTTGTCGTACATGTACGTATCCGGAGTTTGACGGTCCGGTTCGGAAGAGCTGACTGTTGTAAGCGACAGATTCTTCTATCTTTTAGAATTGACATTCCTTATTGCTATTTCACACAACATATGTCAGTGTTTTAATTTTGTGTGATAAATTTTTAAAAGAAACGCACATTCTCTTCCCGTATAAGCCCCATTCTGTGCATGTACAGCTCATGTTCGGTCTTTTTATATCTGTCCATTGGCTGCTTTGTCGTTCAGTATACGTCGTTTACCAGCCGTCTCGTTAACTTCCTCAGTCCTGAGCCTATATTATGTGTCAAAAATTACAAAAAATAAATAGCGTGTCCTCGAGAAATAAAATTAATTTCTGACACTGCGACGAAGAGCTTTCTTCAAGCAAATATTACAACTTACTAGGAACATGCAGAAGCGAAAATTAGAGATTCACAGAAAGTACGTGGTTTAAGATATATGCTGCACGCGAGAACAGCGAGTTTAGTTTATTCCTTGATCGAGAAAAAAGTAAAACTTGACTGTTACATATAAGCTACATAAGGACTGAGGCAGTTAAGATAATGTTACAAAAAGGTACGGCCAAACTTTCAGGAAACATTCCTCACACACAAATAAAGAAAAGATGTTATATGGACACGTGTCCGGAAACGCTTAATTTCCACGCTAGAGCTCATTTTAGTTTCGTCAGTATGTACTGTACTTCCTCGATTCACCGCCAGTTGGCCCAATTGAAGGAAGGTAATGTTGACTTCGGTGCTTGTGTTGACATGCGACTCATTGCTCTACAGTATTAGCATCAAGCACATCAGTACGTAGCATCAACAGGTTAGTGTTCATCACGAACGTGGTTTTGCAATCAGTGCAATGTCTACAAATGCGGAGTTGGCAGATGCACATTTGATGTACGGATTAGCACGGGGCAATACCCGTGGCGCGGTACGTTTGTATCGAGACAGATTTCCAGAACGAAGGTGTCCCGACAGGAAGACGTTCGCAGCAATTGATCGGCGTCTTAGGGAGCACGGAACATTCCAGCCTATGACTCGCGCCTGGGGAAGACGTAGAACGATGAGGACACCTGCAATGGACGAGGCAATTCTTCGTGCAGTTGACGATAACCCTAATGTCAGCGTTAGAGAAGTTGCTGCTGTACAAGGTAACGTTGACCACGTCACTGTATGGAGAGTGCTACGGGAGAACCAGTTGTTTCCGTACCATGTACAGCGAGTGCAGGCACTATCAGCAGCTGATTGGCCTCCACGGGTACACTTCTGCGAATGGTTCATCCAACAATGTGTCAATCCTCATTTCAGTGCAAATGTTCTCTTTACGGATGAGGCTTCATTCCAACGTGACCAAATTGTAAATTTTCACAATCAACATTTTTGGGCTGACGAGAATCCGCACGCAATTGTGCAATCACGTCATCAACACAGATTTTCTGTGAACGTTTGGGCAGGCATTTGTTGGTGATGTCTTGATTGGGCCCCATGTTCTTCCACCTACGCTCAATGGAGAACGTTATCATGATTTCATGCGGGATACTCTACCTGTGCTGCTAGAACATGTGCCTTTACAAGTACGACACAACATGTGGTTCATGCACGATCGAGCTCCTGCACATTTCAGTCGAAGTGTTCGTACGCTTCTCAACAACAGATTCGGTGACCGATGGATTGGTAGAGGCGGACCAATTCCATGGCCTCCACGTTCTCCTGACCTCAACCCTCTTGACTTTGATTTATGGGGGCATTTGAAAGTTCTTGTCTACGCAACCCCGGTACCAAATGTAGAGACTCTTCGTGCTCGCATAGTGGACGGCTGTGATACAATACGCCATTCTCCAGGGTTGCATCAGCGCATCAGCGATTCAATGCGACGGAGGGTGGATGCATGTATCCTCGCTAACGGAGGACATTTTGAACATTTCCTGTAACAAAGTGTTTGAAGTCACGCTGGTACGTTCTGTTGCTGTGTGTTTCCATTCCACGATTAATGTGATTTGAAGAGAAGTAATAAAATGAGCTCTAACATGGAAAGTAAGCGTTTTCGAACACATGTCCACATAACATATTTTGTTTCTTTGTGTGTGAGGAATGTTTCCTGAAAGTTTGGCCGTACCTTTTTGTAACACCCTGTATAGTTGTGTTATATATATATATATATATATATATATATATATATATATATATATATTAGTTGTCAGTATATATAATATTGAACGGAGTGTTTTGAGGGGTTTGATTGCTATTTTTGGCGGTATTGTCTGAATAAAATAAGGTGAAACTTGCTCGCTATGCTGTGGGCGAGCGGTTCTATGCGCTTCAGTCCGGAATCACGCGGCTGCTACGGTCGCAAGTTCGAATCCTGCCTCGGGCATGGATGTGTGTGATGTCCTTAGGTTAGTCAGGTTTAAGTAGTTCTAAGTCTATGGGACTGATGACCTCAGATGTTAAGTCCCATAGTTCTTAGAGCCATCTGAACCATTTGAAACTTGCTCGCCATGCGTCTCGCGAACGTTGCATGGCTGCATGGCCTTCCTTTCCCACCCTGGCCAATAAACAGCAGGCTTATTGTGAGCTGTACTTATTTTCACTCCGTGGTTATCTATGTCAGGGGAAGCCAACATTTAACCTACCTTTTGAATGCATTACGGGAACAGCAGTGATCAATGTCTTGTAAATAATTACTATTAAAAACAGTCTTGATCACGATTTATTTAACAAGGTGACCGGTTTCGACCACTACTGTGGTCATCTTCAGACCATTGAGTAGGAACCCCTTTCTGTTGGAGAATCACAGAAAGGGGTTCCTACTCAATGGTCTGAAGATGACCACAGTAGTGGTCGAAACCGGTCACCTTGTTAAATAAATCGTGATCAAGACTGTTTTTAATAGTAATTATTTAACCTACCGTCCGCTTTTGTACCTCTGCTAGTAGTAAAATTTTCCAACTGCCTACTGGTTCCACAGTAATGGTTATTATGCAAAGTAGGGAAGCAACTTTTCTTTATAAAATTAATAGAGCAGAGTTACAGAAAGTTAAAGCAATTAATAAATAATTGTTACCGAAAACTTTATGTCAAAATTTTACGAAAATCTAATGAATGTTTTAAAACGCCCACTATTAAACAATGACCACTATTAAACAATGTTGTAATTTCAATTACTTGTCGCTTGACGTTTAAGCTCGAAAGTTGCGGCGTTGTCGCGTCAAGTACAGTCTCCAGGCAGCCGCCACGACGCATCGCTCTCCACGGCAACAGAAAATCGCTTTAAAACCTCTTTCTTCCACAAATATCAAGTAAAAAATCTCAGATTCACATACGATGTAGATCTCTGTAATATCTCTCGACTTTTCAAAACTCTGTTTTCAATTTTATTTAGGGAATGAGTTAGTTAGGTCTAACTAACTTAAGGACATCACACACATCCATGCCCGAGGCAGGTTTCGAACCTGCGACCGTAGCAGAACAGATTAAATTTTCCCAGTCGTAAATAGTTTCAAATTTATCACGTCATAAATCAAAAACTAATTCTCTCACGGTCACACTTTTTTTTCGTTAGTTTCTAAAATGTCTCGCTCGACACAGAATGTATTAAAATTTTCGTTGTGCAACGCGTTTCCTATATACGCTAAACTGACGAAAGTCATGAGATACCGATATGCACATTTACAGATGGCGGTAGTGTCGCGTACACAAGGTATAAAACGGCGGTGCATTCTCGGAGCTGTCATTTCTACTCAGGTGATTCATGTGAAAAGGTTTCCGGCTTGATTAAGGCTGCACTACGGGAACTAACAAATTTTGAATGAGGAATGGTAGACATCTGTATCTGTATCTATATCTACATAGATACTCCGCAAGCCGCCATAAGGGGCGTGGCGGAGGTCAGTTTCAAATGCCACGAACGTAGCAGCAGCGCGGTTCCGGACTGGAGCACCGAGAACCGCTCGGCCACAGCGACCGGCTTTCAAATGCCGGTCCTCTAAATTTTCTCAATAGTGTTTCTCGAAAAGAACGCTGCCTTTCCTCCAGGGATTCCCATCTGAGTTCCCGAAGCATCTCCGTAACGCTTAAGTTTTGTTCCAACCTACCGGTAACAAATCTAACAGTCCTCCTCTGAACTGCTTCGATGTCTTCCTTCAATGTGGCCTGGTAAGGATCCCAAACCCTCGAGCAATACTCAAGAATAGGTAGCACCAGCGTCCTATATGCGGTCTCCTTTACGGGAGAACCACTCTTTCCTAAGATTCTCCTTATAAACCGAAGTCGACCATTTGCCTTCCCTACCACAGTTTCCACATGCTTGTTCCACCCCCATATGGCTTTGCAACGTTACGACTTGACCGTGTCAAGATGGACGCTGGTAATACTGTATCCGAACAAAAATGTTCAAATTTGTGTGAAATCTTATGGGACTTAACTGCTAAGGTCATCATTCCCTAAGCTTACACACTACTTAACCTAAATTATTCTAAGGAACACACACACCCATGTCCGAGGGAGGACTCGAACCTCCGCCGGGACCAGCCGCACAGTCCATGTATCCGAACATTACAGGTTTGTTCATCTTACTTACCTGAATTAACTTACATTTTTTCCACTTTTAGGGCTAGCTGCCATTCATCGCACCAACTGGAAATTTTGTCTAAGTCGTCTCGTATCTTCCTACAGTCATTCAACTCCGACAGCTTACCGTACACCACGGTGTCATTAGCAAACAACCGCAGACTGCTGCCCTCCCCGTCCGCCAAATGATTTATGTATACAGAGAACAACAGTGGTCCCTCCACACTCCTGACGATACCCTTGTCTCCAGTGAACAGCCGCCGTCGAGGACAACATTCTGGGTTCTATTATTTAAGAAGTCTTTGAGTCAACCACATATTCCATATGCTCGTACCTTCGTTAACAGCCTGTAGTGGGGCACCGTGTCAAATGCTTTCCAGAAATCTAGAATTTGCCTGTTGCCCTTCATTCATAGTTCTTAGTATATCGTGCGAGAAAACATCAAGTTAAATTTCGTACGAGCGATGCTTTTTTAAACCATGCTGATTCGTGGACATAAGCTGCTTAGCCTCAAGAAAGTTTATTATATTCAAACTGAGAATGTGATGAAGGATTCTGCAGCAAACACAAGTTAGGGATATTGGTCTGTAATTCTGCGGGTCCGTTCTTTTACCTTTCTCATATACTGGAGTCACCTTAGCTTTTTTCCAGTCGCATGGGAGTTTGTGCTGGACGAGAGATTCACGATAAATGCAAACTAGGTAAGGAGCCATTGCCATAGAGTACTCTCTGTAAAATCGAACTGGTATGCTTATTTCTATGTCGTCCATACGGGAATCTGTTCGATGGTCAAATGACGTTGTACGGGTCTTACGAATTTTGTTATTAAACCATAGTGGGTCTTTTCCATCCTTTAGCCATTTAGCAGGCACGTAACTCTCCTGACCCCGATTTTAAATCTGCTTAATCTTTGCCCATAATTCCTCTACATCTATCTTGCTGGAACTAGATGATACTAATTCACTGTCTAAGTAAGATGTTAATAACTGCTTATCTGTTCCATCTAGCAGAAACACTCTCCTAGCCTTCTTGACTGATCTATCAACTTTCGTAATCAAAGTTGGTATAATGACATCATCATCGCTAATCCTCGTTTCTATGCTGACACTGTCGATAAGGTCAGTCCTGTTTGTAGCTACAATGCCTAAGATATTTCCAGTGCGTGTGTGCTGCCGAGCTAACTGCTCGAGACAGTTTTCAGAAAACGTGTTCAAACGTATTTCGCATGACTATCTGTCTGTACCCCTTGCAGTGAATCCACAGACATCGCAATCTACTCGTGGCAGGTTACATGTGCATTCCACAAGTGCTCTGCTACCCGAGTAACTGCTTCCTGACCTATCAAGGGGAGTCCTACAAACGTCACACGATAACGCAGGTCCAGAAATCTGTAGCCAACACCGTCACAGAGTCGACGAAGCCTTTGGTTGAGACCCTCCACTCGGCTCCAAACCAAAGGACCCCGATCAACTCCGGGAATGATGCTCCAAACTGCTGGCCTCGCCCGCGGAGTGCAAGCAGAGCTCACAGTCTTCACCACCTCTGCCAGTCGCCTGTACGAACCCATGCGACAGGCGTCGTCGGTGCCGACGTCAGCCACACCTTGCAAACGACTGCACCCTCGATAGCCACTGGCAAGGTCGCCTCCATATCTAGGATGAGGCCCCCTGGCAGACTTACCGAGTGCAGATTGACTTACTTTCCAGTCCTGAACGCTATCTGCCTAAGGGGATCCATAACGTGCTTAACATTGGAGCTCCCAATAACCAGTAAACCTCTCCGCCCGTGTGCCTGCTCTGGCCCTGCAGAAGGAGCGGCCACCTGTCCACTCACAGGATGATGTTTGGTTTGTAGGGCGCTCAACTTCGTCGTCTTCAGCGCCTGTACGAAGTCCCAATCTTTACAGAGTCCAATTTGCCACTTTCATGAATGATTATGATGATGAAATGATGAGGACAACACAAACACCCAGTCCCTGGCAGAGAAAATCCCCAACCCGGCCGGGAATCGAACCCGGGACCCTACGATCCAGAGGCAGCAACGCTAGCCACTAGACCACGAGCTGTGGACTCTAATGGGCGAGGCCAGTAGACCAGTCCCCACATTGGCCCTCCGCCACGAGCGATGCGAAGGGACACCCCGTTTCGGAAATCGTTAGTGCAGTCAATATTCCAAGATCCACAGTGTCAAGAGTGCGCCGAGAATACCACATTTCAGGCATTACCTCTCACCACGCACAGCACAGTGGCTGTCAGCTTTCACTTAACGACCGAGAGCAGTAGCATTTGCGTAGAGTTGTTGGTACCGACAGACAAGCAACACTGTGTGAAATAAACGAAGAAATAAATTTGGGACTTAATACGGGATTATTCGGTAGGACAGTGCGGCGAAATCTAGCGTTAACAGGCTACGGCAGCAGACGACCAACGCGAGTGCCTTTTCCAACCGGTGTGATCACGAGCCCAGGTGAGCTGTTCCAGGCTGTTCGCAAAGAGTGCAATCCGTGGCCTAGTCAGATGAGTCTCGATTTCAAGTGGAAAGAGGTGCAGGTAGGGTTCGAATGTGGTGCAGACTCCACGAAGCCATGGACCCAAGATGTCAACAAGGCGCTTTGGAAGCTGGTGGTGGCTCAGTAATGGTGTGGGCTGTGTTTACATACAATGGATTGGGTCATCTGGTCCAACTGAACCGATCATTGACTGGGAATGGTTATGTTCGGCTACATGTAGACCATTTGCAGCCATTCGTGGACTTCATGTTCCCAACCAAGGATGGAATTTTTGTGGATGACAGTGCGCCATGTTACCCGACCACAACTGTTTGCAACTGGTTTGGAGAACATTCTGGACAACTGGAGCGAATGATTCTTCCACCCAGATCGTCCAAAATGAGTCCCATCGAACGTTTGTGGGACAGAATCGAGAGGTCAGTTTGTGCACAAAATCCTGTACCGGCAACACTTTCGCAATTATGGACGGCTATAGAGGTAGTATGGCTCAGTATTTCTGCAGCGGACTTTCAGCGACTTGAGTCGATGCCACGTCGTGATGCTGCACTGCGCCAGACAAAAGGAGGTGCGGCACGATGTTTGGAGATATCCCATCACTTTTCTCACCTCAACGTTTTTATGCAATTGTGTCAGTACGTAACTCGTAACAAGTATGAAGTTTTAAGTCTCTGTCTCCTACAAAAGTAATGTATAAATTCTGAAATTTACGTATACCATCGCTCTGAGTGGTATCTCTAACCACGTCAAAAATATTTTCTTAATTTTAATTAGCACCAGTGTTACGTTGGTTATTGAAACAGCAGAAATTTTCGCGTCCGGTAAAATTTCCTTCCTATCATTGCATATCTCAAAAGCTGTTACACACATGAAATAACCTGTTGGTGTCCACACAAAATGAAATACGTTTAACATGCAGTCTAACTTACAAGTCGTCCCCTCCCCCAAATTAACCAACTAACTTACCACAAGGAAATGATGGGAGGTGGCTGGACAGTATTCCTTGGCCTGGCAACGGGAAAGAGAAATTGATCGAAATAAAGTCAGAAACACAAGATTTAATGGAAGCAAAACTTTCGTTAAACTACACTATACACTACATACCAATGGGACAATGGGAAGGCACCGCTTAATCCAGAGTCAGAGTTAGTGGAATTATCGGTGTAGCATCAACGTGAGTGCTAAAGGGAATACCTTGAACTTTGGTTACACGACAAACCAATCAAATTTGAAGGCCGTAAATTCAACTAAATACCTAGGAATTACAGTTACGAACATACTAAAATTGGAAGGAGCACACAGAAAATGTTGTGGGGAAGGCTAACCGAACCCTGCGTTTTATTGGCAGGAAACGTAGAAAATTTAACAGATATACTAAGGAGACTGCCTACACTACGTTTGTCCATCCTTTTTTAGAACACTGCTACAGGGTGTGGGATCCTTACCAGACAGGACTGATGGAGTACATCGAGAAAGTTCAAAGAAGGGCAGCACATTTTGCGATATCACGAAATAGGAGAGAGAGCGTCACTGAAATGGCGACAAAGGCTTGCGGTGGAATCTTGCTACGAAATTTCAATCACCAGCTTTCTCCTCCAAATGCTAAAATATTTTGTTGACGCCGACCTACTCACGAAGTGACGATCGTCATAATAAAGTAATGGAAATCGGAGCTCGCACGGAGAGATATAAGTGTTCGTTTCTTCCGAGCGCTGTACGAGATTGGAATAACAGACAATTATTGTGAAGGTGGTACGATGAACCCTCTCCCAGGCACTTAAATGTGATTTGCAGAGAACCCATGTAGATGTATATGTAGATGTCTCTTCGCTAGACGACATGATACGAAAATTTCACATTCCGTCTTTCAAAGTAGGACAAGTCAGATTTGCGGAAGTGTTCAGCGTATCATAGATTGTAAACAATGTTTGTCAGTTCTGCCTCATACAATAGAGCTCAAAAACCTGTGTTTACGCTAGATAATTATACCGAGCATCTAATCTCGAATATTTGATTAGATAAGCAAGAGTAAAGTCCGAGGAACGAATATACCGCTAACACAAGTATTCAGCAGTCAGCGGAAGGTCTATGCGGAACTGATTTCTGTCCATCATGACCTCATTTAACAAGGTACTGTGCCATAACAGCTAACTATATTGCCGCTGTAAATTTTTGTGACAATTATCTGAACTTACCTAAGCGGTATAAGAATTTCCACGACTAAATCTTTAACTTTAGCGAACACTACATTGTAGAGCGAATCTCCCTTGAGAGTGAAATCGTATGCCACATCATTCGTGCACGATTACGGTTCGAGTCCTGAACCTGCACAAAATTGTAATCTGTCAGTCAAACTCTTGTCGTCTTGATAGTCGACTTCCTTCAGTACAACGGCCTTAAAATGGAATTTTGTTGCAAGCTGTCTGTTCTTTCGAGATGATCTTTCCCTACTACTAACTTATTAACTCTCACTCGAATTTTATGAAATAGTAAGCGAGTTTTGTATCATAGCGCCTGCTTTCGGTTACATGTTTGCTAATAAGTACCAACTTGTAATCGCGGAAGTATATGATGTAGTTAAATCAAAAGAAAACTTAGGTTTCTCTAGATCAGAAGATACCGGCATGTATGGCTTCTCAAATTATGTAATTAAAAATATAATGGACTTACTATCACTCCCTTCTTGCACATTCATAATATGTCTGGTGGTGATGTTTTCCCAGAATGTCTAAGAAAAACAGTTGTCATTCCATTACACAAAAGGGGTGATAAATCTTGCACCAGTAATTATCATCCAATTTCTCTGGTACCGTACCTATTTTGCCAAAATAATTGAATATTGTATACAAAAGCAAATTTGTATTCATTTGTCAAAAAAGAATATACTGACTAAGTAAGTTTCAGTATGGTTTTAGGATCCAGATATCAATGCTTATATCTACTGAAAATTTTATTGCATTAAAATTATGTGCTGAAGCCAGACTAGTGGACTTGAGCAAGTTACAATGATCAAATATCACAATTTGCTGGATGATAGTGGAGGTGTTCCCCAAAAATCATAGAGGTATTCCCCAAGGATCAGTGCTTATAAATGAACTGCCTGAGCGTTATGGACAAAAAAGTTGAATGAGCAAAGTATAGATTACCTCAGGTTATCTGCAATGTAGTTTGAAGCCAGTGAGTTAACTATTAACTTCAAAAAGCCGCTAAATATTTGTTTCAGCTTGCACAGTGTTCATGTTGAGACCCCTTCCATCAAATTCCTTGTTATATACCTAGATACAAAATTAACTTGGGAGAGTCACATAGATTATATGTCTCGGAAGCTTTCACAAGTTATCTATTTTTGTTGACAGTCTGGAAAAATGCAGTATTTATTTACTGATAAAAAGTACGCACACCCATTTCCGAAAAACTGCTGATTAACTCCTATTATGCCTTCTTGCATTGCCATCTAAGATATGGCCTTCTTCTATGGGATAATTCTCCACAGGCCACGAAAATTTTTATTCATCAGATGCAAGCCATTAGAAGCATCTCTGGAATTACCAAAAGTAAGATATCATGCAGGCCTTATTTCAAAGAATTACTGATAATGATAATCCCACTTCTTTGTATATACAATTGCCCTTCATACGTAAAAGAAAACCTTAACAGTTACAACTTTCGACAGTCTATTCATAAACATACACTGAGATGACAAAAGTCATGGGATACCTCCTAATATCACATCAGACCTCCTTTAGCCTGATGTAGTGCAGCAACTTGATGTGGCATGCACTCAACAAGTCATTGGAAGCCCCTGCATAAATCTTGAGCCATACTAGCTCTATAGCCATCTATAGTTGTGAAAATGTTGCCAGTGCAAGATTTTGTGCACGAACTGATGTCTAAATTATGTGCCACAAATGTTCAATGTGATTCATGTCAGGCAATTTGGGTGGCCATATCATTCACTTAAACTGGCCATAATGCTCATGAAACCAATCACGAACAGTTGTGGCCTGGTGACAGGTGCACTGTCATTCACTGAAATTCTATCATTGTTTGGGAACGTGAAGTCCCTGATTGACTGGAAATTGTTATGCTCATCTACTTGGAGAACATTTGCAACCAATGATTGGTTTAGTTAGACCAGAGAACACAGTCCATTCTATGCAAACTCAACACACATGATTACGGAGCCCCACCTGTTTGCACAGTGCATTGTTGCATTGTTGACAACTCAATTCAATGGTTTTGTGGGGTCTGCACCACACCTGAACTATACTGTCAGCTCTTATCAACTGAAATTAGGACTCATCTGACCAGGGCATTGTTTACGTCACCTAGGATCCAACCGATCCGGTCACATGCTCGGGAGAGGCGCTGCAGATGATGTGCTGTTAGCAAATACAGTTACGTCAGTCATCTCCTGCCATAGCCCAGGGAAACTTGTAAAGCCTGCTGGCCTCATTGCTAGTTCAAAATTATCCTCTAAGGTCCAGCAGGTAAAACTCAGCCTCAAAATCATACACCAGAATCTTGGTAATCTTAGAAGTAAGAATAATGATCTAGATGTAATTTCACAGATTGACAAACCCAATATATTATCTGTAACTGAACATTGACTAATGCTAATCAGAGCTTCATTGTACCAACCACTGTGTATGAAATTCTGCACAACCTTCAGTAGAAAAGACAAGACTGGGGGAGGTGTAGCAATTTTCACTGTAAATGAAAGTAATTTTAATGTTATTGATGTGAGTGCCTTCTGCTTGGAAGGAGTCTCAGAATTTGCTGCAATAAACCTAAAATGGGGTAGAGATAACACAACAGTTATTGGTGTTTACAGGCCACCTGCAGCAAATACAGATACCTTTTTTGTAAATCTTTCTGACTTGTTTGTTTATATAGATACAACATTTTCTGAGCCAAATGGTCATGTAAATATTATAGTTACAGGGGATATAAATATAGATTTATTAATAAATGATGTCAGCACAAAAAGTTACATCGCCTGTGTGATGAATTTAACCTGACCCCACTCATTCGGGAACCCACTACAGAAATTGGCAACAAAACATGTTTTGACAACATAATAACAAACATGACCCACCTATCCCACAGTGCATTAGTTTTAAAACTAGCCGTCTCCAATCACCATGCAGTACAGCTTAAATTGGAGCTCGATGAGGCCCCCACTGTCACCACAAAGCAACAGTTTAGTCTATTTATGTTGTCATTATACATTATTCTTTTAGTTACAAACTGCATGCTAGCACAAATAAAATGGTTTGAAAATAATAGCTTTTCATATGATAGCTTTGCTGCTGACTTCTATTACTGCTTTGATACCACATGCCCAGTTGTATTCACAAAAAAAGAAAGAAACAAAAAATATAAACAAAAATATTTGGGTAAACAGTAATGTCACTGAAGCGAAGGAAAAATTAAAACTACTCCACAGTGCAATGCTGAGTAATAGAGAGATTCCTGAGCTACAGGAAGCCTTCAAAATATATCAAACACAATATAAGGACTTACTCACACAGACCAGGAGCAACTATGTTGCAAATAAGCTTCAAAACTCACACAATGTAACTGCTGGCATCTGGGCAGTCATATACAGTTTTAGAACCTGCAATGACAAATCCTGTATGGACTTTACCATTAACCACAATGGCATGCTCATAAAAAACCAACTGGAAATTGTAAATATTTTTAATGAATATTTTTCTTCTGTAGGGGAAGCCATAAATGACAAACATAAAAACATGCACTACAGTTTTAAAGGTAATACATGTGACCATAGTACATATCTAGCCCCCACAAACTGTGCAGAAATAATGGGCATCATTAGCTCTCTAAAACCCTCTAATTCATCTGGGTGTGATGGCCTAAATATTAATGTTTTAAAAGCCTGTAGCCAAAATGTCTCTGTACCTCTGTCTGTAGCAGTCAACAATATAATAGAATCAGGCAGCTTTCCAGACAGACTAAAAAATAGCACAGGTAACACCCATTTTTAAAAAAGGTAACAACAACAAAATAGAAAACTACAGACCAGTCTCAATCCTTCCTGTTTTTTTCCAAAATAGTTGAGAAAGAAAGTTATATACAACAGGATTATAAACTTTCTTAACAAACACAACCTGATGTTTGAAAGTTGGTTGGTTGTTTTGGGGAAGGAGACCAGACAACGAGGTCAATGGTCTAATCGGATTAGAGAAGGATGGGGAAGGAAGTCGGCCGTGCCCTTTCAAATGAACCATCCCGGCATTTGCCTGGAGCGATTTAGGGAAATCACGGAAAACCTAAATCAGGATGGCCGGACACGGGATTGAACCGTCGTCCTCCCGAATGCGAGGCCAGTGTCTAACCATTGCGCCACCTCGCTCAGTTTAATGTTTGAAAATCAAAATGGATTCCTAAAAGGTAAATCAACTAGCACTGCAGCTGCTCAACTAATTGAAGAGGTGTTAGGGGGTATCGAAAGCAAGGAACATGTCGCAGGTGTATACCTAGATGTGGAAAAAGCCATTGATTGTGTGAATGTTGACATCCTATTAGAAAAGCTATGGAACATGGGCATTAGATGTGCTGCTTATGACCTAATAAAGTGTTATATGAGCAACAGAAAACAGTTTGTTCTACTTAAAATGGAAAGTGGTGTCTACAAATCAGAAATTACTTGCATAAAATATGGAGTGCCCCAGGGCTCGATGTTGGGCCCCCTTCTGTTCTTGATCTATGTAAATGATATTAAATACTGTACTATAAATTCCAAAATTGTTCTGTATGCCAATGACATGTCCATTGTGTGTAAAAAGGAATCATGTAATGAACTAGAGGCAGAGTGTAATAATGTGACAAAGAAATTGTTCAGTTTTTTAATGAAAGCCACTTAAATGTAAGCACCTTAAAACATGTTTCATGGAGTTTAACAAAAGTAGTTTGAATAATGAAATTAAATAATACATTGGCAAAAAATTTGTAAAGAAAGAGTCTAGTGTGAAATTCCTTGGCGTAACAATCCAAAGCAACCTGAAATGGGACACACATATTGACTCCCTAGCAACAAAGTTTTCAAAAAATATATTTGCAATCAATACTATTGGCAAGTTCTGTAGAGACACAGGAGAAAAGAGCATGGTATGCAGTCTTTATGACTACACTTACGTGAACTACGGTATTGAATTTTGGGGGGCAACAACCAAAGCTAATCTAGATAAGCTACTCATTCTTCAAACAAGGGGTGTGAGAATAATCTGTGGAGCAAAATATAGGGAATCTTGTCACAACGTGTTTCAAAAAACAGAGGTGTTAACTGTTATAAACACATACATTCTAAGAGCCATATTGCTTGTGGAAAGACTGCACCCAAACACTTATTCAGATTTCCACCAGTACAGTACTAGAAATAAAGAAAGATTTTACATTGGAAGCCACAGAACAGCACTTTACAAAAAGGGGCCTCAGTACACAGGTATAAAATTAGCTAATGCACTGCCTAGTGCAGTCATGTTTCAGTTTAATTGTAGGAAGAACCATCAGCTTAAGAACTTTTTAGTAAAACACCCTTTTCTACACATTAGAAGAGTACCATACTTATATGAAGAACAACAAATGCTTTGCGAAATTATGTGAATAGAAATCAGTAAACATCTTATTGTAATTTTGTTGTAAATTAATGACATATTCAGAAGAATGTGTCTTGTGTATTGTACAAATAACTTTAATCATTACTGTTTCTTTGTACACATGCAGTGTACCATTCAATGTTGAATAAAGCTATTATTATTATTATTAATGCTAAATTTCGCTGCACTGTCCTAACAGATATTTTCATCAAACACCCCACATTGATTTCTGTAGTTATTTCATGCAGTGATGCTTTTCTGTTAGCACTGGCAACTCTACGCAAACACTCTTGACTTTTAAGTGAATGCTGTTGGCAACTGTGTTGTCCATGGTGAGAGGTAATGCCTGAAATTTGGTATTGTCAGCACAATCTCGACTCTGTGGAACTCAGAATATTGAATTCCCTAATGATTTCTGAAATAGACTGTCCCGTGCATTTAGCTCCAACTACAATCCCATGTTCAAAGTCTGTTAATTTCCATTGTGTGGCCATAATCACATCAGAAACCTTTTCACATGAATTACCTGAGTATACAAATTACAGTTCCATCAATGCACTGTCCTTTTATACCTTGTGTATGCGATATTACCACCATCTGTATATGTGCATATTACTATCCCATGACTTTGGTACCTCAATGTAACACTTGTTGAACATTAAAGATATACATACCTACAGCCCAACTTTACAAAGAATTCAGTGCATTAGTTGTGCAGGAACATGCCACCTCTCTTAATAGCTGCAAAAATAAGATCCAAAAAAGGCTGAAAAAGGAAGTGTTTTACACAATTTAGGAATCTGAAAACTATTGAAACGCTGACCTGATTTACCAAATAAATGATAATGCTCCTTATTTGTACATTCTTTCTATGCATTTTTGTTTCTTCTGGTAATTTGTCTTATGTATATAATGACTATGCAAGCAACTGAATAATGTTCAGATCATATTTTACTATTAATCACATTTGGAAATTTTTTGGTGTGCACTGTATTCTTTTATTGTGTTTCTTGGTAAGTAACTTAACAATGTTTAGTTTCATATCTAACTATTAACCACATGGTAAATTTTTTGTGTATCATGTATGTTGTTTTGTAATGTGCATTCTTTTTTTTATTATAGGCTACTTTAGTAATGTGTAGTACCATAGAGAACATAAATACAGTCATAATCATCATGAGTATGCCAAATCTACAAAACATTTTATAAAGTGTGACTGACACATCAGAAAACATATTTAAGTGCTTCAAGAGAGAGGAATTAATACATAAATAAATAGATCTTCATTAAGAATTTCTATTAATATATTGTATCTGTTTAGTCTGATCAACTTATGTTACTCTGTTTACATTTATATCCTACAGATTAGTATTAAGAGCATTTCAGGGCATACTTTCTACTGTAGAGTATCTTACAAATGAAGGGGTTGGAGAGAGATAGTCGTAAGCCACATTCAACTAGTTTTGAGATACAGTGACTTTAAAGTTTCATGGAAGTATAAAAATGTTGAAGACAAAATAGACACTTTCTTTTTGCTTTTAATTATACTTTAATACAATGTAAACCTTGTGTAAAATACATTATCTTCTTTCTGTTATGTAATATTAATTTGAGAGTCATTTTAATTATGATGTGGTCGAAAATACCTTATGGCTGTGTCTCCCTGTAAATAATTTAGAACACAAAATACATTTTTAAGGTTTTGTTTTGAAAATTACGTAATATCTAATAAATTTTAACAATTTTTGCACTTTCACATACACACATACATAACAGGCAAGTCAATATAATGCTTCATTTTACACCGTGAATGCGAAATCAAGGAAGTTCTTCTACATCATCATCATTCTCATTATTTCCAGCACATGACCGGAAAAAGCTTTGATATGCTTCAGGTATGTATGCCATGTCATCAATCTTTTTCTGATTAATTTGAAGTGGCTTTCTATATTTTATTGGCAGCTGAAATAGATCTGCTTCAGCAGATCTTCCTTTCCTGTTGCTACATAGATCCACTGACGTAAAGGTTCCTATATTTGAGTAGCAGTGCTTCACACTTATCATGAAGGGGACTTAAATTGAGTTGCTTCACTAAAACGAATGGGATCTCCAGCTCTATTTAGAGTGGGTATTGAGATTAATGACTTCAGATCGCCCAAGCTTCTGAAGTCTTGTCTGTGCACTTTCATTTGATGAAATGTTTTGGACTAGCAGATTTGACTACTTCTGCCCATTCATCTGGCGTATATACTACTGGATGTCTGTTTCTCGCATAAATTTCAATGTGACCAAAATCACGATCGCAAGGAAATCTAGTGTGACCTACCCAGAGAAACAATGCTGCACAGATTCAAATCTTTTGGTGGCAATGAGAATACTTTCCAGAGCAATAAGACACCAATTCTTTGCTTGGCCCTTACAGTTATCTGTGATTATGTGGCGATTTTTGGCTCAAGTGTTAGTTATCTCTAAGTATTTGAATAAACAGCTCCAAACTTCATCTGAACCCTTTCTCCATCATTCTCACTCCACAGAAACATGTATCCCTTATTTGGCCCACAATATTTTTCTCTTTTAGAATGCTGGCCCAACTGTTAGCAATGAACATGCAACAAATGTTTCCCATGCCAGAACTATTACTTGGTGCTCTTTCACATTCTCTTTAGTCAGGGAAGTCAAAGACATGATCATATTTTGCCCACTATCAGCCTTTCTTAGATGCAACTCATGTTGTCTTTTCCTTTGTGTAATTTCTTCTGCACATAATTCTGGGTTACTCATTGCTGTTAGAAAGGCATCACATGTTGAACAGGTGTCGCTCTTCGACAGTTTGAAGTCTATGTTAAATTTGGACACAAAAATTGCCCTGAATTTGCTTTGTGATACAGTAGGGACACCCTTTTCCTTGCAGTATTCAGAGTATTTGTCCTGAAATAAGAATGCAGTTGTGAGATCACATGCAAAATATACTTTGGTGGAGTTCTGCTGCTTGCTATAGTGACTTAGAGACTTCCTCTGTGCTATACCAAAATATGACACCTTGCACAACTTTGTCTTGAAATTTATGTGAATGATTGCCATGTTTGCCTGAAAGAAAAGACCACATGAGTTGATACATTACTTTGTGTTATTATTACACTTCAACATTATTTTATTTGGTTGAAATGGATACCTTATAGTAAAATGTAATATACAAACCTCTTCCATCTTCTTTTGGAACTGCGAGACCCAACTTCAGTTGCTGTTGCAAATTCCTCACACTTCGTATGTGGTTCTGTAAGACATGAACCCTGAGCAAAGCTTGCTGGCAAATCATGACTTCTATTCCATTTACTTTCACATTGTATGAAAATGTCACAGCTCTAGATGAAAGTTGCTTTTTAGTCTTTTTGGTTAGCTGTGAAAGAAAGAAATGTGAATTAGAACAAGGTAAAGTAAATTTGTGACTATTGGTCCACTCATGTTTAAAAGCAGTGAAACAAACCTTTGGTTTTTTGGTACCATTTCCATACAACACATTAGGTAAGTATTCTAAGCATTAATGTTTCCTATGTCCTAAAATGAGTGGAAAATATTTTCTTCTTGTCTGAGTAGTTTCGCATAGCACTTGCTTGAATAACTACCGGGACTTCCCAAAGATGCTGCCTGAACAGTCTTGTTGGTTTTAGAAGACATGTACTGCTGACCCGTGTTACCTTGATGTTTGGCCTTAATTTTTTTCCACTGATAAATATTAAACTTTCTTTTTCTTGAAGAGCTTGGTTTCTGGGGTGATACTTCATTTGCACTACTTATTTCAAGCTCCTAATATGAATAGAAAAATAGTCAGAGAACTTCCATGACACATAGTCACAAGCCACACAAATCATTATATGCTGCTGAAATGGCATTGATAATAAAAATATTTTTACAAGATTGTAGCCATGAAAACTATATTATTACTGTAATCAGTAGTCATTAAAATTAGGCTCTAAAGGTTTCTTGTTAACACAAAAAACGATGATCAACTGTGAGAGCAATGTTACGAGAAAAAAAGTGACAAGCCACTGAACAATGATCATCAGTAAAAAATGTTTTTGTATACTTACAGAAACATCTACTGAGCTAGTACTGTTGCTTGATGGACACCAAGACTCATCACCATCACTGTCAGGAGGATTAGAATCCTCATTTACACTGCTGTCACTGCCGTATACACCTAGAATGTGCGATGCACCTTCAGATGTATGTTAGCATTTAGCCATTTTGATGTGACTTGTGACTATGTATCTTCTGAAGAAGACATCAGGTGGCAGAGTATAGAACCACACTACGTCATCGCCTGTGACCTGTTGGAAAAAGACAGAACTACTTCAATCTAAGATGAGGAGGGCATCGTTAAGAATGTCAGAGTGAACATCTTAATTTTGACAAAAGTGTGGCTTATGACTATATCTCTCCGACCCCTTCAAATATTTATTCCCAGTCTGTTCATGTATGGTGTGCAGGAGAGATTGCTTACATGAACATCTGTGATAGAGCCTGTTTTAATTTTATTTTCATGGTCATATGGGAGAGGTATGTGAAGGGTTTGAGAATATTTGGAGTAGTCTGGAAATTTTTCTGAATTGGTCTTTTCTGATCTTCTAGACATATTTTCCGAATGTATGCTGGCACAGATTATTAATCATTCATTATGCACTCCCATGCAGAAAACAGTAATTATTCAAGCTATCTTCATTTTATTTTTCATTTCCTCCTCTTAGCCAATCATACAAATCTCACTTTTGAGTGATATTCCTGTATAGGCTGTGCAGTCAGTTTAGAAACAAAATCTTTCATACACAAATGGTAGTGTTCAAGTGCTGGTATTCTACCTTTTCAATGCAACCTGCCTGTAGTTTTTCTTTGCCCATGGCAGGTCCTATCTAATTCTCTTACATCACATACTTCCTCATCTGGGTATTGATATGGTATGAGTGACTTGTTAACCATTTGATCAGATATTGCTGTAGCAGTAAATGTTTTGTAGATATACCATTTTCAATTAACTTTGTATCATTAGATGCAGTTCAGAAACTGACATGCATTAGAATTGCAATCACCAAAAAGCAGGCTTCAACTCACCAAATCATTTTACAAAAATTTCAGGGTCGTTTTATTGAAAGGAAATACCTCGTCTCTTTCTCTAATCCTTGTTCAGCTTGATTTTGCACCCCTTGTATAATGACTTCATCATCTATAATCTATTAAACCATAATGTTTGCCTTTTTAAATTGGCCTAGGTTTTCAGATTGAAAGAGCCTGTAATATTTCTTAATAATAATAATAATAATAATAATAATAATAATAATAATAATAATAATAATAAAGAATAGGCCTCCAGTATGTTCTGCCAGTCGTAAAAGGTGACGAAAAGAACAAACCACTAATAGGGCTAACCCCTCTTTTAGTGTGATTAGTTGGTTCAGGACAGAACTAAAGAAGCCTCGGACAAGCGCCGTCATGGTCGGGGACGACGCTTGAACCCTATGCCTGCCCACAATGGTAACGACACTGCTAGCCAACTGGAAAATGATTTAAATCCAAATAGAGGTGTTTTGCAGGATACGCTTCCTGCAACCACCCTAGAAGGAAAACAAAGACAGAGGATGAGATGGTCAGATGAAGTTAATCAACACCTCATGTTCTGTTATTACCAAGCAACAAACCTAGGAACCAACACAACTGGATACAGATCATAAGTATACACAACATTTATTACCAGATACCCAGAATTAAAATTTTTAACAGATCAACGACTAGCTGATCAGATCTGTGTAATAATCAAAAATAACAGGATACCCCAGTCAGAATTAGAAAACATCAAACAACAAGTACAACAAATACTGGAACAAAATAATGTGCAATCAGAAGAAGAAGAAGAAGAAAATACAGTAATGGACTCAAACATCCCAGAGCAAACAAACAAAGACCAACACTCATCAATTACACAATCAGAGGAAAACGAAATCTTAAGACAGCCACCAGAAGAAGCACAAATAGAACACGAAGAGACACACATGTTAGATATAGAAGAGAAATTTCAGCTGACATGTATAGAATACAAAGACACAAATACAGACATTAGACCATTCTTGCATAGACTGCCAAATAACCCACAAGTCAAAACAACAATAAAAACTATCAACACAATCATACACAACAAAATAAATGAAAACACAACTATGGAAGAGTTACAACTACTGGTTTATATAGGAGCACTCACTACATTAAATATACACACTAGGCAGAGATCAGGACAAACCAACACACAGAAGAAACCCACAAAACCAGCATGGCAACACAGGCTACAGATCAGAATAGAAAAACTGAGAAAATACATCGGACAGCTAACACAATTTATAAGAAATGAAATGTCAGAAGAAAAAAACGAAAAAGGTTAGGTAAAATCTCACAACAAGAAGCGATAGAGCAATTAGATGAAAAGAAGCAGAAATTACAAGCATTGGCCAAACGACTTAGAAGATACAAAAAAAGTGAAAATAGAAGGAAACAAAACCAAACATTCAACACAAACCAAAAGAAATTTTACCAGACAATAGATAACACACACATTACAATAGACAATCCACCAAACATAACAGACATGGAACACTTCTGGATCAACATATGGTCAAACCCGGTATAACATAACAGGCATGCACGGTGGATACAAGCAGAAACAGACACATACAAGATGATACCACAAATGCCTGAAGTGATAATTTTGCAACATGAAGTCACCCAAGCTCACTCACAGTTGGAAAGTCCCTGGAAAAGATAAAATAGCAAATTTCTGGCTAAAGAAGTTCACCTCAACACATTCACATCTAACTAAATTATTTAACAGTTACATTGCAGACCCATACACATTCCCTGATACACTTACACATGGAATAACTTATCTGAAACCTAAAGACCAAGCAGACACAGCAAACCCAGCTAAATATCGCCCCATAACATGCCTACCAACAATATACAAAATATTAACTTCAGTTATTACACAGAAATTAATGACACATACAACACAGAACAAAATTATAAATGAAGAACAAAAAGGCTGTTGCAAAGGAGCACGAGGATGTAAAGAGCAACTGATAATAGATGCAGAGGTGACATATCAAGCTAAAACTAAACAAAGGTCCCTACACTACACATACATTGATTACCAAAAAGCCTTTGATAGTGTACCCCACTCATGGTTACTACAGATATTGGAAATATACAAAGTAGATCCTAAATTGATACAGTTCCTAAACATAGTAATGAAAAACTGGAAAACCACACTTAATATCCAAACAAATTCTAATAATATCACATCACAGCCAATACAGATTAAGCGTAGAATATATCAAGGAGACTCATTAAGTCCTGGAAAACCACACTTAATATCCAAACAAATTCTAATAATATCATATCACAGCCAATACAGATTAAGCGTGGAATATACCAAGGAGACTCATTAAGTCCTTTCTGGTTCTGCCTTGGTCTGAACCCACTATCCAACATGCTAAATAATACAAATTATGGATACAATATTACTGGAAAATACCCACACAAAATCACACATTTGCTATACATGGATGATCTAAAACTACTGGCAGCAACAAACCAACAACTCAACCAATTACTAAAGATAACAGAAGTATTCAGCAATGATATAAATATGGATTTTGGAACAGACAAATGTAAGAAAAATAGCATAGTCAAGGGAAAACACACTAAACAAGAAGATTACATATTGGATAACCACAGCGACTGCATAGAAGCGATGGAAAAAACAGATGCCTATAAATATCTAGGATACAGACAAAAAATAGGAATAGATAATACAAATATTAAAGAAGAACTAAAAGAAAAATATAGACAAAGACTAACAAAAATACTGAAAACAGAATTGACAGCAAGAAACAAGACAAAAGCTATAAATACTTATGCTATACCAATATTGACTGACTCATTTGGAGTAGTGAAATGGAGTAACACAGACCTAGAAGCACTCAATACACTTACATGATCACAATGCCACAAATATAGAATATGTCACATACATTCAGCAACAGAAAGATTCACATTAAGCAGAAAGGAAGGAGGAAGGGGATTTATCGACATAAAAAACCTACATTATGGACAGGTAGACAATTTAAGAAAATTCTTTCTAGAACGAGCAGAAACTAGCAAAATACACAAAGCAATCACGCATATAAATACATCGGCTACACCACTGCAATTTCATAACCACTTCTACAACCCTCTAGATCACATAACATCAACAGATACGAAGAAAGTAAATTGGAAAAAGAAAACACTACATGGCAAGCACCCGTATCATCTAACACAGCCACACATCGATCAAGACGCATCCAACACATGGCTAAGAAAAGGCAATATATACAGTGAGACGGAAGGATTCATGATTGCAATACAGAATCAAACAATAAACACCAGATATTACAGCAAGCATATTATTAAAGATCCCAATACCACAACAGATAAATGCAGACTTTGCAAACAACAAATAGAAACAGTAGATCACATTACAAGCAGATGTACAATACTAGCAAATACAAAATACCCCAGAAGACATGATAATGTAGCAAAAATAATACACCAACAGCTTGCCTTACAACATAAACTTATAAAACAACACGTTCCCACATACAAGTATGCACCACAAAATGTACTGGAGAATGATGAATACAAATTATACTGGAACAGAACCATTATAACAGATAAAACAACACCACATAACAAACCTGACATCATACTCGCCAATAAAAAGAAGAAATTAACACAACTAATCGAAATATCCATACCCAATACAACAAATATACAAAAGAAACAGGAGAAAAAATTGAAAAATACATCCAACTGGCTGAGGAAGTTAAGGACATGTGGCATCAGGATCAAGTTGACATTATACCAATTACACTATCAACAACAGGAGTCATACCACACAATATACACCAGTACATCAATGCAATACAGCTACATCCAAACTTCTTTATACAACTACAGAAATCTGTAATTATTGATACATGTTCAATCACCCGAAAGTTCCTAAATGCAATATAACATATACCGTACAGTTAAAAGGAAGTCACGCTTGATCAAGGTCCGCGTCACTTTCCATTTTTAACAAGACCTAAGGTCTGAGAAAGGAAAGAAGATAATAATAATTTTAATTCAAGACTACCCTGGAGAAACCTGTTCAAAACATACACATAAAAGATCCTCAGTATTTTCTTTTCAATCAAGTTAAATGAAAATCACATATTCCATTTTTCAATTTAGTGCCCAATTCCTATGATCTGTTCTAAGAATTACAATCATCTACACGAAGGGTTAGAGGCACTAATTTTGACCAATAAGACTTCTGTTATTCAGCAACGTGCAAATCCAATAACTTTACAGCTACTAAAATGCACAGTTTAAGAGAAAGAACTTGCTTATAGCCAATATCTATTTCAATGTAAATTATTAGCAGAAACAATTTATGTGTATATAAATTGGCAGTAATATGATATATTACAAATGCTTTGTAATGTTACACTTACACTTCTTATGTGCATAATTAGGATTGGTGTAAGTAATTACTGTACATTATTGTATTTTGTTGGTTCCTATTCACAATAGAAATTATTTTAAATATTTTAGTGAGTATATGTTTACAAATTAGTACAAGAATTTCCACATATGTATAAATTTTAATTTTTCCCACTTTTTTCGCATTACTGAGGAGCACAGAATTAAGGCTTTCTGGAGTGAACATAAAGTTAATAATAGTAATTCTTCAGAAAAATATGTACCTCACATTATACTTTTGCAGTATGTTTTATATTAATGAGGATCTCCTAATGTTGGATGTACATAATGAACAATGTATTTAATATATCTGATGAACAATATTTCACATTTTTTAATGTAAAAAGTTCATATATTGGCAAGATAATTATGACCAGCATATCATGTTGTGCAAAAGAGTCAATAGTGAAAATCCTATTACAGAATTTGATTCCTAAGAAGTTTCTGGAAAACAGCGATTACTTGAAAATGCTCCCTCCAATTACTTTAATTTTTATAAATTTATTGGATTATTTCAAAATACAGGCCTTTGGATAATGGCACTGCAAATTATGTCATTTTATGAGCTTTTCAAAGTAGTAATTGGTTTTAATTGGGTGCTTTAAGCCATTCTCCACCACCGGCATAATAGTTCCCATTCCCCCTGCCCCTCCCACTCCAACTCCCACTCCAACTCCCACTCCAACTCCCACTCCAACTCCCACTCCAACTCCCCCTCCTCCCCCCCTCTCTCTCTCTCTCTCTCTCTCTCTCTCTCTCTCTCTCTCTCTCTCTCTCTCTCTCTCTCTCTCTCTCTCTCTCTCTCTCTCTCACATAACAATATTTAGAATACGTACTGTACTTGAAATTTCTTTTCATATTGTGTACACATTTATTTTTACTATCATATGTGACTAATATCATTTCTTATGAGTTACATACAGTGTTCTCCTCCTCTTCAGGTCCTTCACAGGGGACTGCAAAGCGGCTTGAGAGCATTTTCCAGTGGTGCTGTTGCTGACAAGAAACCACTGAGTGGTTACTCTTTTGGTAAAAATACTATTAGTTGAGAGCAATAAACATTTTTAAATTGCTAGCTAAATTTTCATCTTGGTTGTCAGTGACTTTTTTCTCAAAAACCAATCTACAATGCATTATTAAATTTATTACTGAAAATTGATGACCAATATAATCAGTTCCACGAGTGGAATTTCCATTTGTCTGTTGTTTTCTGAGGGCATACTCCATCGTTATTTCAAGATTTTAGTAACAATTACTGCTTATTATATCCACCATTTTAGTATTATAATAAGGACATATTTAACTTCAACAATGTTACAGCTTATACAGAACCAAATATATATGTTCATTAGTAGAAATTTTTATTTACTACTTATGTACAATGCATCCTCTATTGAAAATACAGTCTCACAGAATATTTACTGCAAGTAAATGTGTTGTCAATTGTCTCAGTAATTTGTGAGGAACTAAATGTGCTGAAATTACTGTCCCCCTATCACCCAGAGCTGTCCTTTCAGTAATAATTAATCTGCACAGTATGTATCCTCTCGATGATGAGAGGCATACCATTGACAGTGTTAGAGGCTCTATATAGAGTAGTCATTGTCCAGGGATGGTCAACAATGCTATGCATGTCACCCCTTCTTTCTGATCTGATATGCTGTGCTGAAAGTGAGTTGTGTACAGCATTTTATGTGGTCATGACCAGCAACCAGCGGTCCATCAGAATGGATGGCCACTAGCATACTGTAGCTAAGAACGGAACTGAACACCCTGTGGCAGAACATGCTGCTGAGCACAACAGGCTCGAATTCAATGGCTACTTACCAACCTGTGCCATCTTGATCCTCCCCCTCAACTCCACTTTTCCTGAACCATGCAGATGGAAGTTATTCTTGCAACACATCCCCCACTTCCACAATCTTCTCCTGGCCTCAATCTCTGCTAACCCACTGCACAAACACCCTCTATGCAACAGTCTCACCCTTTTCTGTCCTGTCACCCACTCCCAACCAAGCCTTCACATCATCATCGTGGTGTGCTGCACAACTCACCATCTCCAATTTGCATGTGTCACATTCCTATCCTGTACACCTGCTGCTGTGGTCATCAAAGACAATAGTATTACCAGCAGTGCCCCAGGAAAGTGTGATAGGACTACTGTTATTCTCTATGTATATAAATGGTCTGATGGACTGGGTGAACAGCAATTTATAGCTGTTTGCTGATGACACTGTGGTGCACATGGAGGTGTCATCTTTGAGTGACTGTTGGAGCATACAGTGTGACTTAGGCAGAATTTCTTTTTGGTGTGATGAATGGCAGCTTGTTCTAAATACAGGAAAATTTAAGTTAATGTGGATGAGTAGAAAAAATAATCCTGTAATGTTCGAATACGGCATTGGTAGTGTGCTGCTTGACATGTTCATGTTGATTAAATATCTAGGCATAATGTTGCAAAGCGATATGAAATTGAGTGTGTAGGTGGGGTTGATAGTAAGGAAGGGGAATGCTCACCTTTGTTGTATTGGGTGAATTTTGGGAAAGAGTAGCTCATTCATAAAGGAGATTGCATACAGAATGCTAGTGTCACCCATTGTTCAGAACTTTTTGAGTATTTTGGGTCCCCACCAGATCAGAGTGAAGGAAGACATCAAAGCAGTTCAGAGGCACTTTGCTAGATTTGTTACTGATAGGTTCAGTCAGCATGCAAAAACTATGAGGATGCTTTGTGAACTCAAATGGGAATCTCTGGATGGAAGACAATGCTCTTTTCATGAGGCACTATTGTGAAACTTTGGAGTACTGGCGTTTAAGGCCAGCTGGAGATCAATTCTACTGCCGCCAACATACATTTCGTGTAAGGGCCGCAAAGATAAGATGAGAGAAATTAGGGCCCATATGGAGGCTTATACACAGTTATTTATCCCTTGCTCTATTTGTGAGTGGAACAGGAAAGCAAATGGCTAATAGTGGTTTGTGGTAGCCACTGCCATGCAACGTACAGTGGTCTGCAGAGTACTATGTAGATGTATATGCCTCCTGCTCTGGAATTCCTATCCCACTCACTCACTGGCTGCGTCCCTCTGAGCTGCCAGCTATCCTTCCTCCTGCTTCTCACCTTTTCTCCCCTCTATGCACCACACCTGACACCACTCTTCACCCCAATTCCCCTGCCAAACTGCAATCCTGGCATTTTATGCTCAGCTGGTACAGTGCAGCTGCAAAGGTAGATTGTTTGTGTTTTTTGGTTCTCCAGCTTGTTACAGGATTTGTCCAAAAGCTGGCAAATTTTCAGTCTTTTTCATGTGCCTGTTGACAACTCAATGCTTTTCTTTGTCTTCTTTACTCCTAAACTATTTAATTCTACCACAACTTTCTTTACTACACTCCTGGAAATGGAAAAAAGAACACATTGACACCGGTGTGTCAGACCCACCATACTTGATCCGGACACTGCGAGAGGGCTGTACAAGCAATGATCACACGCACGGCACAGCGGACACACCAGGAACCGCGGTGTTGGCCGTCGAATGGCGCTAGCTGCGCAGCATTTGTGCACCACCACCGTCAGTGTCAGCCAGTTTGCCGTGGCATATGGAGCTCCATCGCAGTCTTTAACACAGGTAGCATGCCGCGACGGCGTGGACGTGAACCGTATGTGCAGTTGACGGACTTTGAGCGAGGGCGTATAGTGGGCATGCGGGAGGTCGGGTGGACGTACCGCCGAATTGCTCAACACGTGGGGCGTGAGGTCTCCACAGTACATCGATGTTGTCGCCAGTGGTCGGCGGAAGGTGCACGTGCCCGTCGACCTGGGACCGGACCGCAGCGACGCACGGATGCACGCCAAGACCGTAGGATCCTACGCAGTGCCGTAGGGGACCGCACCGCCACTTCCCAGCAAATTAGGGACACTGTTGCTCCTGGGGTATCGGCGAGGACCATTCGCAACCGTCTCCATGAAGCTGGGCTACGGTCCCGCACACCGTTAGGCCGTCTTCCGCTCACGCCCCAACATCGTGCAGCCCGCTTCCAGTGGTGTCGCGACAGGCGTGAATGGAGGGACGAATGGAGACGTGTTGCCTTCAGCGATGAGAGTCGCTTCTGCCTTGGTGCCAATGATGGTCGTATGCGTGTTTGGCGCTGTGCAGGTGAGCGCCACAATCAGGACTGCATACGACCGAGGCACACAGGGCCAACACCCGGCATCATGGTGTGGGGAGCGATCTCCTACACTGGCCGTACACCACTGGTGATCGTCGAGGGGACACTGAATAGTGCACGGTACATCCAAACCGTCATCGAACCCATCGTTCTACCATTCCTAGACCGGAAAGGGAACTTGCTGTTCCAACAGGACAATGCACGTCCGCATGTATCCCGTGCCACCCAACGTGCTCTAGAAGGTGTAAGTCAACTACCCTGGCCAGCAAGATCTCCGGATCTGTCCCCCATTGAGCAGGTTTGGGACTGGATGAAGCGTCGTCTCACGCGGTCTGCACGTCCAGCACGAATGCTGGTCCAACTGAGGCGCCAGGTGGAAATGGCATGTCAAGCCGTTCCACAGGACTACATCCAGCATATCTACGATCGTCTCCATGGGAGAATAGCAGCCTGCATTGCTGCGAAAGGTGGATATACACTGTACTAGTGCCGACATTGTGCATGCTCTGTTGCCTGTGTCTATGTGCCTGTGTCTATGTGCCTGTGGTTCTGTCAGTGTGATCATGTGGTGTATCTGACCCCAGGAATGTGTCAATAAAGTTTCCCCTTCCTGGGACAATGAATTCACGGTGTTCTTATTTCAATTTCCAGGAGTGTATATTGAAACTACAAAATATATATCGAAAATGTAGGGCTCTAGTGCTCTGAAACTGTAGCCATGTGTATGTGAGTTGTGCTTGTGTGTTTGTCTACTGCAGAAGAAGGACTTTGTGCCTGTCTAAGATTGCTAAAATATAAAAGTTTTCAGACAATGAAAGTGTCTCAGGGCCTCCTCTGTATGATGAGTAGCAATACATACTTTCCATATTGATGTTATATGGTAAAAACCTTGTGTCCATCATATCATCTCTCAACTGATATGTCTTACATCACCAAAAGGTGAAAGAGGCCCAGTAATGTACAGTGCAGTACAACAATCCACTTGGAGAGACAGCTGCAGCAGGTTATTATTTTTCTCAAATTGTAGAAGAGTCCATGCAGATGCACACTTACATAGTCTTAGAGAAACACTAAATTCTGTTCCATACATCAAGCAGAGTAACACTACTAATTAATGTTGCACATAGACAGGTGTTACTGAGTAGGTTAAAATGCTTCAAATTTTTGGGTATGCATGGTGATAAAAAATTTGAAATAAAGCCAGTAAGACAACTGATCATTTGCCATGTCATACAGAATGTTCGTCAGACATTGAAAGCAAATCTTACATTTAATCTGTTCTCATTTCTGATGGATCACCTCCTGTGTTTCATAGTTGAATATTTAATTAAACACATGCAGCATGTGTTATGTAGTAGACAAAGGTTTGTTTTGTTTTTAAGTATGTATTTTGCTTCTAGCACAAGTGGTGATGAAAGCTAATGTGCTCAGTTTTTTTTGTTAATTTGAAGCTTTTGTGCTATTAAATTTCATGTATTTTGCCAGTGTGTAGTCATAAACATAAACAGATCTGTGGAATCTGCAAATAAGTAACTAAAGACAATTACCTGGTTCTAAAATGCCTGATGGTCTGATGAATCCATTACTATGACAGTCCATAGATGGCTCTGTCTGTCTGAAACTGTTTTCCTGAGGCTATGCATCCAGCTGTGATGTTACCACAAGCTTATTATTAATAAATTATTCTGGCCCCTGGAATATGTCTGATGTGGAATGCAATTAAGCAACTGTATATGGCTCTATGTTATCTAGGGGTCTGGCTCCACTTAAAATTTTCATTTCAGATAATAATCAACTGGATTAAGTTTCCCATAAGTTCACAAATAAGTACCAGTACCAGTAACAGTGAACTAGGAAGGTACTATAAATTACTGTATCCCTAAAAATTGATTGTAATAAAACTGAAAGTTTGTTTTCATATATTCCATAAACACTATTCAATGGTACCTATTGTGAGTCTGAACTTATATTAATCACTGGTACCTATTATGAACTTGAACTGGTATTTAACAGCAAAGTTCTGTATCACTCAAGCTTAAACAAACTATTAACGTCCAAAACTGACTCATGAGTCCCCAAACATTGTAGACAAGACTATGAAATTTCTACATTCTGAGTTATGGTACCCCAAGCAAATCACTGTTCTGCAATGAAGACTACATAAAAGTCCTGACTGTTTATTGCACCATGAAAATTAATACAAGACCCAACTGTGGCCAACACAAAGAAGTCCCACAAAAATTCAAATGCACATCTGGCATCCAAAATTGGAATATTAAATGATCTCAGATTTCCAGTGAAAAAATTGGTAAAGTCCACAAAACCATTTAATAAAGTTCCTCCAATGTGTAATTCTAACAGCAAATTTTTCCTAAATGCTTCAGCCCTCTGCTGAATTTGGTGGCGATTTCATGCCATTGGTTTACCTAATAGGAATTGTGGGGGAAGGGTTATTTTTGTGCATGCTGGAGGGTTCTGGAGAGCAGACTCTCCCAATGCCCACTTCTTTAGATTGTTCAATCTCTCAGACTAGCCTACAACTGATAACTTTCTACCCTAGTTGCACCCCATGTATTCCTTATACTGAAATATATGCTCTTTATTTGACCTGATTTCCTGTTCTCGTTTAATATCAGCACCAGGCACCCACTCCAAAGTCCTGACCACTCAACCACCTGTACAATATGAATAACTACATCCAGTTCAAGTGACAATCACGATGTTTGCAAAGTTCGCTACACCCATCTACAACAAGGGTGAAGATACGTCAGGCCCATCTAGCAGAACTGAGACAGTTACTATCATTTTATCCAGCAGAATATACTGTCCATTAGGAAACTGTTCCCTGAAACATATGCCCCTAACTTACATAATCGTTGTACGTGTTCCAAAATGGGGGTTGACTCATAATCAGTATCAGGTGATGTCTGTACATTAATTGTTGCTGACATCACAGAATGACTCAGACATTGCTGAGAGTAAAAATCCATAGCTGTCCATATGTGCACAGCAACCACCTCCAACAATGTGCTATCTTCATCCAGCTGGCAATCTGATACATCAACAAATAGCTAACTGGATCCATCAGCAACCTCCACCTTTACTCCTTTTCAGTGATTCCATTGTCCATAACTTGTGATGTGCTGTTAGATCATCCAGTTGAGTTATTCATTTAGAACAGGAACTTAAAGATATTAATGTATGAGGGTCATTCAATAAGTAATGCCCAACTTCTTTTTTTTTTTTTTTGAAAAAAAAAAATCCATTAATATACATAGACAAACATCCTTGTTGGTGCTTCACATTTGATGTTTGTTCTGTGTACTGGCAAAGTTTTGAACTGTTCTGACAGATGGCAGAGTTTTAGTACAATGTCAAAATGGCATCTACATATGACTCACATTACAAGCAGCATGCTGTTATTGAATTCTTGTGTTCAGAAAAACAAACCACAGTGAACATCCATAAACATTTGTGTACAATGTATGGCGATGCTGCACTTGATAGGAGTGCAGTTAGGTGATGGATAAAGTAAGTTACAGCCTTAGGAAATGTAGAAACAGAGCTCCATGATCGGCCACACTCAGGACATCATGCCACAGCCACTGCTCCAGACATGCTGAATCATGCAGATGCCATTATTCATGTCGACCGGTGTATCACAACTCAACAATTGGCTCTACACTTACCAGTCAGAATTGGAAATGCATCTGCAATGATTGAGACTCTCAGATATTCAAGGAGGTGCTCACGATGGGTTCCACAAATGCTTGCAGCGGACCACAAGATTCAAACAAAGGCCATTTCATCTAAGTTGTTGGAGTGTTTTGAGACTGATGGAGAGGCCTTTCTGTCATGGATTGTTATGAGGGATGGAAGCTGGGTGCACCACTTTGCACCGGAAACAAAATGGCAATTCATGGAGTGGTATAATCCTCATTCGCCACAAAAGAAGAAATTCAAGACAACTCCTTCTGCTGGAAAAGTCGTGGTGACAGTCTTCTGGGAATGTGGTAGCATCATTCTTGTGGATGTGATGCCAAGAGGGTCAACTATCAATTCAGAGGTGTACGTGAAGACTGAATAAACTCAAGAACCATTTCCATGTTCTATCAGACAAGAATTCTGCAGAAATCTTGCTCCGACACGATAATGGACACCCACACACAAGTCTGAGAATCCATCATTGCCTCATCCACCCTACATTCCAGACCTGGCACCCTCTGACTTCCATCTCTTAGGGCTGCTTAAAGACTCTCCACAGAGAACACACTTTGAAGATGGCAAGAGTGTCAGTCAGGCAGCAAAAATATGGCTATGCCTACAGGACAAGATGTTGGGTTGTTTTTGGGGAAGGAGACCAGACAGCGAGGTCATCGGTCTCATCGGATTAGGGAAGGATGGAGAAGGAAGTCGGCCGTGCCCTTTCAGAGGAACCATCCCGGCATTTGCCTGGACCGATTTAGGGAAATCACAGAAAACCTAAATCTGGATGGCCGGACGCAGGATTGAACCGTCGTCCTCCCGAATGCAAGTCCAGTGTCTAATCACTGCGCCACCTCGCTCGGTACAGGACAAGAGCTTTTACCAACAGGGAATACATGCTCTTCCACAACATTGGCATATGACCACAGAACCTGATGGAGACCACATAGAAAAATAGGATACGGACAAGACATGTTGATGTATATTGTCACAAAATTTCTGATGCTTAACAATAAATATGTTCTGAGAAAAAAAAATTGGGGCATTACTTATTGATGGACCCTCATATGCGTAATGAACAGCAGCACTCCAACTCATTCTAGTGTGGCACATGGAATATATTGAGTCACCGAACTCTCAATCTGTAGTTTTAGCATCCTTCCCTCAATCCCGTGGAGGGACATGTCAATCTATGTGAAAGTAATCACTTTTCAATAGACATGTTTCTCCCACATCATCACCAAACTGAGTATCCATCATGAGGAGACTTCAATATGTCTAATTGGCATGCTTTCAACACTATCCTACAATCCTAAGCTAATGAGCAATGGAATATCAAGGATATACTGAAGGATAAACTACCACAATACTAACAGCAGCAGAACTGATGATCTCCCTTTCCATGGGAGCACCTTATCAGAGACCATTCCCATGGTGAACATAGGAAATCAGTAAGGTATTCAAGGCGTGCAGGCAGGTGCACTGTAGAGAGCCTGTATAGGGAGAGAGTGGCCAATTGGCCTGTAGCCACCATGTTTTTACCAGATTGCGTACCGGACGCGCAATTAGGTAGCGACGCAAGCAGGGAGCTAGCCGCTTCATGAGTAAAGTAAGGCATGTGTTTGATGTATGAGACCAAAGCAGATCTTCTAGCTTAATACTTGGTACAGGATTGAAACAAATGCCATTCGTCTATGTTTATATAAGCCTAATAAATATGTGAGCAAATGGAAGTATCGTGACGCAGTGTATATGTCTGCTGAATTTCAACAGCTGTATTTTATGATGCTATATAAACATTGACAACTCATTAAGGAGAAAAAGAAGTTTCAGTTAATGTATCTCAGAGTACATGATGCTATTTCAGATTTTTCCGTGTGGGTATTCATCGCTGAAATTGGTAAACTCTTGTCTCTTTCCATCCCCACATAATGCATTTTAAGTGTGTGTTGATCTTATAACATTTTCTTATGCTGGCAAAACATGTCATTCTGTACACACTTTTAGGAACTCTACACCACAGAAAATTGGAAAAATATCAATACTTAAGTACTCTACTGAAACAGCAGAAAGTAATTCAAAATGAATATCCACACGATAATTATAATTTATAGGAATGTGAGGAGCCAAGACTACAGAGCCAAGTGCGAGTCACCAGTCAGAAGTATGTAGATTTAGGGTTTGTGTATACATGTTAGAACACATTGTGTAGCATGAATATAGGCTCTATAGTACACCAATGATGTATGTGCCATCTATCAGTGGAAAATGTTTGCCTACATAAGGCTCAGTTACTGGGCACGCTATCTCATAAAATACCCAAAAAAGGGTTTTTGCAAAAGATATGTTGCTAACATAGTGACCCATGCCTCTTCTTCATAGGTGTGGGCCAATTTGCATTGCAGATACAGTTGTCAGTTCTTAACCATTATTCTTGATATTCTTTTAGATGGTCATGTTCATACTGACTCCACTGTTACTGTAGAACTGGCAACTACCCCTCCACCTTCTGCCTGCATGAAAGATGTTTAGAGGATAACAACGTGTCTTTCACTACACCACACCTGGAACCATATAGTGCTCCTTTCAGTGAGTGGGACTCCTCAACACTATGGCCTTTGGACACAACATGATTCTGGGATCCGAAAGATCCCACAATCAAATGCTGCAAGTCCTAAACACCTATCTGTGGATTACGGACACCACATTTTTGCAGTATTTAATCATGTCTGTAGTGAGTGTGAGTTTTGAACCCAGTGCAGGCAAAGAACAATGGTCTCACTATTGAAATTGGGCAGAACCCACATTAAATGGTTAACCTCAGACCCATCAGCCTTACGAATTTTCCATGTAAGCTGCTCAAATGAATGGTGAGCTGGCAACCTTGTTGATGTCTTGATGTGAGAGGTATTTAGTTAGTAAAAACAAATTACACAGCAGATTCACATGTTAAACTATGTCATTTCTAAGATTTACCCAAACTAAGGAATACAATCAACAAAAACTATTACAGTTAGTTATATGTTCCATAGATCTTTGAACAGTTCTTTTAGCAAAATGATGTGCAATAAGTCAGTTTACAGAATATGTATTCATGATAAGTGTTGACATTAATGAAGATACTGCTTTTTAGTCCTTCTCACTTAAAAACTGGTTTCTTTTATACAAGCTGCAAGATTTTAAACAAAATATTTCCATGGAATAGAAGGAGTTGTCCAGGGGAAACGATCTTAGGCTAAATTTAAAACTTACTTTTACACAAAGGAATTAAAGACACTGACTGTGGGTGGGCATAGATTTAAATCAATGAGAAAGGTTGAAAACTTGTGCCAGACCAGGATTCGAACCTAAGTCTCCTGCTTACTAGGCAGATGTGTTGACTACTGCACCACCTGGACATATTGGTCATTGCAACTGCACAGATTACCCTAGCATGCCTCCCATCAGACCCAAATTCTCAACCTATCCACACACTAAGAACGTAGTGCCCCTTGCTCATTATTCTTGTTAATCACAGCATTTCACTGATTCCCTTAAGAGTTTGGGCCGGGAGTGCATCCACACTGAAGACACCATTGACTGTTCTTGTCATAATTATATATATGTGGCGTCTGTTCTTTTGGACATGTCATGGCCTAAAATACCCCCATGTGCACTCAGCAAGTATTCTGCTACTTGAGTAGCTGCTTCCATTGTGTAGTGCACACCTGACCTATCAAGGGTTGTCCTACAGTTCTCCAGATGGTTGTGACAGTTTTGACTACAGATTTCTGGACCAGCACTGAGTCAACAAAGCCTTTGGTTGAGACACTCCCCACGTCTACATGCCAAAGGACTGTCATTGGCTCTGCTAGCCATCTGTATGAACTGAGTATGACCTCAGAACCCAAGCGACAGGTTTTGTTGGTGCTGGTATGAGCCAGAAATTGCAGATGGCTGCACTCTGCATGGCTGATAGCTGCAGGCAAGGTTTCCACCACATCCTGGATGAGGCACCCTTGCAGATGTACCAAGAACACATTGGCTTTCTTTGAGGCCCTGAATGCTATCTGCTTAACAGACTCCATAATACTCTTAACATTGGAGCTTCCGGTTACTAGTAAACCCTTTCCCTGTGTGCCTGCTCGGACCATGTTGAAGAAGCTGCCACCTGTCAACTCACAGAGTGAATGGTTGAAACCAGACTGCCAGCCTCTGCATTGGCCCTCTGCTTTAAGTTATGTGAATGCATTACCACCCACCACTCATCCTGCTGTGAGATCAAATTAACTGTGTTGGGTACACTGGAAGGTTCCTCGGCAACAGAAGCTATGGGCAAAACAAGCAACACATGAGGTGTCTCATGCAATATGCCAGATTCTCTGGCACTGTTATACCCCAAGACAGCAACCTGAATATGACTGACCACAGACAAAAGCATATTAAGCTGTTTGCAAACTGCTGTCAGTTCCTCCTCCATCTGCACACAGCACGCACACATCCTACTCATCTCATTGTTGTTAACTTAAGATTTGTTTATAAAAGCACAAACAGAAACCTAGATAGACAACTTGTTAATCTCATGAGATGCCTAGATATGAATCTTGCTAAATCCTGATGTGTCACCAATGGAGGCTGATGCCTTATGAGCTGAAGTTGGCTGTTCAGCAGAAATGACAACTGTACTACAGACTGCCTGACAACATTTTACAGTTGCAAACATGTGAGAACAAACCTCTTAAATAGAGGAAAGTTGTCACCTCAACACTGGAATTAATCAAGAAAGGCCAGCACATTGAGGCAATGTGCCAGAAATGAGTATGCTGAAAGATATTCAAAAGACTTGTGAATATCATATCAGTGACAGTCATGGAATGCTATCAGGGCTTTGCAGCAATAATATGGCTTATAATAAGAGAAGAATGTGGGAGTTTGATGATATTCTTCTTGAAATAAAAATGCCACCTCAGAGCTGGGTTTGAAGTTTTACGCTTCTACTTCCAGCAATCTGGGTTCAATACTAACAGGTACCACAATCATTTGCTTTGATTTCTACAAGGCAGACCAACACTGAGGATTAAAGTTGGAAACCCTGGGATTATATCCAAATATCAAACACCCAAGGTTCTTGATGGAACAAATTCGACCAAATCCTTCACTAATTTGGTTACTGTGCAGAAAAAAGTACATTTGGAGAAAGGAGGATACCACACTGATATTTTTTCATTGTTGATGCCCTCAGCATGCACTGTTGTACAGAAAGAAGAGTGTTTGATGACTATTATGTTTCAAGACATCAAGACTTACCAAGAACCTGAAGCTGACTCTGTTCCCTTGGCTGAGCAGTCAGAGTGTCAGTCTGCTACACAACAGGCCTGACTTCGATTCCTGACTGGGTCAGAGATTTTCTCCACTTGGGGACTGGGTGTTGCGTCCTCATCCTCATTAACTCACAAGATGCCCAATGTGGCAACTAGGTGGCCAAAGTTCCCCAGATGGGGACACTCGGCCATCAATGGAATATGATCATTTCATTTTCACCTGAAATGTACATAACTCTGCTAATTTGGTGTAGTCAAACATCATACTCTGGTTGTATTTGTTCTCCAATGTTCCATGGTAAATTGTTGTTGCCACAATGAGGTTTCATTTACTTATTCACCCACGAAAAATCAGGAAATGTGGTGGTCATCTATGGAGTTGAGGCCTCTGCAGATGAAAATTTTCAATGGACACATTTGCCAAGGTGTCAACCTGCACTGATCAGTTTTGAAACATTAGTGTTCTACAGATTGTAACAATAGGTATTTGGTATCATAGAAACTATGTTCAAAGATTCAAAGGCCATTGTGTACAGAGTTGCAAATGGAAAATACACCAAGAAGAGAAGACCTTGTGTTCTGAGAATAATAATCAATTACAGAATACAGCACTTCAAATTTGTTGTTTTTCCAAAAAGCAGCCATTAGACTGATGAAGTTACACAAAGTTGCTACTAACCATATAGTGGAGATGCTGAGTCACAGATAGGCATAACAAAAAGTTTTTCACACCTAAAGCTTTCGGTCCAATGGCCTTTGTCAACAACAGACGCACATAAGCACACGCATCCTCATGCGAATGCAACTCATTCAATCAACTGAAACCACACTACAAGCAGCAGCACCAGGGCATGATAGGAGTGGCGACTGGGTGGTGGAAAGGAGGAGGCTGGGGTGGGGAGGGGGAGGGATAGTATGGTGGGGATGGCGGACAGTGAAGTGCTGCAGATTGGGCGGTGGGCAGGGGAGAGGTGGGAAGGGGGGCCATGGAAGGTAGCAGAAAAGGAGAGAAATAGAGAGAAATAAACAAGAAAATAAAAAAAAGGTACTGGGTTTGGTGATGGAATGACAGCTGTGTAGTGCTGGAATGGGAACAGGGAAGGGGCTGGATGAGTGAGGACAGTGACTAACAAAGGTTGAGACCAGGAGGGTTGTGCAGGTGGGAGCTTTTCCTGCAGTACATCCCACAAGGCCATATTTCAGAAAATCTGGTGTTGGTGGGAAGGAACCATATGTCTCAGGCTGTGAAGCAGTCATTGAAATGAAGGATATAATGTTTGGCAGAGTGTTCAGCAACAGGGTGGTCCACTTGTTTCTTGGCCACAGTTTGCCGGTGGCCATTCATGTAGACAGGCAGCTTGTTGGTTGTCATGCCTACATAGAATGCATCACAGTGGTTGCAGATTACCTTGTAGACCACAGGACTGGTTTCACAGGTAGCCTTGCCTTTGATGGGATGGTGATGTTAGTGACCAGACAGGAGTAAGTGGTTATGGGAGGATTTATGGGACAGGTCTTGCATCTTTGTCTATTATAGGGGTATGAACCATGAAGCAAGGGATTGGGAGCACGGGTTGTGTAAAGATTGACGAGTATATTGTGTAGGTTCGATGGACAGAGGAGTACCACTGTGGGAGGGGTGGGAAGGATAGTGGGCAGGACATTTCTCATTTCAGGGCACGATGAGAGGTAATCTAAACCCTGGCGGAGAATGTAATTAAGTTCTGCCCCACAGAAATAACAGTCCTTTCCAATGGTCTCACCTTTTGCCCCACTCCAAAATTCAATCATGCAGGACTTGTCAAAGACCTTCTGTTCTTCTCCCGGTCCCTACAGTGGAACCCTTTTTTGCCACCAACCCTATCAAACAGACTCAACCAAAGACCAATATTGAACCTTGCCTAACTCAGTTCATTCTTCCATCGAACCTTGATCCACCCCCACTGTCCCCAAACCACCCCTGTTAACTTTCCTAAGTTTCTCAGACTCAAACCTTGCCTCACCATCATTCCCCAAATCCCTCAACATGCAGACTAACCTTACATCCACAGAAAGAACTGCAGTCCACCATCTAAAAACTGGTCCTGACATTATAATCCTACCTGCGGACAAAGGCTCCACAACTGTTGCTCTGAACTACAAGGACTACCTGGCGGAAGGACTCCGCCAGCTGTCAGATACTTCAACCTACAAACCTTGCCACAGTGACCCCACTCCAGTAATCCAGCAGGATCTCCAGTGACTACTCAAATCCTTAGGCCCATACCAGAACCTCTACCCCGGAATCCATCTCTTTACTCACCCCTACCATTCCCTGCACTCATACTTTCTACATGCTTCCTGAAGTCAATAAACTTAACCACCCAGGACACCCCATTGTGGTCAGTTATCATGCCCCCACTGAGAGAATCTCTGCTCTCATAGATCAACACCTTCAATCTATTACCTGGAACCTACCCTCCTATATAAAAGATAACAACCATTTCCTCCACCAACTCTACACAGTTCTTGTCCATTTACTACATGGTGCCCTGCTCATCACTATTGATGCCACCTCCCTGTACACTAACATTCCTAATACCCATGGCCTAACCACTTTGGAGCACTACCTTTCCCAACACTCGATTTCCAAACCAACCACCTCATTCCTAGTCACCATGACCAACTATATCCTCACCCACAATTACTTCTGCTTTGAAGGCATTAACTACAAATAAATTCAGGGTTCATCTATGGGAACCCACATGGCACCATCCTAGGCCAACCTATTCATGGGCCATCTAGAGGACTCCTTCCTAAACAACCAGAATCCCAAATCCCCCACCTGGTTCAGATTCACTGATGACATTTTTGCTATCTGGATCGAAGGTGAGGACACCCTATCCACATTCCTCCAGAACCTCAACAACTTCTCCCCAGTTTGCTTCGCCTGGTCCTGCTCAACCCATTAAGCCACCTTCCTAGATGTTGACCTCCACCTCGAAGATGGCTACATGAGTACCTCTGTCCATATGAAAGTTACTAACCACCAGCAATACCACCACTTTGACAGCTGTCACCCATTCCATACCAAGAAGTCCCGTCCATACGGCCTAGTGATCCATGGTCACTGAACCTGCAGTGATGAGCAGTCCCTCTCAAGATATACCAAGGGTCTCACTGAAACCTTCACTGATTGTAATTATCCTCCCAATCTTGTACAAAAACAAATCTCCCATCCCTTATCTTTCCAGTCTCCCGCCACCTCCCAAAAGTCTCACTGTCCAGCCACAGAGTAGTGTTCCCTCGTAACTCAGTAACACCCAGGACTGGAGCAACTGAATTACATTCTCCGCCAGGGTTTAGAATACCTCTCATTGTGCCCTGAAATGAGGAATGTCCTGTCCACTATCCTTCCCACCCCTCCCACAGTGGTACTCCGCTGTCCATCAAACCTACACAATATACTCATCAATCTTTACACAACCCGGGCTCCCAATCCCTTACCTCATGGTTCATAACACTGTAATAGACAAAGATGCAAGATCTGTCCCATACATCCTCCCATAACCACTTACTCCACTCTGGTCACTAACATCACCATCCCATCAAAGGCAAGGCTACCTGTGAAACCAGTCCTGTGGTCTACAAGGTAATCTGCAACCACTGTGATGCATTCTATGTAGGCATGACAACCAACAAGCTGCCTGTCTGCATGAATGGCCTCTGGCAAACTGTGGCCAAGAAAGAAGTGGACCACCCTGTTGCTGAACATTCTGCCAAACATGATATCCTTCATTTCAATGACTGCTTAACAGCCTGAGCCATATGGTTCCTTCCCACCAACACCAGAATTTCTGAAATTCGCAGGTGGGAACTTTCCCTGCAGTACATCCCACAAGGCCATAACCCTCCTGGTCTCAGTCTTCATTAGTCACTGTCCTCACTCATCCAGCCCCTTCCCTGCTCCCATTCCAGCACTACACAGCTATCATTCCACCACCACGCCCAGTATTTTTTTAAATTTTTTTGTTTATTTCTCTCCTTTTCTGCTACCTTCCCCACCCCCTCTTCCCGCCTCTCCTCTGCCCACCACCCAATCTGCAGCACTTCACTGTCCGCCATCCCCACCATACTATCCCCCTCCTCCCCACTGCAGCCTCCTCTTTTCCGCCACCCAGTCACCATTCTCGTCATGCTCTGGTGCTGCTGCTCGCAGTGTGGTTTCAGTTGCCTGAGACTGAATTCATGTGTGTGAGTTGCATTTGCACAAGTGTGTGTATGCGTATGTGTGTCCTTTGTTGACAATGGCCATTGGCCGAAAGCTTTAAGTGTGAAAATCTTTTTGTTGTGCCTATCTGTGACTCAGCATCTCCACTATATGGTCAGTAGCAACTTTACTTCTCATAATATTGTTACATTCCATTCTCAATTTTCCGTTGTTTGAAGTTACACAAGTTCATGCAACAGTGATAGCTTTGGGCAATTGTCTACTATTGATGGCACAATCTCCCACTGTCGTCAACAAGACTAGTTCTAGTCAAAAGTTCAGATGATGAATAGTGCTTCACGGTCAAACTCGTGTGCAGAAAGGTTCTCAACCTTACAAAAAGTCTCTATGCCAGCAATAACCACAGCTACCACAAGTAGAAAAATAGCTTTCAGTGACCAGTTTCCATAAACATTTCAGTGACCAGTTTCCATAAACAGCCACTACTCTTCTCTTAGGGTATATGCATAGAGACAGTTGAACCAGTCCAGATGGGTCAGCTCAGTGCCACTGATGAAGAATCCTGCTATACTACCACTACTGACAAAGGAATCTATTATTCAACCACCAGTAGATCCTGACTAGATTAAGGAACAATGTCAGTAATCATTCACCATTTTACATCGATTTTTGAATGGATTCAAGTTTCGAGTGGACACAAGGTAGACCAGATGAAATACTGTGCCTAGCTGTGACTAGAGGTCATCCTACCATCATTTAGCACTCATGTTGCATGTATTGATCTGAATAATGTATAATCGAGAAGGTATTGGAGTTGATGCTGAGAGACAGTGTTACCCACTTGTCAGAGGACCTATGTTTCTCCCCTGTGCTCTTCACGGAGAAAGAAGTTGGCACATGGCATCTCTGCTTCCTAAAAGGACTTCAAATTGCACACTTTGGACTAACTGAAAGGAACAATTAGTTTCAGTGGTTAAGTGCCTCCCTACAGGTCCAAAAATGTTTGGTTTTGAGCCTCAGTCAGTCCTAAAATTTTTATCTATAAGTTATCACCTCTTTCACCATTGATAATGTCAGTTTATAACTCATTTTTCACATTAACAGTCACAGGAGAATTCAGACTAATATGTGCTATAAAAAAAATTATGACAAATGAGCTGGGGTAGTGAACAAGCACTTCCATTCGATTCTATGGTCAGTGATACTGAAGTATTTTCATGATGCTCCAACATTAAGTCATCTGGAATTTGCAAAATCCCTTCATAGAAATGGAAGCAGGTATCATTGGCCATTCCTGCAGTTGTTCAATTTCACCAGTTGGAAGTCGACCCCATGGAGAGATTTCCAGAGTTCACATATGGAAATAGATTGATAGTTGTCAGATGGTACACCCTTTGTGACAGCACAGCAGTTTGGGTCATCAGCACACACAAAGTTCCAGAAATCAGCAGATGTATTGTGGATGACATCATTTAAAAGTATGGAACACCACATGTAATGATTTATTGTTATGAAAAAGCATTAATTTGTCAAGGCTGGTACCAGGCACAATTTATTGATGCATCATCATCCACAGGATGATAACTGCCTACTGTCTGCAGATGAATGGCCTCACAGAACATTTTAATTTTACTGGTGTTAAACAGGGAGACTCACAAACAATGCTGCCTGTTGTGTCAGTCAAATACCACACAGCAAAACGTGATATTTTAGGCTTCAGGTCATTTTTTATGACTGAATTGGTTATCAATCACTGTAAACAGTAACAAACCACAAAATATGCAATTCATAGCATGCTAAAGTGGTACACTGACAAAACTCGTTGTAGAAAAAGCAGATGACAGGCTGAGATTCAGTGGCAGGTTGCCAAGGAAATGTAATTCATCCACTGAAAAGTACAATACAAATCCCTTATTCAACATAGTCATGAATATTGTTCATTAATGAAGTAGCATTACAAGGTAGAATTAACAGAGGGGATATAGAAGACCCAAAGAAATAGTATACACTTAATTACAGATTCATTTAGAATGTACGAGACTACCAAAAAACTGCTGATCAAAATCCAGTGGCAGATGTTACAAGTTAGGTGTTGCACATCAGGGAGTTTTTGTCTTAAAACTTTAAAGAGCTTACATTCAAAAAGTCTGTGTAACATATTGCTTCCTTCTATGTATTCACTCACCTGGAGCCATCCTGACAATTGTTCTTTCTTCACACCATTTGTAAATAAAGTAGAAAGGGCAGAGTTGATTGTTGTACTACAATAATTCTCCAGTGCACACTGTAAGGTTGTTTGCAGCGTATAGATGTAGATGTAAATTTACATGCTGCTAATCTTAAGTGACATGCTTTATGTGAACTGGGAAACTTAACAGTGGTTTAATTTTGATTCATTAAAGTAAAATTGTTTTCTGTGAATTGCTGATATGACAAAAAACCTTTCACATTTTGTAACTATTACTTAATGTTTTTACTATTGCTGTTTTTAGTGAGAGAGATCTGTTTATCTGATCTTAGTTTCAGAAGAACTCCACTTGGGAGCTATTTAAGATTATGAAACATAAATAAACATTCTTAATTTACTTGTTAAACTAATGAATATTTTAAAATTTCTAAAGTGCTGGAATCCTGACAATTTCAGAACTAAGCAGCACACAGAAAGAAATACAAGAGCTTGCTAGAAAATTTACCAGAGAAGAGATTATTCCAGTGGCTGCAGAGTATGACAAGTCAATGAAATACCCTTTTGAAATATTTAAAAAGGCCTGGTCACTTGGATTAGCAAATACACACATCCCTGCATCATGTGGTAAGTAGTAACAAGAAGTTTTTCACTTCTGTTCATATGAAGTTTCTTCATTTACATGGTTTCCTTAGCTGCAATGTAAGTTCAGTAGTAAAAACTACAAGATGAAAGTGACAAAGTTTTACTAATAGAACATACATATTTGCAAATTAATATTTGTGTTAGCAACTGGTATTGATTTATTGTGTTTAAACGACCACATACAGCATCCTGATTCCTCTTAGTTTCAATTGTAGAAATGGAAAAGGGATGACAGATGCAGCTAAACTGTGGAAACACATGACTGATAGTAAATTTGGTTCTGTGATGAATGACTCATTCCTTCAACTTAAAGTGATAATAAAAAGGTCAGGGGACTAGAAAAGAGAGTAAGGGGAGGAGGAGGAGGAGGAGGAGGAGGAGGAGGAGGTGGTGGTGGTGGGGGGGGGGGGGGGGGGAACCCAGCTTATCAACAGAGGAAAAATTAAGTGAAAAAATTTAATCTATTGTAATTTGAGTGAATGAAAGTTTAGTAGTCAGGAGAGCCAACTGAAGCATTAAAGACAGTTTCAAGTAAGTCAAGAATTGGAAGATAATAGGAAACCTGAAAGCTTCCCTATGTGTAAAATGTTGATGTCAAAATCATGTGAAGCTGATGATGGCATTTACAAAAATAATGCTAGTAATTAAGAAAATGTCTTTGAGAGTAATAAATACAGCAATAGGCATACTTTGTCTACACTTTTTTGTGATGTTAACTAAACTGTTAATATACAATGTACTATCAGTGAAATCTATCACAAGATCATTGATGCTATCCCCTATGAGAGGAACAGACTCACAGTCTGGTTGACTGACTGCATATGCTCGGAGTTACAGCAACATACTTAGGCATCTGATACACTATGAGGGACTGCTGTATGATGGCAACTGGGGGCACCCCAACCTCAGCATAGATGCTAAGTTATTTGCTGTTCCTTTATCATCTGCATAGTAAATTGCTACTCGCCTTGCTATGAAACTGATTTTAATTTAGTGCCTACATGAAGTTAAACAATTTGAGACCCATGCAAAGCATAATGGAGAGGCACTTGGTGTGGCCCAACTAACCTTAACCTAGAGTGGAAGATTTATGCCACCTTACTGAAGAGGCCAACAACTATTTTAGATCTGCCGAGGTACATGAAGAACTGCTCTCTTGGACATGTTCTGAACTCAAAGTTTTACAAAATGTTGAGTGACAGCTATAATTATACAGCTCTATTAACAGATGGATACAAACATGATGATTTACTCCCTTGATCTATGATTTTGTGCAAGAGTTGCTTCAAAATTTATTTCCTAAACAAATTTATTGTGGTTTATGCAGATTTATAAGTGATGGTGATGAAACTAGAGCAGATGACATACACATGCTGAGAAGATCCTCATTTACTCTGACTCCCCGAGAGTCCTTCAATCTATACACTGCATGTACCCAGACAATGAGCAAGTCGAAAATACCCAGGACACCTTTCTCCATATACAAAGACCAGGGAAGGAAAGCTCATTTTGATGGATGCCAGGGCACATGGGAATGTGAACCAACAGATATGGCTTATAAGCAAGCAATTAATCATCTCACTTTAGAGGTGCAGTCACTCATCAATGGAAAGAAGAGTGGCTGGAATTGATGAATAATAAACTGCCACCAATGGAGATTATTATTCAGTCATGTGCACATTATTCTAGCTACTCCAGTGAGATGCGGACCTTGTGTATGGATAAGTCATAATCACATGATGAATGTCTTCTTGCTCCAAACAACAGGATTCTCTAATGTGATGTGCTTGTGATATACAAATTTTGGTGTACCACTCCCTGCAAAATTCTATGTCATCTCACACCATTGGTCAGAAACTAACAGCAGCTGGACTAGGGAATTACCATCCCTTGCATAGGTTGTTCGTAACACCACAGCACAAGAGACTGTATTTGAAGCTGTGCTGTGACCAGGAAGTGTGGACTGCTTATGAATAGCATCACATTGTGTTCAGTGATGAATCACCACTCTGCACTACCTCAGGTGGCCATTATTGACAAGTACAGCGGTGGTCTGGGAGAGGTCCCATTCTTCCAGTGTTCTGGAGAAACACAGCAGCATTACTTGTGGCATCGTCAAGTGTGGTGGGATTGAGTATAATTTCAGGTCATGGCTAGTTGTGACTGAAGGAAATCTGATAGCAAAATGATATGTCATGGACAGCCTGCATCCTCGTGTGTTATCTATCATGCACTAGTAACGTGGTGCCATTTTTCAACAGGACATTGTTTGTCCACACATGGGATGTATCTCTATGGCCTGTCTGCATGATATTGAGGTACTCCTGTGGTCAGCAAGATCCACAAATTTGCACCTAATAGAACATGTGTGGGACCAGCTCAGACATAAGTTCGGTTGCAGTGTCACTATTAAGGATATTGTATTGATGATCAGTTATAACAGTTGAGGATCAGCTTGCCTCAGGAGAGGATATAATAGCTTTATGCCACTGTAACCAATGAAATAAGTGCACTCCCCCAGGCCAGTGTGGTACAAAGTAGTATCAGCCACTTAGCATCAAATTTACAAATAACTTTGTCATACTGATATTTTGTAATTGCTGCAACATCACATACCCTCTCAACAAGTGAAGTTTCATTTTTTTGTATCCTTGCCAGTGGACACTAGCATGCCAGCTGCTCTGCATCCATATCAATCGCAGTGGAATAGTACAGAAGACTGTAATGGAGGGTGAATATCAAGTGCGGCAAGGACAGAGCCAGTGACCCAGGTGTTTACCTGATGGTCTGTGGGCATTGAAATTAGCAGAACTGTTGAGTTAATCCTACTGCCACCAAGCCTTTGCCTTGCACAGTGCTCTGTTTCTTTGTGCTCAGATGTCAGTCACTTGTGTTAATCACATGTTGTGTTGTCTTCCATACTTGTTCTCTATGTGGTGTTCAGACTCTTTGCTCCCCCATAGATTTACTCGCACATCAGGATTCATTTTCTCTTCAGGAATGTAGTTTCCTAGAGTGCAATCAACCCTCTATCAGCCTGTATAGTTACATTTGTGCCAACAGTGACTACTTCACAGCATTGTCACACCTACACCCATACTTTCATGGCAATGTCTGATGTTCTTGCACATGTGACGCTCTTCTTTTTTTCATAGTGTTAAACTGTGGCCACCATGAACCTGGCATTTTTTCAGTGACGAAAAGAGCAGTTGCACCTCCAAGAGCAGCAACAAAAGCTGCAGCTGGAACAGATGTAGGAACTGCTCAATAGAAATATGGAATTTCTTCACACTCACAAGACACTGATAGGCGAGGCATCGACAGAAAAGCTTTCCTCCCTGTGCCTCTGACACTAGTCGCTGTCTTTGATGAGTTGACAGAAATATGGAACAATTACCTGGGCCATTTCTTGTTGCACTGCCAGGTATGGCGTATCATCAATCCAACTGATAAGGTTTGTTTATTATTGTCCAGCAGTGCATGATTATACAAGGCAGTACAGAATTTGAAACCCACCTACTGACCCTGGGAAACTTAACTTTCAGGAACCTTGTCAGTTGCTCAAGCAGTACTTTAGTCCTCAAACCCATAGTGTGGCAGCATGGTTACTGTTTAACCAGCACCACAAGTGCCTTGGGCATGTGTATGCAGCTAAAATTTTTTTCAATGAAATTCCTGCAGTGGTCATAATCAATTGCAAGTGCCAGTTTTCGTGATCTAATATGCGTGGTTTGCTACAAAATTATTGCCAATGCATGAAATCTTCAGCAATGTTAATGACATTTCTTTTCCAAGTGAGATTCACACAAAGAAACATCACAGTGGCAAACCTGCCTGTGCATGATGTTTGTGGTGTTCGGAATTCCTATGTTCGAAGTATTTCTACAATTGGTATCATCCAAGGGAATGCACCAAATCTTCCTGAAAAAAAAATGTAAGAATAAAATATAAGAATTCAGAACTGATATAAAAATGAAATATAAGACTACAAGAATTTAAAAGGATTGTAACTGGTTAAAGTAACATACATACATACATAGATACATACATACATTTATTATACAATATACATATGTATGCCACTTGTTGTGAAACTGATTTATAATTTTACTGTTAATATAACACCTTTGTATCCTATAATTTGATGATAAACATTTGTGTTGCAACATTCTACAAACATGGGTAGATAAATGAAAAAAAAAAATGAAATTAATAATAATAACCGGGTTTCAAACATGGGACATCGAAGTGAGAGGCTGTGACCTGCAGTGCTAGCCATTGTGCCACCAGTTGTGCTAAGATAGTCATGCTTTAAGAGTTGTCTAAATAATGTCAAAAACTTTGATGGTTATTTCTTCAGAAATGCTTGAGTATCTATGGATAAGCCAAGACATGTGTTCACTTATTTTGGCTTCTGTTTTACTGAGCAAAGTTCCTGGGAAATCAGGTTATGGCACTTGCCATGTTTTCCTTGTCAGAGGTGGAAACAGGGGAATTGAACTTGTCTGCCTCTTCTTTAGCCAAAATTTCTAAGACTGCTGAATCACATGAATTTATGGCAGCAGCAAGGGACATGCTTTCCATCAACTGGTAGGTAGCTATGTTAAACATGCATGGTAAACAGTCTCTAGTGTCCTGTGGGGTGAGCCACACAAATACTGTTGGTGAGTCAAGTGGAGTAACGCTCCAATGCTGCCTGTCTTCACCTGCATTGCGCTCAGTGGATGTGCATAAACTGAAGTGTATCATAATCCCTGCTCATGATATTCTTCTGGTTCTTTGTGACACTCCACTTCCACAAATGTTTCTGCTCAATGGGCAAGCTAGTGGTCCTACCCCAGTTGTCACTTGGTGCACGTTGCCAGGAATACCTGCACGTAGAGGCCACGTCTGGGGTCTGCCGCAAAATAGGCTATTTGGCCACAGTTTGTGAGAGTTGGCATGCCACGAGACGTTAATAGGAATCCCTAGTGTTTTTCCTGGACTTGTAAATTGTATCTGATGCATCAAAAAAACCACCCCAGCATATTATGCTATTGCTGATAGTGGATGGACAACTGATTAAGTTTCAGGTAGACAAAGGATTGATAGTCAGCCTAGTTAACTTAGCAGCCATTGCAACATGGGGCAGCCCAAGGGTCTCTGTTTATCAAAAGACCCATCTTGACTTAGATATGTAGTGTATTCCTTTGAAGGACACTCCTCCATCTCTGCACATTATGAGAATGTGGAATGGCAACTTACATTGTCAGTGGTAAATTCAACATTATTACTAATTACTTTTGGGTTAGATGCTTTTGTTATTTTTGGCCTCCAGATAGTTGAAACAGCATGCTTACTGCTTCAATTGGTCCCCTTTCAAGATTTGTATTCCTTTCTGCGATTGTACCTTGGGTCAGGCAGAACATTTTGAGGCATGTCTCCCTTAAGCCATTGGTGGTACCCATATTTTGTCATCTGTGCCCCATTCCCTTCACCATGCATGACAAGGTTGAGGGCAAGTTGCAACATTGGCAGGACCTTGGCATCATTTTTGCTGTTTTGACAAATCAGTGAGCCACCCCTTTGGAGGTGATTCAGAAGCCAGATGGTGCTGTGTCCCTTTGCGGTAGTTTTCAGCAGACAGCGAACACACAATGCGTTGTGGATTTGTATCCATTTCTACAGCTGGAGGAATTGGTGCATAAAAAAATACTGGCTCCCTGACAACATCTCCAACTATTGCGATGCATACATGCAGTAGTTTCTTAGTGTTCAACATCCCCCTTGAGTGTTAACAGGTTAATTGCTTGCCTTTTGTAATTTTGTCTGCACTTGGAATTAATCAGAGACATTTGAAGCAGTTGATTCTTGACATTCCTTGTTGTGTAAACTACCTTGATGGCATCTGGGTCTTGGTCACCACACATGAACAGCATGTAGAGAATCTGCAGGAGGTTTTCCAATACCTTCTGGAGAACAACCTTCATTGCAAATTGGAAGAATGTAATGTTTTCTCCAAAAGTACATTTTTTTGGGTCATGCACAGCAAAGAGTGCCTTTCTCCTATGGGCAACAACATCAAAGCCACTATCAACTTGCCAGTGCCCAAGCACCTGCAGCAGCTCCAATCCTTTTTAGGCAGGATTTTGTATTATGTTAAATTCATTCTGCAGGCAACACACATCTGCCATCCTCTTCACCGGCTTCACAATGGGTGTAAAATTTTTCTGATTTACAGATTATCAATGGACTTTTTGATCCCTCAAGCTGTATTTGTGCTCCACACCCTGTCTGGTTACTTTTATTTGGGATAAACCTTTAATCCTGGCCTGTTATGCATCCCTGTATGGCACTGGTGTCGTCTTCTTGCATGGGAACTGGGATGACACAAAGCAGCCCAACACATAATGCATTAAATGTGCTTTCCATCATGCATCATAATTATTCACAGGTGGATAATAAGGTACTGACTATAATTTTTGAAATTAAAAAGTTTCACATTTTCTAGTATGGAGCACTGTTACCTACTCATCTCCCAACCACAAGCCACTGGTTTCCTTATTCAGCGTTTGTCCTAAACTGGTGGATAGGACTCTTATTTGATGGCAGAGGTGGACACACTTCCTCAGTAATTGTTGTTATGACACTCTCAGTACCACTCCACTGTCCACATTGTGAATGTGGATGCAATATTGTAGCTGCCAGCAGGAGAGGATCTGGAGTTTGACTGACAGGAGGTTCTCAGTTTTGCCTTGGATGATGCCTGCAGCAGACATTGCTGGATTTTCCTTTGATGGCGCAGGAGGTCATGGCTGCTGTGGTCACCAACTCACTTTTTCAGAAAATTGTTTCAGCTGTTCAGGTGGGGTGGCCAGAGTGCACTCTTTCTGGAGTGGATTCAGCATGGTGTATATTTTTCCAATATTTGTGCAATTCAACATTGTGGCAAGAATGAGGATCCCCCCTGGACAGAGGAGCAATGGTGTCGAGTGATCTTCCCTACAGCATTGCATCCTCATGTACTCCAGCTGCTGTGTGCATTGCACTGTAGTCCAGTGAAACTGTCAGAAAAAAAGCCTGTACCTTGCAAAAGGTGGGGTAGAGGATTTTATTTTTTTAACTCGTTCATATTGTTGGAAATGTTAGAAAACCAAGTTTTGCCAACAAAATTTCTCTTGGGAAAACTTTCTGCAGTCAAAAAACTTCGAAAATTTCGGACTTTTCTCAGTTTTTTCAAAATATCTCAGTTTCATTTGCTCCTATCGCTTTGACGTCTATTTTCGTTTTTAAAGAGCACAAAATTCTCTACAAATTTGGTTCTTACCATTTTTTTCTACCCCCAGTATCTAAGGTGCTACAGTGCGTCAAAAAAAATACCAATTTTTCAAATTTCGAGCAAAGAATAGTTGGTGACAATTTCCACGATGTAAAGTTCGATAGAAAAGATAAAGTTGTGACTCTCCTTTCTCCGTTCAATTCTGTAAAAGCTGGGAGCACTAAAATTACTCCTATTGATCCTTTAACTCTTTTCCAAAGGATTTGTTTAATGAAACAAAGTGAAGAAGAGTTAAAAGCCTTTCTGAAATATGAACTTGCTCCTTACCCAATGTCCCTATTCTCAGAAAAAGGCATGCGAAAAGGAACAAAATCTTCATTCTACAATGCCTTCATTCCAGTGGAAGATGTGAAGCCAGGTGGACCGAGTAAATTTTTTGTCATTGATGGGGGGGTACCTTATCCACAAAGTGACTTGGACTCAAAATGTTTGCTTCAAGTCAATAGCCCAAACCTATGTTTCTTACCTGCAATGCCGTTTTGGATCTCAATTTGCTATTGTATTTGATGGGTATCCATGTCAGGGAGACAAATGTAGCACAAAGAGTGCTGAGAGGATTCGTAGGTCCAAACAACATTCTTTGGTTGACATTGTGGTTGAATCAGAGATGGTGAACCAAGTCCCTCAGGACAAGTTCTTGTACAACGAACTAAACAAGATGCGTTTGATCACACATCTTAAAATGGAATTTCTGAAGTGTAGCATTGAAGAGCACCAGGCAAAAGAAGATGCTGACGTTATGATTGTAACATCTGCCATTTCAAGAACCAAAGATTTCGGAAGTGTTGTCATTGTAGGAAAAGATGTTGACCTGCTTGTGCTCATGACTGGTTTGGCGCAAGGCATTGAAAACTTATTTTTCTTAAAGCCAGGAAGAGGAAATGCAGAAACCAGTGGTTTTCCACTGCATCTTAAAAGTTTGACAGTCAATATATTCTGTTCACTCACGCCTTTAGCGGATGTGGTACGACATCTGCTTTTTTCGTCAAGGAAAAATTAAGTGCTGCAATATTGTTGCGAAAAATGAACATCTAACCTCAGCGCTTTGCACGTTCAATAAACCACATGCTACCCGTGAAGAAATAATAACTGCAAGAGAACAGGTTTCTATCGCATTGTATAGTTGAGGTGTCAGCAGTTACCACACACTAGACCATTTGCGGTACCAGCTATTTGCCAAGTCTGCCACAAAAAGCAAACTGAATCTTGCACGGTTGCCACCTACACAAGATGCTGCACAACATCATTTGTTGCGGGCTTATCAAGTCCAAAGTTGGATGGAAAACTGGGAACCTCCTGAGAAATGGGGCTGGAATCACAGTGACCACGGTCCAATACCCGTTATAATGAGCCAGGATCCAGCACCTGAAGCACTTCTTCACATTGTTTCATGCTCATGCAAGCTGAACTGTGGTGGAGCATGCTCCTGCAGAAAAGTGGGTTTGAAATGTTCTTCAATTTGCAAGAAATGTATTGGGGTCAACTGTGAAAACGTGCCAAAATTTTTATATGAAGACAGTGAAGAAGATGTTATGGAGGATGTTGAGGAAACCGCTGACGAAACCAACGAACTTGCTGAGGCTGACTCGCTGTTTAAAGAAGAGGTCAATCTGGGATCAACTCTATGTACAGACCCTGAATCCGTAACTCAAGGTATTTCTGGTGACACTGAGGAACCTGGCCCATCAAAACGTTGGAAGTGATGTAACATTGCACATAAGCGCACTTGAGACAGATATGAGCAAGTATTACACACCCAGAACTGTCAACATTTTTTAGTAACTGACAATGCATTTTAACTGTAATAAAGCTACTTATTTTTAACTTCAACTGTGAAGCTTTTACACACAAGAATAATTACCTACCTAATTAGGTTGCCTATTGCAGCTAATAATACGTAGTTGAGTCTCCTGAAACAATTTATTTTGTGTGTGTGTGTGTGTGTGTGTGTGTGTGTGTGTGTGTGTGTGTGTGTGTGTGTGTTTATGTCTCTTAATGATGTATTTTTATATTTATAGTTTTACATATACCAGGGCTGAGGTGGCCCATAGTGAACTTCAGGTAGTGATGTAAGAATCACAATAGTTGGGTGCCCAGCAATCCTCATGTTGCATGCAGAGAAATTGAGTACCTGAAAGTGAGGTGGTAAATTCCAACTTATAACATGATATATAATGTATTTATACTACACAAACAGAAACTGAAAAAATAGTGTTCAAAAATTAGGTATCTTGCCACTATGCTCAAAATTTGAAAAATTGGTATTTTTTGAGGCGCTGTAGCGCCTTAGATATTGGGAGTAGAAAAAATGGCAATAATCGAATTTGTAGAGAATTTTGTGCTCTTTAAAAAAGAAAATAGATTTTAAAGCGATAGGAGCAAATGAAACTGAGATATTTTGAAAAAACTGAAAAAAGTCCGAAATTTTTTAAGTTTTTTGACTGCAGAAAGCTTTCCCAAGCGAAATTTTGTTGGCAAAACACGGTTTTCTAATCTTTCCAACCATATGAACGAGTTGAAAAAATAAACTCTTCTACCCCACCTTTTGCAAGGTATATCTACTATTTGACTGGACTATTGGGTATGGCTCATATAAAGATTTTGGGATGTTGTCACATCTACTGGCCAGTGACTGACTGCTGTATTGAATGTCTTATGTGGGCTTGCATGGTCTGTACACAAACCCAGGCTGCATCACTGTATTAGTTTTCTGCTTGACCAGTCCTGGAGCATCTTTGGGACAGGGTGCACAATGTCTTTTTTGGGAAGCATGTAGTTGTTAGTAGTTGATGCACTGTCAAATTTCCTGTTCATTGCCAAGCTGTCTTCCAACGTGTTTCAATTGTTAACATGTTATCAGCCATTTTTTCTATCAAGGGCTCCCCCAAGACCCTTATATCCAACAACAGTTGGCAATTTGTGTCATGGGAGTCTGAAGACTTTTGCATTTGCAGTGGTATCCAGCATCTGACCACTGCCATGTTTCACCAGGCATCTAACTCACAGGATGAGTGCTTTGTTCATGCGTTTGAGATACAAATGAAGAAGTCTGTGCCTGCCTCATCCTAAAATGATGCACTGTTGAGTTTTCTGGCTGTATACCTAGCAATGCTGGTTAATGGGTGTAGTTCAGGAGAATGTTCACATGGGCAGCAGCTGCTGGGTCTTTTGAAATCATTGCTTCCTGAGTCACATGCCCCAGAGTGTTGTGGCATGTGGCCCACTGTGTTTTCCTCATAGGGCTGCCATTTGGGCTTGGTCTTTCAGCCACCACCACATGTGGCTCCTGGATCTAATGGTGGGTCACAAAGGCTGGCAGCTGTTTGTGGTGGATGTCAGTCAGGAGGAGATGGTATGTCATTCCAGTCAGTCAGGACCAAAACCTGTTGCACCTTCAATGCCACAATCTTCAAGCCAGCCCTATGACAGGGTTGGATGTGTTGTTATTCCAGTGGAGGGCTCATTGTGGCAGAATACTCACTTATGGGTGCTTTGGTTTTTATCTCACACAGTGTATTTCAATGAGGGTGTTAATGACCTGTGTGTCAAGGTTTACCAAAAAGCACAGGCACATTTCAGTTATCTGTTAAAGACGTGGAACTGGGACTGAGCTGCTGGAGGACACAAGTTAGTACTACATTCTCTGACAGTATCAACCACCACCTTACAGTTTTCAGATATGACAACCACTCAAGAATATCTGAAAGAAAATAAAACTCTTCAAAGTAAGCCATCGATAATTTACTTGACAGAAATCTATAAAATATAATTTAGTTTAAAACATTTTCACAACTCTAGTTATACATTACATCAATATATGTTAATAATAATATGAGTGATGGGAATATAGTTTTATTTACATTCTCAAATGTATTAAAGTTGTTAATATTCTGTTTATGTTTCAGGTGGTATGGATATGAGTGTATTTGATGGGTGTCTCATTGTTGAGGAACTGGCTTATGGCTGCACCGGCATCCAAACAGCTATAGAAGCCAATGGACTTGCTGTAAGAACATAACCAGTAATGTTAATATGTTGCCATAGTTTTTAGTATATGCTCATAATATTTATTGGAACTTATGGACAGTTACCAAGCTACAACTTTGAAACACATAAACATTCACATATTTCAGTTCTACTGGGTGCATTAGGATTTTCAGAACCTAAAAAAACCAACATAATCACATAAATACATGAACTATGCATTAAACTATTTGAACAACCTACTACCTGAAGTTAAAAATTGTTCTGTTTGCGTTAGCTATTTGTCATAACACATCAGCCTCATATAACATTCAGCCCAAAAATTTTTATGAATAAGACCACTGTATTGGTCACATTAGTTACATGTAGGCTATTGAACAATGGCTTTTGTTCATTCTAATTTTGTGAAGATCATGCCTTTTGTTGATGCAACCATCTCCTGAGAGCAGCTCCATTTGCTCCATTTGTTAGCACTACAAATGAGAATTTTTGATATCTGCAAGAAATTTTACTGTCATATATCATGCATCTACTTGCACTTTCTGTGACTCACTATGAAGTGTGTAACAGAGGATACCTTTCATTACAGGATGAATTAAGCTCCCTTTCTATCCATTTTCAGGTGGAGTGTAAGAATGGATACTTGCTTGTACCTTTATGATATCATTATACTGGAACCTGAATAATAATCATAGTTTCCACCCTGAAAGCTGGTTGCTAAAAATTTTTAAGTAGGTTTTCATGAGATATTAATTCTTTCTTTGAGTGCACACCAGTAAAACACTTTAAGAATTTCATTTAAATTCTCTCATTATTCAAAAAAGCCTGTGTTTAGCCATGCTGCCATCCTTTGTATATGCTTGATTAATCTGACCTGGTATGGATTCATCACATTTGAACAATACTCCAATATAGGCTGTACATGAGTTAAGTAACTGATCTCTGTTGTAGGCAGGCTATTGTTTTTCACTAGCTCAAATCGAAGTTAATGTACTCATTTTACTTCATTTCTATAGACATTATTACTTCAAATTTTCATTCATTTACATCTCACTAACATCTTTCTAGTCTTTAAAAGTGTAAATGTACCAAAGTGTAAAATGATTTCTCATGTATTTTGTTTCTTTATTACATGAACATCAAATGTTTGTTATTGTCAGCAGAGAGAGTGACAAAGCTTTCATGAAATGAGTATATTAACTTACAAATTGATTACAAATAATTTTATTTAATATTACTAGAAAATACTTGACAGTCTTTGGTCTATTTTGTTTGCATTATAGACAGAGAAAGAAAGAAAGAAAAGCACTACCCTTACCTATGTTTTCTTGTTTGCCACATTCCGTGACACTAGAGTATGCTTCTGACAAGGGAACCTCCCCGTCGCACCCCCCTCAGATTTAGTTATAAGTCAGCACAGTGGATAGGCCTTGAAAAACTGAACACAAATCAATTGAGAAAACAGGAAGAAGTTGTGTGAAATTATGAAAAAATAAGCAAAATATACAAACTGAGTAGTCCATGTGCAAGACAGGCAACGTCAAGTGTAATGTGAGCTCAGGAGCGCCATGGTCCCATGGTTAGCGTGAGCAGCTACGGAACAAAAGGTCCTTGGTTCAAGTATTACCTCGGGTGAAAAGTTTACTTTCTTTATTTTCACAAAGTTATGATCTGTCCGTTCGTTCATCGACGTCTCTGTTCACTGTAATAAGTTTAGTGTCTGTGTTTTGCGACCGCACCGCACCACAAAATTGCGATTAGTAGACAGAAGGACGTGCCTCTCCAATGGGAACCAAAAACATTTGATCGCAAGGTCATAGGTCAACCAATTCCTCCATAGGAAAATACGTTTGATATATTCTATATGACACTGGTGACATGATGTGCATCACATGACAGGAATATGTTGCTGACCCACCTAACTTGTACACTTGGCGAATGGGTAAAAAGATTCTTCTACTTTGCTCAATTTAGGTTTTCTTATGGATGTGGTAATCACTCCCAAAAAAGTGATGAAAACAGAAGAGTTTGTCACATAAACTGAAAATAAAAAATTAAAGTTTTCACTCAAGGGAAAACTTGAACCAAGGACCTCTCAGTCCGAATTTCTACAAACAAAAATTTATTCAGATTCTCTATTATTGTTTTAAACGATATTATTACAGCTTAATTTAAAAAGCAAAGATAATCTGCCTATTTAAAAATCAACTGAATGAAAAAGTTCCATAGATGCTTAGCAGAAACTTGGTAATAACCACAATAGAGAAATTATTTTATTCTAAAATAATTATTTGTTCACAAGATTGTTTCTCTCTTCTTAGGTTGATAACTACTACTGTAGTAATTAAAACTGTTGGCAGTAAACTCTTTTTCCTTACATGATCAACTTTATTTTTTCTCTTTATTATTCATAATGCACCTTATCAATACAACTGTAAGCTTACCTTTGAGATTCATTCCTTTACTTCTATTTGTCATTTTCATTGTTCATTACTTTTGTTCCACCCTGCTTTTGTATTGTCTCTCACTGGATGTGTCACTGATTGTGACTCTTGGAGATGTGATCCTTCTTGGATGAAAAAGATGTTTCATCCCTTGGCATGAATTTGAGATCTCTGCTTTTAGTATGATTTTTGAGGCACCATGAATTCAGTGCTATGCTATCAAATGTGCAGTGAGGTACACAAATTTAATCACCTGTCCCAATGCACTTCACAAACTGCTTCATTGTTCAGTCATAGTACAAATTCCTCCCTTAGCAGGATTTGGAAATCACTATTTACTACAGCACTGCTGTCACTGGATCTGTTTAACTGCAGCAATTTATGCAAATAATAGAGGAAACACCATGACAACCACACGTGACTAGGATATTGAAAAAAAGTGCACCTAGACTATAAATGAAATTGCTTACGAAACACATGTATGCTATATATCATGGTCTATATTATCAGACATAGTATCTCTGTACTTTGACTTTGCATGTAACAATAGCAGTAATTGTAAAACTCAAGGAGATTTTGCCCTTTATACGTACATCAGCTTCCCATGTAGCTGAGTAAGAGAAGACTTTGATTATTTTCTTTGTTATAAATGATAGTTTTTAAAACACAAATAAAAAATAGTTTTTAACAATATAATTTAACTGGATAGATAAAAAATCTCCTACCAAGCTGTGGTAGGAGAACGCATATTTAAAAAAAGGTATTAGTTATGCAGAGCTTTCAGAGCCAGTGGCTACTTCTTCCAGCAGAAGGGTTGAAGGGGAAGGTAGAGGGGTGAAGGGAAAGGAAATAGAGATACTTAGGAAAAGAGGTAGAGTTCGGAAAAGTTACCCAGAACCCTGGGTCAGTGGAGACTTACCAGACTGGATGTAAAAGAAAGACTGATTCTTGGTGACTGCACTGGCTGAGATTAAAAAAACTGAGAGCTCGAACATTGATGACAGGGTAATGTGCAAGACGGTGATTACTGCTAAAACATTTTTCAGAAGTCAATAACAGTGAAAAGCTAAGTGAATTGTATGTAACATAGGTGAGATGCTCACAGCGGAAAATAGACAAGTCAGAAAATGGAAGATGTAGAAAACTAAAACGTAGTGAAGAAAGTTCTATTAAAAATGCTGAGATTTTGCATTAGTAAATTAAGGCCAGGCAGGTGACAACAACGAAGGACTTGTCATATCATTAATTTCTACCTGTGGAGTTCTGAGAAACTTGTGTCTGGGAGAAGAATCCAGATGGTGCATGTAGTGAAACAGGCACCAAGGTCACAACTGTCATGTTGTAGAGCATGCCCTGCCACAGGATATTGTGTGTTGTCAGTATGCACCCTCTACCTATGCCCACTCATCCAAACTGATAACTTGGTGGTAGTCATAGCAATATAAAAGGCTGAACAGTGGTTACGTAACAGCTGGTATATTACATGTATCATTTCACAGGTGGCCCTCCCTTTGATAGTATGTGTTGTTACAAGGCTGATGTAGGTAGTAGTAGGAGGGTGCGTAGGGCAACTCTTGCAGTGGGAATGGTCACAGGTGTCTGAGCCACAGGGGTGGAGATGGGTGCTGAAGGAGCAGAAGGTCTGACAAGGGTATTGCAGAGATTGCGAGGGTGATGAAAAACTATTCTAGATGTGATCTCAGACAGAATGGCTCTCATTTCAGGGCATAATTTTAGAAAACCGTGATCTTGTCAAAGTAACTGGAGCACACTGCTTATCACTCAGTATTATCCTGGTGTTCAATTTATTAAGCAAAGTTGTTTTTTGGAGAGATCAGCAGTACCGTGTAGGGATGTGCCACGGCCCAGGAAGTCAGCCTCCACTGAATGTAATTACTCCACCGGCCTCATTCAAAAGCAGAAGTGAGAATGGTGGTGTATTGCTGTAAAGAGTCTGCATCCAAACAAATACATTTGCCTTGAACGCTGAGGCTGTATGGGAGGGAACATTCGACATGGAAAGGATGGCAGTTGTCAAAATGTAAGTGCTATTGTTTGTTAGTAGGTTTAATGTGGACAGAAGTGTGTTGCTGGATTTTCATGAGGACGAGCTCAACAGCAAGGAATGTGGTACAGGATTCAGAAATTAGAGATTCCATGAATTTTAACTGGCAAAATATAAACTAACAAAGGCAGAGCGACCTATGAAGTAACACGTCATATACCAGCTGTTATGTAAACACTGTTCAGTCTTTTACACTGGCACGACTGCCACCAAGTTATTAGTTTGGATGAATGGGCATAGGTAGAGTGTGTATACTGGCAACACTCAATACCCTGTGGCAGGGCATGCTCTACAGCATGACAGTCATGACGTCGGTGCCTGTTTCACTACACACACCATCTAGGTTCTGCCGCCAGACACCAGTTTCTCGGAACTCCGCAGGTTGAAACTAGTGTTACAACGTGTCCTTGGTTGTTGTCATCCACCAGGCCATAAAAAATACTGAAATGGAAGAAATCAACATAAATTAACAGTAACTACTCCTTTCTTCACTCCATTTTAGTCTTATACATCTTTCATTTTCTGACCTGTCTATTTTCTGCTGTGCGCGTCCCACCTCTGTTACATACAATGCACTTAGCTTTCCACTCTGGTTAATTCATGCATGGCGTTTCATCAGTAATCTCTGTCTTGCATATTATCCTGTCTTCCACCTTTAAGCTCTCAGATTTCTAAATCTCATCTGTGAGGTCCCCAATAATCAGTCTTTCTCTCTTATTCTGTCTGGTAAGTCTTCCCTGACTCAGGGTTCTGGGTAACTTCTCCAAACTCTACCCCTTTTCCTTAACATCTCCAGTTCCTTTCCCTTCACCCCTCTTCCATCCCCATCAACCCTTCTGCTGGAGGAAGGAGCTACTGGCTCCATAAGCTTGTCTAAATAAAACCTTTTTTTATATTTGTGTTCTCCTACCACTGCTTGGTGAGTAGATTTTTTATTTATACAAAAAATATCATTTGTATTGCATAAACACACACTAAGCTTAAATTTTTTGCTTTCTATAGATTCATAAAGTTCCATACAACTTCATTTTGTTTGTATTGTTACTTAATAACTATACACACAATCTGCTGTACAACTATGTCCTAACTGTAGTGTATCAGAATGTACTTTTGTTAGCTGGCCAAAGTTTCTGTATTATCTAGGATCTTCAGAAAGTAAGTTACAAATGTTGTCTCACACTAAGTCCAACAAGAGTGGCAAATTTTCAGAAAGGAATACATGTTCTGGGTTTCCTGCAGCCTTGGTTTTGCTGCCATATTGATAACAGATGCATCAGTGTGTGAGTGAAAAGGTGTGGCAACTGGAAATGTACTCCATAGTTGAAGTATGTAGGGGGCAAAACGTCTAAATTGCACACAGATCCACCTTAAAATTCTGCCTCTATATGAGTGAAATGCAATGTTGTGTCCAACCACAGTTGTAGGGAAATGGTGCCAACAATTTGACCAAGACCAAGTAATGCCCATTGGGAAGGAAAACCATTGACATTACCTGGATATTGTTGTCTGTGATCAATTGAGGAACTGATTCGCAGTAATTACAGAGTGACTATCATGGATATTTTTCAGCAGATGTGTATCTCAATGGGCAACACTCATTCTATGTCTAGCTTTCAGGTGCAGTATCACAAATTGTAGTCACGCTGTGTTCTATCATCACTGTCACCTGCACACAAAGGTGCAAGGTTTGTGGCATCTTTGGACCTCCTTGGGCATCACACTATGGAAGACCTTGCTAGTAATGATGCAGCTAAGGAAACCATTGAGATATGGTTCAATCGTTCCACACCTGTAATGAAGAGAGTATCTATAGAATGGAGACACATTTCCTTACCTCTGTGGAAGGAATGCAGAGTTGTGCCAGCAGCAAGGAAAGTCATGGCCACCATGTTCATAAACTGCAAAGGAGTTGGGTACATAGAGATTTTGGTACAGTGCCCAAATATTAATGCATATTCATACTTTGCAACACTGACATCACTGTGCAATGGCATAAATAATAAGAGGCGTGGAAAATTAAGCAGATGCGTCATGTTGCAACACCTCACAGGGTATGCACAACATAAGCTTTGCTTCAGTGTTTTTAGTGGGAGGCCTGCAAGCACTTGCCATACAATCCAGATCTTACATCATGTAATTTCCATTTTCTCAGCAAGCTGAAAAAGCTTATGTGGGTGAAAAGAGATTTTTCGACTATGGAGAAGTTCACAGAATAGTTCTCAAATGGCTCTATGACCAATGAACAAGGAACAGATTTCTGTTGTTGAGTAACTGTGAGAGTATTACAACAGCCTGGTAGTTTCCCTTTGAAGTGTACTGCAGTACTCAAAAAAAGTTGTTTGCTCTGCCATAACAATGAGTAACTTACTGTTTGTAGGCTCATGCTTGTCTGCAAATACAAGGAGAATTCAGTGTCTGAGCTTTCATAAGAAAGTTAGTTGCAGGCTGCAGTAGAACTGTTGTGCTACATGGCTTCATTGTATGTGTGTATGTGGTGGGCATTGTTGGATGTACTGATGTGGGAAATAGTGATGTGAGATTCTTCTGTGGTATTGTTGCGTCTGTATGCAAGGCAGGATATGAGTAATAACTGAATACAAGGTGAAAATTTGGGTCTTTAAAGCAAAGCTTGACAGTGTAAGGAAAGAAAAATCTGGCTCCTTGAGGACAGCTTGGCAGTGCTAGAAACAGACCCTGAAGACTTTTGGGAAGCGGTGGGGGGTTTAAAGAACAGTGCGGAAAAAGAACAGTATTTCACAGTTTAGTTATTTGGCACAAAAAACAGCTTTGCCCTGCTACTCAGACAAGGAAGAATCTCCTCTAGATGTGTGTAGAGCCAAGGAACAACAAGGTTTCCATATGAAACTAAATATTTCAGGGAAAGCAGGAGAAAGGAGGAAAGTTCTGCTGTTAAATAGTAGTTGTGGATGAAGTTTGGGCCAGTTGTTGCATGAAGTATTAAGAAACGAGTACCAGGCCACAAACTTCTCACAGTAAAGTGCATGTTTTAGATATGTGTTAGAGGATATATGTTATTTGAACAAATACTGTATTTTGGAAACAAGGATTTTGTTGTGGTAGTGGGTGTTACAGGAAGTAGTACTGCCTGGAATTAGGGGTACAGTATTTAAGTTATCTAGTGAAGAGAGCTTCAGCAATGAACTACACAAATGTTGAGTCTGTTTCTCTTTTGAGTTGTTCTGATTGGCTCAAACTGAACAGCTCTTTGACTAAGATTAACATGAAATTAGATCAACTGCTTCTGTTAGTTATGGTGTTTGGAATGCTGCTGTGCTCCCCGACGCTTCAGAAGAAATCTATATTAGTCTCCTCTATGTCTACCACTGACTTAGCATTCAAGATGTAGTATTGGTCTTGATTGGTGTCTGCACTGTCACTTTCAGCATCAATATTTCCATTACTTCCTGTGCTGTGTCCCATTCAGCTTGCTCTCCATTCTGGCAGAACACACAGTAATCTTCATTTACAGCTGGTGTCCTGGTACTGTCAGCCCTGCACACATTCTCTACTAAAACAACACTCCCTATTTCACAGTTTTTTGGGGTTCTGTGGATCAATTAGTCTATAACCTACAGTCATTTCATCACAACCTACAAAAACAAGTGCCTTAGCCTTGACATACCACTTGGGTCTGGTATATGGAGAAGGGCTTGAAAACCAACCACTTTTAAACTGGTCACACATGATACTTTAATCATAAGGCTACACAGGAGTTATGGAAGGGTAAACACTATCAGTTGACCATTAAACACTCTATGAGAAACACGGTTGCATGCCTCTGCCCCACCATCTAAGATGTCTAAATTTACATTTCATATGGCTGGAGGATGACACACATCTTACGAAGTGCACATGATTAACACTTAGCCGGCCGGTGTGGCCGAGCGGTTCTAGGCGCTTCAGTCTGGAACCGCGCGACCGCTACAGTCGCAGGTTCGAATCCTGCCTCGGGCATGGATGTGTGTGACGTCCTTAGGTTAGTTTGGTTTAAGTAGTTCTAAGTTCTAGGGGATTGATGACCTCAGATGTTAAGTCTCATAGTGCTCAGAGCCATTTGAACCATTTGATTAACACTTAACAGGGGTAAATCATAACACTCCAACTTTGTGCCTCCACTCTGTAAATATGACTTAAGTCAGGATCAACTCTAATATGACCAAGTCTATGATGCCGTGTGTCTTACATGTTAATAATCTTGCTAACAGCTGGGGCATGCTCAACTGACACAGCTTTAACCTTTTATTAGTTCATAAATGCCATTTAATTTTGATACAGAACAAAGAAGTTCAACCCCTTATGTATATCCCTTGGCAAAAATAATGTTTATTACTTCCATAACCATAGCAGAAACTGGCAATAAATTAGTGGTTACGCCAACTAAAAGAATAACATATTTGGTAAACTGACAATAGTATTTTCTTTCAAACTAGTTACTATCTCCAATCAGAAATAAGTCAACATTATCAGCACATTTCATAATTTTTGTTGTGGGTTGGCAGGAGAGCCAACACCGGTTTACTAGAGAAAGCCGAAAGGCACGCGTTTTAGCTCACGCTGGCTGGTGTGAGGTCTGGAACAGGACAAGGAAATTAGACTTTAGAAAAAACGGACGTAGCTGGTGGAATACTTAACTTTAATCCATAAATGGTGAACATCGCTCTTGATGGTACATTATTCATAATCTCAATAGTGACTGGTAATGGCACCTTGCTAGGTCGTAGCAAATGACATAGCTGAAGGCTACGCTAACTATTGTCTCGGCAAATGAGAGCGTATTTTGTCAGTGAACCATCGCTACCAAAGTCAGTTGTACAACTGGGCGAGTGCTAGGAAGTCTCTCTAGACCTGCCGTGTGGTGGCGCTCGGTCTGCAATCACTGATAGTATACGTCGGACCCGCATGTCGCCACTAACGGACCGTGGCCGATTTAAAGGCTACCACCTAGCAAGCATGGTGTCTGGCAGTGACACCACATTCCTCCCCCGCAAATCAGTGTACGGTTGTGGCATAAGGCTTCCGCCCGCTGTGGGGTGGACCCCATGTTGACATATGCGACGAGGTGGGGAGCCTAACAACAGGCGAGGCTGTGCCAACTGCACCCTGCCATTCGGACCGCGGGGAGCTAGGAAACGCCTGAAAACCTGCTCCAGGGTGCACGCCAACATGTGATGTATGCGCCCTCAGAGAGACAGGAGGGGCCGAAGGGTCGACCTCCATCAGGCCGGGGCACCTGACGTGTGAAGACAACATATGGTCCGGAGCGGGCAAGAGTTCCATGGCGGAGGACAACTGATCACGGAAAGCGATCGGCGGCGCGTGACCCAGGGAGGCGTCCGGCGGTTGCAGCGACGCGTCCACTGCAGGCGCCGCCGGCGGGAGAACAGGCGGCGGCGCCGCGTCGCCATGGGGCAAACTGGAAGGCAGCGTCGTAACACCTGGGGCTGAGGCAAGCCAGTAGATGGGTCCCCAGAGCGCTGACCGGACGGCACATTCACTGAAAGCAGACAGGGAGCGGCAGATCCCATGCGACGACAGAGGCGCAGCTGATGAGATGCCGACGCACCTCACCAGAGGCCCCCAAAACCAGATACATAGCGGGGCCAAGGCAGCGAAGAATGCGCCCTTCGAGCCAATGCCGTGAACCTCGATAGTGGCGGTAGTACACAACGTCACCTGGGGCAAAAGCAGGTGTCTGCCGCTGCACAGGAACCTGATGCGGCGGATGTAGCAAAGACATCAAGGTCCGATGAGGGCGACCGTGGAGCAACTCAGCCGGCGAGCGACCATCTTGGGGCTGAGAGTGATATGAGGACAAAAAGAGCAATAACGCGTCCTCCCAAGAATGCGACTCTTTCAACTTCAACATCTGTGACTTGAAAGTCCTGACCAATCGTTCAGCGGCACCGTTTGACTGTGGCGAAAACAGCGCAGACGTCAGATGTTGAATACCATTGGCCTTGCAGAATGACTGAAATTCTGCAGACATGAATTGTGGGCCATTGTCAGAAACAATAGTCTGTGGAAGACCTTCGATACAAAAGATAGCGGATAACGCTTGGATGGTGGCAGATGACGTCGTGGAAGACATCCAGACAACAAAATGAAAATTACTGAATGAATCTACCACAACCAACCATCGAGCATTCCAGAATGGACCAGCAAAATCGATGTGTAAGCGTTGCCAAGGGGAAGTGGCTTTTGGCCATGCAAAGAATTTCCGTGGTGGTGCTGATTGTTGTTCAGCACACACCATGCAAGAAGAGCACATATTCGTAATCGCATCAATTCCAAACCAAGTACAGTGCTGATGAGCAAGTTGTTTCATTCACACTATACCCCAATGTCCTTGGTGGAGAAGCTGTAAGACAGAGAACTGTAACGAACGTGGGACCACGACCCTGGACTGATCATTATCAGAACACAACAGCAAAACACCACTTCGTAAAAAATGTCTCTCCTGGTGAGCAAAAAATCGGCGAACCAACAGATCCCTGATCCGTGACTTTGACAAGGGCCATTGCATAGCAACAAAACGCAGAACGGTAGCAAGGACAGGGTCGGCAGCTGTGGCTGTAGCTACACGACGAAAATCAATCGGAAACGATTCGACCACGTCATCGGTTTCTGAATCAATGAACATGCAAGCAAGTTCAGAGGAATCGAATGCTCTATCCTCAGCAACAGGCAAACGGGACAACACATCGGCGTTTCCGTGCTTAGCTGTGGACCGATAAAAGATATCGTAGTGGTACTGTGAGAGGAAAATAGAAATTCATTCGCTGGTCTGTGCTGTACGTGGAGGTACAGGCTTGGTCGGATGAAAAAGCGATGTCAAAGGTTTGTGGTCTGTGATGATGGTAAAGTGACGACCATACAAGAAATCATGAAACTTTGTAACACCAAATACGAGAGCCAATGCTTCTTTCTCAATCTGTGAATAATTTCTTTGTGCAGACGAGAGCAATTTGAATGCAAAGGCAATAGGACGATCGTGCGAACCATTTTTGTGCGCAAGCACAGCACCGATACCAAAATCCGATGCATCCACCATCAACAAAAGGGGCTTCCGGGGATCGAACGGCGTAAGGCAAGTATTGGAAAGCAACGCCGATTTCAACTGGCGAAAGGCGCGTTCGCATTCAGTCGTCCAGACGAATGGAACACCTTTACAGTGTAAGCAATGAAGCGGAGCTGAAATGGAAGAGGCATGGGGCACATATTTGTTATAGTAATTTATTTTTCCCAGCACACTCTGTAGCTGCTTCAAATTCTGTGGCGAAGGCAAGTCTTGTATGGCATGGAGGTGCTCTGGATTGGGATGTATGCCTTGGGCATTGAGTACATGTCCCAGATAGGGTAAGTCACGAGCAAAAAACACACATTTGTCCTTCTGCAAGCGAAGACCATTTTGCCACAAGACCTGAAATAATGTTCTGAGATTGGCTAAATGTTCTTCTTCCATCTGTCCGGAGATCACAATATCGTCCAGATAGTTTGCTGCAGTAGGGACCGACGCACAAACAGTTTGTAGATATTGCTGAAACAATGCAGGGGCGGATGCACACCCGAATGGCAGTCATTTGAATCGATACAACCCAAGATGCGTGTTAACCACCAAAACGCGCTGGGATTCTTCGTCCACCGGTATTTGCAAGTACGCATCTGCTAGGTCCAACTTCAAAAAATATTTACCTGGCCACAGTTTGGCAAAAAGATCTTCCAGGTGGGGTAAAGGAAAAGTTGCAGTCACTAGTTGTGGATTCACTGTTGCCTTTAAGTCCACACAAAGTCTCAATTTTCCGGAAGGTTTTGGTAAAATTACTAAGGGTGATGCCCAGAGAGAAGCCTGCACACGTTGAATTACACCTTGTGATTCCAAATCATGTAATGTTTTTGCGACCTCATCACGCAATGCGTGGGGAACATTGTGCGCTCTGAAAAATTTTGGTTGCACGTTTTCTTTCAGTTCCAATTGTGCTTTATAGTTCTTAGCGCAACCGAGGCCCGGTCCAAAAATGTCTGCAAATTCTTCACAGAGACGAGAAACACTGTTTGAAGGCACAGTCTGGTTCACTGATAGGACCTGATTGACTATAGACAAGTTAAACAACTGAAATAAATCGAAACCAAACAAGTTCACTGCAGAAGAAGAACAAAGGACGTAAAATGACACAAGTTTTGTTTGTCCCTTGTATGTTGCGAGAAGGCTGCACTGTCCTAACACAGGGATCTCTTGATCTAAATAGGTACTTAACTTACAAACTGCTGGGCACACCTCCGTTGAGTGCCGCAAATGTTAAGTGTCTTGATTGAGCAGTGAACTGCAGCCCCGGTATCGAGCTGGAATGGTATCACTTTGCCGTTAATGTCCAAGTCCACAAAAAGTTTATTGTCCTGCTGACGACAAGAGTGACTGTCTCATGCAATGTGAACTGACACTGGTACAAAATCACTTGCGACTTGACGGGAGTGCCGGCGACGTCAACGCACACTATTTGTGGGACGAACACAGTCAATGTTAGAGAGAGAGTGGCACTGTGTGGAGTGGCATGAACTACATGAATTTCCATGGGCGAAGTGCCATGAGCCTGAGTATCCTTGGTTCAATTCCGATTCGGACGCGAAGCAAAGGGCCTGGAATGGTTTTGAGCTTCCGATCGGAGCTTTTTCTGGCAAACACTCTCAAATACCTTGGCGTGACGGGCAATTCTCATGCAAATGTCTAGTAGCACACTGCGGGCATGATTTTAGCACTGCATTTGCTTGCCGGCGCGGTACACGTGGCTGAGAGCCTGTCGGCAGTGGTGCGGCTGGGCGCGAGGACTGTTTACTGTTCCGTGCAGCTCGCCCGGCGGGCCGGTTAACCTGACACACGGGTGGTGAAGGTTCAAATGATTCCTGAGCAAAGTCCAGTGTGTCCTGCCAATCCAATATGTCCATCACTTGTTGAAGGGAGGGATTGACTAGTTTCAAAATCTGTTCCCTTATACGAACATCAGAAACGTTCTGTGCAATTGCATCACGTACCATAGTATCTGAATAAGGGAGTCCACATTGACACTCAAAAGCACAATCCCTTGTAAGGCCTTGCAAGTTTGCAACCCACTCCCGATTAGTCTGACCTGCCGTACATTTTGTATGAAAGAAGGTATACCGTTTGGCAACTACATTGACTGATTCTTTGAAATATGCATCTAATGCAGACAAAATTTCTTCGCAGGACAGAGTTGCTAAGTCGCGTTTTGGAAATAATTTGACTATCACACGGTATGTGGTGACCCTGACAGAAGATAATAAAAAAGGCTGCCGCTCGTTACCTTGAATTCTGTAGGCAGTGAGATGGAATCCAAACTGGCGTGACCACTCCGTCCAGCTTTCCAGTGCAACATCAAAAGGACGAAAAGTTGGTGCAACTGCATGTTGTGGCTGTGTTAGCGGTGGAGCAGCGGCTGCCACATCATCTTGCATTGCACGTGGACCCTGGATGAGCTGTCCAAGGGTATCCAGTAAGGCCTGCGTCTCCTGAATCTGTAAGCGATAAAATTCGGACAGTACATCTGAAGATGGTGGTGAAGCCATTACACAAGTAAATCAGGGCAGTATAGTTACAAACGTGGTGTTGCCTTGTTGCCAATGTTGTGGGTTGGCAGGAGAGCCAACACCTGTTTACTAGAGGAAGCCGAAAGGCATGCATTTTAGCTCACGCTGACTGGCGTGAGGTCTGGAACAAAACAAGGAAATTAGACTTTAGAAAAAATGGATGTAGCTGGTGGAATACTTAACTTTAATCCATAAATGGTGAACATCACTCTTGACGGTACATTATTCATAATCTCAACAGTAACTGGTAATGGCGCCTTGCTAGGTCATAGCAAATGACGTAGCTGAAGGCTATGCTAACTATTGCCTCAGCAAATGAGAGCGTATTTTGTCAGTGAACCATCGCTAGCAAAGTCGGTTGTACAACTGGGCGAGTGCTAGGAAGTCTCTCTAGACCTGCCGTGTGGCGGCGCTGGGTCTGCAATCACTGATAGAGGTGACACGCGGGTCCGACGTATACTAACGGACCGCGGCTGATTTAAAGGCTACCACCTAGTAAGTGTTGTGTCTGGCGGTGACACCACAATTTTTTTGTTTGAAATTTTCTGGTGCAAAATCTTAAAGTCAGCCCTTTCTTGATATTGTGTGAGATAATGCTCCAGAATCAATTATCCATTCATTCTGATTGAAATCAGACACATGAGGTGCACAAAACAATGGCTTGTCTGCTTTCTTTTAGCCCTTCTTTGATTATTCTTACTTCTGGGGACAGTCAAACTTGAAGTGACCTTACTCCAAGCAGTTGAACCATTTTATTTTCTTCTTTCCTTGTTTGGAAAAGTTCTTTTGTGATTTCTTACAATGCTGTATTAGTAAACTACCACAAACTTGAGGTATTCTTCCACAATTGCATTTACCAACTTTTCTCCTATGTTTTGTGATGTGAAATTGGTCGTTGATTGTACTAGACTATATAGAATGGTGCTAACCTGGTTCGAGCATCATTTTCTTAATCTTCTCAGTGGCAGACAAGTTTATTGTCTCCACACTGAAAACTTTTGGCATACTGAACAAAGTTATACAGTGACTGATTCAACATCACTGTTTCTTAGTTTCACACGGTCACACACTTATTGAATTTAAATTGACCTGTTGGTTGAGGACTAGTTCACTTACCCTTCTATTCTATCAGGCTAGACCACCAACCTAGTGACAGTTTCAGTGGTAACACTTATCATGAAACACCTTATCTCATAATTCACAGTTTATAGATACAGGAAGTTGAAAACAGTTTTTTATTAAAGTCACCATAAAAATTTGGTATGAAACATACTGTGTTTATAAAAACAATTATGAAGTGCAATTTGGTACTATGTTCACTAAATGCAAAGAAATTTATCCTGTTATGTTCTCAATGTGAGTAACAATGTGGAAATATTAATTGTTCCCAAATGTGACAGCTCACAGACTTCTATATTCTTCAATGGATAAGCTGATGCAAATAAGTATGTCAAACTGTTAAAAGAGTACTTTATAGGCACTGACTTTACTACATAGTGTGTTCTTTGGGAATAAACTGAACATTTTTGGGTGAGGCAGGCTATTTGACAGCTTGTGTATGAATATCTTTGGATTTTGAAAATATATATTTATTTATAAAGCTGTATGGTTGAAATTTACTAAAGTGGGTGTGCTATATGTTGAAGCAATAATTTATCTTACATAATAAGTGGTTGTTAAAACTAAAAAAAGTAAAAGTTTACAGGACTATTTTTTATACTCACAATTAAATATTTGCAAGTACAGCGGCTGCATATAAAATTATGATAAATTGTGCTGATTCTTAATTAGTGGCTTAATTGATTAATGAAGGGTGCAATTTAGTCCAGAATGCTCAGGGAAACAAAAGTATTGTGGTGAACTTGGGAATTAAATAATGGACAAAAGGCAACAGGAATGTTCGGTGTTTCCAGACTTTGCACTAATTATATAGTAAGCTAATTACTCTCAGGAAAACTAGAACACATTATGGACTATGATCTGAGCAATAGTTGGACAGATTTGGCAATATACTACATATACACAATGTGGATAAATAAGTTAAAAAAATGAGGAAAAGAAAAAATATATTAATGGGGGAGTAGTAATAGCAAATGGGATACTTATAGTTTGGCTTGTTACATGTACACCCACCTGGAAAATAAAACCTTAGGTAAACCTCACAGCATAATATGAGGAATTAGTCCATCATCAACTGGTTTGTCCATGCTCTGTAGTTTGTTGACTACATCCAGAAAATGAGTTTTGTAATTCCAAACATTTTCTTCTGATCTTGATGATGTGGTGTCCAACAGTGCATCCCAGAGATTCATCCAACAAATCTTATTCTTACCAGCAAGCAGGTTTTCAGGGTGGTCTAAACTACTTCTGCCTTTGTTATTTTCCCATATGTGCATACAGGAATTTATTCACATGTAGAAAGATGAGTGTCCATACAGCCATATCCTTCTCTGCATTCATAACAGCACTTCTAATGTGTGAAAAACTATGGGATTATGCTATGCATACGATTAGTTTCGTCACAAACTTCCATATGTGGTAACCATCCTTGCTCTTTGGCTTTGGTCACATAACCTAATACACTTTTCAGTTATTAATTGTCCTGCAAGCAGGACATACACAGTTCACTGCACAGATTTACCATCCTCAAGCCATAACCTGTTACAATGTGCTTGTGTTTATGATGGTATGGATAAATAACAATTACATTGTTCATAATACTTGCAGTCACACAATAACATTACATTGTGTATGTAGATGACAAAGAAACAATGACACAAAGATAACCCACCTTCTTATATATGACTACAGCACAAACGAAATAAAATGCCAGATTACCAACATGATCTAAGTCTAGTCTGGATTGTAATAAAGAGGAGAATCTTGGGCTCTCAATAACTGCAATTTGCAGTGATAGGATGGGCCATAGGAATTCATAATAATGCCCCTGTGGGCAGGGAGTAGTTCATATTTCAGTGGCCCCAGTGAGGGAAATTTTTTGTGACTATTGGTGTATGTGGAGCTGTGATGATAGCAGCAGCAGCAGCAGCAGCAGCAGCAGCTCTCTGGGCAGGGATCTCATCTGGACATTCTGTCAAATAACCAGAGCCTATTCCCTCTATAATAACTTTATGCAGAAAGCATTACATGAGCTTGGAAACATGGAGCTACTTTTGATGTGCAGCATGTGTTATCTCACTGTGACATACCAATGTAGGAAAACAGGTGCCCAGGAGTAGGGGAGCAGCAAACTGTCACCGTAGAGATCTGGCCAAGAGCAAATAATTAATCTGCACCAATAAACAGTAATTGTGTATTCACTTAATTTTGAGTATCTGGTAGTACAATCCTATAGCCAAGTCCAAGTTTCACAGCAGTCCACTACAACATTAAAAACACAATGTGATAGGCAGGATGTGATGGTAGACTCTGGTCTCTCCCCCATGACCAATTAAACTGTCCTTTGGCTGCCATGTGGCTGAACTTTATCCAGTCTGCTGAGGTCTCTCTTGTTGGCAGCTGTTAGAGGCTGAATGTGGCAGGTGTGCATCATTAGCTGTGCTGTCATCTTGTGCACCTGCTACTGGTGTCCATGGAATTATTGAAATGTGTTGCCAACTATCACTAGCTGCCCCCTCTGGTGGTATCTATTGCAGTGACACCACATTCTCTCTCCCCCCCCCCCCTCCAAACTTCGTCACCATTGTTGTGTAGTGGCAATTGCACAGGTGCAAATGTGGGACGAGAGCAATATACAGGTGGCAATGAGGAGACAGTAGCCAATGCTCAAGATGATGCTGACCCTCTGTCCATGCTCCAGCATATGCCTTGCAACTGAATGGAAGCACTAGCTGAAAATCCAGCCAGAGGGTGTGCCACTACAGTCTGAGGTGAAGGACCAGCTGAGGAGAAGTGGGATGCAACAGCTGGAGAGTCATCTGCTGCAGCCCCATGGGCAGTCGGGCAGTCATTGGATAGAGTGGACCCTCCCCCCCCCCTCCCCACCAGTGATGCAGGCTGTAGGCATTGAATTGGCTGTGATGAGACGTACATCCATTCTCATCCATTCTTGGTCCAGTGCTCACAGTAGGAGGCTCCACAGGGCTGGAGAAGGTGATTATAGTGGCAGTGAGGCAGGCGTGTCATCCTGCAGCTGACTTTGCTCTTACAGATCACACATTTTATGAAAACAGATTTGATTCTGATGTTGCTGCAGCAAACTGCCTGCCCCACTCCTGTTGCTTGGAGCTGCCAGACAACCTGAAAAAGACCAATGTGATACTTACAAGGTATGCTCCCTATTGAACCCTGCTCAGATTTAGTTTTAAGATAGTCCAGAGTATAGCTCATCAAAAACTGAACACAGAGCAAGAATAAAACCATGAAGAACATATACTAAACTGTAAAAAATAAAAAAATAAAAAAAAGCAGAATAGAAACAGTGTATGGTCCAAGCTCAAGATGTGCAGCATTGAGTGAATGCAAACAGCCAGCATGTCAGGATCGTGTGGTCATGATGTTAGACTGTGCAGGGGGTTGGGGGGCTATGTACAAATCTCCCTTGTACCCTATTTTTTCACCCTCAGAATTAGGAATTGTCTGTCCTCTCATTGACATATCTGTTTGCTGTATTGAAATTTATGTCTTTGTCGTGGTCTAAGATCCATTTGCAACAGTGAGGTGTAAGGGAGACATGCTTACCTCCTATTTGTTTTACCCAAGTACCACAGTTATGACTCTTTCATTCTGTTTTGTAAGTTTTGACTCTTGAATTATTTTGTTTTAATATATATAGTTCACACCTGTTGATTTGTTATTTTCATTTCTGTGAGAGATCTGTGTGGCATCTTGCCTGCTCACAATTTTCATCATGTTTACTTGCAATGATAATATATTCTTACCACGTCTCATATTCTGTAACCTATGTATAGTATGACAACTGCCAAGACAACAGAAGGAGAACAGACATATCAATGACTGGGTGCAAAGTTCATAACATTGTGAAGAAAACAAAATTGGGGGATTCGAACACAGATCTCCCACCATGACCACACAACCAAAACGTTGTGGCTCTTCCAATTAGCTTAATGTTGCATATGTTGAATTTGGGCAGTTGTTTCTATTTCACTTCTTTTTTCACAATTCAGTATACATTCTTCCTGCTTTCATGCTTGATTTGTGTTCAGTTTTTGATGGGCTATCCACTGGGCCATGTTACCATTAAATCTGAGGGGGGGGGGGGGGGGTGAGATAGAGAGTTTCCCCTGTTAGGCTATCACAGTGGAGAAGGCGCCAGCCACCACCAAGGATGCTGCAACTGGAGCAGTGTGCATTGGCACATACTGTGGTCCATTGTCTGTCACAGCCATTACAGGCAAAAAATTGATCACAGAGTTTGAAGGGTACAATGTGTCATTGCCAAGGACATGGGAACCATAGGAATACCCATTCTCTTTTATGCATTCAGCAAGTTTCCCTTTATAAGAGCCTACATGCAAATGCAATCATTGTCGTGGTGCCTGAGGCTTTGGCCAGTTGAAGAACTGTTGGGGGGGGGGGAGTGAACTGACTGATACTCCATACAGGTGAGACATTGTGATATCATCCATTCAATGCGTGAATGTCCCAATGACCTTGGTGGGGCAAGCAAAGCACATGTTGTTGAAGAGCCCTGGGAATCACCATCCATGACTGGTCATTCTCAGTCCGCAGTGAAATTACCCCCTGTCTGATTGCAGAGTACAGGCAAAGTATCGGTGAACAACCCAGCTATGGATCTGATTTACTGATTGCAGCCACCCAGTACAGATATAGTGCAATAGAATCTGTAAGTCTGGATCTGCTGCTGTGGTTTGGGAAATCCTTTGGTGGTCGAGTGAGAAGCCCTGCAAAACATCTGTGCCCTGAGTATTAATGCAGCAATAAGAGACTTGTGATGCCTCAAAAGCAGAATCTGGGCCAACAGGGAGGTGCAAGAATTGCTGACATTGTCATGTTTGTGTATCAGTTCACTTCTAATCTCATACTGGTACTTTGACTAAAGAAGGGCCCTTAATTGCAGCTTTTGTGCCATATGAAGGGGAACCAGTTTGGAGGAGCTACACAGGGTTTGAAGGCATGTATGATCAGTCACCAGGTAAAACCTTCTACCAAAAAGATATGATGAAACTTCATTACTTGGTAGATAAGTGTGAGAACTTACATTTCAACTGTTCAGCAATTTTGAAGCAAATGCTATTAGCCTGTCTACCAAACCAATCCTGTGCAACAAAATTGCACGAAGCTCATAGGGGGACATGTACATTTTGATCCTGACAAGCCAGTGATTTTGGCCATGGACAAGGCAAGAATCAGTGAGTGAAGCATGGACGTTCTTCTGGCATAAGTGATGCAAGGGAGCTACTATTTTGTGGTGTTAGGAATAAACTGGATGTAGTAAGTGAGCTTCCCCAACCCAGATTGTAATTTATGCACTTTGCAAGAAGATGGGAGGTCACAGATAGCAAGCAAATGCTACTGTAATGGATGAACACTCTAGATGTTGATGACATGTCCCATTTACAGTCAAAGAAAATCACATTTTTGCTTGTTATGCTTGAGATCTGCCACTGATGGCACGTGAAACAGCATGTGAAGATTGGTTGCACCAAAGAACAACATATTAGCGAACACCACAACATTGGCCAAATATGCAGAACAAAAAGGCACAATTGCAGTTAAATGCTCCAAGTAGTGCTGAAATTTCCATTCAGCAATACTTCTGCACCAGCCATATGTTAGAAACTTGAACACCCCAGATGGGCAACAGCTCCGATATGATAGTTTCTAGGGGGAGGGTGGAGGGGATAGCTGTCTAGACCTGGACATATCTTTCCAAATATTGAAAATACTGCATAAATAGTGATTCATAAGTATGCACAAAAAATGCCAGTTCTGTCCCTGTTAAAATTCTGCATAATACTGACTTTGAAAGATAGACACCTAACTACAGTATATTTTGTCCTTTCCCTGAGAGCAGCGACCACTCATCCAGAGGTATTTGCAAGTAAGTATAGCACCCAATGGATAAGAATCAATGATAGTCTGACGGTACACTGTAGCTTTGAAATCAGTGCACAACCTCTGTCTGCCAGAAGGCTTCATCAGAATTACAAGTGGTGATGCCGACCGGCTAGCTGCAATAGGTGCTATACTACCATTGTTCCACCATGCATACATTTCCTGAGCCACCTTGTCATAAATAGCATATGAAAAAGGACAAGCTCTACAAAAGCACAGCTGCACATTGTCCTTCATTGTGATATGAGCAGTAAAATTGTTAGCTTTGCCTAGAACTTCCACCAGCTAATCATGAAAGTCTTCACACAGTTTTGCAACACTGCCCTGAGGTTAAAAAGAAGTAACAGAAAGTACATTCTCCTCGACACATAGCCCAAACAAATCAAATTACTCCAATCCAAAAATATTTTCTCTGCTCTGTGAATAAAGCACTGTAAATGTCACTGTCTTTGTTAGGCTTCGGAAAGAGGCTGGAAGGCTACAAGTACTTAAGACAGGAATGTCCTGGTCAGTATAATCAGTAAGTGTAGAATGAAATTTGCCAGCTGGGGGGCAGCTGAGCAGTTCAAAAGTGCAACAACTAAGCAATATAATGGAGGCACCTGTGTCCAGTTGAAATGAACAGTCTATCCATCACTGACAAGTGTAACAAAAAGTTTGTTGACCTGATGTTGCACTGAAGAAGAGATACATCATGTGATCAAAAGTATCTGGACACCTGGTTGAATATGACTTACAAGTTTGTGGTACCCTCCAGTGGTAATGCTGGAATTCAATATAGTGTTGGACCATGCTTAGCCTTGATGACAGCATCCACTCTCACAGGCGTACATTCAGTCAGGTGCTGGAAGGTTTCTTGTAGAATGGCAGCCCATTCTTCATGGAGTACTGCACTGAGGAGAGGTATCGATGTCAGTTTTGGAAAGATGCTGGAAGGCTACAAGTACTTAAGACAGGAATGTCCTGGTCAGTATAAGCAGTAAGTGTAGTATGAAATTTGCATGGCTGGGGGCAGCTGGCATGAAGTCGGCTTTCCAAAACATCCCGAAGGTCTTCTATAGGATTGAGATCAGGACTCTGTGCAGGTCAGTCCATTACAGGGATGTTATTGTCATGTAACCACTCTGCAACAGGCCTTGCATTATGAACAGGTGCTTGATCATGTTGAAAGATGCAATTGCCATCCCCGAATTGCTTTTCAACGGTGGGTAGAAATAAGTGATAGTGCCACACAAACCAACAAGGGGTCCAAGCCCCCTGCATGAAAAACACGACCGCACCATAACACCACTGCCTCTGAATTTTACTGTTGGCACTACACATACTGGCAGATGGTGTTCACTGGGCATTCACCATACCCAGACCCTGCCATCAAATTGCCACATTGTGTACAGTGATGCATCACTTCACACAACATGTTTCCACTGTTCAGTCATCCAATGTTTATGCTACATACACCAAGCAAGGTGTCGTTTGCTCATAAGCCACGTATCATGCCGGTAAATGCCAACCGCTCGACCATGAAATCCACATTTTCTCACCTCCTGCTTTCAGTGGATCCTGATGCAATTTGGAATTCCTGTGTGATGGTCTGGGTAGATGTCTGCCTATTAAACATTATGACCCTCTTCAACTGTCAGTGGTCTGTCTCAGTCAACAGACGAGGTCAGCCTGTATGCTTTTGTGCTGTCCATGTCCCTTCACATTTCCACTTCACTATCACATCAGAAACAGTGGATCTAGGGATGTTTAGGAGTGTGGAAATCTTATGCGCAGACATACGACCCAAGTGACACCCTATCACCTCACCACTTTTGAAGTGCATGAGTTACACAGAGTGCCCCATTCTGCTCTCTCACAATGTCTAATGACTACTGAGGTTGCTAATACGGAGTACCAGGCAGTAGGTGGCAGCAGGATGCACCTAATATGAAAAACTTACGTTTTTGGGGGTGTCTGGATATTTTTGATAACATAGTGTATGTGACTACTTCACTTTAGGGCTAACATGATGCTGTTCTTCAGTGTAAACATTGTTTACCAAAGGTAACATAAAATTCCCTGAAAGAAAATGTGGCTTATTTGAGTAAGCAGTGCTTTATGTTTCTGTAAATATACAGACTGAACAGGCCTAAGCTTGCCACAGGAAACGCAAGTTTCCTCTCATCAGGGACAAGATTGGGTGCTGAATTAGAGTGAAGGCAATGAGCCTGCTGTCTCACATTCTGTTTACACTGCTGTTTGTGATGTTCTCTAGCCTGCCACAGTCAGTGGGCCACAGCAGGCTGGCCGGGGGTGAGTCTATTGTATTTTGCTGTACTGCACTGCAAATAGGCACTACCTCAAAACTGTCTGCTGCACTATCACAAGAGTCCTTATAGTCTATAATTTGCATAACTTGCTGCAAAGAAGAGTCAGTGTATTTAAGAATTTTAATTTGATCAAAAAATGAGAATGTTAAATAGTACCTTACACCTGAAGTGCCATGAAATGAACTTCCTACTGGGTGAGACACTCAGACCAGTCTTCTTTCATCTCACTGAATTCCTGAAATGGCAGTGCAAATGAAAGTTGTGTAGGCTGCTGGCTGCCAGAGCTGCTGGTGATGCCTTCAGTGCCCTCTGGGCTACCAGGAAGTGATTGATGGTGTCCATGTGTTGAGGCATTTATTGGTTCTGAAACTGAAAATACTGCATTAGATTAAATGCTGACTGAGAAGCAGGCATTTGAGGCCTTGGAATTTGCTGCACTGCTATGATACCATAATCCAAGTGTAGCAAGAAAATGCACTCTTGCAAATAAATGACAAATTAGAACACACACAATTGGAAATAAGTGCTGATCAAGCAAAGAAAATGCAGCACAGGGACCAAAAAGTAAATGCAAAACAGGCAAAACAAAAAACAGCAAGCATGTGACAAACAGTCAAGTAGCGCTACAGAAGGCTGTTCTATCACTCTTCTACCACTCTTCCTACATGGATTTAGTGGTTTCTGGACACCATTTTCTTGCTTTGAGTCAGTCCAGTAGTATAATCCTATATCCAAGTTAGGTAAACATCCAGTTACTGCTTATTGTTGCAGATTAATTGTTTTCTCTTGTCCAGATCCCTAAGGTGTCAGTTTGCTGCTTCTCTACTCCTGGCCACCTGTCTTCCTACATTGATATCTAATGAAAGCACACCACAACTAGCACTGGCGAGTTTTGTGTTCCACCCTTCTACTGTTGTCAAGTCCCAGTAATGTGAAATACAAAGTCCAATCTTTACAGCAATCTACTACAGTACCAAACACACAGCCTGACAGTATCTTCTCCCATCCATGTCTATCTCAACTGTTCTTTGGCCACCACATGGCTGAACTTTATCCAGGCTGCAGAGGTCATTCTTTTCAGCAGTCGGTGGAGGCCAGACCAGGTAGATGCACATCATGGTCGCATTCTTGTCATGCGTGACTGCTATCAGCATCTGCAGAGTCCTTGCAGTGTGTTACCAATTGTCGCTAGGTGCCACCTCTCTTTCAAGTAGGAAAAAGACAGATTTTGCACCTTCAGAGTCCCAGTAGGAGTACAGCAGCTTCTTTATTGTCCTTCCAAAAACCAAAAATATATTTGTCACAATTTATAATTAGAAATTAACTCTGCATCTTCTGCAGTTCCAAACAAAATAAAATTCTGTGAATTTAACTCCACCTAACTCCCTGGAGCCAGGACTAAACACTGACATCACTAACACTCAAAGAAAGCTCTTTTCCAATGCAGAAGCCTTCTTCTTGGTGTTGTTCTGTCATTGCCAACAGCACACTGATGGGAGCTTAACTGAGGGACTGCAAGCAGCCAGTGCATGAGTCAGCCACTCTCATCAATGGGAACTGTCCACAGTGATCCCTGGGTTTCCTTAAATAGCTGTTTCCAGGAAGAAATGGTATGCCCCCTAGTAACTGATGACCAATTGTAGGCATCCAGGGATCTCTTGCTGTTGCCTGGCAAGGTACTTTATTGTCTGCAGCCCTTGGTGCACTGTCTGGTGGTCTGGAGGTATACTCGAAAATCCTGAGTGGCTGCTACAGACATGACTTGAGTGGTATAGCCATCATGTGTGTTGCAGGTTGTGCCCCTAGGCACCATAGCAGAAGGTATGGATTGCGGTGACACCATATAACAGCCTAGTCATGGTCTGCTTAGCGGTTAGCAGTGTCTTCTAGATTACAACAAAGAGTGAGAATTTTGTACTCTCAGTAACTCCAACAGTCAGTGCTAGGATTGGACGATATGAATCCATAACAATGTGATCATGGTTCTTAAGAGAACAAGAGCATGTTCTAGAGAATATGCCCATTTTATACACAGAAGGACAGAGGGAATTTGTTGGGGCTATTAAATCAATTAAAATTTCAAATACAGGAACTTGTTACTGAAGACAATGATGTACACTGAAGTACCTAAACTATATCATAGCAAAAGCCTTAGGAAATATCCTATCACTACTGAAATTCACAACACTCTTGACACAATGCCTTTACTGCAGTTTAATCATGGCCTCCAAAGAACTTATTGACAAGTGACAAAGTCACATTGGTAATCAACCCCAGGGAGATCATGTAACAAGTAAATGATGAACTGGAAGAAAATAACAGCCTTGAGACTGTTCTGACTTGCTCAAAGTGTGGATTAATAAGAGTTTATCCAACTACAATCTAATGCACTGCTTTCATTGTAAATGATTTTGACATATAATTCTCAAATAGAGGGTGGGGTAAATAAAGGTGGCCCAGAGAACAGAGTTCCAGGGTACAAAGAAACACAGCAGAGGAAATAAAATACAGTGCTAACCCGACAGATGTCGAATGTGACCACCGTTCACTCTTGGCACTGGTAAACAAGGTCAAAGCTGGACTGCTGGAATTTAAATTTCTACTGCAGTTCTTAGACTTGTTAGCTGAGGTCAGTCTGGTCACGGCCCCAGCTGGCAACCCATGTCACCTGATCTGTCAGTGTGGGATTACTTTGTGTGGGGAGCCCTCAACTCTATCAGACGTGCAGATGGTATAAATGTGCTCCAAAGTTTGGCTAGCTGTATGGGCAGTTACTCCATCCTGTTGGAAGTAACTGTCTTTTCCTTCTCTGTTAACGCTGTCACAGTTGGTTTCATAATCACATCCATTTGTCTAGGCCACATTGTGAAGACAGAACCTTGGTCTCAATATCAAAACTGTAGACCCATGTCTCATCACCAGTTATGATTCTCTTAAGGAACATCTCATTCTCATTTGCACAATCTAAAAGCTCTTCACAGATAGTGAGGTGAAGGTCTTTCTGGTCTCGACTAATGAGCCAGAGGACAGACTCGGGGCAACACGATGCATTCCAAGATGCTGTGTCTGGATTTCATGACACGATGTAACTGAAATTTTACAGTCTTCTGCAATCTCTTGGACAGTCAGTCTTTGACTGGTACAGACAATTTCATTGGCGTTCCTGACACGAGCATCGTCAGTAGACGTCGAAGCGCATCTTGAACGAGAATCATCTTTAACTTCCATCCAGCCTTTTTTAAACCATGTGAACCATTCATAATACCAAGTAAAACTTAAGTACTCATCACCTTAGGCTTTCTGCATCATTTGGTGTGTCTCTGTAAAGGTTTTCTTGAGTTCCATGCAAAATTTTATGTAGACGTGTTGCTCCTCTAACTCTGACACCTGAAAATTTGCTAACTGTGTGGCACAATGTTCTACTCAGTATAGCACTGAACAATAACTAACAGACATACAACAATGAAACTTCCGGCAGTTACACATTAAACACAGGCATGTGCAGGGATTCCAACCACATTTCACTACAACACACCATTGGCCTGAAATTACAAATGTTCCAGAATTTTTTGATCAGACCTCATACATCTGTGTCTGCAATTGCAACTATAAAGGCATAGTTGTAATTGGCATGCAGGCGATGACCCTACACTTCGCTGCAGCAAATGGCCTCACAGCTCTTGTGCGGCTGCTACTGGATGCATCTGCTGACCCCCAACAGCAGAGATGACTTGGGGCACACACCACTGCACTTGGGGGCAGTGTGGGGCCAGGCAGGGGTGGCGGTCGATCTACTGCGTGCGGGGGCAGACAGTGCGGCCAGGGATGGCGGGGGGAGGACCCCCCCCCCCCCCCCCTGGACCTTGCCAGGCAGAACGACGAGCAGCAGCTGGTGGATATGCTGAGACAATGCTGAGATACAGCATTATACAACACACAATTAGTTACGCCAAATGTCTTAGTCTTAAATAAAGAATACAAAAAATTATCCTTTATTCACTCATTTATACCTAACATTTCGTGCTGCATTTCATTACTCTGGTAACACCATAACAACTGCAACAATGAGAGATACCTTTCGTGTTGTGCTTTCCATTTACCGCAAATTTGGATGAGAGGGCATTATTCTGAATTTTAGAATCTCAATAAGATTCTTGGGTCTTGTCTTTGATGAAAGGTTATCATAGCTGCTCCTTCTTTGTGATGTGAAATGTAGAGGTACAAAGGCACTCAGTATTTTGCTATTCCAGTAGTAAGAACATGGATGCAAACAGAACAATCAACTTTCTCATTCAGAAAATGCAGTCAAGATATCTCCCTCTACATTCTCATTATTCTCTACCCTGTGCTCAGCTAGGAAAAGCTTGGGCAAAAAGAGTAGCAAACAAGAGCTCCAACATTCTGATCATAAGACTCTAATAACATTTAGTTGTGAAGCTTCTACACTGGAAATAGAAATACTTTCAGATGAACTTTGACATCTATGTCTGTCCTTGCAACATCACGAATTCCACTACACTGCAGAAAAAGATGAGGGAAAAACCTAGTATTAGCTGGCTCCTATTCTTTAGTAGATGGTTAATTATACAGGGTACATTTGGACAAATTAAAATTAACACATAAAACCCAATGTACATATGCCTTCATAAGCAGCACTTAATGATGTGAATAACACTGTACTGCAATAATATATCCTCCATGGGAAAAACAACCTAACTTATGAACAGGAAAAAGGGGTGTAGCTGTGGTTATCAGTGAAATATTTTGAGGACATTATAGGTAAAAGCAGATGAGTGGTACTGGTGTCATCAATATTTCCAAATTAATAGCACTTTGTTTTTATCATATTCAGTTTGGAAATGGATGTGATACTTCCTGTAGGCATATGATCCTTCACTAACTACAGGGATCTGTGGATGTCTTCCAGCATGGCTGTGGATGTGCCCTTCTGAAAATATTTCTGGTATTGAGTTTTTGATCCTTATTTCAATCAACTTTCTCAACAGAATGGTGTCTCCCAAGACGTAATTCTTGGTGTAAATCTATTTATTATAGCAATAAATGCATTTCTTCTACAATAAGGAGTTTAGTGTAATCTTTAGATATTTGTCAACGAATTTTCTTTGTTCAGTTGTTGCTCCAGGTTCTCAGCATGTGTATCAGCTGCCTCTAATATTTTGGAAGTTGAAAGTGTGAAGTGAGATGGTTGGTTTTCAAGTCTCTACAGAAAAAATATTTTTGTATATTTCATGTTGCACTTTCCATTTACCGCAAATTTAGATGAGAGGGCATTATTCTGAATTTAAGAATCTCAAGGTTCTTGGGTCTTGTCTTTGATGAAAGATTATCATGGCTGCTGCTCCTTTGTGGTGTGAAATGTAGAGGTATGAAGGCACTCAGTATTTTGCTATTCCAGTAGTAAGAACATGGATGCAAACAGAACAAGTCTCATGGTTACATAGTGTCTGGATTAGCTAGACCTTCTTACTGAATGATCTTGTGTATGAGGCACCTTAGTATCTATGTTGAGATTAGAGTCATGCTTATTGCAGGCTTCAGCTCATTTAGTGTGCTGTCCTGTGTTTCAATTAACAAGCCCTCAAGATCTGCTGAGCTCATGAGTTGATTGCAGCCCACTTTGCTGGACAAATCAGGCTAGCTGGCCAGTCTGTTGGCCCACCAGCCCACTATGTTTTGTGCTCTACTGATGGACTATTCCAGCCTATTGGCTGTTGTAAGGAAGCCTAGTATTTATCCACAATCTTCTAAACCTTATGGGAGAGAATGATGTCTTATACTACATGATTCCTACTATTAGTCAAGTCAAGAAAGGAAAGTTAGTGGAAAAATTCATGTACTCATATTTTTTTTTTTTTTTTAGGGGGCAGGGCAATGAGCAACATACTAAAAATCTTGACTGGTGGGATCTCAGTGTGGGAGGTGGTGAGGAGTGTAACTGTTTAATTTTGTGCTAGGAAACATTCCAAGTTATTCAAGGAAAACATTAAACTACCTTAAATTTCATTCAGGAAAAGTTCTGTTCATTTTTTTTTCTAGAATTAATAGTTTCCACACTGCAGCAGGTGGAAAAGTCACAGATTAATAAAAAATATTATTTTAATGGTACGAGGGTCACTCCAAAAGAAATGCACACTATTTTTTTTTTTTAATCCATCTTTTATTCTACATGTTTGAAAGTTTTACGGTGTGTAGATACATCCTTTAGGAACAATACTTCCATTTCTCTACATAATTTCGATTCCTGTCAACTGCGTTACACCATCTTGGAACCAACATCTGTATACCTGCATGGTAAAAATCTGGACCAACCTGTTGGAGCCACTGTTTGGCAGCATGCACAAGGGAGTCATCATCTTCAAACCTGGTTCCACAAATAGGGTCTTTCAGTTTCCCAAAGAGATGATAGTCACATGGAGCCAGGTCAGGACTGGAAGGTGGGTGTTTCAGTGTTGTCCATCCAAGTTTTGTGATCACTTCCATGGTTTTTTGACTGACATGTGGCCGTACATTGGCATGCAACAGCAAAACATCCTGCTTTTGCTGATGTGGTTGAACACAACTCAGTCAAGCTTGAAATTTCTTCAGTGTCATCACATATGCATCAGAATTTATGGTGGCTCTGGAGTGTGTGCAGTACGAGGCCTGCCGTTGCAAGGACAATCCTCAATATTGCTGTGCCCACTTTTATCATGTAACCTGCTTGCCCACTGACTAACTGTACTGCAATTGACAGCAGCATCTCCATACACCTTTTTCAACCTCTTGTGGATGTTTCTCACTGTCTCGTTTTCATGGCACAGGAATTCTATGACAGCACGTTGCTTCTGACGAACTTCAAGTGTAGCAGCCATCTTGAAAACATGCTGTGACAGCGCCACTCATGGTAACAGGTAGAACTAAGTTTGAAAACAAGTGGGAAGGATGTATCTACACACTGTAAAACTTTCACGCATCACAATGAAAACCGTATTTTTACAAAAATAGTGTGCATTTCTTTTGAAGTGACCCTCATATAAAGTTTGTGATTATTGTTAAATGAAGATGGTTAAGAACAAATATTAAATGTGTGTAGCTTACCTAAGTACAGTACAACTGTATTAAGGGATCAGTTGTGTTCTTGCTGGTGTAACAGGATGGAAGGAAAGGAGGGGGGGGGGCAGGGGTGGAGGTTAGAATCGCAAAGGAAGGTATGTTGGCAGAATGTTGTCATGCACTTCCCTACTTCATAGGTCTGCAGACCAAAGATCAAGGAGTGATGAGTCCCCACTCTCTTTACCCAGCTGCATCACAAGAAGCAACCACAGGATGTTTCACAAAGCCATAATGACTCTTCTGCTACTTACCTTATGAATCACTGCTGATGCAGTGTGCAGACATGCCTGGAAGGTGTTTATTTTGTGCAGAGTGCATTAACACTATATGGGATACAATATGATTTCTACTAACAGTAACACAATAAACACATATTGACACATTTGCATAAATTCCAGCTCCCTGTTGTACACTGGTAAACCAGAAATTGATTTTTATCGTAATGTTTGGCAGTTATAGCATTATTCTTAGAAAGGCAACTGTCCCCACCATGAATTCTGCTCACTTTTTGATTTAGGGAGACTGTACCTCCAATGCATTCTCTGTCCAGTTCTCTTATGTGAATAGGCAAAATAACTTCTCTGGGCTAGTGTTTATATAGTAGAATAATTATTTTCAGTTTATTGATTGAGTACTGATTTTCAGTTTTTAAGTGAGCTTTATTTTAAATACATTCCTACAAACAATGGCTGAGAAGCACTTAATTCATAAGTGTTGTGTTGTCAGTGACCTATGTAGTGATGGTGGGAAAGGGGGTGGATTGATAAATGTGCCACGTTCCTGCTGTCTATACTGACAGTGTATTGTAAAGCCATGTAAACAAGCTGTAGTCAGCCAGTGTTGAATTAATGAAGAATCAGAAAGTTGTTCTGCATATCTCACTATTAACTGTGTCACTGGTACACTGCATAAATCTCTTCCATTCAAGAATTGCTGGCACCTTTACAGTAGTCTGCAGTGAGTTGAACAACTCACCGAACTTTCACAGCATATCTTGCAAGGTAGATATGTATACATCTGTTGGAATGGTGCTGAACATGGTGAATTCTATAACAGTAATCTGATGTAATTTTAACATAAGATAAGCAATGCATATCTGAACTACTTTAACACATAGGTGACCTGCTGCTGTTCCAAAGTGCATCTTCAAACGTTGTCAGAACAGATGCTGTGAAAAGCATTCCATCAATTGGTAGTGAAGGCAATGAAACCAGTGCTGTCCAATACATATTAACAGCATGTCACACTTGAGGCAGGCTGTTCAGTGTGGTAGACAAATGACAGCTCCAGCTGTTGAGTTTTTTTTTACATAATAGCACATTCAACAACTGCAAATAAATACAAACTTAGCTCAGTGAAATGACTTTACCTCCCAAGCATTTCTCTTATGCAAGTAGACATAGTCTGTCTGTAAACTGACAGTTCAGCAGTGCTCATGGTAAGGGATTTGTCTTTCCCAGTAGAATGCTGCAGCTGCTGTAGAGGATGACTAAGAACTAATTTCCCTTCTAGCAGTGTACAACAGTGTGCAGCGTTTTACATAGGATCAGTCCACAAGCATTCTTATAAAGTTTTTTTTGCATAAAATGATCAGTTGTGACACATCCCTGAATATTGACTATTACTCAAGGGACCTCCTATTGCTAACAACACTAACAATGCACATTGAATGGTTTCAAATATAGAACACAGTTAGAAGGGGGCATATGCTCATACATTAATTATTTTCTGTATTATTCAATAAATGGTCAGGCTTACACATATACAACCTAATGAAGAGTGCAACATGCATTTTACAAAGTATCAATTGAAAAATATGCATTTTTAACACATTCACCTCTAAGAATTGTCATGCACGTCACATTACAGCTGTTATACAGTTTACAATAAATGTTTGAATATCCCACTGCGAACTTAACTGCATTTGCACACTCTTGGGAGAACGTGTTGCTTTCTGAGTGCCTCTGCACATTCCATAATGAGGGCAGCAGCATCCACGATGTAACCCAGCAGTTCATCTAGCATATTCACCTTTTGATTTGTACATCTCAGGCTTCATCCCACTCCATAAAAAAATCTAATGGCATAAGGTCTGACAATCTTGTTGGCCAGTTAATTGTATTACCATTGTTGTTGTTGTGGTCTTCAGTCCTGAGACTGGTTTGATGCAGCTCTCCATGCTACTCTATCCTGTGCAAGCTTCTTCATCTCCCAGTACCTACTGCAACCTACATCCTTCTGAATCTGCTTAGTGTATTCATCTCTTGGTCTCCCCCTACGATTTTTACCCTCCACGCTGCCCTCCAATACTAAATTGGTGATCCCTTGATGCCTCAGAACATGTCCTACCAACCGATCCCTTCTTCTGGTCAAGTTGTGCCACAAACTTCTCTTCTCCCCAATCCTATTCAACACCTCCTCATTAGTTACGTGATCTACCCACCTTATCTTCAGCATTCTTCTGTAGCACCACATTTCAAAAGCTTCTATTCTCTTCTTGTCCAAACTAGTTATCGTCCATGTTTCACTTTCATACATGGCTACACTCCATACAAATACTTTCAGAAACGACTTCCTGACACTTAAATCTATACTCGATGTTAAAAAATTTCTCTTCTTCAGAAACGCTTTCCTTGCCATTGCCAGTCTACATTTAATATCCTCTCTACTTCGACCATCATCAGTTATTTTGCTCCCCAAATAGCAAAACTCCTTTACTACTTTAAGTGTCTCATTTTCTAATCTAATTCCCTCAGCATCACCCGACTTAATTCGACTACATTCCATTATCCTCGTTTTGCTTTTGTTGATGTTCATCTTATATCCTCCCTTCAAGACACCATCCATTCCGTTCAACTGCTCTTCCAAGTCCTTTGCTGTCTCTGACAGAATTACAATGTCATCGGCGAACCTTAAAGTTTTCATTTCTTCTCCATGGATTTTAATACCTACTCCAAATTTTTCTTTTGTTTCCTTTACTGCTTGCTCAATATACAGATTGAATAACATCGGGGAGAGGCTACAACCCTGTCTTACTCCCTTCCCCACCGCTGCTTCCCTTTCATGTCCCTCGACTCTTATAACTGCCATCTGGTTTCTGTACAAATTGTATATAGCCTTTTGCTCCCTGTATTTTACCCCTGCCACCTTTAGAATTTGAAATAGAGTATTCCAGTCAACATTGTCAAAAGCTTTCTCTACGTCTACAAATGCTAGAAACGTAGGTTTGCCTTTCCTTAATCTTTCTTCTAAGATTAGTCGTAAGGTCAGTATTGCCTCACGTGTTCCAGTATTTCTACGGAATCCAAACTGATCTTCCCCGAGGTCGGCTTCTACTAGTTTTTCCATTCGTCTGTAAAGAATTCGTGTTAGTACTTTGCAGCTGTGGCTTATTAAGCTGATTGTCCGGTAATTTTCACATCTGTCAACACCTGCTTTCTTTGGGATTGGAATTATTATATTCTTCTTGAAATCTGAGGGTATTTCGCCTGTTTCATACAACTTGCTCACCAGATGGTAGAGTTTTGTCAGGACTGGCTCTCCCAAGGCAGTCAGTAGTTCCAATGGAATGTTGTCTACTCCCGGGGCCTTGTTTCGACTCAGGTCTTTCAGCGCTCTGTCAAACTCTTCACGCAGTATCGTATCTCCCATTTCATCTTCATCTACATCCTCTTCCATTTCCATAATATTGTCCTCAAGTGCATCGCCCTTGTATAGACCCTCTATATACTCCTTCCACCTTTCTGCTTTCCCTTCTTTGCTTAGAACTGGGTTTCCATCTGAGCTCTTGATGTTCATACAAGTGGTTCTCTTATCTCCAAAGGTCTCTTTAATTTTCCTGTAGGCAGTATCTATCTTACCCCTAGTGAGATAAGCCTCTACATCCTTACATTTGTCCTCTAGCCATCCCTGCTTAGCCATTTTGCACTTCCTGTCGATCTCATTTTTGAGACGTTTGTATTCTTTTTTGCCTGCTTCATTTACTGCATTTTTATATTTTCTCCTTTCATCAATTAAATTCAATATTTCTTCTGTTACCCAAGGATTTCTACTAGCCCTCGTGTTTTTACCTACTTGATCCTCTGCTGCCTTCACTACATCATCCCTCAAAGCTACCCATTCTTCTTCTACTGTATTTCTTTCCCCCATTCCTGTCAATTGTTCCCTTATACTCTCCCTGAAACTCTGTACAACCTCTGGTTCTTTCAGTTTATCCAGGTCCCATCTCCTTAAATTCCCACCTTTTTGCAGTTTCTTCAGTTTTAATCTACAGGTCATAACCAATAGATTGTGGTCAGAGTCCACATCTGCCCCTGGAAATGTCTTACAATTTGAAACCTGATTCCTAAATCTCTGTCTTACCATAGGACAAGACAAATATGTGTGTACCATTAGACCAAAAACAAATGAATCATGGAAACAATTTGGAATAGGGCATATGTCCATATGAAGTTTTTTGCTTCAAATGAGTTATACCTGTGCATACTGACCATTCCCCCTGGGATACCCTGCATGTACTCCTTGCAGTGTTACTGCACAAACACATATGAGGGGCATTTATTTTTCACAAAATACATTACGTTACCAATGGTTCATAAGGCAAGCTGCGGCAGGGTCAGTAAAAGTTTGTGGAACACTCTTTAGTTACTTCTTGTGATGTGGTGGGATAGAGAGAGTGAAGGAACTTATCTACTTGCTCTTCAGTTTGCAGACCTATGAAGGAGGGAAGCGTAGGACCACAATCTGGCTACCTCCCTTCACTCATGTTTCTACCTTCCACCAACACCACTGTCCACCCTGCTACACCCCATAGTTTCTACTTAATCTAAGCATAGTAGAACCATATTAAGGGATACACAATTAATATTTGCTCTTAACCCACTTTATTTAACAATAATCAAATTTTATACCATTAAAACAATATTTTTAATGATCTGCTATTTTTCCATCCACTGCAATGCAGAAACTATTACTCCTAGAGAAAAAATGAATATTAACTTTTAGTAGGAAATTTAATGTAGTTTAATTTTGTGCTGGGAAATAGTTTCATTAGAAGCCACTGTTTTAGAGTTACTCAAGAAAAATATAAAAATATGGCCTTTAAACACCCTTGTCCCATGCTCACACCCTACTGGTCAGGATTTTTAATATGTTGTTCATGGCTCTTCACCCCCTACCAATGTACAAAAATTTGGAACTACAGAAGCTTTTTTGCCCCAATTGAACTTTTTTGGTCTTTGATGATTGGGAAATCTTATAATTACAAGATAAGAACCCATTGGCACAATGATTCCACTGTGCTAAGAATAAAACGTCTTTACTTCTGTGAAATAAGAATCCAGTCAGACAAAAATATACAATAATTGTTATTCCTGTCATATACATTCTTGTAATTAGTAAAAATGCCTATGTTGATTCTTGAACTGGCTGAAGGTAAAAAATATAAACTGGAACTGTGGTGAAGCATACAAGCTCAAACATTCATTGAAACTAGTTCTCACCCTCCCCTTCACAGCTAATTGAAATAACAATAAAATAGGGTAAATCCTGTGCTCTGCAGACAGATTTGGAACAAAATGCATCAAGATTGACAAGCTAGTCCAGCAAATACATTGGAAGTGTGCAATGATGATGTGCTGAAAATCAGTGCCTCTTAATTTTTAATATGAGAACTGTAAAGGCTTTTTGAATAAAACAAACATTATTAACATACTACATCTTCATTCTTCATATCTTCATGTTTATTTTTCACATAATCAGCCTGGCAACAAATTCATTTCTCCCAATAAGAGACCAGTTTGTTGATACCATTACTGTAGAATGTTTGACATTGTTGATGGCCCATCCAATTTTCATTTGTTTCCAAAACTTAGAGAACATCTTTGAGGATTTCACTTTGATTATTGTCCATACAGGCCTGACTTGGAGCGACAACTTCACCTCGGCTTGCACCACTTCACCACTATCAATGACAGTGAATTCAAGGTGTCAAATTCTTGCAGCTCTTGCATGTGGTCTGGCATTGTCATGCTGAAGGAGAGGATGCTCCATGTGTGGATGAACTCTTCAAATTCAAAACTTGATTGCAGCATGCTGTTCCTCACATGCCAACATGGTTACATTATACACCACCATGTTACATGCTACAATTTGGAGCCCTATACTGGCAGAGGACTGCAAACATGCAGACTTCAAGACTGAAGATCTAGAATGTTAATAACATTTGTTTTATTTAAAATGTTTCAAGGGTTTTTGCATTAAAACTTGGATTCATTACTTTTCAAGGCCTTGTATACCATCAAGCAGAAATGTCATTTCACAGCCAAAGGAATACTTAGTGTAACAAACATGTCAATCAGTAAACAGGAGTGGAACAAATATCTTCCATGGATGACTGAAAGTCACAGTTTATACTCAGACATAAGAGAATACAGCAGTCTGCCCATGCATGTTCTCATTAGTGAAGACTCTTGTGCTTTCATGAAAGTCCCTCAGAGGTCCAGGCCATCTGTGGATCTGCTGATATGAGTTCCTAAGCTGTGGGCTGTCCAGCAGCATTAGTCCTGCCTTACTGTAACCTATGGACAGGCTTCAATGAGCACGATTGTGCACAACAGTTAAACATTTTATGACATGGGGAATGGGATCTTGGCTTACTAGTGCAGATTGTGGGGAACCTGTTGCGTGTCAGTTACCCAGGCAACTGGGGCTCTTGTTGGATGGATTGTATAGTATGTATATCCTTAGCTGTTTACAAAAACAACATGGGCTTCAATATACACAGTAAAAACACTCCTATCAGAATGTGCATAAAATCAGTAAGCAAAAACACTGCAGCAAATGAGAGAGAATGGGTCAGTAGGCATCCCAATAAAGCTTCTATTCAAGATAGTAACAGAACACAAACTGTAATACAGAATCTGGTACCACGTGCCGCGGAATTTGAATCCGCACCAGACGTCACGTATGTTGAAGACCCATAGAGGTTGCTGCACCGTAAGCTGTGGCAGCGTGTGCCTCCTGGCCCGCTTTTAGTGTGGGGGTACCACAGTGGAACACGTGGTCCCAGCAGCCAATAGCGGCGCCCCCGAGAGCATACTTAAGCGCCGGCCACTCGCCCATCCAGTCTGTCTACCCTCGCTTGCGATAGACTGCTTTCTTCCTGGTTCGTGTACGAGTTTGTTTCCTTGTGGCTCTGCTGTTCGGTCTTGTCATATTCATTCTTTCCTATGTTGGTCATGTCCATCTTTTTCTGTTGTGTTGTTGTTCGTGGGCCTCTCTGTGGGGTCCTGCTGCGCCTTCCGTCAGTGCTACCCCGCGACCGTCCTGGTCGCAGTTACAACATTTTGGCGACGAGGTAACCAATGGTCATTCTTGGTATGGAGGCAAAGTTTGTCTGTCTGCTGGAGCAACAGCAGCAGCTCTTGCAGCAGCAGCAGCTCCAGTTAGACATCTTACAAAAGTTGCTGCAGTTGCTAACTGACAAAGTCGATGCCCGGGACGCATTAATGCACCAGCTTCAGGGTCCTCGGGTGTCCGACGCTTTCCTGCATCCGCCGTCGTTTTCACCCTTTAATTACGCTGAAGAGGACTGAGAAACCTACTTACATAGGCTGAAACAACATTTCACAACTTTTCAAGTCACGGACGACTCCTTGCAGCGGTTGTTGTTTTTATCTTGGGCCTCTCCGGACACATTCTTTCTTCTCCGCAAGTTGGCAGTGTTTTCCGATCCTGTGGCTCTCTCTTTCCAGGAGATCTGCCTTTTGCTGACAAACTATTATTCCCAACGCTACCATGTAGTCGCCTCTCGGCTGGAGTTACACCAGTACCATAAACAACCTGGTCAATCGTATTGTTCCTGAGTCACAGACTTGCAGGGTCTAACCGCGGGACTGCTACGGTCGCAGGTTCGAATCCTGCCTCGGGCATGGGTGTGTGTGATGTCCTTAGGTTAGTTAGGTTTAAGTAGTTCTAAGTTCTAGGGGACTTACGACCTAAGATGTTGAGTCCCATAGTGCTCAGAGCCAACTTGCAGGGTCTCAGCCGTCAATGCGATTTTACGTGCACCAATCAGCAGTGTAAGGCTTTGTATGCACACTCCCTGATCCGGGATGTGGTGGTTCAGCTGGCTCCCTCTTCGTGTTCCAATGTCTCTATGGCATTGGCGCCTTCGGTCACCCCACGCCGCCGGTCACTTGGCCCACTTCCGTCGCGCCACGCCGCCGGTCACTTGGCCCACTTCCGTCTTGCCCACAGTGCTTTACTGCCCATTCGCAGGCTGATTGTCCCTACCGCTGGAAAATGTGTACGCTGTGTAACAAGGAGGGCCACATCTGATCGGTTTGTCATAGTTGCTCGACTCGATCCAGTCCTGCCCCTCCTGGGACTCAAGATACCGTCCACGCTCTGCAATCGGTCATCTCACAGGATGACCCATCAGCACGGAAGCTTTTCCTCACGCTCCACATTTTCACTGAGGATGTCAGTTTTCAGGTCAACACTGGGGCCACCGTCTCCCTGATTAATATGGTGACATATACACGGCTGGGCTCTCCTGCGTTGTCACCTCCCTCTCACCGTTTGGTCGCCTACTGAGACAGTTCCATTCCTCTTCGTGGGCAGTTCGTCGTCCAGGTGACATACAAGCATGTTCCATGGCTCCTTACCCTCTTTGTCATTGACCATCCATTGGATTCAAATGTTTTTGGCCTGGATGCGTTTCACCTGTTTGGCTTTTCAATTTTCGACGAAGTTAAGGTCGTTTTCACGGCTGTTCCCTTTCAGGACTTGGTGCGAAAGTGGAGCACAGATCGTACATTGCTTGCACCGGATCTCGGATGTGCTTCCGGCTTTCAGGCGCACATCACCATCTGACTGGATACACAGCCTCACTTTTCCCGGGCCCAGCCCCTTCCGGTGGCCTTACGGCCAGCGGTCAAGCAGGAACTCAATCGGCTCCAGGCCGCTGCTGTGCTGGAACCTGTAACCTATAGTGCATGGGCGACACCACCGGTGGTCATACGAAAACCCAATGGGTCCCTTCAGCTGTGTGGGGACTTAGGCACTACAGTCAGTGCTCAGTCCCTCGTTGACACTTACCCCATTTCCTGACAGGAAGATCATCTTGCCATGCTTGCCGGGGGCGAGTATTTTTCCCAAGATCGACCTTGCTGAGGCATACCACCAGTTGCCCTTGGATGCCAAATCTCAGAACATCATGGTTATCAACACACCTTTCGGATTGTATAACTACAAGTGCCTTCCCTTTGGTGTCTCTTTGGTGCCGGCCATTTTCCAGTGGTTCCTGGAGCAGCTTACCCAGCCTATCCCTGCATGTGTGAATTATCTGGATGACATCTTGGTCAATGGGCGTTCCCACCAGGAGCATTTGCAAAACCTCAGTGCTTTATTTCGCACTCTGCAGTCTGCTGGTCTCCGCTCTCAGCTGGACAAGTGTTTTTTTTTTTTCGACCAGAAGTGGAATACTTAGGCCACTGGCTTAGCAAAGGTGGCATTCGCACTTCAGGTCATAATGTCATGGCCATTGAGGCCCTTCCTCATCCCAAGGTCTTATCGGAACTGCAGGTGTTTCTGGGCAAGGTTACTTATTACTTAAAGTTCTTGCCCCAGGCTGCCTCCATTGCTCAACCCCTCAATCACTTGCACCGCAAAGGGGTACCTTTTGTTTGGACTCCTGCCTGTGACCAGGCTTTTCTCCGTTTAAAGGCGATGCTGAAATCCGCCCCTTGCCTTACTCCCTTCTCTCCGGACCATCCCTTGGTTGTGGCCACTGATGCGTCGGCATACGGCATTGGGGCCGTTCTCATGCACCGGGATGCCGATGGATCCGAACAGCCCATCACTTATGCCTCTAAGACGTTGACCCCGGTGCAACGGAACTACTCCCAGATTGAAAACGAGGCCCTGGTGATTGTGTTCGATGTACAAAAATTTCATTCCTATCACTTTGGGGCAAAATTCACCCTCCTGATGGACCATAAACCCTTGGTTACACTTTTCGGGCCCCACTATCACCTTCCCGAGCGGACGGCTCAACGTCTCCAGCACTGGGCATTGTTTTACGTAATTACACTTATACCATCCGTTTGCTAGACTGTTGTGCAAAAGTGTGAAGTAAATTGGAGAGGAAATGTTGGGATATTTGGTAACATCATTTCTCCTTTATATTATATATATTAAAAATATACTCAAAAGAACATTTAGATGAGCATTGGCTCTATAACGTAAGATTTTGGAGTAAATCAGTCAAGCCCTTTTTGAGATTTTTGGTAACAACTTGAAATGATAACTTGTAAGGATGTTGCAGGGTAGGTTGTGCTGAGAAATAATTTTTAAGAAAAAAAGTGATACAAAGTGATGTTTCTGAGTTAATTAGTATTGAAGTAAGACAATCAGGCCATTGCACATGGAAATTCAAGTGGTACACCAGAGACAATGTCCCCAAATGTATTCTTAATTGTGTTTCTTAAAACTGAACAACGGAGTGAGGATCAAACCAGAACCAAAAGCTGAGCAGTTTCATATGCTGTCATCTATGCTATGAGAACAGCCGAACCTAATTGTATCTGGTAGGCCATTTGAATTTGACACTGAAGTTAGCCAATCAGGTCACTGTGCATGCAATTTAACTTGGAAATGCCACAACACATCAGATTTTTTCTTAACAATTATTTATCGGCACTACCTACCCTGCAACACACTTACAAACTTTTCATTACTGTTTCTGACCACCATATACAGTTGTACAGTTGAGGACCAAGACACCACTGCAGTGGTAAGTTAAGGTTTGAGTCCTAACCTGGAACAGTTTTAATGTGTTATGTGTCAACACAAAGTGACTTTATACAGTAATTGAATTAAAACAAAAGTTTTTCCAGTTAACAAACAATTATAGCCTGCTATTTAATTTTAATGAATTGAGGTAGCCCCATTACTAATCTGTAGACTGTGTAAACTTTAATTCTCACTGTCATGCTTTCGGCACTGTGAAATCAATGTATTCATAGATGGTCTAGGTAAAATCTGGTCTGTTTAAGTTCTGAATGTCTATCCTTATTATCTGTGTAACTGATATCTACAACATCGAAAATATTTCATACATTCAGGTTATGTTAAAGATTTTTCATTATTTTTATTTTCCATCAAGTAAAAGACACATGTAAAGTAATTATTAGATATTTTAACTTCCATGAAAGATGCTAACAGCTTTTTAAAAAAAAAAACAAAAAAAAAACTTGATATTGTGATAACTCAGATTCTTGGGTTTAGAAGAGTAATACAGAGCTTATGCACACAGTGTGGAATGTACATTAACTCTGAAATGGACCATGATGTTTGAAGTGCAGAAATTAATGAAAAAAAAGGAACCAAATGATAATACCAGGATATATATCTGTAGCATGAAACAAAGTGTAATTAATATCAATAGCATAATCCTCACAGTCAAGAGTTATATTTATCTGGAGTAGATGTAACTGCAAAGGTCACTAGTACAAAGAGAAAGACTTAAACTCCTCTTTTTTTCCAGCAATCTCCAGTTATATTAGCAGGAAATAAAGAGCAGCAAAAAAAATATCTAGGACGCATGGTGGAAGAACCAATTCTTGCAGTAAGTATGGCAAAAGTTTACTATTATCTTACACTTATCTTTTGAAGTTGTCTTAAAATATTTAAAATTGCTCTTATGTTGTTTAATGGATCGTGTGGCTGCTTTGGAAGATTAAATTCTCTTGAGTTTCATATTTATCTCGAATTTTTATTCAAAATGTTCCTCAACTAATTTATGCAAGATTGTTTGTTCAGTTAACAACAAAACAGTTAATGATTGTATTTCAATACGAGGAAAGTTATGCCCACCCCCCTCCAGCCCCCTTCTGGCCCTAAATACCATGGGCCTTGGTGCTACGACAGGTTTCAACGATATACACACCATAGGTGAAACCACTGTAGAGGGATATCTGTGGAGAGGTCAGATTAACAAATGTTATGGAAAAAAAGAAGAGGGAGTACATGAAGATGAGATGAGAGGTGTGACAGTATAAGAAGAGTTTGATAGTGTACTGAAAGACCCAAGTTGCAACAAGGCAGCTGGAGTAGACAGCATTCTCTCAGGGTAATAGACACCTTTGGAAAAAAACACAGCAAAACTATTCTGCCTGACATGCAAATTATTTGAGACAGGAAAAATTTTCTCAGACATTCCAGAAGGATATTAAACTGAAGGTGAGGTAATATTCACAGCTGTCAGTACTTGCCTCTTTGCTACTAGGATTATTGCAAGTCATGATCAAAATATTAACCTAAATTATTTATAGAATGATTTGTAGAAGAATTGTAAAAATTGACCTTGTGGAAGACTAGTTTTGGTTCTGGAAAAAAAAAAGAGGATGAATATAGATTTACATGTTCCCAATGACTTATCTTAGAAGATAATATAAGGAAAGGCAAACCTACAATTATAGCATATGTAGATTAAGAGAGAGCCTTTGGTAGTATTGATCACAATACTGTCTCTGAAATTCTGAAGTTAGCGACAATGAAATACAGGGAGCAAAATACTATCGACAACTTGTACAAAAATCACACTGCAGGTATGAGTCAAATGACATGTATGGTTAGCAGTAAATGAGAAGGGAGTGAGACAGGTCTTTAGTGTATCCCTAATTTTCAGTCTGTGTATTGGGCAAGTATCAAAGGAAACTCAGAAGAAACATGGAAAGGGAATTAAAGTCCAGGAAAAGAAGTAAAAACATTGCTGATGACATTGTAATTCTGTCAGATATTTCAAAGACTTGGAAGATCAGCCAAAAGGAAAGAACTATGACTTGAAGATTGATTTTGTAACCTAATTCAACAAAAGTGAAAAAAAGATAAAGGAATATAGTCAGTTTAAATCAGCTAATGTTGAGGGTATAAAAATGGGTAATGATAAACTCAAGGCAGCAAAAGAGTTTTGTTATTTGTGCAGCAAGATAACTTAAGACACTTTAAGTAAAGAGGACATAAAATGAAAACTGGCATTAGCAAGAAGAGTTTTACTCAAAAAAAATTGTTAAGACTGAATATAAATTTAAATGTTAGTGAGACTTTTCTGAAAGTATTGGAAGCATAAAGTATAAGAAAGTGTAACATGAATAATTAACAATACAGACAAAATGAAGATAGAAATTTGTGAAATGTGGTGCTACAGAAGTATGCTGAGGATTTGATGGGTAGATTGGATAATTAATGAGGAGGCATTACATCAGAAAGGTGGAAAAGGCAATTTATGCCAAGGCTTTAACAAAGGAAGGGCTATATGGATAAGATGCATCTTAAGGCATCAAGGAGAGGTTAATTTGGTAATGAAATTAATAAATCACTCTCAAAAACTATTCTGATGGCAGATCAAAGACCAATGGTTTTTAATGTGTGAGAAAACAGGGTTCCAAATCTTATGTACAGGGTAACCCTTTTCTCTATTTGTAAGGTTGACAAATAGTCAGATTTCATTAGATCTCTTAAACTTCTGAAGAGATGAAAATTGCTATTGGGACTGTGTTTTATGTCCTTCAGTAAGACAGTGTTCTGCCACCACATTTCTAGAGCACCATTGCCAAAGGCATTTGTTTCGGCCTAACACATCAGTCTTGAATAGTATGAATTGTTTGACTAATGTAAGCTTTCCCATAATGATGATGATGATGTTTGGTTTGTGGGGCGCTCAACTGCGTGGTTATCAGTGCCCATACAATTTCCCAACCTTTGCTCAGTCCAATTTCGCCACTTTTCTGGATGATGATGAAATGATGAGGACAACACAAACACCCAGTCATCTCAAGGCAGGTGAAAATCCCTGACCCCGCCGGGAATCGAACCTGGGACCCCGTGCTCGGGAAGCGAGAACGCTACCGCGAGACCACGAGCGGCGGACACTTTCCCATAATGGCAGGGCTTTTGTACACACCAGGCTTCCTCAATCCCAAGTCATCCTTTACTGAGCTGAGGAACACTCTGTTTCTTGTGTGCTAGTCAAGATTACTCTCCCTCATGGCCATACCATAAACATATCATCGACATACCTCTAAACACAAACAGATTTTAAAAATGCCATCCTCAATGCCATGTCCTCAAAGACTTCCATAAATAAATTGGTGACTATTGGGGATGATGAGCTCCCCATAGCCACTCTTATTCAATGACAAAATTTTTGAACAAACTGATAAACAAGCTTTAATGTCGACATATGGTGACAAAGCTTAGAGATTTTCTCTTCCAGTCTCTTCACCAATTAAAAGCAAGGATTCTTTAAGAGGAACCTGGGTAAAAAAGTGACACTACATCAAACCTGACAAGCATTTCCAAGGGACCAAGAAAGAAAAAACTTCAATCATTGTATAAAAAACTGTAGAATTGGAAATATGATGTGCACATTTTCTTATGATATAAGCACCTAGAAAAGATGCTAAATACTTGGCCAAGTTGTAAGTGGGAGCACCCAAATTACTCACATACAACTGAAGTGGAGTCACTTGATTATGTATGTTAGGCAGACAATATAAATATGGCAGAATGGCAGCACCAGGACGAAGTTTCCAAGCACATCATCAGGCAATGAGCTGTTCTTCAGGAGTAAGTTGAGCCCTCAAGTAAATGATCCATTTTTACTGAATAACCATCCTGTGAAAGAAGAACCATGGTGCTGCCTTTGTCTGCTGGTAGAATTATTAAATCCTTGTCTTCTCTAATGGACAAAGCTGCTGCCCTTATGGGAGAGGAGATGTTCCTCTGCAGGGATGGTGTCTGAAGCAGTGTATGCAATACCTCTTGCCTAAATTCATCAGCTCAGTCCTTAGGAAAGCTGGACACTTCTTAGTCAAACACACACATGAATTCAGTGATGGGAACGTTTCTTGATGTATGAGCAAAATTTAGGACTTTGTGCTAAAGTGATAGTGTGGCATCATCTGTTCTCAAGCCACAATATCAGATTATGACACCTGTTGACGAACAGTGACTAACCTCTTGAGTAAAGAACAAAAGCCACTGAAACATTGAAGACAGTCTACTGATGGCACTCCTGTGTGCACCGTCTGCTAGTACCCAGGAAGAGCTATGCACCCATTCCCAGGATACACTTAACAGTAGTGATGATATCTTCAAGTGCAAGTAAAATAAATCCTTGAATATGTGATATGGTTTTCTGTGAGTAAAATGAATATTCACCTGTCCTTAGGCAAAAGTAGCATACTTTTTAATTTTATTTACCATTTTTGTATCAATATAATGAACAAATACTGCAAATGACACAATGAATGTATTATACCTAAATTTGCAGCTGTACCTCTGAGGTTATATGGTCTACTCAAGGTACACAAGCAAGGGGTTCAGTTTTGGCAGATTGTGATTATTTTGGGTGCTCTCACCTAGAATTTGGCCAAGTATTTGGTGTCTGTTTTAGGCTCTTATGTCAGAAAATGTAAACATTATATTTCCAATTCTACACTTTTTATCCAACTGTGAAGTCTTTGTGCCTTGATCCCTTGGATATGCTTGTCAGATTTGATGTAGCATCACTTTTTACTCAGGTTCCTCTTCAAAAATCCTTGCAGTTAATTAGTGAAGAAACTGGGTGAGGGAATCTCTTAAGCTTTGTCGCCATGTGCTGACATCAAAGCTTAGTTTGTTCAAAAAATTTGTCATTAAATAAAACGACAGAGTGGTTATAAGGAGTTCATTGTCCCCAATAGTCACCAATTTATTTAAGGAAATCTTTGAGGACATAGATTTTAAAAACACCATCCTCAGTGCTATTTGTTTTTGGAGGTACATCGATGATACGTTTGTCTCTCCCATGTGGCCATACCATACTTTTAACCATTTCCTAGATCATTTGAATTACCTTCATCCCAGCTTAAAATTTGTGATGGAGGTTGAAAGGGATGGAAAGGTTCCATTTCTAGATGTCCTGGCTTACAGGAAGGATGACGAGACACTGAGACATAGTGTTTACCAGAAGTTCACTCAAATCAAGTGTCACCTGCACACATTGATCTCTCATACATCATTTCAATACAAGGAGTCCTATGGACTTTGGTGAGAAGAGCTTATGGCATTTCAGATGCAGAGAGCTGGACACAAGAGCTGGATCTTGGACTGTCACAGGGTGCATTAGAAGATATACTCATTGAAAAAGTAGGAATATCATTGCTTCACATGTATCTTTGAAAATAGGAAGAAATTAAAAAAAATGCGATATCAAAAGTGTTTTTCATGTGCTATCCAAGGATAGAGTGCTCCTTGGCTCAAGGATTGAGGAAACCAGTGTGTACAAAATTTCCTGGCCATAGTGCTCAGAGCCATTTGAACCATTGTGAGAAAACATACATCGGTCAGACAATTCATAACATTCAGGACTGATGTGTTAAGCACCAGTGCCACAGGCATTTGTTTCAGCTTGAGAAATCTGTGGTAGCAGAACACTGTCTTACAAAAGGACATAAATGTTGTATGAAGAGATGTGAATGGTTGTCCCTGCATGTCACTATTGGGACTGTGTTTTAAAAGAATTTATTGAAATTTGAGTATCTGACATTGATAAAACAGGATTCCAAATCTTTCTTGCAATGTAGCCTTGTCTTTATTTATAACAGACATTAAAAAACAGCAATCTTTGATAAATTTATATCAAAAAATGTTCTGATGGCTTAATCAGTTTTGCTAGCTTTCACCACTGGGGTGCTAAAAGTTCACTAGTGTTGGAGGGCAGTTATGATGATTTCTTGCACATGTGCTGTTTGCCCTCTATGGCATATAAAGGAGCCACTGCTCACAGTTTGAATTCAGTTCTGGTGAGTTCATGCACCAGCATACTCACCTGAAGATCACAGCCAGGTGGACCATGGAAATATTGTTCAAGATGACTTTGTGGTTCTGCAAGAAGAATATTATGTTGTTATGCTGGGAAAGCCTATGTAGTTACTTTGTTTTGTCTTTATTTGTTTAAGGCAAAAACACAAGACTCAAACAGAAACAAGGATAAGAAATGCATAACTCTTTGGATTAAAGTATCTTGTGGTGCTCCATCAAATTCAGAGACAAATCTGTAGTCAAGAGTGAAACCTCTATTGCAACCAGTATTGTAAAATCGTCCATTCTGTTACTGAACAGCTGAACTCATGCACTACCCTCAAAAAATAAAACACTCCAGTAATAAGGCAAAAACAATTTGGCACATTATTTAAAAAGAAACAAGCAAAAAATAGTGACCCAAATGAAACTGAGCCCCAAGAAAATAGCTTTGGCAGACATTGTGACACTTTCTTATAATTGGCCACGAAATTCAATGATTAATACATCTATAGTTGGTCATTTATTACTGGGTGATATAGGTGCTATTATTGTGAGTATGTAGATTCACTTGTACACACACTGCACACACTACCAACACTCATTATTTTGAAAAATACACCCTCAAAGGATCTTGCAAATACCACTAGGTCACTAAAAAGTAGGAATTAGACTCGTTATGATAGTGTTTCCAGTAAAATATCAAAATCTTGTGCTGAATTCATAGCATTATCATCAAGATTTTTTTTTACAATCAGACAATGGCTTGGGGAACATTTCCTGACAGACTTGAATATTCTATAACAACACATATCTATAAAACTGGAGATACACAAACCATCTTGAATTAAACTTTTTTTTAAGGGCCTGGGAATTTTTTGTTACTGGCAGTAAAACTCAGTTTCATCTGAACTGTGCTTCACACAATCACAATATAATACAAAAATAATTTTCATATTGGCTTTGTCTCCATGTCTAAGGCTTAGAGTACAGTTAGGTACTCTGGGGGGAAGATATTCATCAACCTCCCACTTAACATAAAGCAAGAAACTGCAAATCCCTAGAAGTCCAAAAGAAAATTAAAAGTTTCCCTCATTAGCATCTCTTTCTACAGATTATCTCAATATCTAGATTCCAGGATTAGAAAGATTTGTTAACTTGTGGTATATGGCAATTAGCAGCATTCACTGTAAAACTGAAAGACTGGAAGACAACTAGTAGTAGTTGTGGTCTTCAGTCCAGAGACTGGTTTGGTGCAGCTGTCCATGATACTCCATCCTGTGCAAGCTGCTTCATCTCCCAGTACCTACTGCAACCTACATCCTTCTGAATCTGTTTAGTGTATTCATCTCTTGGTCTCTCTCTACGATTTTTACCCACTGCGCTGCCCTCCAATACTAAATTGGTGATCCCTTGATGCCTCAGAATATGTCCTACCAACCAATCCCTTCTTCTAGTCAAGTTGTGCCACAAACTCCTCTTCTCCCCAATTCTATTCAATACCTCCTCATTAGTTATGTGATCTACCCATCTGATCTTCAGCATCCTTCTGCAGCACCACATTTCAAAAGCTTCTATTCTCTTTTTGTCTAAACTATTTATCGTCCATGTTTCACTTCCATACATGGCTGCACTCCATACAAATACTTTCATAAATGACTTCCTGACACTTAAATCTATACTCAATGTTAACAAATTTCTCTTCTTCAGAAATGCTTTCCTTGCCATTGCCATTCTACATTTTATATCCTCTCTACTCCAACTATCCTCAGTTATTTTACTCCATAAATAGCAAAACTCATTTACTACTTTAAGCATCTCATTTCCTAATCTAATTCCCTCAGCATCACCCGACTTATTCGACTACATTCCATTATCCTCGTTTCGCTTTTGTTGATGTTCATTGTACATTATCCTTTCAAGACACTGTCCATTCCGTTCAACCGCTCTTCCAGGTCCTTTGCTGTCTCTGATAAAACTTTGAGGTCTGCCAATGACATTGTAATTCTATTTCTTCTCCATGCATTTTAATACCTACTCCAAATTTTTCTTTTGTTTCCTTTACTGCTTGCTCAGTATATAGATTGAATAACATTGGGGACAGGCTACAACCCTGTCTCACTCCCTTCCCAACCACTGCTTCCCTTTCATGCCCCTCGACTCTTATAACTGCCATCTGGTTTCTGTACAAATTGTAAATAGCCTTTTGCTCCCTGTATTTTACCTCCGTCACCTTCAGAATTTGAAAGAGAGTATTCCATTCAATATTGTCAAAAGCTTTCTCTAAGTCTGCAAATCCTAGAAATGTAGGTTTGCCTTTCCTTAATCTATTTTCTAAGATAAGTTGTAGGGTCAGTATTACCTCACATGTTTCAACATTTCTATGGAATCTAAACTGATCTTCCCCAAGATTGGCTTCTAAGAGTTTTTCCATTTGTCTGTAAAGAATTAATGTTAGTATTTTGCAGCTGTGGCTTATTAAAATGATAGTTCAGCAATTTTCACATCTGTCAACACCTGCTTTCTTTGGGATTGGAATTATTATATTCTTCTTGAAATCTGAGGGTATTTCGCCTGTTTCATACAACTTGCTCACCAGATGGTAGAGTTTTGTCAGGACTGGCTCTCCCAAGGCAGTCAGTAGTTCCAATGGAATGTTGTCTACTCCCGGGGCCTTGTTTTGACTCAGGTCTTTCAGCGCTCTGTCAAACTCTTCACGCAGTATCGTATCTCCCATTTCATCTTCATCTACATCCTCTTCCATTTCCATAATATTGTCCTCAAGTGCATCGCCCTTGTATAGACCCTCTATATACTCCTTCCACCTTTCTGCTTTCCCTTCTTTGCTTAGAACTGGGTTTCCATCTGAGCTCTTGATGTTCATACAAGTGGTTCTCTTTTCTCCAAAGGTCTCTTTAATTTTCCTGTAGGCAGTATCTATCTTACCCCTAGTGAGATAAGCCTCTACATCCCTACATTTGTCCTCTAGCCATCCCTGCTTAGCCACTTTGCACTTCCTGTCAATCTCATTTTTGAGACATTTGTATTCCTTTTTGCCTGCTTCACTTAGTGCATTTTTATATTTTCTCCTTTCATCAATTAAATTCAATATTCTTCTGTTACCCAAGGATTTCTATTAGCCCTCACTTTTTTACCTACTTGATCCTCTGCTGCCTTCACTGTTTCATCTCTCAAAGCTACCCATTCTTCTTCTACTATCTTTCCCCCATTCTTGTCAATCGTTCCCTAATGTTCTCCCTGAAACTCACTACAACCTCTGGTTCTGTCAGTTTATCCAGGTCCCATCTCCTTAAATTCCCACCTTTTTGCAGTTTCTTCAGTTTTAATCTACAGTTCATAACCAATAGATTGTGGTCAGAGTCCACATCTGCCCCTGGAAATGTCTTACAATTTAAAACCTGGTTCCTAAATCTCTGTCTTACCATTATCTATCTGATACCTTCTAGTATCTCCAGGATTCTTCCATGTATACAACCTTCTTTTATGATTCTTGAACCAAGCGTTAGCTATAATTAAGTTATGTTCTGTGCAAAACTCTACCAGACGGCTTCCTCTTTCATTTCTCTCCCCCAATCCATATTCACCTACTATGTTTCCTTCTCTCCCTTTTCCTACTCTCGAATTCCAGTCCCCCATGACTATTAAATTTTCATCTCCCTTCACTACCTGAATAATTTCTTTTATCTCACCATACATTTCATAAATTTCTTCATCATCTGCAGCGCTAGTTGGCATATAAACTTGTACTACTGTAGTAGGCGTGGGCTTCATGTCTATCTTGGCCACAATAATGCATTCACTATGCTGTTTGTAGTAGCTTACCCACACTCCTATTTTTTTATTCATTATTAAACCTACTCCTGTATTACCCCTATTTGAATTTGTATTTATAACCCTGTATTCACCTGACCAAAAGTCTTGTTCCTCCTGCCATCAAACTTCACTAATTCCCACTATATCTAACTTTAACCTATCCATTTCCCTTTTTAAATTTTTCTAACCTACCTGCCCGATTAAGGGATCTGGCATTCCATGCTTCAATCCATAGAACACCAGTTTTCTTTCTGTTGATAATGATGTCCTCCTGAGTAGTCACCGCCTGAAGATCTGAATGAGGGACTATTTTACCTCCGGAATATTTTATCCAAGAGGACGCCATCATCATTTAGTCATACAGTAATGCTGCATGCCCTCGGGAAAAATTACGGCTGTAGTTTCCCCTTGCTTTCAGCCGTTTGCAATACCAGCACAGCAAGGCCATTTTTGTTAGTGTTACAAGGCCATATCAGTCACTCATCCAGACTGTTGCCCCTGCAATTACTGAAAAGGCTGCTGCCCCTCTTCAGGAACCCCACATTTGTCTGGCCTCTCAACAGACACCCCTCCGATGTGGTTGCACCTATGGTATGGCTATCTGTATCATTGAGGCACGCAAGCCTCCCCACCAATAGCAAGGTCCATGGTTCGGCGGGGCGGGGGGGGGGGGGGGGAGACAACTAGGATATGATATTTCAAATGTAAGTAATATTTTCTTCAAAAATACTATTGTAATAAAGCAGACACACTGCCTGGAAAAGTAGTAGTTCACTTGGAAAGATGGCATTGATTTTGATCAGATGATGGCATATGCCAACTGGGGGATAGTAGATGTACCGGTAATAGTTTCAACAACATCTGCCAACAGATAGCATACTGGCATAGCTACTAGAGTGCCACCTGTGTCTGCCCTTTAATAACGAATGCTCACAGCCAGAAGGCAAATGTGCGAAGCAAGCAGGCAACCATGCCAGTGAGACTCATTTGTGCTTCCTATAGCCAACTGAATGATTTTGAAAGGAGTCAAATTGTGGCCTTCCAAGTGGTGGAGTGGTCCTTTTGGAGAATTGCCACACAAGTTGGACATACCATGTCAGTTGTGCAACAATGCTGGTATCAGTAGTCATGTGAACATTCCCACACCCGTAGATGAGGTTCTGGACATCCACACAGCACAGACACACACCAGGATTATCACATTGTGAGACAGTAGTGACAGATCATACAAGCCCTCTTCACTATGCTATGGTAGCTGTGAGCTAAGATGTGGCAACATGAACTGCTAACAACAGATTTGCAAGTGCACCTCTAGCTATCTTCCACTCACACTACAGCATCAACATGCATGGCTTGATCACTTGGAAGTTAGTGTTCATGAGCTGTATGTCATATGCACAAATGACCATCTTCTGCATGCAGGCAGAATCTCCTTTCATCACTGAAGACCAGGGTGCATCATTCTGTTTTGTATGAATGTACCTTATGAGACACACTGGCACCACCGCAGGCCTTATGGTCTGGTTGCAATGTGCTACAACTCTCATTCAACTTTGGTATTTGTGGAGAAGATGCTAACCAGTGCTCATTATGTGCAGAAATTTGTTAGACCCATTCCTTTGCCATTCTTGCAACAGGAAGGTTATGTGTTGTACCACGAGCATAATGCTGGCCCACACGCTGCCCATGAAACTCAACGTGCTCTGCAAGATGCGGAGCAACTTCTCTGGCCAGCACGATCTCCGGATACGTCCCTAATGGAGCATGTGTGTGATATGATGGACCAAAAAGTGACTTGTGTGACTCATCAACCAACAACTCTTACAGAACTACATGAATAGGTGAAGCAGACGTGACATATTATATCCCAGAATAGTATTTGCCCTACATATGATTGACCAAAAGCCAGAGTTATTGACTGCATTGCTGCCTGTGGAGTCGACCCATGCTGAAACACCCATATTAGTACATGGTGTAGATACCTGGTACCTCAGAATCATCTGTGCTATTGCTCTTGAATGTAATAATTTCATGTACTCCATATGCACTGTCATAACAATAAATCTTTCCAGGAAGTTTCATATCAGCGCACACTCTGCTGCAGAGTGAAAATCTCATTCTGGAAATCTTGAGAGCATTGGAAACCTCTAAAAGGGTGTCCAAATTTTCTTTCCCCTCTGGCTGTGTAGTAAGTCATCAACAACAGACAAACAGCAGCTACTGGGGGCAGCAGCTATCTCTTTAACTAGGTTAAATTTGGCTGGGATAAGCATGAATAGCACTAAGTAACATTTTTGTTAAAGCAGTACACAGATTCAGTTTCTACAATTCCCTTGTCTTGTGATTATGAATATGTTGACTAATTAACCATGTTCTGTGGATCCCATGAAGAAGGGGAACACTTAGGGATATTTAATTAATTTTCCTCATCCACTGTTTTGGTTTTATTTACTGGTGCATAAATTATTTAAATTTTTGGTGTGAGACAGATACACAAGGGTCAGGTAGGCAATCTAATAAAAAAACATTGATAACATGGAAATAGCTGATCTATCAATTGATACCACCTCAATGTGTTTTGAAAAGTGTCATGAAGTAATTTTACATATCTTGGACTGTTTATCACCATGGTTTTGTCGTTATTGAATCAGTATGATTGTGTACCCATCAAAACTTCTTATTTCTACATGCATATGTTCAGCTCAACTTGTACTTTGTGATAATTGTACAGGTTTTCTAATTTTTAAGTTACATAATTATGAGTTAGTCCTCATTCTGTGTGTTTTTATGACAAGATAGGCTGATCTACATCTGCATACACGTAGGCGACACAAGTCATAGAATAGTAATGTGCACATGTACAGATGGCAGTAGTATCGTATACACAAAGTAATTCATGTGAAAAGGTTTCTGACATGATTATGGCCACACAGTGGGAATGGTAGTTGGAGACAAGTGCATGGGACATTCTGATTTGGAATTTTTTTGGGGATTCGACATTCTGCAATTCACAGTGTCAAGAGTGTGCCACAAATACCACATTTCAGGCATCTCTCACCACGGGCAATGCAGTGGCCGAAGGCCTTCACTTAACCACAGAAATCAGTCATTATTTCAAGCAGTGTTGCTTGTCTGTAAGCACTGACAATTCCACACAAACACTGCTGCTCTCAAAGTGGGATGTTCGATGAACATATCTGTGACCTATGTGAGTGCCTTTGCTAACAACACATCACCTGCAGCACCTCTCCTTGGCTCACAGCCATACCTGACCAGCCCATGGTTTTCCACTCATCTAAGGTCCAGGCAATGATTCCCAATTTCAGTTGGTAATAGCTGATGTAGGGTTCAAATGTAGCACAGACCCCATGAAGCCATGGATCCAAGTTGTCAACAAGGCAATGTCCAAGCTGGTGGTGGCTCCATAATGGTGTGGGATGTCTTTACATGGAACAGACTGGGTCCTATGGATGTTCGGCTATTTGGAGACCATTTGCAGCCATTCATGAACATCATGATCCCAAACAACAAAGGAATTTTTATGGATCACACTGTGCCATGTCATTGGGCCACAGTTATTCACGATTGGTTTGGAGAACATTCTGGATAATTCAAGTGAATGGTTTAGCCACCCATATCACCCAACATGAATCCCATTGAACATTTATGGGACATTAGAAAGAGGACTTTTCATGCTCCAAATCATGCACTGGCAAACCTTCACAGTTACAGATGGCTATAGAGGCAGCACGGCTTAGTATTTCTGCAGGGGACATCCAAGAACTTGTTGAGCCCTTGCCACATTGAACTGCTGCTCTATGCCAGGAAAAAAGTCTGACACGATATTAGGAGGTAACCCATGACTTTTGTCACCTCGAGCGCCAGCTTGCTCTAAACCTAGAAAAATGTACACTAACATACTGAATAGAAATTCTGTCTAAGTCATCCTACATCTTTCTGCAGATTATTCAATCATATGTCTAGGGCCTCCCATTGGGCAGGCCATTCGCTGGGTGCCGGTCTTTCAATTTGACGGCACTTCAGTGACCTGCAGTCAATGAGGATGATAGGATGATGATGACAACACCCAGTCCCTGGGTGGAGAAAATTCCCCAACCCAGCTGGGAATCGAACCCGGGCCCAGAGGATTGTCTACCCCCGGTAGCTGAAGGGTCAGCTTGATGGATTGTCAATCTTTCTGCAATGACTTAATAAATTTTCCCATATACTAAAGCATTGTCAGCAAACAGCTGCTGATTGCTGCTCACCCTATCTGCCAAATCATATATGTATGTGAAGAATAAGAGTGATCCTATGACAATTGCCTGGGGCTCTAATAATGATACCCTTGTTTCTGATGAACTCATCATCAAGGACAGCATACTAGGTTCCATTACTTAAAATGTCTTCAAGCTGTTAAAGTATCTGGGAACCTATTCTGTATGCTCACACCTTTAACTTTCTTCAAAGAGGCATCTTATCAAACACTTTCCAGGAATCTAGGAATAAGGAATCTGCCAATTGCTCTTCATCCTTGGTTTGCAGGGATATCATGTGAGAAAAGGGCAAACTGATCATGATGCTACCACCACCACCACCACCACCACCACCACCACCACAATAAAATGCTTGTGCTTCTGTGGAAATATGAACTATCTGATCAAAAATATCCAGACACCCTGTGTAATTGATTACTAGATGTCATGAGAGGTGGATCTGTCAGCATAAAAGGAGAAAGTGAGTATTGTCTTGTCAGCAGAGAAGCAGTAATGGCTGAATGGGTCAGTTAGGGGAATTCAATGACTTTGAACATGGACTAGTCATTGGATGCCACCTGAGTAACAGATCCATCAGGGACATTTTAACCGTTCTCTAGTTGCTCAAGTCATCTACTGGTGGTATTATTGTTAAGTGGAAATGAGAGGGAACAACCACAGCTAAACCAAAAGCAGGCAGTTCTCATGTGCTTATGGACAGGGACCATTGAGAACTGTGGAGGATGGTTGTAAACAATCACACCAAATCAGCAGAATGAATCAATCATGAATTCCACAGTGCAACCAGCAGTCCATCTATCACAATGATTGTGCATAGGGAGTTAAAAAGAAAGGAGTTCAGTAGTTGAACAGCTCATCATATGCCACACATTTCTGTAGTTAGTGCCAAGTGACACTTTATGTGGTGTAAACAGTGATGTGACTGCATAGTGAGTGATTCAGAACTCCAAATCACTCATTTCCAGCCACTCTATGCCCTGTGGTAATCTGATAAAAGGGTTTGGTTTTGACAAATGCCTAGAGAATGTTACCTGCCATCATGTGTAGTGCAAACAATGAAGTATGGAGAAGGTGGTGTTACAATATTGGAGTGTTGCTCATGGTGAGGGTGTGATTCCCTTATTGTACTTACAAAAATGCTAGACGCAGAAGAATATGAACACATTTCAAAGCATTGTGTACTGCATACAGTAGAAAAACAGAGTGCATTGTCATGCTGACACAAGCAGTTCAGAGACAATGACTGTCAATAAAGTAGTATCTGCAAAGCAGTGGTTTGTGGTCAATTGAAATGAACTGGTCTGTGCAGCATCCTGATCTGAATCCAGTGGAATATATCTTTGGGTTGAGTAAGTTCATTGATGTCACTCCAGACACCAGTGTCCAGCATCACTACCTTCTCTGGTTTCAGCTCTAAGAAGAATGGCCTGCCATCCCTCCTCAGACAGACACATCATTGAAAGTGTCCCCAGCAGTGTTCAGGTTGTCATAAAGGTGAAGGGTGAACATACCCCATAATAATGTCCACTAATTGACGTCTGGATACTTTTGATCAGGTGGTGTAGATTTACTACCAAACACGAAAATAATTCGGAAGACTGTTCATCCATTATTCTATGCATTCAAAGTTAGAGTGATAAGAATTGATAAAATTTTTATGTCTTAGGTCAGCTTTTTAAGGCTCCTCTTAGTATTGTGTACCTCTTTCTTTAATTGTAAATAAAAGAAGTCTACCAAGTGACTTGCAATATTTATAAAAATTGTCTAGCCTCCAACTTCTCCTCCACCTTTCCATACTGAATTGACCTCTTGTATCAGGATATGCACTGATGAATACAATAGCACACCACAGGTAATCACTAATCTAAGATTTTAGTATGCTAAAACATCACACTTCAGATCCTTAATCATGCCACTGATATTAAATCCTTCAAAATATCCGTAGATAATTTTTCCACTCCTGTTAATAAATCTTCTGTGAAGGATCTATACTAATATTTTAGATCATATTTTGAACTTCAAGACTCCAAATGAGACATAAGTAAAGGAAGTGCACTTCTTGTTTCACTTTTATTGAGTGGCCCTTCAATAGGGGTTGTTTATCTTGGAGACTGCACCACAAACTTGAAGACCCCAAAACAGATTAGCAGATTATCAAATTTCACGGCTAGACTGTTAACATATATCAACTCTGGTCTGACTACTTCTTAAATAGTATTAAAATGTTGCCTTCTGTCATTTGTTTCAGGAACTTGCCAACTGGCTCTTTGTTGCATTGATAATCTGTGTAGATTTACTTATCTGTTTTCCTGCTCTAGTGAAGCCTTTATGCAGAGATTTAAGATCTTTATACAGATTGTCACAAGGCTATACCATTAAAATCTCCTGCAAAGGTGCATTTCAGTACTCATATCATTTATATGATAGACGGTAGTGACCTTGGTTTCCTGCTTTGTAACATCCTTAAGAATATTTGATTTTCTGACATTTCCTTCTCTACCCACAATCTTAGGATACTGTGTAGAGTGTAGAGTAGAAGTAGAAGTTCTCTTGGTACAGCACTCTTCTTCCTCCCCCTTCCCCATGTCCAAAATGTGAAATGTGCTTGCAATGTAGAGAGCAAAAATATTACAACTTATTCCATTAAGGAATTTCCCCTAATCAGAACCTTTTTAACAGCACTATATTGTCTTTAATCTTCATACTATTGGTCACTGTTACATTTAGGTACCTTTCTGTTCCTGCCCCCAGATTTTCACTTCTCAAAACTTTGTACACTTATGTCCTGTGCCATACTTTCTGTCTGAACCCTGCAGTTCTCCATCAGGAGTACCTATAGTTTTGCTTCCTGTATTGAGTAGTGACAGTGTGTTACCACATCTCTTCAACTGACAAAATATTTTGTAATCCTTCACCTTTTAAGGGTAAAACATTTCTTTTCTTTCAAATATATCTTAATATTACCAGTGTTGATATTAATAAATAGATTATTGCCTTTCAGAACTGATATAGAATTTCTGTGATATTTAATTTTCATTATGTTTTATTACATTGATTAAACGTTCTTCATGATTTGGAATTTTCATATTTCTATCTTTAAGCTATGCTGTCCATTTTATTACATAATGTAAAATACGCATATAGAACTCTTTACATGCATCTGGGTTTATTTCTAGCAAGAGTCCAACTGTTCAGGGCAGCCTTTGTGATCATAATTTTGACAGATGAAGAACTTAAAAAGAAAATGAAGACATTTATAAGTGCTATAACTACCTACATTAATACCTTCAGCTTATTTAAGCACAAGTTAAAACTAAATTAAAACAGGACAAATATGCATACTCTTTCTTTGTATTGTAATTTGTGTTCATAGAAACTTTCCATGTAATGCATACCTGCTTTTCGGAAGCTAGGCAAGTATTTTTTCTATTGATTTATGCTAATTTTCTGTAAATAAACTGTAAGAACAATTGTTTATGCTGGTTACTTTTGCCTCTAGTTCTTAAGGTATTGTTTCAAATTATTGTTTATGCCTGAGTGTCCTACTTGGAATGTCATCCACATAATTAGTTTTAAGACTCCTGTTCCTGCTCCTCAGTAAATTATTTCCGTGATGTTTTCAAAACTTGGTTAAGTCATTGTTGTTAAGTGTACGTGATTGTTCCTACAGGCATATTGTGTAACTGAACCTGGTGCAGGATCTGATGTTAATGGCATAAAAACTCGTGCTGAGAAGAAGGGTGATGAATATATAATAAATGGCCAGAAAATGTGGATTACAAATGGTGGTGTGGCTAGTTGGTAAGTGTTTTCTTTTATAGTTATTTGCACTTGTGTTACTGAGAAATAATCAACAACATTATTGTAACAAAAGTACATTATTAAAAAGTAATTCATTTTTGGCTGAATAATGTAGTTCATTAGTAAAAACAGCTTCCACATTCATAATCTTTTAGTTGCTAATAATGTAAAGCTGTCCTTATGATTTGATGTAATAACTGACTGGTTCAGTTGCACAAATAAGAAAAAAGTTGTGCGCATGAACTGAACATATGGTCCATAAGGTCATACCCACACATAAATAATACCAGTCATAGAGCTGACCTTTAACATACTTATCACAGAAAAGATTATAATACACATACTAATTTGATTGTTAGTTAATTAACTATTTTCACATACCATTGATCACATGTGACAACTCACTGCTGTGTGGTATGCATCGGTAGATTTACAAACAAAATACATATTACCTATGAAAATGTGACTAGGTGCTGGCCATTTATATAATGGTATTTTTACTTTAATCATAATGTATAACATCCCTCCATGGGCTCACAGCTGTTTTGTGAGTACATGCATGGTGAACATGGGGGCCCAAGCCATTGCAGTAGTTATTTCTTCCTTTCCTATGCTGCAGTTTTACTCTCCTCACTCAGTCAGACTCTTAACCAATGTTTGTTGATGATGTTCCACTCCATATGGCAGCAGACAATGACGCTGAAGCATGACATCTTATCTTGGCCCCTTCACATCTAATTAGGACACCCTCAATCTGATGATCTGGTGTTGCTGCAATGGATGTTACTGTCACCTGCCAGAACTACAACTAATTCTCTCTTGTTCTGTAATCTGTGTTGATCTCCAAGAAACAGAGAATGGTCATCAGCAAAATCTAACTCATAAAGGCTATTGTGCATTCTGTCAGAACTTACTGGCCCCAGAAGAGCTTCTGCAGGAATCTGTACATTGGCACACACAGTTATCATCAGTGAGTTTATTCCCTCCATACAACAGTGGAAGCAATAGCTTAATCGAACAACTTAACCCCCCCCCCCCCCCCCCCGCCAGCCCCATCCCCCTTCCTCCCTTACCCTGAGCCCTTTTACCCTATATGGAGATTTCAACAGGCATCACCCTCTGTGGAGGAGTTCCATTTCATGTGGTAGAGACCTTCTCATTGACCACCTTCTTTCTGGGCTTGATCTGTCACCTCAGTTACAGTATTCCTATCCACTGCTGTACCACCTATGTCACCTTTTCAGCTATTGACCTTAGAATATCTTCCCTGATCTCATAGATTTGCTACAAAGGTCACTACATGACAATCTTTGTGACACTAACCACTTTCAAGTGATCCTGTCACTTCCTTGTCATCACCCAACAGAGCAGTTACTGCACCTCTACTGTCACCTTCACCCCTCTGACAGATTGCATCAACAAGGGTGTGAGAGAGATCAGTTCTAGAGACACAGATGCTCTCATTATTAATGTTACTTTTGCTACATGTCCCTCCATCTCCCCACTTTTAAGTAACTTCGTGCTAAGGCTCACTATCTGATTAATCCTGGACTGCTACTTAAGGTACACCTATAACCTAGTGCTCCCACAAAATGTAACTAACAGCCAACAGTTAGCACTGCAATTCTGTGCTTCCCACTAGCTTCATGCTGTAACAAGTCAGTATGGCTGTGACTTGCAGAGTCAGCAGTGGCCACCCTTTTCTTCACATTATTTAACTTTTTGGGTACAGGTGCACCACACGGTAACATCAGCAGTATAAAAAAATTCAGAATTAAGTTTCTTTATATGTGTAAGTGTGATGTCAAATAATATTATACTTACTTTAAGCTTCTGCAGTAACACAGTTATATTTTCCAAGTTTAAATTACTTATTCTTTTAAAACTGTTACAATGGATAATTGAAAAATTTTGGAGAAATTGAATTTGTTTAGGTGAATAAAATACCTCAAACAGATTTTCAACTTTACCAAGGTGTAGGATATTATTGAAGTACAATGTATGCTCTTTAGTTCAGAATCTGAAGGGACTTATTCTGAAATCAATGAAGAAGATCGTGTAACAGAGGTGTCGACATGTCAGACCAGTTACGTCATTCATATTTTAGTGCCAGGAAAACTCATCATTTGCCACTCCACCTATTTTACAACTTATTGAATATTACCAGATACAATTCTATGCCAAGGAAGTTGGCTGTACATATGATCAGACAATACATGTTAAGACATTTGGAAAAAATGACTAAGTAGAGTACTCTGTGAATCCATTAGTCGTATTTTACATTTGCAATTGTAAAAAAAGATGAAAGAATACCAGAATCCATGACAGGGTACTGTATTTTCTGTCCTAGAGCTCAAGACCAAAAATCTGAGGTTAAATGTGATGGTTGTCAAACAGTGATTGATTGTGCCATTAACAAAAATTATGTGCCTCATGTGTTCAGTAGTATGACTTTTCTCTCTAGATTTTTTTTTTCCTTTCCCGAAGTATGATTTAAGTGTTTATTATACTACTTTGAAATAAGAAAATTAAAATATTTTTATCTGAGATACACAAGTAGCTCATGGTAGCAGACCTACTGATAAAATTACGTGTAGCATTTCAGCATTAAAATGAAGAAGAAGGAATGCTGTGGCTCCTCCTTGAGAATGTATGCCTTTTAATCACAGGTGCGAGACATGCTAAGTAGTCTTCTGAGTTACTGAAGATCAACAGCTGTTCTAGCTCTCTCTCTTCAGAATAGTATTTGTGCCAATGCGGCAGACCATTCTGAACACCTTGGGATCCCCTCTGTGACAGTGCTGGCAACCTCTTCTTACCTGGCTATCTTTCCAACATATAAAGAAGTTGAATACATCTCCCTGCACTTGAACCCCCCTCCCAAATTATGTTATGAAATTTTTACTGATTGGGAACTGCTTTAGGCTCTTGAGTCACCACACAGTGCATCCCCAGGCCCTGATTTGATTCATAATCAGGCGATCCAACATCTGAATGTTGCTAAAAGGCTCCATCTACTCATTGTCTTCAACCATGTTTGGCCAGAAGCTGTTTGCTCTTTGCTATGGCAAAACAGTATCAGCATCCCAAACCTTACACCAGGCAAAGACCAAATGTCCATCAATAAGTAAGGACTACTTAACCTGACCAACATGCTCTGTCAGGAAACCATCCTTTCAAGCAGTTTTCAATTGTGATGGATTCTTGAATCATGGGGCTCTTTGTACCCCTATCAGTGTGGTCACAGAGTGACAATCCACAACCTACCATCTGTTTAGGCTGAAGTCAGAAATCCAGCAGGCTTTTTCTAAATACCAATACTTCATTGCAGTCTTTTTTGACCTACATAAGGCATACAATGCTGCTTGATGCCATCACTGTTTATCTATAATGCATGACTGGAGCTTTTGAGAGACTTTAACCTGAAACAACTGGTGGAATGAAAATATTCAATTAACAATCAGTAGAGTGGTATCACATAATTTCAAAATTTTCACTATAAGCTTTCAACTCCAGCTTAACTATAACAATGTTAGGCTGTCTGCAGCGACTTTGGTAAATTGTGCAAAAAATTAACTACTACTCATTTTTTCCTTTGAGATATTCACTGATTTTGTCATCACCTGATTCTGCATTTTCATCATTTATGTCAGAATTGTCTTCATTTTCAGATAGATGATTTGCTTCTTCAGTGTCTGGTGGTGATAATGATGATGTACTGACCAAATGTTCAGAGATATCTGTATCATCATCACCTGAATTTGCATCTAGTACTCTTGTAACATTTTCCTCTGTAGCTTTTCTACTTTCTTGATAGGAAGTCGTTTTTGTTAAATAAATGCATTAAGCTCTTTGTGTGTTGTTTGTCAACAATCAGATGAGTGCAGTGTTTACACTCTTTGCAAACCTGATCCTTTAAAAGTAATTAGAACAATCAAAACTTAGGATAAAAATAAACTTAGTGGATACAAACTGGTCCACAGTTATTTTTATCATTGCATGTAAATTTAAGTTTGATCACATGTATGCCTATGTAACAATAACTCTTTAAATTATGAATACACAAACTGCTTAAAAATTTCTTCCAGAGAATCTATTAATAATTAAGAAAATATATTGCCTGAGTATAATACAACCCTACTTCTTAAATCAAAGATTAACCTTGATGTATGAATATTGTTTGCTATATTTATTCCTAGTGTTATGAATATGTACACCACCACAGTTTTCAAATTTAATTGGTTTTCCACAACAGACTGCATAAGTGAGCAAATGTAATGTGATGCTGTTGTTGGTATACCTAGTTTTTTCAACAGTTACCTACAATGTTAAAGGACGGTGACCAGATATTATCTGTACAGTGAATACCTGTTGTCTGTGTGTGGCATTGCTTTAGAAAGTTATTCAATATGGCATTGTTAAGTGCAAGAATGAAAAGTTAGCTGGCCTCCTGTTCCTTATATTGCCAAAATCAGCAACTACAGTACTGAAAGATGCTGATAATGAGCATTAGAAGAGATCTGTAATTGGTAATTTCTAATTGAACAGATAGTTTTTTTGGAGGATAGTCTCTATAATGTCACTGCAAATGAGAGATTTTCTTGACTTTCAATAATGTTAGTAACAGTGTGGATCATTTGTAAAAAGGAAACTAGAAGTGAAAATCTTACAGCTGGTAGAGCTAATGTAAGTAAAAAAGACTAATATGAAAAGAAAGAGATAAGGTCATGCAATTTGGTGTTTTAGCCTGAAGTGTCTTATGGTTCACAAGGGCCACCTTTTATTATATGAAAATTTAGGTTATGATGAACGAAGTGCCATCAATCTGCAGCAATTTATTAGATGTATACTGAGAGTTTGCAATTAATCTTAGATTGACAAAAGAACAGAAAATTAAACAGAATTCCATCATATACTACTCACCTTTCAAACAGTTCAGCATATATTTCAGCAAGAGAACTCCAAACCAGATGTGATGAAAAATGCATAAAGTGTGTTCTCAAAATAATAAGTCTGTTTCTTTGCAAATTTTTTGACATGTTGTCTATTAGATATGTGTAGTGAATGATTTGTTGACAGCTCATTGAATACCACCCTTCTGCAACTGCTGCTGTGATCTTTCATTCAAACTTTATAATGAAAATTACCCAACAGCTCTCTTTGTTCAGTGCCATGGCATGGCACCAAAGTAGCACAATGATAAGACACTGCACTCACATTCAGAATAGTATCAATTCCAGTTCCCTACCTACCATGCAGATTGTTTACTGTGATTTCCTGCATTTTTTAAGGGTAATGCTAAGATGGTTCCTTTGAAAAGGACATAGCCAATTTCATTCTCCTTTCTTTCCTGATCTGACTTTGTCCCTAATAATGTTCATAGGTTGCCAGAGCACAAACGCTCATCTTGCCTCCTTCCTTTCTATGCCATGGCATTTACAGACTGATTGCAGCATTGGGGGCTTCATACCATACCAAATCCATAGAGATTATATACAGGCTGGCAAAGTACTGTATCATGAAATGGAGTCCCAGTTTTTAAAGTTAATTGTGGTCTCTGAAGAAATTCAAGTGAATTGTGTTTTGTAGAATTTATTTTTAGGTTTCTGCAGTTCTACCTCAGTTATATGAAATGTGAATTTCCTTAGGTACTTTGTTCTTGCTCGAACTGATCCTGACCCGAAAGCACCTGCTAGCAAGGCATTCACAGGTTTTATTGTGGACAGAGACACACCCGGTGTGACCCCTGGGAGAAAGGTAAAAAGAAAAACTTGATAAGAATATGAAAGAGGGATAATTTTTAAAACTTTAGTGGTATCAGTGAATGCACAGGGTAGCTACTGTACTTTTTAAATTCTTGTATTTCTGTTTGATAGTCTCTCACATAACTATCTTGTTTTGAATTAAATGTGAATTACTATATTAACATGTAACATTTACTGTTTTCTATTTTTTAAATTTGATTTCTAAGTGTACTTCATGTGTAAGACATAATGCCTTCGAGTCTATCTTGTAACACACAGTAATGTTAACAAATACAACAATTTTTAAAAATGAAGTGAAATTACAGCCTATAATTTTAAGTTATTTTGTATCAATTACAGAACTGGATACTGTAAATAAAATTTAAGTCATAAAATGAGAAATGAGAAAATAACTACTAATGTTATAAAAATGATGAGGTTTGTGAAAAATTAAAAAAACTGTATTTGCCTTCAGCCTGGTCGAACCACATCATTGAAAGGTAACAGTAGTATTCATTTCCATTTAATTTTATTTGCAGTGTCTGGTGATGGCTGTATTTCAAAACATGTTGTGTGATAGAAATGAAGTAAGTTGTGGGTGCAATCCAGATGTAAATTGGGGTAAAAAGTACCAGCATTATTCATATTCATTCATTTTCATTCATTAACATATTATTTCAGTAGCAAAAGTTGTTTCTGTCAAGGAGGGTTTAAAAATCATTTCAGGTAAATTATTTAAAGAAATTTCAAAACCAGAAAAGAAAGAAACAAACTCAAATCAGCATTAACAAATAAGAAATTAAACTGTGCAAGATTCTGCTAAGTTTAAAGAAGACCCAATTTAACTTTTTTTATTTCATACCATTAATAAACAAGGAGGACATGAGATAAATGGACTGTGATGACTTCCAACCAACTTCCATTTCTCTCAGTGGAATCATTATAAAACTGAGCCCAGGTTAGCCTCTTTTCTCTCAACTGAGTCATTATGAAACTGAGTGTAAAATAAAAAATCTATTCTGTATCCCTGTCATTTAATTATACTCTTTGGAAATGTTTTGAACATTTCCATTAGGAAAACAGTGGTCTGATGTATACTGTATTTAGTTTTAAGTATTACAGTCCCAAAGAGTACATTAAAATTATTTCATTAAAACAGTCTCTGTAGGAGCTATATGTTTAGATTGTTCTTAACCAAATTTTCTTTGTTTTTGTCTGTTGTATTCCAAAAACATTAAAAACCTGTCAATAATAATTACTCTACCACAACAGTACATTTAGCAGAAATATTAATTTTTCAGAAAGTTTAATAATATTTCTGAAGTTTTTTGCTATAACCTTGTTACCAAGATAAGTATTTGCTTACCAAATATTTGATAAAGGGTGTCCTTTAACATTCACACAGTTAGCATCCGTTCCGATGGCTGAGTGGTCAGCGTGACGGATTGCTGTCCTACAAGCCCGGATCCGATTCCCCACTGGGTTGGGGATCTTCTATGCTCAGGGACTGGGTGTTGTGTTGTCTTCATCATCATTTCATCCGCATCTGGCATGCAAGTCACCTAATGTGGCGTTGAATGTAATAAGGCCCGCACCAAGGCAGCCGTACCTACCCCGTATGGGGCCTCCCGGCCAATGACACCAAACGCTCATATCGTTTCCAACACAGTTAGCTATATAAATAGATTTAGGCACAGATCTGAGTTTTTATCAGAGAGTCAGTTAAACTTCAGTACACTGTTAAAAATATATAGTACTAACAACCCACCCTGTATTCAAAGAGGGTAGCAGTGTCTATGACCCAATGAGCACAGTGGGAATTTTGCTTATGGGCCACTGGTGCAAGGTATAGCCACTTACTGGCCACTTAACTCCAGCACAAGTTACATTTCTGTCAGACCTTTTCCCACATTTCCCAATGCAACATCACTATGAAGCACTCTCTGCCACACACCACTGGTACAGAGCATCATTTACCAGGAGACATTGGTATGGAACACGTTCTGCCACATGACACTGGAATGGACACTGGAATGGACATGTGCAGCACTGGCAGGAAACACCCTCCACAACATGAGACTGACATGGGACACCCTCCACAATATAATGCTGAAATGGGGCACTCTCCTTCCACCACTTGACACTTAGATGGTACCCTGTGTCAATGTCACATGGTGGACAGGGCCCCCATACATTAGAACAATGGCACAGGGCAGCCTCCACCATGTAACACTAGCATGTAGCACACACTGCCACGTAACAGTGTCACAGAACACCCTCTGCCATCCCTGGAACCATAGTATGCAGCATCTTTCTGCATGTAACATTGGTACCTCCCTGACAGCACCATCTGGCCGTGTGAGCTACCATGATCTCATGGAGTCCTATAATTCACTGCTGGATGGCAATGGCATTGTTTTCCCCGTGATGGAAGTCTTATTCATCATTGTTCAGCCAATTTGTATGAAAAACTGTAAATAATTTTCACAACCCTTCCTCATTAATCAGCTTACATATTGAGAAAAACTGTATCTAAATCCCTACAGTAGTTCATGAGATTAGCTACAACATAAAGACAGAACTGCAAGGGCCTCAGTCAAAGATGGAGTGAGTTGGTTCTACTCAGTTTATATATGTACTACTAAGTATCTACAAATGGAGGACTGTCTGGTATAGCAGTAATTTTGTTTACTAGCCACTTCATACAATTATGGTAAAATTTGGATAACAATGTTAGGTAACTTAACATCATCACTTTCATATTACTGAAATAAGTTAAGCAATGCATATTGGGAAGGTTCTCAGCAGGTATGAATGTTGTCCATTCTATATGTAACTGGTGTTTGGAGTGACATTGCATGGCAATCATGGGAGCTGTAAGCTGCTACCACCACAGAACAACACAAAAAGAGAAGCACAACACCCATGTTAAAAGAGGGAAAAACAGTCTTTTAGTTCACCTCTATACCACTAGAGGCACTGCTATCAAAGGATAAACATTGCAAGTTGCATCCCTCCTAGCTTACGTACGTTGTAGGTTTTTTTTGTTTTAATTTCCTTATCTCAGTTTTCTGGGCATGCTATGTAATTATCTTGGCTAGCATCATAATAAAATAATTTAAACACAGCTGTAGCACATTGCAGTGCAGCAGTGATAAACCTATTATTCAGGAATTAGTCAAATTAACTGCTACAGTTTTATTTAGCTTCATTTATTTACACTACAAACTTGTTTGAACTTACTGTCAGCTTCGAGTGTTGCATTTAGTTCTTACGAAGCACAAAACATTCTGGAGCTTTTATATCTTGATAGAAATCACTATTAGTGTGTGAGTTTACATCAAGATATAAAAAACTCCAGGACGTTTTGTGCATCATAAGAACTAGACACAACACTTGAAACTGACAGTAAATCAAAACAAAATTGTAGTCTATAGCTGCTACAAGTTTTATTTAGCTTGTGATAGTTATAAATTGGACTACAAATATTCTTGAATAATGTCATACTTTGACATTTTACAAGCTGGACGATCAATGGGGGGGGGGGGGGTCAAAAAAAAAAAAAAAAAAAAAAAAAAAAATCGACAGTTAAAGAGGTTCAATTACAAAATGTTTATCGCTGTGTTAATTAATGAAGAATTCTAAAATTTGTTACAACTATGTTTCAGGACTATAATTTCTGTGTAATTGTCCAGGAAACTTGCACTGATGATCATTAATTTCTTAAAAATGTTCCTACATCTTATGATTGTAAATGCTTCAACACAAAAAAGAAGACATCAATATTAAGTACCAAAAATAGGAAAAGTGGATAAAAACAGTGAAATGAAAACAAAACTAATTTTTTATTTCTCAAGCACATAATAGTAAGTTTCTTTTAACTGACATACAACTTTAAACCTTTTACTAATTTTGTCTTTAACAACATTAAATCTTGTTACTGATGGTGTGTTCCCAGTCTCTCACATAGTTGAGAATCAAAAAAGGTACACATTTTCTTAAAATATAGTGTTCAGAAAAATCCTGAACCTAAAACATCACTTTCCTAATTACAAAATACTTCAGATAAAAATGTGTACTCACTATCTGCAGATTCATTTTGAGGGAAAATAAAAAAATTTAAGAGGTGCACCACTCAATGAATAAATCTGTTCAGCACAACTAGTGCTAGGTAATTCTCTAACACCAGTTTCACTTCTGATACTGGCACCTGTATAATAAAGATTTCCCATGGCACAGCTAGTGCTTGGTAGGACCAATCCACTATTAGCACCAGAAGTGGATCAGGTGAAACTGGTGCTAACAGCTGCATGAAAACTACTTGCCAAAGCACAAGTAAGATTTGTAGTTTATTAACATCAGTTTCATTTCTAGTATTAGCAGTTTTATAACAAACACTTGCCATAGCACTACTAGTGCTTGGTAGGCGTAATTCACTATTAACAACTGTCTCACCAAATTCACTACTGATATTGGCAATTTCACAAGGAACACCTGCCACATGTTTTGGCAAAACACCCCTGTTCAGCCTATTCCTAGTTTTATTCATAAAGTTTTCTTTGAAAAAATGATCTTCACAAACAAAATAAGTAGCACAGTTCACGTCAAATAAATGTTTAGAAACACTTTTCCACTTCAGGAGCAACTTGAGATTGTTTTGGAAACCTGTAGAAAAGTTTGCTGCTAACTTTCTCTGTTGAACCCACATAATATCCAATTGAACAGCCGGGGCATTTACAGGGGTATTTCAATGTCAATTTCATATGTCAGTAGCAGTTTTGTTTAATGTCAAATGTTATGTTTCTTCAGAATATTTAACACAACAAAGTTATTTAAATAAACAAACAGAAACCACACAGCTTAATTCATGATATAAGAGAATACATTTCATTTACTGAAAATGAAATGTCTTACTTTATGATTGATTTTGGACATTTCTTCAGCAGAAATTTCTTCAATTACGCAATGAACTTTGAGAAATTTAAAGTAAAAAATCTGAAGATCAGTAGTATGCAAATATGAAACAAATACAAAGACAACTGTAAACAAAGGCTTCCGAACAACCACCACTGGACAGCTCTCATTGGTCAATTCCAGTTTCGTTTGACTCTTAGTTCCTTCCAGATCACTAGAGGTGCTAAGTGGCTTGTTGCCTCTTCTCCTATATAGCTTTCACCCCTGTGGCTACCAATCCTTCCAATTGCTCCACTAGTTTGGCACAAGTTATGCCCAATTGCTAGCCCCTCAACTGTTGTAGCAGCTTGTTATCCTTTAAACATTAATTCTCTACCAAAAGATCTGTTCTTATCACTTTCATATCTGATATTTACTGTATTGCAGGTCATTTAGGAAGTTGGCTGTAGCTAGTGCCAGCTTCCCAGTAGCAGTAGCTATTGCCTGCCAGTTACTGCAGTCTGACAGCCTTATGCCTGTCTCTTGAGTCTGCATACCTTCCTTGTGGATCAGTTTATCTATTAGTGAAAAGCCAAATCAAAATATCTACAGTAGTTCCTGAGATTAACCCAAACATCTGGACAGAAACCACATTGAGGGACTTTAGAATAATTCCAGTGGTGGTAATAAAACTGCAACACAAATGGTATTAAGTGTTTCAAAGTATCTGGCTATTTATCTGAATTATTCTTCTCTATATACACAAAGTAAATAGAAAAATAAGCTTCAGTCACTGCAGTTTGAAAACAATGATACTGGCAACATTTTTGGAATATTGGTTATATATCAACACTGTATTCATATTGTGATAATGATTATTTTAATCAAAAAATGCTGATTACTGTGATAGATTTAACTGAAGATGGGTTGCAAGTTTTGTAGTAAATAATCTTTGAGTCTTTTTGATTCCATACATCTAAACTAGGCAATACAATGGTTATGATGGTGGATGTGTATTCAGAAGCAGCAGTTTACAAACCACATCTCCACTCAGTCATCAATACGTAAGTTTTTCTCAGTTTCTCTAAACCAATTAAGGCAAATAATTGAGATAACTTGTTTAAAAAAAGACACGGCTGATTTCCTTTTACATCCTTGTCCTATCTAAGCTTTTGATCTTTCTCCATTATCAGTGAGATGTCAAACCCTGATCTTCATACCTTCCTTTGTTTAAATATGAAGTGAATTCTTCACGAAAGAGAAACCCAAAGAAAGAACAATATTCATTTGTTTTGGTCCAAGAATCATTTTAGTACATTTTTAGGCATATGATATAGGACAAAGTCAAACACAATTAATTTACAATTACACCAGTCAATGTGACTACATGGTTAACACAATCAAAGTGCGTAATATTATAAATAGACATACTACATTAGTTCTGCACACGATCGCAGTAGTTATTAGGCGACACTACATGATCAACACAAAGTACATTACAGTATGAAGTAATTTAACACATAATTAACAATATTTGTTAAGTGAGGTTTACTTATTATGATGTTCCAGAAATTCAGTGACAGATCAGAAGCAGTGATCAAGAAAGAATTGTTTCAGCTTTACCTTAAATGTATTTAATGTTGGTATGCATTTTTAGGAAGAAGGCATATGGCTATGTAACACAACTCCAATATGGTACATTCCTCATCTGCAAAAGTTTGTACTTACTGCGGTTATGTTTGCATTCAGCTCCTGCCTAGTTTCATATGCACGTATATCATATTTATGTTTGAAGATCTTTTATTTTTTTAAGATTCCCCTTTTGTAAAAATTAGTATTTCATATACAAGGTGGTCAGAAACAGTCTGAAAAGCTTGTAGGTAAGGATCTACTTCTACTTCTACATCTACATCTACATCTACATCTACATCTACATCTACATCTACATCTACATCTACATCTACATCTACATCTACATCTACATGATTACTCTGCAATTCACATTTAAGTGCTTGGCAGAATGTTCATAGAACCATAATCATACTAGCTCCCTACCATTCCACTCCCGAACAGCGCGCGGGAAAAATGAACACCTAAACCTTTCTGTTCGAGCTCTGATTTCTCTTATTTTATTTTGATGATCATTCCTACCTATGTAGGTTGTGTTCAACAAAATATTTTTGCATTCGGAAGAGAAAGTTGGTGACTGAAATTTCATAAATAGATATCGCCACGATGAAAAACGTCTTCGCTTTAATGACTTTCATCCCAACTCACGTATCATATCTGCCACACTCTCTCCCCTATTATGTGATAATACAAAACGAGCTGCCTTTTTTTGCACCCTTTCGACGTCCTCCGTTAATCCCACCTGGTAAGAATCCCACACCGCTCAGCAATTTTCTAACAGAGGACGAACGAGTGTAGTGTAAGCTGTCTCTTTAGTGGACTCGTTGCATCTTCTAAGTGTCCTGCCAATGAAACGCAACCTTTGGCTCGCCTTCCCCACAATGTTATCTATGTGGTCTTTCCAACTGAAGTTGTTCGTAATTTTTACACCCAGGTACTTAGTACAATTCTCAAGGCTATCAATTCAACTATTTATCGAGTAATCGAATTCCAACAGATTTCTTTTGGAACTCATGTGGATCACCTCACACTTTTTGTTATTTAGCGTCAACTGCCACCTGCTACACCATACAGCAATCTTTTCTAAATCGCTTTGCAACTGATACTGGTCTTCGGATGACCTTACTAGATGGCAAATTACAGCATCATCTGCGAAAAACCTAAGAGAGCTGCTCAGATTGTCACCCAGGTCATTTATATAGATCAGGAACAGCAGAGGTCCCAGGACGCTTGCCTGGGGAACACCTGATATCACTTCAGTTTTACTCGATGATTTGCCGTCTATTACTACAAGCTGCGACCTTCCTGACAGGAAATCACAAATCCAGTCGCACAACTGAGACGATACCCCATAGGCCCACAGCTTGATTAGAAGTCGCTTTTGAGGAACGGTGTCAAAAGCTTTCCGGAAATCTAGAAATACGGAATCAACTTGAGATCCCCTGTCGATAGCGGCCATTACTTCGTGCGAATAAAGAGCTAGCTGCGTTGCACAAGAACGATGTTTTCTGAAACCGTGCTGATTACATATCAATAGATCATTCCCTTCGAGGTGATTCATAATGTTTGAATAGAGTATATGCTCCAAAACCCTACTGCAAACCGACGTCAATGATATAGGTCTGTAGTTCGATGGATTACTCCTACTACCCTTCTTAAACACTGGTGCGACCTGCGCAATTTTCCAATCTGTAGGTACAGATCTATCGGTGAGCGAGCGGTTGTATATGATTGCTAAGTAGGGAGCTATTGTATCAACGTAATCTGAAAGGAACCTAATCAGTATACAATCTGGACCTGAAGACTTGCCCGTATCAAGCAATTTGAGTTGCTGCGCAACCCCTAAGGTATCTACTTCTAAGAAACTCATGCTAGCAGCTGTTCATGTGTCAAATTCTGGAATATTCCATTCGTCTTCCCTTGTGAAGGAATTTCGGAAAACTGAGTTCAATAACTCCGCTTTAGCAGCACATTCGTCAGTAACAGTACCATCGGCACTGCGCAGCGAAGGTATTGACTGCGTCTTGCCGCTTGTGTACTTTACATACGACCAGAATTTCTTCGGATCTTCTACCAAATTTCGAGGCAGTGTTTTGTTGTGGAACCTATTAAAGGCATCTCCCACTGAAGGATGCTGCCTGGGAGGTCATTGCAGTAGCCACCAGAAAGATCACGGGAGGCGCACATCGGCATGGTGCGTCACATACAGTAGTTGCTGCAAGTAAAGTCCAATCCACCAGAGAGCACGTGAGAATTCGGCCGCGCCCTCTGTCAGCAGAACAACACCAACTCGGGCAGCACAGGCCGTGCCCAGTCAGTTTTACATTGGGCCTGCCTAGCAGACAGTTCCCGGTCTACACTGTGTGAAGTGCGACGGACAACATGAATCATGTTAATACACAATTGGTGATGAGTAGGGTTGTTCTTTCGCTTGTTGCAAAGTCATTCCGGTTTCGCAGCTTATCCATGGCATGGAGGATTTAGTGCAGGTTTTGGTTGAGCAGCAGATGGAGCTCATGGCAAGCATGAAACAAGCGCTTCCGGCGTTGCTCTCCACGCAGTCTGCTCCAGTGCCGTTCCCTCCTCCCTTCCCCCGTATGATGCGACGGTGGAGGATTGGGATGCATATAAAGATCACCTACGGCAACGTTTCCAGGCATTTCATGTTGCCGATGCGGAGGTTTGTCGTGCTCTTTTCTTGTCTTTCCTATCTCCCTCACTGTGTCAAGTTTTGCGGCAGCTAGCGCCATTGCAGGAACCCTCGTCCTTGTCTTTTGACACATTGTGTTCATTGCTGTCTTCCTATTATCGCATCCACACACTGATGGGGCTGTTTCTTGCATTGATAGAATTCGACCCTAGCCGCCACAACATGTCTTACTGGGCGTGGGCTGCTATCCTGAACGGTCTTAGTCACAAGTGTCATTTTGTCACGGAGCAGTCGCGGGAGTCGTATGCCCACGTTATGGTGCGAGACGTCTTTGTTCATTAGGCCCCTGATAGGGAGGTCTGGCAATGGGCCCTGAAGTTGGAAGACCCTTCCCTTGAGGAAGTCCTGTCCATTGCTCAATCATACGAAGTCTCTCACGCCGTAGGTCAACAGTTGGAAGCGTGGTGCGATGTCGCGGCGGTTCAGGACGGCGAGGCCGTGTCCACCGTGTCCGGGTTGGACGACGTGCGAGCAGTAGAATCCGGACGTTACAGCCACTCCCACACGGTGCATACCCAGAGTTCTGGCTGCCTGCCCCTGTTACCATCCTGTGCGTTGTGCTATATACATCATGATCAGTCAGAGTGCCCCCAGTGGTGGGCCGTTTGTTGCAAATGTAATAAAAAAGGACACATTGCTAAAGTTTGCCGCTCAGCCTCAAAAGAATCGATGGAAGCAGGTACAGAGGACATGGACATTGACATTCAGGAAGTTTCATTGGACCAGGCTCCCAGCACATTGGCACACAAACTCTTTATTGAGGTGTCGGTTCAGTCGCACTGATTACAACCTTAAGTATATGGCAGTTTCCTTGTTGAATGCACAAACTTACTCCTACCTTGGGTTGCCCCCGTTGGCACCATTTTACCAGCATCTCCGCGGTTATGGTAAACAGTTCATTCCCCTACTGGGTCAATTCACTACTGATGTTACTTACAAATCAGTCACTCGGCCTCTTACTTTTATTTTTGTCAGTGATGCGAGCTCTGCTAACCTTTTTGGATTGGATGCCTTTCAAGCTTTCGGTTTTTCTATCACAGACACCATACAGTTGGTCTCCGAAGACGTTCCCTATCAATCATTGGAATCTTTGACCTCTGACTTTAAGGATAGCTTTGAGGAGGGCCTGGTTCATGTTTCAGCCTTTGAAGCTCACTTAACATTGAAGGCGTCGGCTCACCCGCGAGGCACATCCCCTTGGCTCTCCACCCTCAGGTAAAAGCAGAGCTAGACTGGCTGACAACCCTCGGGGTCATTCTTCCCATTTCTTCTAGTGAGTGGGCTTCGCCCCTCATTATTGTCAGGAAACCCTTGGGAAAATTACGTCTTTGTGGTGATTTCAAGGCCACCATTAATTCCCAATTGGTGGTGGACACATATCCCTTGCCTCGTTTTGATGAATTGTTCTCCGATGTTGTGGGAGGCCAATATTTTTCGAAAATTGATCTTTCGGAGGCTTATCATCAGATACCACACCCCGTTTGGCCTTCGGGATATCCAGTGCCCCAGCGATACTTCAGCGTTATCTTGAGCACGTCACGTCGACAATTCCTCATTGTATTAATTACCTGGATGACATAATTGTCACAGGCTGCAGCATGAAGGAACACTTGCACAACCTTCGAACCCTCGTTCTCAAATTCAGGTCTGTGGGGCTGCGTTGCAACCTGCGTAAGTTGAACTTCTTCAAACCATCCATTGAGTATGTGGGCTACACCATCTCTCGGCATGGTGTCAAGCTGCTAGGAAGTTTGGTCCAAGGTATCGTCGACTTTCCATGGCCCACTTCGCTGAAGGAGTTACAAGCTTTTTTTAGGCAAGATTGCCTATTACCACCAGTTCATTCCCAGGGCCTCCACCATAGCCCACCCCCTGTACTGCCTTCTTTTCACCCTACCGGATAGCATGCCAATGCCGACGCTCTTTCCCGTCTTCCGGTGGGCCCGGATCCTAAGTTCGATCAGGAGGAGATTATGTGTTTTCATTCGGATGTGGCGTCCCACCAAGCTGTTGATAGCTTCCTGATCACTAGTTCTAGAGTCACCAGGGAAACGGCAGCTGACCCGGTTCTCCGGAAAGTAGTTTGCCTCGTTCAGCAGGGGTGGTCATCCCGACCTCCAGGCCGGGTCTCGGACCCCCTTCGTAATTATTTTGTTCTACAAGAGCGCCTCTCAGTCTTGGAAGGAGTCATTCTTCTGGCTACTGATGAAACAGCTCCTCGCGTGGTTGTTCTTGCAAGTTTGCAAAGGGAGGTCCCGTACTAAAACCTTGGGTCGCAGACATGTGTACTTGACAGAGAAATTGAGCACTTGGTGGTCGCCTGTTCCCAGTGTGCGAGCCAACAGGCATCTCCCAGGTCAGCATTCTCTTCATGGCCACCTGCAACCTAGGCATGGGAACGTGTTCACATAGATTTTGTGGGCCCGTTTCTCAATGGCTTTTGGCTCATTGTCATTGATGCTTATTCCCAATTCCCATATGTGGTTCACTGCTCCTCAACCACTTCAGAAGTTGCAATCCATGCACTCTCAAAAAATCTTTTCTGTGGAAGGTCTACAGCACCGTTATTGGACAAAGGACCTCAGTTTTTTTTCTAAGACCTTCCAGGATTTTTGTAGGTGCTTCAGTATTCAGCACGTATGCTCTCCCCCCTTTCATCCACAATCAAATGGGGAAGCCAAGCACATGGTGTGCACATTTAAGATGCAGATGAAAAAGTATGATCACGAATTTCCTGTGGAGGAGGCATTGACGTTTTTCCTGACGACATACCGGACCACACCGATGGGAGAACGCAGCCCTGCCGAGCTCCTCCATGCGCGCCAACCTAGGACTCTGCTGCGCCTCCTCCGGCCTGGTCCTCAACAGTCTTCGCAAAACGGGGTACCCGGCTTTCCACCAGGTATGTCGGTCTGGGCACGTGGGTTTGGTCACAATCCACGTTGTATACTGGCGGCGGTCCTGCGCCGCAAGGGCTGCCGGCTCTATACCTTGCAGGCGGGGGACCGGGAGGTACGTCATCACCAAAATCAGCTACGTCCACATTTGGGCACCCACACTCAAACCCCTCAGGCACCGTCTTCCCCATTGCCGGCACCCGTGTTGTTTCCTCAGGGGATGCTACCGCCCCTCCCACCTGTGACTCCGCCACACTGCAATGCTTCTCAGCCTTAGTGGCCTCTAGTAGCTCCAGCACCGGCATCGGCATCGGCATCGGCATCGCCATCATTAAAAATGCCCCGGTGAGAGCCGGCCCCCCTTGCAGGCCCAGTTTCTCAGGAGGCTGGTTTGCCTGTGGTCGTGCCTTCCCCATCATCCCCACCACTGGGTGTTGCCCCTCCCAAGGTGGAACAGGATCTGGAGTTCAACAGCTTGTCGCCCATTCTGTCCTGGGCTCCAGTGGTGGGAAGACGGGGGCCTCTTTGGGTGGGTCACTTCCAACTGTATTCAAAGGTTCCTGCTCGAGATCCCCCCCGACTCCATCATTCCAATGGACGTGGAAGTCACCGCTACTGCACGATGCTCCACGTTCCAATGCAGTGGATCACAGTGGCTTCACCCCCCCGGAGGAGGAGGAGGAGGAGGAGGAGTGCAGTAGCCACCACAAAGATTGCGGGAGGTGCACATCGGCACGCCGTGTCACAGCCAGTAGTTGCCGCAAGTAAAGTCCCCTCCACCAGAGGGCACGCGAGAATTTGGCCATGCCCTCTGCCGGCGGAACAACAACAAAAACAACAACAACAACAAAAACAACAACAACAACAACAACAACAACAACTCAGGTGGCACGGGCTGTGTCCAGTTAGTTTTACATCAGGCCTGCCTAGCAGACAGTTCCCGGTCTACACTATGTGAAGTGCGACGGACAACGTGAATCGTGTTAATAGTCATACTGAGAAGTAAAACTTAAAAAAAATTTTTTTTTACATGTTACACCTACCTCCACATTCAACGCTAGCTAAATAACTCAAAACTGGTGTGACACAAACCTCCACACCAGTGAACATAGCGGTAGCATGGATTGATATGGTTGTTGAAAATCCTCCAACCAGCTTGAGGGTCATGGGTAATTCATCAGGAGTGCGTAAAGTTAATTCAGTGATCTTAAATTATGCCTCATAACTAAACACAGTTAAATGATTACATTTGTTTGCTGCTACAGATTTTGCACACTGTAGTACTGGATGTCCTATATGATGTAAACCTGTTTCTGTACCACCAACAGAAAGTGCAAGATTTGGTAGAAGAGGACTAACCTTCTCAGCATCAGTATTCCCTGCAGTACTTAAATCAATGTATTGAGATTCCACATTTAAAAATGAATGTGTTTTGGACAGATGTGACATGTTTTGCCAGAGAAAAGCCATTTAACTCTTGAACATTTGGAACAACAAAAATACATGTGGTATATATGTGAAGTCATGTAAGCATAAATTTGGTGTGAATATTTGGGCAGGTATTGTAGGTGACTGGTTGTTGGGTCCCATCCTCCTTCCTTCCCATTTAAATGGATTGACATACTTATTATTCAATGTAAACATCCTTTCATTGTACAGTATATACAAACAAAGGTTATACATCATTTAGAAGTATCCTGACACTTCTGAATAGAAATGAAGAGCAGCTGATTACTTAGCTGTTTTTAGTAGTGCTGTTTATTTTTGGTTCAAGAGTTAGCATATTTTTCAATAATTTGTGTTGAGTGAGTTTACTTTTTAATGTAGCTTTCTGCCTCATAGGTCACTATTTACATGATTCTCTGATTTTGTAAACATTCAATAGTACTCTAGTCTTCTAACAGAGTGGAGATCAGGAGCAGATTATCTGTTGCACCCAGTTTGTACACATCATTCAACTTGGTGGTATCCATACTTACTTCTGAGTAGAAGTGAAGAGTAGCTAGTTATTTAGTTGTTTGTAGTAGTGATATTTATTTTTGTTGTAAGAGTTAGCTTATTTTTCAATCGTTTGTATTGAGTGAATTTACTTTGTAGTGTAGTACAGTGTATGCATCATTTGCCTTCTTTGTATTTTTTGAGGTTTTATACAGTTTTCTTATACAGTATAGTATGGATGGGGACTTTGGCCAATTTCCCACTCACAACAAACATTGTCTGGAAACAGCTGGAAGCTTCTGGCTACTTCTCAAAGCTGCAGTGACAGCGGGATGCCAATGATGAGATCCGTGACACCTCTGGTGCTGTTATAATCCCCTGGTGCATCTTCAGATGTGCAAAGTCTAATCAGTCTGTCTTCACTCAATAGTGAGTGATGGATTTGCACATCACTGGGTGGAAGGCAAGAGAGGAAATGGGCCACACATTTGGCTCCTTATACCTTATCAACAGTCGGTTGCACCTTATACCTGTTGCTAATACTTGTGAACCAGCATGGGATGCTTCTCCTGCTGGGACCACTGGCTGATTTTCTTGCCCAGTCTGGACAAGTGCACATGGTAGGTATACTAGTCTTCGAGAGCTCCAGAGGCGCTTATCAGGGAAATAGCAGCCAGCATGGGAAAGAACTGCAGTGTACACTCAGATGTTTACTGGGGTGTCTCATCCAAGATGTGGAGGAGGCCCTGTTCGTGGCTATCAAGCACAATGAGTGCAACTGGCTACAAATAGTGGCACGTGTCAACATGAATGATGCCTGCTGCTTGAGTTCTGAGGCCATCTTCAGTTTCTTTCAGTGGATGGCTGATTTGGTAAAGGCAACTAGCATCACATGTGGGTTACAGGCTAAGCTGACTATTTGTAGCATCATACCTAGGGTCAATTGTGGTCCTCTGGTTTGGAGTAGACTGCAAGGGCTAAACCAGACATTCAGATGAGTCTACCATAGTATCGGATGTGCATTTCTTGACCTCTGCTATTGGGTGGAGAATTGTAGGGTTCCCCTCAACAGGTCAGGTGTGCACTATATGTAGGAAGAGGCTACTAGGGTAGTTGAGTATGTGTGGCATGCACGTGTGGTTTTTTTGATTAGCAGACAGGCTACTTGTCTCAGACTTGAGGGGGCGGGGTGGGGGGGGGGGGGGGAGGGTCTGTCAAAATCAAACATCGCTCAGCCACAGTAATCTCAGAGAATGCTCGTCCTTGCATATTGAATACAAATTAACATGATACTACTAAGCTGTAGGAGCATCCAAGGAAACACCCCAGAATTAGTATCACTTATTGAAAGTTATAACACACAGGATTTCATTGCTATTCACTTCTGGCTTTAACCAACTTTCTGTCCCTAACTCTGTATCTAAGTTCAAATGGCAATATTTATCACAAGGATAAGTTATTCACCAGTGGTGGTACCATATTTATTGTAGTAAAGAATGTGACAATACCTAGCGAGGTTACCACACCTATCATCTGCCTGCTTAGCTGGGTGATAATATGCTCACCTCCCATGCAAGCAGGCCCGTGTTCGTGAGTGGAGAAAATCTCCAACCCAACCAGGAATCAGACTGGGTGTGGTGTTGTGTTGTGTTGTGTTGTTGCCCAATGTGGTGTTGACTGAAAGAAGACTTGCACTTGGCAACTAAACTTAGTCGGATGAGGCCTCCTAACCATCAATGACACACCCTCTTTTCCATTTTACCACAGATGCCCAATTTGAATTAATCTGGGTGAAGTTAAGCATGGAAGGTCAGTCTAAAATGGTAATCAAATGCTTTTATAGATCGCCCTGGCCAGGAGCTGCAGTGGTAGAGAGTACTGCAGAGAGAATTTGCAGAATATTGTTAATAACTGTCCTGATCCTGCCATTGTAATAGGGGGTGATGTCATCTAATCAAGTATAGATTGGGAGAGTCATGCTATCAAAACTGGTGCCAGAGACAGGGATGTGTGTGACAATTTTCAGACAAGACATTCAAAATAAACAATGGAAACTCCAGATTTGAATATCAGCAAAGTAAGAAAAAGATTGGCATTCCTGTCCAAGGTACCATAGATGGCAGTTATGCATGCATGAGGTGTGCTTGCTTGTGTGAATGAATGTGTGTGGGTTTCTTTTTCTGATGAAGGCTGTACCAGAAAGCTATTATGTAAGTGTCTTTTAGTTGTGCCTATCTGCAAGTTAATGTGTCATCTTTACGGTAAGTAGCAATCCATCGTTTCCTTACTCTGTTGTCTGAAAATTACTTTCAGCCAATAATTGGAGAGCCAAATCAAGAAGGAAATGTCTTACACCTCCTACCTACAGACAGACCTGAACTTACTGAATCAGTTAATGTAGAGAAAGGTATCAGTGATCGTAAGGCTGTGACAGCAACTGCGACTACAAATATGGCAAGGAATGTTAAGGAAGGTTGCAAAATATTTTTGTTTGGCAAGAGTCACAGGATACAAGTGTGGAGTATCTGAGTAGTAAACAACAAATATTCAGTGCTGAAGATGAAGATGTGGAGCACAAATGGGAAAAATTCAAAAGCATAGTTCAGTATGCCTCAGGAAAGTATATTCCAGTAGGCAGGAGCAGGAGGAGATTAGTGTTTAAGTCCCATCAATAATGAAAGCATTAGAAATGGAGCAAAAGCTTTGATTATGGGAGGATAGAGAGGAAAAGTGGTCATGCCCTTTTAAAGGAACCATCCCAGCATTTTCCTAAATTGCTTAAGGAAAATCATTGAAAATCTAAATCAAAATGGCCAGACATAGGTTTGGAATGTCATTCTCCCAAATTTGAGTACAGTGGGCTAACCATAGTATGTTCCAAGCAACGTCTTAATGGATGGGAAAGACTCACCATAGTTTAATAGCTGGTTAGAAAACTGCTGCATGGACAGAGAGCTTTGTCATAGATTCAAGAGAAGTCAAAGCCTAGCAGACAAACAAAAGCAGAATGAAGCAAAATTAAGTATAAGTAGGTCAACGAGAGAAGTGTTCAATGACTTTGAAAATGAAATTTTGCCAAGGATCTGACTAAGAGCCTTGAGAGGTTTTGGTCTTTCATAAATTTAGTAAGCAGTTCAGTTCAAAACGATCTGTTCCATCACTCAGTGACCACACAGACATCGAAATGGAAGATATCAGAGAGAAGGCTGAAATACTGAATTCAGTCTTGAAGTTGTTTCATTCTGAAAAGAGGGACCATATTATGATTTTCCAATCATCATATGAATGTCAAAATTGCAGATATTGAGATAACCGATTGTGGAATAGAAAGGCAAGTACAGTCGCTTAGTAGTGGATAGGCATCAGGACTAAGATTCTACAAAGATTATACAAAAGAACTTTGCCATTTCTAGCAGTAGTTTATCACAGTTCTCTAGAGCAGTGAAGGGTACCTGGTAAATGGAAGAAATTGCAGGTCATTCCCATTTTCAAGATAGGTAATAGTACAGGTGCACATAAAACATGTTCCATAATTCTACAACAATATAAACCTGTAATTATGTTCAAGAATTATGATTTTTTTGGAGAATGCAAGATCTCTGATTGTGGAATCAAAGTTGATTTTCATAGAGGAGATGTTCAAACTCATTGTGCTGTGTTCCTGGACTTCAGGAAGGCATTTGACACTTCCCTGCACTGCCATCTAATGAAAAAAAATAGAAGCTTACCAAGTATTGGACCAGATTTGTGACTTGTTGAGTTCTGTGTGCAAGGGAGTCCTGATTCATGTCACTCTTAATGGAACAAAAACAACAGATGTAAAGGTATCTTCTGGAACACCCCAAGGAAGTACAATAGGAACATTACTATCTACATTGTACATAAATTATCTAGTTGGAAGGGTCAGATGCTCTGTAGGACTGTTCAGAGATTATGCAGTTGTCTGTAAAAAAGTAGCAATGCCAGAAGACAGATTGGTTTGAAAAATGACCTCCATATGATTTAGTTACATTCAGGGCTGATTGTCAGTCCCTGCACTATTCATCAATGTAACATATTGCACGCACATAAGAAAAGAAATCCTCTACTGTACAACTATACTATTGATGACAAATTGCTGGAAACTGCATCTACCATAAAATGTCAAGGAGTAACTGTCCAGAGTGACCTTGAGTAGAATGACCACATGAAACAAACAGTAGGAAAAGCAGACCCCAGACAGCATTCTTTTCTTCTCATCCCATCTGGGAAGTCTCCCCTGAGCCAGGGTTCTGGGTGACTTTTCCAAACTCCACCCCTATTCGTAAGCCTCTCCAGTCCCTTTCCCTTCATCCCTCTTCTTTCCCCTTTAACCCTTCTGCCAGAAGAAGGAGCGACTGGCTCCTAAAGTTTGCATAAATAAAAACTCTTTTTATACATGACTTCTCCCGTTGCTGCTTGGTGAGTAGATTATTATCTATCCAATTACATTATATTGTCAAAAATTTATTACTTTCATTGTTATCAACACCAGACAGATAACAGGGAGTAAACTTAGTCAAACAAGTGCCTTGCAAGCCACTTATTTTGTGGACGAGTTACATTTTCTTGATTGTTGAGTAGTGTTCATCAGTCTGGGACCCTAACCAGGTAGAACTTATGGAAGAGATAGAAAATATACAATGAAGAGCAGTGTGTTGCATCATGGAATCATTTAGTTGGTGCAAGAGTGTTACAGAGATGGTTTATGAACTCCAATGGTAGATGCTAAAAGAGGCATTGTGCATCACATAAAGGTTTACAATTAAAATTTTGAGAGAATACTTTTTACAAAGAGTCAGGCAACATATAACTTCCTCCCATGTAAATCTTGTGAAATGACAATGATGAAAATATTAGAACTGATACAGAAGCTTATCAACAATTTTTTTATCACACTTCCTTCATACCATTTGTTAGTGGAACAGGGATGGGGAAATCAGTTAGTGGTGCCAGAAGCACCCTCTGCCACACATTGTCAGGTGGATTGTGGAGTACTGATGTAGGCGTAGAAATGTTTTTTAAAAAATTGTGGAATTCCCCAAAAAATTATTCCATACAACAGTAGATACTATATTAATATGGTACATATCATATCAACAGCCATGAGCAGCTTGTATTATGAGTGAGAACTAACAGCATACGTAATTGTATTCAGTTTTTAATTTAGGTTGTTGAGGTGCACTTCCCACTTCAAATCCTCTTGAATACATTTGCCTGAAATTTTTCTGTAACTCAGATTTGAGATATTTTTTCCTCCAACTGTGAGAACAGGTAACTTCCACACTATACCAAATTTCCATACTGAAAAACCTGTTATAGCTTTTTCAGAATTTATGATGAAGCTATTGACCTAGATCCACTGTGCTAAGCTATGCATAACCAATGTTGCATTTTCCTCACTATATACTTTAATTAGAATTTTAGTGATACATATTGTGTATCATCCACTGCTGTTAATATTTCATTTAAAAAGGCAAACATTGGTTGGGTTGCCTTGCCAGCCCTGAAACCATGTTGTGAATCCTTTATCAGCCTTTCTTTAACCTTCTAAGGAACATTTTTTGCTGAAGCCTGACAAAACAAACTGTCCTATAATTAGCAGTTTAACATTTTGAACCCTTCTTATGCAGGAGTGTTACGTTATGCAGTTTTTAGGCTATTAGTAAAGTTATCATTTGAGGGTTGTGTATTTTCAGTGTCTACTAGTGGCTCCACAATAAATGTTGCACTAGCTTTGATGATATCATCTGGTATCTCATCAGCACTCACTAAATGTTTATTAGGCAGTCCTTTTACAATTGTTGATAATTTCTCAGGTGTCATTGAATACATGGATAATGTATTTGCAATAATGTTTTTGATCTGATTTCTGTCGGACTGTGTGCCATGATATATATCTATCAACTACGGTGCTATATTTGAGAGATGATGATTGACAGCATTAGCTACTTGTCTACTGTCAGTTTATTGTTATTCATAATCAGCTCTGTATTACTGTGACTAAGTAACCTCGAAGTTAACCTTGAACCCTTTATCTTCTAATAAATTGCCAGGTTGCTTTAGTTTTATTTTTGGAACTGCACACTAGTTTGTAATTTTCTTTTCTTTTTATTCTGAAATAATTTGTGTTAGTATTCATTTGAATCTTTTGAAACAGGCAGTAGAATTAGGACTAATATTTTGCTTGGAGTACTCGTACAACCTTCTCTTATTTTCGCATGATAGCTTTTCCCAAGAAAAGATCATTTTTTGAACAGAGTTAAATGTAGAACACCTAGATCAGAAAAGGGATAAAGGTATTTCCAAAATGCATAAATATGGCCTTAAACTTATCTTTCCAATTTACACCTTTCAGGAGGAAACAAGTGCACAACTGTAATGATACCAATGAAAAATTTGATAAGTATTCCAGAATTTCTTTTTTAAAAAAAATATGGAAATTCCTTACAGTGGATTGTAAGAATTTGAGCATATTGCTCACTAAAACCTGTGTTTACCACTTCTATGTTATAGGCATAAATTCATGTATTTATCAAAATTTGGCCAATGATAGATGCAGAGGTTGCTGTTTTTATAGTTGGAACAGTTACAGTATTTCAATATTGATTTCTCAAAATCCAATAAATTCAATCTCAATGCATAAAATTAGATTTTTCTTGGGAGATTAAATTTCTTCCAAAAGTTCGTCCATGTGATTATAAAGCACTCTTTGGTCTCCATCTGGTGACCTGTGCATGCAAATGGTAATTATATTTTGCATTGGTAATTCATCTATAGAGTGTTCTATATTTTTTTTTTCACTGGGCAGGAATTCAACAGTGTAACTAAATACCAATACAACACTGGTACCCCATGACTCATACCTTCCTAAGTTCAAACATGCAAGAATGTTTCATAGTAAAACTATCAGTTCTCATGTATTTTGTTCAAGCCAGTGTTTGCTAAAGCATAGGGCAAAATATCATTCAGATTATTTAACATTACTCCTGTTTCATTAATTTTATTGGACAGCAATTGAACAAGTACTTTTAAGACAAGTAACATCTGAAAAAAGATTTGTAATTATCTAGATGACATTAAATAAAAGCTAATTAAAATATTTGAAATCTTTCAGTTGAGAAATATAGAAAAAAGTGCAAAAGAAATGGAAATATCATCATAAAAACACTACTGAGAAAGCTAAAGGATTGTTATCCAAACTTTGCATTGATCATTAGCAGTGCAATTACTTAAGAAATAGCTGAATATTTTTCTATCATTAAAATTGTACTCAATTTCTAGCTATGAGTTTCTTTTCTGTGGACCAAGGGCACAAAAATCGAGTTTTCAAATTGCTGAAAATGACTTTGAGAATTATAACTAAAAGTAGTATCTGGGTTCATTGTCAACAACTATTTTAAGTAAGTGAGTATCTTTACTACGTCGAGTGAGTGCAGGTACCAGAGTGTTATGCAGTTCAGGAAAAAACATTAGTATTTTATTAATAGCTCTAGACATAATCATGGAACAAGAGCCAGTATGAACTTGCATTTACTGAGGAAAAACAAACAAGAAAATCTCAGAACAGCATTCTCCATTAGGGAATAAAACTGTATAGTAAATTTCCAAAGAAGATGAGACAGATTATTGGTAGTGAAATACTTGTATTTAAAAAGGCAGCTAAAATATTACTTAGAGAACTATGGATGTTGTCATTGTCCCCTTTCAGTATTAACCACTACTCTGTCACATTACGTCACATGATCACAACATAATTCTCTTAAGAGAAAAGCATGTGCTAAGATCTATGTGATGCTAGTGACTTTTCATTCACGTGAGTACACCATCTCATAGAATGGGGGGGGATGTTTAATCAGTTTGCAAGGGACCGTAGCACAGCATGTTTGTGTTCATGGAATTACTAGTAATTGTCAATAGCATGTGCAATGATAATGTAGAGATGTGAAGAACTGGTACAAATCTACTTTTATATCAAACATTATCTTGTGCAAATTTTGTATAATGGAACGGATGTTATACAATAGTGCCCAACTGACCAAGGCAGTGCAGGTGTTAAGACATTTTCCTCATATTAAGTAGAATGAAGATTGCATGAAATGATTTATGCAAACCTAAATCATGATGACTGTACAGTACAAACACTGGGATTGTTCCTTTGACAGGGTTAAGACCTACCACTGTTCTGTCCTCTTGAAAAGCATCACATATGCTATGTGTATGTTGCCAGAGGTGGCAGTTCTGTACACTAGATTTTGTGCCCTGTATACCCCCAAGGCACCTACTAATTTAATTGTGTGTTCTTACTTCTAAACTATAAATGCACAATAAGTAAAATTTCATTACTTGTTATCATGCAGTTATAATCACCAACAGTGAGTGTACTTTAAATAAAAGAGGTATTTGTTTTGAAGCTGCAATTGTTTATATAAATATATAATTTATTAACGTTATGCTTTGTTCATTAACAGGAAATTAATATGGGTCAACGCTGTTCTGATACCAGAGGTATAACATTTGAAGATGTTAGAGTACCAAAAGAAAATGTCCTCCTTGCTGAGGGAGCTGGATTCAAGATAGCCATGGGTGCTTTTGATAAAACTCGGCCTCCGGTGAGTCTTTGTGAAACAATTATAAGTAACTTCTTAATAATCACATTTTACAGTTCAATCTAGTATTGTTGTAGAAGAACATGTGCAATTGTTCTTCCCTCATCTGCACTAGGTAGGACAATTTTTAAAGTTATGGAACAAGTTTCACAGTGAGACAAAAGAGTGCTTACACAGTCTAGTCATGCTGCCTCTGGGGAATTCAGTGACTGTAATGCAAACTAAATTTAGCCTTGGGTCACACAAATATTTTTGACTTCTGAACAAATCCTCATCAGATTATCTGTTTAAAAAGAAAGATAAAGCAGAATATTACAAGGAAACTTTTTTGACAAGTAATCTGATGACTTGCTGAGAAGTTGAAACTGAAAGTGATACCAGTTAAATGTCTCTACAACACACTTACTACCATAAACCACAGAAGGCCACAATTCAGAAATATCTTGAGTCAGGAAAAGAATCATATTTTTGTTTTCCATTCTAATAGTAGAAAACATATCAATTATGGCACCATCTGAATCTTGCATTTGACATACATTTCATGGAAAATAGGGTGATAGTATAGGAATCAATGTGTATTAAAAGTAGTTCAAGAAATGATTTATTCCAGTAGCTAGTAAAGTTTTGTGTGTGTGTGTGTGTGTGTGTGTGTGTGTGTGTGTGTGTGTGTGTGTGTGTGTGTGTTTTACACTCTACCAGAACTTTCCTACTATATTGTCTTGCGAGTAGGGTTTACATGCGAGTCATGGGTAACTAGTTTTCAGTGGGATTGATCGTAAGTGGTTGAAAGGAGACGGCAACTTGGCTATATCACCATTGATCTCTCAAAAGCTTTTAATATGGTAAATCACATTACGCTATTAATTAAGCTGTGAGGACTGGGATTGATGCAAGACTAGTGAGCTGTATAACAGTGTATGTTCCCTCATAGAAATAGGTCATAGATTTTTCTGTTTTGTGTATGATATTTTTGAAAGAAGAGAATCTGAATTAATACTTTTCAGTAATGATGTAATACTAGATAAGTAAATAAAAAGCACAGAAAAATTCAAGCTGATGCAGAAGGACTACGAAGTCACTGACAATACAGAGGGAATGATATTTTTGGGTCATGCAGAGGAGATAGCATTAGCATAAAATAGGTGTACAGTCATCAGTTCTGTTATTTGTGATTAACTAGAAACAGATGATATCACAGCAGGACAGCTATGCTGATAGCTGGGTGATAATATGAATGCTGAGAAGTTTCACTGGGGTCTGCATATAGGTGAGGCAGCAAACAAATCATGGATGTCTCTTATACATGTCGAAAAGGTTACAGACTGTAGCTTGTAAGGTCACATTTTGAGTATGCTGCAGAGATATGGGATTATGCACAAAGATACCTTTGAAAGGCAAGGAGCGCAACAAGAGGCAGCCACATATGTAACAGGAGACTACAGCAGGACAAATAGTGTCAAAGAAATGGGAAAGCCACACACAGAAGGAAAAGAGGTAATCTTGAGGCTATTTACCAAAAATAAGTGGGTGAATATATTGGGTAAGATGTAAGATATAAGATATAAGCTGGACACAGGAGGAGTATTTAAGGTAAGGAGATAAGGTCATTATGAAGTGTGTGTTAAATTGTGGAACAAAAATGGTTGTAAATACTCATAAGGTGATAAAAGAGTAAAGGATTATAATAGTTTGGCATGGGATATCCTATGTTCATCACCTTGACAACAGAAATATTTGTAAGCATAAAAGTTTTTGTCCTTTTTTTAGCTATGTGCAATCAAGCTACATATAGTAATCAACATAAGCTTTTGTCTTAAGCAAGCTGGGTGTTCATCTCTTGTACAACTAAGTTTTTTCACTGCACTATCAAAGTACTGATATGACAGACACACAGGAATGTTAACAGCATTTTTTATCTACTAGTTAATCCTCAGTACTGCAAACTTCAGAAATTGCAGTCTAAGAGAATGGCTAAGAAGACTTTGTGGAGTTCTTCTTCTTCTTCTTCTTCTTCTTCTTCTTCTTCTTCTTCGTGTTTCTGAATTTTATGAACAACTGTTTCTCTTTTCATATTATATAGTTTGCTAGATGCCATTAAATAAAGACATTGTGAGAGTGACAAACAATGCACTTGGTACATATCAATTAGTTGATTAAGTTGGAGATGCTCTTTGTCAAGCTAACGAGAACAGCTAAATCAATGTCTTTGCATTATGATTTTTAGCTGTGTGTGATAAAAGCGAACACTATCATACTACCATCTATGTATAAAACACATAGATCAGTTACTGGTGTTTCTAAATAATTGGTGACCCCAAAGAAGAAACTGCATTCTCATGTATAGGTTATTTGCATTGATTTGCACAGATACATTCCATTATGGCCAAATTGAATAACCTACTGTATACCATTGATTTTAGAACCTCAATCTTGTGTTTAATGTCGTGGATGGTACCATGTCCATCTTCTGTATTTCAACTGCACCACACATCAAACCAATTCCAAACAGCATGATAACATCCACACCTGTTTTACCATTGGCAGTTACAGTGATGCAACCAGAAAACAACACTGTGCACAGCCATGTTTCAGTGACATTAAACTCAACATTATCATTAACATGCTACTGGTTCCAGTCCCTCCATCTACATACCAAAGCAACAGACATTCCACCCATCAGATGTTTTAGTCATCTTGCACCATATTTACAATTATGGTCTCTGTTGTTTGCAGATTTTTTGTTGGGAAACTGCAATGGCCTCCAACAGTTCACTTTAGTGATCAGTAACCTATATCAACAAGTAAATTCTTTAGTGTCTGATAGGATACTATCTCTCCTCTCCCCCCCCCCCTTCCCCCCCCCCCCCCATCCTCCCATCCTCCCATCCTCTTCAAGATGCCTACAATACTCTCAAAATGGCACTGATTTAACATTGCACAAAACCAATGGATCAAATGCTCACTCAGATTCCTTACCAACAAGAGGCGTGGTGACAAGACACCATATGAATTCTTGAGACATTTTCATAGAAAAGTGTCTGAAATAATACTGGCATCAATCATTCTATTACACATCTGGCAACAATAACAGCTACCACGCATTCAGTCAACATTAATTGCTCATGAAGGATAGCCATTATGCAAGTTGCAGACAGAGGGCACACCACACTCAACTCATGCATCATGGTGGCCACTGTGGCAACCATCATTCCTGCTGGAGAGAAGTGACCCGTGCTGGACCAGTCCAATGAGTTGAAACTTTGGAGATTCTTGGGTACGATCAATGGTCATCAGGCAGCAGCAAAGTCTCCATGTCACAATCAAGAAGATAGCTAAGCATCTAGAGACAGTGTAACTATGAACTGTGGCTGCAGATGGCATGTGTAAACACCACACCCTTGCACCCCAGTCTTACAGTTATCAGCTACCTAGTGCAGAAATCTGCTTGTTTCAAACACATTTTGGTTAAAAGCTGTGAAGTGCTGAAACTGTTTTCATACTCAAATGCCAAATATAATCTGGTTTAGGTGCAACAGATTGTGACAGCCATTTGCAGCACCTACCACAGAGGACCAATCGATGCTCTACATTACACACGTCATATACAACTACGCACTGTACTACCAACTGCAGTAAAACATTGACACTGTCGCCTCCAGCAACATCACAGAGGCTGTTTGTTAGTGACTTTTCTTCAGGCTTACTGTTTTTAATTGACATGGGATTGGATATCAGCATTCTGCAGGCCGTGTACTCTCCTGATGCTAAGCAAGCCAATGCAGTCCCTTTAATGGCAGTCAACGATTCTGTCACACACACACGTATGGTTCCAAGATTGAGTAATGTCAATCAACACAAATATCCATTTGCAGTACCAGCGAGTCTGACACCAAAACCCAACCAATTTTGGGCACAGTTTTCTCACAGAAACCATTGACCATGGATTACGGAATGCTTGCCTCATATATTCTATCAATGGGCACACTATTTCCAATGTAGAGGGTCATTTTGCAGTACATGCCTTTCACATGGTAGGAAAAACAGTGCACTGTCAAGCAATGACATAGCCAGGATTTTGTCACAGAGTGCGGGGGGATCCGATTTGTTAGAGATGACCATAAAAAGACTAATTTTTTCATTTATTCTTGAAATTTCCTTATAGATTAATGAAGTATTTTATTCAACAATGGTCTCAGAGTTTTCACCAAGTGGAGATACAATCTCCTTAGTTAGGATTGCTGCAATATGGCAAACCACTAAAAAGCATTCATGCTCCAATCTCCCTTTACCCTTCACTCTGAATTTGAGCTGAGAAAGTGATCAGGAAGAGGCAAGCATAAATTTTTTGGGACACCATGATTATTACCGATATGGCTTTTGGACTAAAGATGTCTCTGTTTGATAGAGAAGCTAGAACAATTAGACACACGCTTAAACGGGGAAATTTAGGAAAATGTGTGGCTGGATCATTATGGATCCTTTGCATTTTCACCACCAAAAATTGTTCTCTCACTTCTTGCAAAATAAGGAAGATCATTGTTTGCATTAAAGAACATCCCGGCAGACAAAAGCATGAGCCTAAATGAGGAGAATTAGGGTTATTATTTATTTATCATATGGCTTTAGTACCGGGAAGCTTCAAAGAGATGCTCAGCTCACCTTCTATGCAGTTCTTTTCAAATGAAACAACAAGCTCATTGTTACCAATCACTAACACATGTAAATCTAACTGATGATGGAGGTTTAAACCTTCAAAATGCATTGTGGATACAAATAAATCAGTATTTGTTTCTCCACTACATAGTGCCACAAGTTACCCCAAAATCATGAGACAACACACACGTCATACTATTTCAGAACATGGTTTTGAGGAGTTTTTTTGTTTTGACTAAAAACTAAATGTATGTCTAAAGGTGAAAATAAACAAGTAAAATAAAGTACCTCCATTGGTCACACATTCCTTCCTCTATTGTAACACATCACATGCAAACAAAGATGGTGTTGGGAAACTATTAAATGCAAAGAACATATAACAAAGAACTCCACAATCCTTTAAAACTTAATCCAAATAATGTTATCATAAATTCTTTGTATTTCGGGACAATGTTTCTGTTCTGTGTGAGATGCTGACTAATTCAAGGGGCATACAAATCCTTTCCTGTCAAGTTTATATAGCTCAAATTTCATAATCATGTATGTGTTACAGTGAAACACCGAAATCTGGAGAATCTCGACTTTCACCGGAGAATGTCAACATTCACATAGTCGCTTAGTGTATGTCCGAAATATTTGCTATATACCCTTATTTCTGACTTACACCAGTAAATGTTGACATTCACCATGCACCAATGGTGAATATTGAACATGTTGGAGATTTATATTTTCTTCTCAGTCATTCAGTCACTACAAAACGTCACAAGGGCAATGTAATTTTTTCGCCTCTCTTTCTGAAAGGAATGACCAAGAATTTAAAATACACAGTACATTCTACATGAGAAAAGAAAATAATAGTTATAAAAAATTACTTATGTGATTCAAATCTGATTTATTGTAACAACTTAAACTATTATGACACTTTGAATTGCACAAGGGTCCCTTGCTTTTACAAGTGGAACACTTCCTTTTGCAATAACAGCATGTATAGCCTTGTCCCTCACTTATCGAATTAGCTGCAGCTGCTTCTCTCAGTGACATTTCTTGAAAAGAAATATTATCTATGGAAAGTAACCTTTCTTTAGAAATTATGAACTGATTGTGTATGTAAAGCTGCTTGAGGGTACCATTTTTATTTGCCAGTTTATAGAAGTTGGGGTCTTCTATTCCAACAACAACCACTAACACATTTCAGCTATCCGTATGACCACGGTCGACATCAGGGACTTGTATTTGTACAATATCACCAATTTGAGCTGGAGGAAACTTTTTATGAGGTTTGTAACATCTTTGGCTGTGAAAGATAATCTTCTGCTGCAAGCAAAACTCTTTTTGTAGATATCAGCTCATGTTTTTCAGACAGAATTTGATGTGAAGACATTGTAGGCTGTACGTCCTCTTCAATATTTTTCTTTGGAATATGGTTTTCAGTACAACCACACCTCAAATTTTTTTATAAGCATTAACTGTTTCTTCATGCTGTTCTTCGGTTTCAGAAGTATTGGCAATTTCTTTGAGTTGTTCTTTAGTTTCAATATTTGCAATTTGTTTGCCAGGCAAAAAAGACGAAGCTATGTCTCGTTTTGTTTTAACGCCAAACATGTCTTCATAAGGACTTTTTTTTTTTTTTAGACGCAAAACTGCAATGGTCATTAGTGCCCAGTCTGTGACTTAGGAGAAGTTAAAAAACGAAAATGGAAACCAGCAGCAATGGGTACGAAACTAAAAGCAGAAGGAAAGCTTAAAAGAACACTACAGAAAGGGGTTGGTTGTCCCCAAAAAGAGCTTCAAATGACTGACGTAATCTCACTGGCACTAATAAACTCGAGAACGCGATCAGCTGAGTGCGTGTCATCTGCTAAAATGGACGATATTTCAGGCGACAGCTGTAGACGGGCGCGTAACTGAGTAAAATAGGGGCACTCAAGTAAAAGGTGTCTTACTGTCCACAGCTGAGAGCAGTGGGGACAGAGTGGGGGGAGGATCGCCACTTAAAATATGTCGATGGCTAAAAAGACAGTGCCGTATATGGAGTCTAGTTAAAATTACCTCCTCCTGACAACACGTTCGGGAGGAAGAGGTCCAAGCACAGGGAAGAGCTTTCACATCCCGCAATTTATTATTGGGAAGTGTCGACCGATGTGCGTGCCATAAAAGAGTAACACGACGACATAAAACGCTCCATAGATCGGCGAAGGGAATCGATCGAATAGCTGGCTGAAGAAGGGAGACTGCAGCCTTGGCCGCTATATCGGCCACCTCATTGCCACAGATACCAATGTGTCCTGGGAGCCAGAGGAACGCCAAAGATGCCCCCCAAATGGAGCAAGCGCAGGCAGTCCTGAATCCGGTGGATCAGAGGGTGGACAGGGTAGAGAGCTTGGAGACTGAGGGAAGAGATGAGAGAATCTGAACAGGAAACATACTGTATACGCTGATGGCGGCGGATGTATTGGACAGCCTGAAGAACAGCATAAAGCTCCGCAGTATAAACCGAACACTGGTCGGGAAGCTGAAAGTGATTTGGGGTGTCGCCAACAATATAGGCACTCCCTACACTTAACGATGTTTTCGAGCCATCAGTGTAAATAAATGTGGCTTCATTTGTGCACAGAGCAGCAAATGCCCGATGATAAACAAGTGAAGGAGTACCATCCTTGGGAAATCGACAAAGGACACGGAGCAGGCAGATCCAGGGACGGAGCCAAGGCAGTGCTGTACCCCAAGTTGTCAAGAAGGTTTTAGGAATGCAGAAGGAAAGAGAATGGAGCAGTTGATGGAAGCAGACTCCCAGTGGTAGTAGGGAGGAAGGGTGGCCTGCATACCCTAAATCCAAAGAGGCGTCGAAAAAACTGTCATGGGCTGGATTAGCAGGCATGGAAGACAGATGGCTAGCATAACGACTCAGAAGGACAGCTCACTGATTGGACAACAGAGGTTCAGCAGTCTCAGCATAAAGGCTTTCCACATAGCTGGTGTCAAAAGCTCCAGACGCTAAACATAATCCACGGTAGTGGATAGAGTTGAGATGCCAAAGAATAGATGGCCGAGCAGAGGAGTAAACTATGCTTCCATAGTCCAATTTTGAGCACACTAAGGTGCGATAGAGGCGGAGAAGGACCACCCGGTCTGCTCCCCAGGAGGTACCATTCAGGAAACGGAGGGTGTTGAGGGATTGCAGATAGCGAGCCGAAAGATACGAAATGTGGGAGGACCAGCACAGTTTTCTGTCAAACATGAGACCCAAGAATTTAGCGTCATCTGAAAACGGAAGGTTGACAGGTCCTAGATCTAAGGAAGGTGGAAGAAACTCAGTACGATGCCAAAAATTAACACAAATGGTCTTACTGGGAGAAAAGCGGAAGCCTGTTTCGATGCTCCAAGAGTGGAGGCGATCAAGACATCCTTGAAGAGATCATTCAAGAAGGCTGGTCCATTGAGAGCTGTAGTAGATTGCAAAAACGTCCACAAAGAGGGAGCCCAAGACATCAGGAAGGAGACAATCCATAATTGTGCTAAGTGTTGTACTGTTTGCCATTGCCATAAGTCCAGAGCCCTGGGGTACTCTGTTTTCTTGGGATAAAGTACGGGAGAGAGTAGTGTTCACCCGCACTTTAAATGTGCGCTCTGCCATAAATTCGCGAAGAGAAAGGGGCAGCCGACCCCGAAAGCCCCAAGAGAACAGTGTGCGGAGAATGCCTGTCCTCCAACTGGTATCATATGCTCTCTCCAGATCAAAAAATATTGCTACTGTTTGGCGTTTCCGGAAAAAATTGTTCATGATATAAGTGGAGAGAGCAACAAGATGGTCAAATGCAGAACAATGCTTTCGGAAACGGCATTGGGCAGCTGTTAGACTGCGGGACTCCAGCCACCAAGCTAAACGGCAATTCACCATACGCTCCAAAACCTTACATACACTACTCATGAGAGAAATGGGGTGATAGCTAGAGGGGAGATGTTTGTCCTTTCCAGGTTTCAGAACAGGAATGACGATAGCTTCCCGCCACCGTCTGGGAAAAGTATTGTCGGTCCAAATTCGATTATAAAGGCAAAGGAGATAATGCAAACTATGGTATGATAAATGCAGCATCATTTGGATGTGGATACCATCCAGTCCTGGGGCAGAGGAATGAGAAGAAGAGAGTGCATGTTGCAATTCCCGCATGGAGAAAACAGTATTGTAGCTTTCGCGATTTGGAGAGGAGAAAGCAAGAGGTTGCACTTCCACTGCACATTTCTTCAGGAGAAATGCTGACGGGTAATTAGAAGAGTTCAAAATCTCAGCAAAGTGTTGACCCAATGAGTTAGAAATTGCGATGGGGTCCACTAATGTATCATGTGCGACAGTGAGCCCAGAGACCGGGGAGAAACTAGGCACACCTGAGAACCGTCGAATCCGACTCCAAACTTCCGTGGAGGGAGTGAGGGTGTTAAATGAGCTAGTAAGGAAGTCCCAGCTTGCCTTCTCGCTATCGCGGATGACGCGACAGCACCGAGCATGGAACTGCTTATAGCGGATACAGTTGGCCAAAGTAGGATGGTGTCTGAAAACACCAAGAGCACGTCGCCGCTCACGTATTGTCACGGCATCCCTCGTTCCACCAAGGAACTGGGGGGCGCCGGGGCAATTCGGAGGTGCGAGGTATTGAACGTTTCACGTAAGAGTAACATCTGTAATATGAGTGATCTCATCGTCGATGCTAGGAAAGTGATGGTCATCGAATGACGCTAGAGATGAAGAAAGTGTCCAATCGGCTTGTGCACACTTCCAGCATCTTGGGCACATATATGGCAGTTGAGGCTGCAGTCGAAGGACACATGGAAAGTGGTCACTCGAGTGTGTATCAGCAAGGGCGAACCATTCGAAGCGCCGAGCTAGCGGAACAGTACCAACCGAAAGGTCCAAATGAGTGTTGAGGCAAACAAGATCCGCTTGGTGGAAGACGTCTTGCAATAGTGAGCCACGCGGACAAGGATGTGGAGATACCCAAAGGAGGTGGTGTGCATTAAAGTCCCCAACCAGCAAATAGGGGGGTGGCAGCTGACCAAGAAGTTCAGCTCGTGCCATTGGTGTGGACGATGGAATGTATACAGTACAAAGAGAGTATGTGTATCCAGAAAGGGAAAGATGGACAGCGACTGCTTGGAAGGAAGTGTTTAAGGGGATTGGGTGATAATGGAGAGTATCATGGAGAAGAATCATGAGTCCTCCATGGGCTGGAGTGCCTTCAACAGAGGGGAGATCAAATCGGACGGACTGAAAATGGGGGAAAACAAAGCGGTCATGGGGACGCAGCTTTGTTTCCTGAAGACAAGAGATGACCGGCGAGTAGGATCGTAAGAGGTTTGTCAATTCCTCCTGATTAGCTTGAATGCTGCAGATATTCCAATGGATAATGGACATAGGGTGGACAGAAAATGGAAGAATGTGACCAAGGTTGCCGTCAACTCAACGACTGCTCAGAGCTTGCGACCGACAGTGTGGAACGGCATTGAGCCGAAGGCAGAAGATCCTGATCCATAGATTGTTCGGGAGCAGCTCCTGCCACCAGCGATCGGCCAGTTGATTGGCGACACAGAATACGGCCGACGGTGGTTACCACCAGGTGGTGCTGTAGATGAGACACGCTGTGGCGGAGAAGGAGAAGAACTGGGTTTCTGATTAGTCTTCTTGGAAACATGATGTTTAGATGAAGGGGGAACCAATGGTTTTGAAGTTGGGGTACGTAAAAAGTCTTCACAAGTATGCTCTTTTTTGGAAGTCCGGGTGTCTGACTTTTGGGATCGAGATTTAGCAGAACCCGATGAATGGTGAGCCATAGAGTGAGCAGGCAAAAGTGGGGAGGTTGAACGGGCAATCTTTGCGCTGGCTGAGCTGATGACTGTGTCACTAAGGGTGAGATCACAAGTCTGCGTGGCCACCTCCTTTGTTGGCCAAGGAGAGGCAAGGACAGTGCTGTATTTTCCTGTCTGAGGCACAGTGGTCTTTCGACTGGCGAATAATTTTCAAGCAGCAAAGGTCTACACCTTTTCCTTCACTCTGCCCCATTTTTAAAGACGAAAAGCTCATTCATGGAATCAATCTCTTGAGGAAGCAGCGTGGTCACCCATACAGTTGATGCAACGAGGGGATGGAAGTGGACAAGCACCCTCATGGGCATCCTTGCCACACGTAACACATTTGGCCAGGTTGGAACAGGACTGGCTGGTATGACTGAACCGCTGACACCGATAGCAACGCATAGGGTTTGGGACATAGGGGCAAATGGAAATTATCTCATAGCCCGCTTTTATGTTCGATGGGAGTTGAACTCTGTCAAATGTCAAGAAGACAGTATGGGTTGGAACGATGTTTGAGTCAACCCTTTTCATGACTATGAACAGCTGTTATGCCCTGGTCAGACAGGTAGTGTTGAATTTCCTCGTCGGACAATCTGTTGAGGGAGCGTGTATAAATGACTGCACATGAGGAATTTAAAGTGCGGTGCACTTCCACCCGGACAGGGAAGCTGTGGAGCAGTGAAGTACGCAGAAATTTTTGTGCCTGGAGGGCACTGACTGTTTCTAACAACAAGGTGCCATTCCGTAATCTGGAACAAGACTTTACAGGACCTGCAATTGTGTCGACACCTTTCTGAATAATGAAAGGGTTGACCGTGGAGAAGTCACGACCTTTGTCAGACCGAGAAGCAACAAGGAACTGTGGCAACGATGGAAGAACTGTCTGCGGCTGAGACTCGGTGAACTTATGCTTGTGAGCAGGCATAGTGGAAGATGAGGAAACCATTGCGGAAGAATCCCCCATGATTACCGGCATCTCCGATGGCGCGCTCCTCCCTTGTGAGGGCCTTCTTTGAGGGCACTCCCGCCTTAGGTGATTGTTCACACTGCAGGTCACACCTCCTGACAAACGGATGGAGGGACCAATCGGCACTTTTGGAAGGTATCAGCTGGGGCAGTCACCCCTCCCTGGGCCTGGTTGTTACCAGGGGGTACGTACGTGTCCTACCTGTCTATCCGGGGTGGGGAATTATGCGTTATCCAGTCACCGCCTTCAGACACGCACAGGGAGGAAAAAAGAGAAAGGGAAAAAACAAAGAAGGGGAAAGTGAAGAAGGGGAAAGTAAAGAAGGGGAAAGTAAAGAAGGGGAAAGTAAAGAAGGGGAAAGTAAAGAAGGGGAAAGTAAAGAAGGGGAAAGTAAAGAAGGGGAAAGTAAAGAAGGGGAAAGTAAAGAAGGGGAAAGTAAAGAAGGGGAAAGTAAAGAAGGGGAAAGTAAAGAAGGGGAAAGTAAAGAAGGGGAAAGTAAAGAAGGGGAAAGTAAAGAATAGAGGTCTCAAACGCCGCAGCAGAGAAAAGGGTAAAGAGGAGAGGTAAGGAAAAGAGAAGGACAAAGGAAGGATGAAGACGAGCAAGCAGAGAAAGCAAAAAATGTGTTACATTTTCTGAGCATCCGTCTCCGGACGTAGGCGCAAAACATACTCCCAGAGGGGGAGAAAGGAAAGGAAAGAGCCAGAGGTGAGGGGAGGGGGGGCGAAGATGGGGGATAGGGAAGGATGCGGAAAAGGAAGGTATGCAGCCCGGAAAGGAAGGAGGGCCACATTAGTTCAGGATCCCTTGCCCGCTACGCACATATCCACGAAAGAGTTGTGGACCCCCTGGGGGGAAGGACTTTGCCAAGAACACTACATACCATGAAGGAATACACCAAATTGAACAAAGGATAAACCATCTGACCATTTATTTGTATCATTGCCATTCATCCATGCAGTTAGCATATTCTGTATATCCTGACTGGCCCTTTCAACTGAGCCTTGTGTGCCTGTGACGAGGCTTTCCGTAAACTATTTTAACATCATTCCACATAGCAAATATTTTGGATATGACATTATTACTAAATTCTCTACCATTATCTGATTGCAATATTGCTGGTGCACCAAATGGTTAGAAGAGCTGAAGAAGTAGTGCATCTTGTTCCTTCAATATTTTTGTTTTCATAGGTCGTAGCTGGACAAACTTAGTTAAATGATCTTGATACACCATTATGAACTTACATCTGCAGTCAAACAGAGATGGCAAATGTATCAGGTAAACTTGACATCTTGAGTTTAATTCAGAACTAACCATTGGTTTCACAACAATACCTTTCTTAGGTGCACTGTGTTTCATTTGACACTGTTTGCATACATTTAAATACAACATTACAACGTCATATGTAATATTTTTGTATTTAACTTGCAACTCTAACCGTATGTGTTTTTCCTTCATGGCCTATTCTGATGTGAGTTTCATATAGTAAACTGTACAATTCTTCATTGTTAACATAATACTGTATGTTCGTTTCCCCTGGTTTTAATGGTTCAATTAACTTCTCTTCTTCATTAATTTTTAAGATATCTAAATGTTTAAATGCAACACACCTTTGGATTACAGACAATTAAATTTTAGCAAAAACCACTTCATAAAGTATTTTAGAATACTTTTCTTGAGAAAAATAAAAACAATTGTCTTCTCGTTTACCCACAATTAATGCATTTAACTTTTCATGAAAAAGATCATGATTTATTGCAGTATCCACTTAGTATAAATTAGGGTATCAGTTTTATGCAAGCTTTGATAACACGAGCAATGCTTTTGTAATTTTTTTTCTGATGAAGCTGATTGGCTCTCTCCTGCCAAAGCCTTTGTTCTGCTCGGAGACAGTCACTTGTTTTTTTGACTCTTCCGTTTTGGACCTCCACCAAAGTATATCTGTGGTTGTCAACACACACTGGAGAGGGTCCAAATGTACAACAATGTAATGAAATATTCGATCTTCCACCGACGTATTTGGTATCTGTTTACATTCACTGGTGAAAGTCTATGTTCTCCAATTTCAGTCATTCACGGTAACATATATAATCAGGAGACATTTTGCTAACTTTAATTTTACCACTGTAGGCAACAATTATTGTACTTATACATAAATAACAATATTGGCTGTGATCCAGAGAGAGGAATGACGGGATGGAGACAGCAAGTAGGTCATTGGAAGAGGGAGGGGTCCAGACCCCCTTCGTATCTCCTCTGGCTACTGCCTTGCATGAAGCCATGAGGCATGGCCATACACACAATAGTGCACCACATTTGTACCACCCCTGGGCTGCCTGTTTTGTTTCACACCTGTAGGATCATGCTGGAACAGTTGCACGAGACCAAAGCTATTTTCAAAGAGATGCATTTATTTATTTATTTATTTACTTACTTATCATCCAATAGATCACATGTGATATAGGATTTGTCATTTGATTACACGTAACACATAACAACACATACACACAATAAATTGACAGACATATATAAACAGCAAACAAATTACATACACATAGTACACAAGTAGTGTACAAGAACTTATTACCCAAAAAACAAAAGTACATGCTCATGATAAACAATTTTAGATCATGGACTATGCCTTATACACAAAACATATTACGGATATACACAAAACGTATTACGGATATTTAACAGATTTTTCCTAAGTATCATAATTACAAAGTTGAAAACATCATTAAATTAGTTTGAATTTAAAAAAAAAAAAAGAAGTACAGGTTTCAATCCACAGTCTGAGACAGGTATTCATTTACACTGTAGTAGCATTTTTCCATCAAGTGTTTTTTTACTTCATGCTTGAAATTATTTTTGCCTTTCAATTCTTTAATTTGAGATGTAAGAGCATTTAAAAGCTAAAGCTTTATTCCTAAGTGGCTACCATGTTTCTGACTTCTAGTTTTTGCTACATAGGGAATGTGGAAGTCTTTACAATGCCTTGTATTGTGATCATGGTAGCTTGAGTTGGTTTGGAGATCGCAGTTATTTTTACTTATCATTTCCAGGCATTTAAAAATATATATTGATGGTATTGTAAGTATCATTAGTTGTCTGTATAAGGGTCTACAGTGAGTTTGTGGTGGGCTGTGTGTCATGATACGAATAGCTCTTTTTTGCATAATAAAAATGTCATTTGGTCTTGACCTGGTTTTTCCCCCAAAAACTTATGCCATAGCTTGCAACTGATTGGAAGTAACTAAAATACACCGCTCTAATACATTCTTTGCTGCATACCTTGGATATTACTCAGAAACTTAGCTCAGCATGTTTTGCCTTAAGAGTAAGATATACACTGTGTCATTCCAGTTTAAATCTTGGTCAGTTCGCATTCCCAGAAACTTTGTGGTGCACACTTTTTCTATTTGTTTGCTATCCAGCATAAGGCACGTATTTTCCCCTTGGCACTTGCTTCCATACTGTATAAAGTTCGTTTTCTTTGTATTTAACGTCAGCTTATTTGAATAAAACCATGACTGTATGTATGAGAGCATTTTCTCTGCTGTAGTACACAATGATTCTTTTATATCACTAATTATGATACTCTTGTCATCTGCAAATAGTAGAATTTTGGCTGAGCTGTCTGGAGCCTGTATATCATTGATATTAATTAGAAATAACAATGGGCCCAGAATGCTGCCCTGTGGAACACCTATTTCAATTTGTTTTGGTTTAGATATGAGTTTAAAATTAGGAAGATTGTTGGATGACCTCAACTCAACAACTTGTGACATGTTTTGCAGATAAGATTCAAACCATTTAACACTACCCCTGATGCCTATTGCTTCAAGTTTCTCTAGTAATATTACATGGTTCACAGTATCAAAGGCTTTGGATAAATCTAGATTAATTCCAACAACCTGTTTATTTGACTTCAGGATGGAGTCACTGTTCAGGCAGGCCTTGGTAACTGCTGTAAGATGCCATGAACCATACTTATTGCATACTAGATGCAGTGATGAGGACCATGTGGTAAATGCCTGAACAATCCTAGATAGATACCCAGTACCAAACATCCAGGATTTCACCAGTGCTCTGGCAGGTATAACCATTTTAAATGTGTTAGATTGCCAAAAGTATATGATCAGATTCCAGTGGCGACCAATGACTGACATACTTAACACTGCAATGATAATGCCATTTGGACCGAGTTTTTGGTTATGCCTTCTGGACTTAGAACCCTCAAGAACCCCTGCAACATGAAAGCCTCTCAGAAGTGAACTGGCAGACCACAACACAACAGGCAAGTGCCCCCTCCAGTGGACACTGGAGATGGAAACCTCTTTCAAGGCCTTGCAAGAAAGCCTCACCAATTCTGTGGCATTCAATCACCTGGCTCCTGGAGTGCACTTAGCTTTTATTGTTGATGGCAGCCAATACACTATTGGTGCAGTAATACACCAAAAAGTCAATGGACGTTTCCAACCTCTAATGTGTTTGGATGAGGTGCAGTTTTTTGAAAAAGAAAGTCAGAGCACATATGACAGGGAAGTTTTAGCAATCAGAGAGCATCCAACACTTCCACCTACTTGTCAGGGTCTAACTAGTTACCATTTGCACTGACTACAAATCTACGAGGGCAGTTCAATAAGTAATGCAACACATTTTTTTTCTCGGCCAATTTTGGTTGAAAAAACCGGAAATTTCTTGTGGAATATTTTCAAACATTCCCGCTTCATCTCGTATAGTTTCATTGACTTCCGACAGGTGGCAGCACTGTACGGAGCTGTTAAAATGGCGTCTGTAACGGTTGTGCATTGCAAACAACGGGCAGTGATCGAGTTTCTTTTGGCAGAAAACCAGGGCATCTCAGATATTCATAAGCGCTTGCAGAATGTCTACGGTGATCTTGCAGTGGACAAAAGCACGGTGAGTCATTGGGCAAAGTGTGTGTCATCATCGCCACAAGGTCAAGCAAGACTGTCTGATCTGCCGCGTGCGGGCCAGCCGTGCACAGCTGTGACTCCTGCAATGGCGGAGCGTGCGAACACACTCGTTCGAGATGATCGACGGATCACCATCAAACAACTCAGTGCTCAACTTGACATCTCTGTTGGTAGTGCTGTCACAATTGTTCACCAGTTGGGATATTCAAAGGTTTGTTCCCGCTGGGTCCCTCGTTGTCTAACCGAACACCATAAAGAGCAAAGGAGAGCCATCTGTGCGGAATTGCTTGCTCATCATGTGGCTGAGGGTGACAATTTCTTGTCAAAGATTGTTACAGGCGATGAAACATGGGTTCATCACTTCGAACCTGAAACAAAATGACAATCAATGGAGTGGCGCCACACCCACTCCCCTACCAAGAAAAAGTTTAAAGCCATACCCTCAGCCGGTAAAGTCATGGTTACAGTCTTCTGGGACGCTGAAGGGGTTATTCTGTTCGATGTCCTTCCCCATGGTCAAACGATCAACTCTGAAGTGTATTGTGCTACTCTTCAGAAATTGAAGAAATGACTTCAGTGTGTTCAAAGGCACAAAAATCTGAACGAACTTCTCCTTCTTCATGACAACGCAAGACCTCACACAAGTTTTCGCACCCGAGAGGAGCTCACAAAACTTCAGTGGACTGTTCTTCCTCATGCACCCTACAACCCCGATCTCGCACTGTCGGATTTCCATATGTTTGGCCCAATGAAGGACGCAATCCGTGGGAGGCACTACGCGGATGATGAAGAAGTTATTGATGCGGTACGACGTTGGCTCCGACATCGACCAGTGGAATGGTAACGTGCAGGCATACAGGTCCTCATTTCAAGGTGGCGTAAGGCCGTAGCATTAAGTGGAGATAACGTTGAAAAATAGTGTTGTGTAGCTAAAAGATTGGGGAATAACCTGGTGTATTTCAATGCTGAATAAAACAACCCCTGTTTCAGAAAAAAAATGTGTTGCATTACTTATTGAACTGCCCTCGTATCATGTCAGCATTCCAAAAGTGCTCTCCACACCATTTCAAACACATCATATATGTCTGTGGTGGATGTCTATTGTCAATTGGCACTCATGATATGAGAAAAGTAGTTGCCTATGATGTTATCAGCATCACCAGCCTGTTGCCTGTTTTGAACTACAATAACCTCGCCACTGCTCAGTATTTGAATCCAGAACATCAACTGGTTTTGAATTACTCTTCCATCAGCCTACACATCCAGCTGTTGGATGCACCCATCAGCACAGAATGTATATGGCGAGATGTAAGGCCTTGGTTTGTTTCTAGATACATAATGCCTCAGTTTTGACAGATGGCTTTCAACAGTGTCCACAACCTGACGCAACCTGGTTCCAATACTACAGTCAAACAGATGCTCGATTCATTTGTGTGGTCTTCCATCAGGAAAAAGTAAGTGCACCTCGGCTTGTTCATGCATCAGTGCCAAAGCAGCAAAATCAGACATCAGAAAATGTCCCTCATCTGCTTGCATATGAAGTTCAGGCATGTTCACATTGACCTAGTCAGCCCTCTTCCCTCATCTGAAGGGTGCATGTATATATTCACAGTGGTGGACACATGCATGCTGTGGGCAGAGGTTGTTCCAATTAAGGACATACCTGCTGAGATGATCACCATGACATTCATTGAGATCTGGTTCTGAAGACAGAGTGAGGTCAAATATTTCATGAAAAATATGGATGATGACAACCATTACAAGAATGTAGTACTAGATACCTGAATAGGTCAACAAAAAGAGCTAAATCAATTGTTTTTCTCTGGTTATTATAGCATATCAGTGTTGGTGCGTCAAGTTCTCTTAAACATGTCCATATTCTTACCTATGTGAAATGTTTCTGACTGCGTAATGAGGAGGAAAAGTGAAAGAATGGTACATGTGTTTAACTTCATAGGCCATACAACATTGTAGACTTTTCAGAATGGCTTTTTCAATGTTCCATGAGTGGATTAATGAACAAAAAAGTTCATCTAAATTAAATCTAATTTGTCACCATCATTGGCAAAGGACTATCTGTATCCTAGGGATGAAGGGGATATCTAGCAACTATCCAGTATCTAGACCGTCTGACCTTAGTTTTAAGAATTTTCCATAATTTATTGAAAAATCTGGTATCCACCAGATATTAACCTATTATCCGGTATCATACAGGTAGTAAAATTAACTTTATGCAATTCACACATAAGGTACTCTGAACACAAAACCATAATATCTTCAAATCAAAACACTAGTACTAATACTGAACTGGAGGCAACTCATGGAGAATAACTTATTTTTGTTAAAATGGCTAATAAATAAACACATTACATTACATTAAGAGACAAGCAATTTCACTTCATAATTTATAGAATACTGCAAGGAGCTGAAAAATTATGGCAAACTTTTGTACATTTCATCTAAGTTTTGTGTAACACTAGCTGACCAACTTATAAGAGTCACTGATACAACTGATACAACTGATTTTAAGTATCTTCAAATAATAAGTCAATCTTGCTTGCAATTAAGTTTTTTCCTTTACACTAACTATTGTCATTTTCAGTGGACACCTTGTTAAAGCAATCCCCGAATATATCCTGTCAGCTTTGTGAATCATAATTTATTCAGTCTCACCCCCTTTACTTGTTTTAGCAAACACTGGAGATAAATTGCTACTGGTGGAAGATTCTTCACAGAATTTTGATAGGATCTTGTGTTTAGCTCATTCAGCTTCAGCAACCCCCAGATAGTCCTGTCTTGAATTTTGGGTTTAGAATGGCTTCAGTCAAGGAATGTGGAACTACATTTAAGGAAGTGAAACAACATTCTAATTTAGCTTTCAGCAAGAATCTTAGTAAGTGAGGGGTTCTCTGTGCTTTCTCAGTCTTATCTAAATAGTTATTTAATGCTGCAAATTGTAGATTTGCTTTGGACATGCGGAAGAGACTGGGATTATTTTTTGCTATTCTTCAGAGTCTACAAAAGCTTTATACACTGATGAGACATCAAATCAATAAGTATATTGTGATCAGCCATGGGTAGTGACATACCTTTTATTTGATAATGCACCTGTTGAAATAAAAATGGCTATCACTCCCCATTGTGTTGCTATCTTGCATCAACTGATGCTATGGTAAAGTTAGCTCAAGGAAAACCTGTTGGCAATTGAAAAGACACTAAGCTTTAACAACCGAAGTGCATTATGAAACCTCTACCAGCAGCAGCATTCCTGCTACTTCAGCCTAGACCCATAATGACTCAGTTACAGCTCTGAATGGTTGATCATGATTCTCCTAAATCAGACACCTTTCACCACGTCAGCACCACTTTCAAAAATGAGTACATGTATTTCGCTGGTAATGTCCCAGTGATAGCATTAAGTTCCCTTGCTGCATTTTCTCTAGCACAAGAAAATAGAAAAAGCTTCATAGGAAGAACTATGTTCGAACTGCAGTTCAGGAGACAACTAATGAAATGTGAAGATCAGGTAGTTGTCATTACTATGCAAACAGGTGCATATAAAAGTTACAAAAACCATGAAAGCACCTGAAATATTGGTTTTAATTTTTCATAAATTCTGTTGTAGATCACATTTTACCCTGCTATAAAATACCATGGCCTACATACAGTTTCCCAAAAAACTGTTCCTGACACCTACAAGTCTTAAAAACATTGTTTAGTAACAGGAATGATTGCACTAGACAATGATCCATTGTCTATCATACAAAGGAGCGTATTTTATTTGTGATTTTTACATGTCTAAACAATTTCCTTTTAAATGATTCTGGCATTGTAAGTTGCATTTCTGTCAATGTTTTAGATTAAATTGTACCACAGACTTCTAAAGACAGTGTAGGCATGGCAGCAGCTATAGCTTTATGCACTGCTTGGAATTTATGTGGATGTTTTTTTCTCAGATGTATTTTTTTTTATCTAATGGGTACCTCAGGTATGAAAAATCATTTCATTAGGTTTAAATTAGGTTAAGTATTTCTTACTAGTCTGAATGTTTTTTATAACTATGTTTGACAGATACCTATTTATCAAATACTTGGTTTAACTAAAATTATTTGGGATGTGTGGGTGTTTCTAAAGATCACATACTTTAACTTGGCTCCTCTCTGATTGATGATAGTTGGCTAATTTGGTGTCACTACAGAATGTTTACTCTCATTGCTAACCCTGGCTGCATAACACTATTGTGCACTGTAGTAATAAGTAGCCATTGTGAATCTAGTGTTGATTCTTGGGCAGAGTAGCAATTTTTGATATTATTTACAGATTTGAGCAAAGAAGCTGTACCTAGCCTTTGTGACTCCTCATAAACTTTCATGTCACTTCCATAATGCATTCATCCATTACATGTTTGTTCTTTCATAAGCTGTAAGCTGGATGCTATGGGAGGAGGAAGCGGAGCTTGTCTCAGCAACCAATGTGCTATGAGCTGTTCACAAGCCTTCGCTCCCAGCATCCTCCATACAGTGGCCTAGTTGATGTGTGATATGTACTTAACAATGCTAATCACAATATACATGGACAAACACCTTAGTAATCAGTTTAGTAATACAAATTGTATTTTGTTCTTTCGTTTTGAATTAAGGATTTGGTACAAACATACTTTTTTCCTTCTCTGCCATTTATTTGTTGTTGCTGAGTTCAAATTTCTCATGGCATACTTATCATCATCACTGTTTACATCAAAAAATTCCCAAATGATATTTTTCATAATTTATCTTGTAATTAAAAAGTTAGTATCAGTAAGAACCTCAAATAACAAATGAAAGTGACTGTATTCACACACACAAAAAAAAAAAAAAATCATAGTCAAGTCAGTCAATAACTACATCACTCACTCACTTCACTCAGGAAGGATTTTGCTGATTTCAGGCATCACCATTCACGATATCTGTCGGGTACACATTATGACATGTTCCATGGCAATGTTCGGTCGAATATCCAGCCATCAGAATCCAGCTATTAGGCTGTATACTGGATATCTAACCATCCTCTAAGCCAAACAGCTATCCTTCTCATCTCTAATCTTTATATGTTTCTTTAGTATTGATTCCAGCAGACACTGAGATTGATAACTGTGCCAGCTCATCCTCATCTAAGTGGAATACATTGAGGTGACAAAAGCCATGGGATAGCAATATGCAAATATGGAGGTGGTGGTAGTATTGCACACACAGGGTTTAAAAGGGAAGTGCATTGGGAGACCTGTCATTTGTACTCAGCTGATTCATGTGAAAAGGTTTCTGAAATTATTATGGCCATATGATGGGAATTGACAGAGTTGAAATGCAGAATGGTAGTTGGAGCTGGATGCATGGAACGTTCCATTTCAGAAATCATTAAAGAATTCAGTAGTCTGAGCTCCACAGTCTCAAGAGCGTGCTGAGAATATCAAAGTTTTAGGTGTTACCTCTCACCCAGGACAATGCTATGTTCAATGGCCTTCACTAACGACTGAGAGCAGAGACGTTTGCATGGAGTTGTCAGTGCTACCAGACAAGCAACACTGCATGAAATTACAGCATAAATCAATGTAGGGCATACAATGAGCACATTTGCTAGGGCAGTGCACAAAATCTGGTGTTAATAGGCTATGGCAGCAGATGACTTATGTGAGTACCTTTGCTAACAGCATGACATTGCCTGCAGTACCTCTCCTGGGCTCGTGACCACATTGGATGGAACCTAGATGACTGGATAACTGTAGCCTAGTCATGAGTCCCAGTCTCAGTTGGTAATAACTGACTTTAGGGTTTGAGTGCACTGCAGACCCCATAAAGCCATGGACTCTCATTATCAACAAGAAACTGTGCAAGTTGGTGGTGACTCCATAATGGTGTTGGTTGCGTGTGCATGGAATTGACTGGTTCCTCTGGTCCAACTGAACTGATTATTTACTCTAAATAGTTGTGTTCAGCTACTTGGAGACCATTTTCAGCCATTCATGGATTTCACATTCCCAAACAATGATGCACCATGTCACCGGGCCACAACTGCTTGTGATTAGTTCAATAACATTCTGGATAGGATAAGATAATGGTTTGCCCACTAAGATCACCCTACATGAATCCCATTAAACATTTATGGGACATAATCAACAGGCCAGTTTGTGCACAACATCCTGCATTGTCAGCTTTTTTGCAATTATGGATGGCTATAGATGCAGCATGGTTCAGTATTTCTGTAGGGGACTTCCAACGACATGTTGAGTCCATGTCACGTCGACTTGTTGCACTATTCTGGGTAAAAGGAGGTCCATAAGATATCCCACGACTTTTGTCACCTCCCTGTAGTGCATAACACTGTCACAGAGAGTGCACAGGAAGCGTAGAATGGGCTGCTCCAATGACTCGGGTGCTTACTTGTTGGCAATGATAGGTCCAGTCCAGCAGTTCTTACCTCAAGCTGTGCTAAGACAGTTGACACCAGTGTGAGGGGCTGGTCAGTTTTCCACTTGCTAGTGAGAGATGTTCACATTGGCCGAGTTTGTGTTTCATCTCGGTGTTCAGACAAACACAGACATACTCTACTGCCCCACTGACTGACTTCCAAGTCAAGTTTTGTTCCCTCTTCTAGGGTTCAGCTTCTTTCTTATTTTCAAGCCACTGGCTTGTACAGTTGACATTCATGCCAACAGTGATGGTTCATGGCATTGTCACACCTTATATGGACACTAAAGTGGTGATTCTGACATTCTTATGTATGTGATGCACTTTTTTGTTGTTGTTGTTTTTAATGTAAAATTCTGTCCACCATGGGCCCACTGCAGCTGCAGCAGGAACTGTTCAAGCAGAACACAGAATGGCCCCATACACACTTAGGCTTCCTCTTCCTCTGCCCCCGGCACCCCTGATGCCACTCTTCCAATGCCTGGCACACTGTCAGCACAATCAACTGTTTTGACAAGGCTATGGAAAGGTGGGAGAAACCCTTTCCTGCCAGTGCAGCAAGAACAAGCAAAAGTAAATCATTGATCCTCTTGATAAGGCTGCTGTGTTTTTGTCCAGCAATGCAATTTCATATGAAATCATACAGAATTTAAAGCCCTCTACTGAACCTGAGAAATTTAACTTTGATGGATTTGTCAGATTCTTACACAATACGTTGGTCATGAAGTCCATGTGTTGGCAGCATGGTTACAGTTTAACCAGCTCCATAAGCACCCTGAACAGTTGTATGGGGCACGGACTACTGACTTCTGTGGTCTCTTACATGAGTGTTAGTTTCACTGACCCCAATGTTTTACCTCAATGCAGTCCGCCCTCGGTAGTTGAGTAGTCAGCACAACAGACTCCTAAGGGCTTGGGTTCGATTCCCGGTGGGTCAGATATTTTCTTGGCTCAGGGACTGAGTGTTGAATTGATGATGAGTAGGACAACACAATACATCCCCATCAATGCGCAAGTCATCGAAGAGGCATCAAATCAAAAGACTTGCACACAGCAAATGGCCTATGTGATGGGAGGCCCTAGTCACATGATCTCAATGCAGACTTGCTAATCATGTATGTGACTGACTAATTAACACCCAACCTGGAGGTTCAAACTGTGCAACTGGCCTTGTCTGACCCTTCTTTTGCCAAAATTGCTAAGTTTGCCACCTTTGACTTACCACTACTCTAATTCATGTAATTCTGCAAAGTTAGATGAAGACATTCAGTGTCACGTCACTGCACTTGAATCATCAGTGGCACTGACACACAGTATCTCAAGGCAAGGCTGCTAGGGTCACCCCAAGGGGCATCAGGAACTGTTAACCAAACACATCTATGTCGGGCTTGGTGGGTATACATCAATCAAAGCATCTTAATACCAGCTTTTAACTTTTTCACGTTCTTTGTGTTACTCTCCTTCTAAACCTGTTTCTGCCCAATGGGTAAGCCAGTGGTCCTCCACTGATTGTCATTTGGCACATGTTTAACAGGATTGCCCACACACAAATGCAGTGTGTGGGGCCTGCCACAAAATATTTCATTTTGCAAAAGTGTGTGACAGTCAATGAGCTGTGGGATGGTCATCAGAGGTCCCAATGTTTTTTTCTGTCCTTGTAGTATGTCCCCAGTGCCCTGTAAGTATCACCCCAACATCATCTGTTGTTGTTGTTGTTGTTGGTGGTGGTGGTGGCCAATTGAGTTCTGATATACAGGGGAGTGATGATCAGCCTAAGTAACTTAGACACATAGAGGTGCTTTAGTTGCCTGTGTTGCAATGGCCACTACTTCAAGTTATGTTTTGTAGTAAACAGTATATTCTCTGATGGGAGAATTCTCTGTCTCTGCACATCATCATAATGTGGAACAGAAACTTGTTAATGGTAAATTCACCATTTGAGCAAAATATTTTTGGGTTAGATGCTCTGTCTGGGACACTGAATGTGCTTTTTCAGCTATCTGAAAGCCATAAACAGTCAGACCCTTTGAAGATATGGATTCTTTACTGTGGATGTACAACAAGCTGTTTGAGAATACCTTATGTCAGGTAGAAATTTGAGGCATACATATCTCTTACACTGTCAGCAATACTAAAATTTTGCCTCCCCTGTGAACTCCATTCACCACGCACAATGAGGTCAAGGCTGAGTTGCATTGTTGGCAGGACCTTGGTGTCATTCCTCCTATTTTGTCAAGCCAGTGAGCCACGTGCCTTTTTGGCAATTTTAAACATACAATCATTGCACAATGTGTCATGGTTTTGTATCCCACTCTGCCTCCCCGTCAACTTCACCAACTGTTCCTCTGGCAGTGGTCATTTTCACGCATCAACTTGTGTGTTGGATACTGGCAGCTGGTACTGGATGCAGTTTCTGGATATTTTGTAGTGCTCTGTACACCTTTAAACTACTAAAGCCCAATCTCTTGCCTTTTGGAATCTTGTCTCAACCAGAAATTCATTAACAATATTTTGAGCAGTTGATGCAGAAAATTCCCTGTTGCCTAAACTACCTCAATAACATCTAGGAAATGGTATCTGCATGGGAGTAGCATTTACAAAATGTGCAGGTGGTTTTCCAATGCTTTCTGGAAAATGGTCTTTGTTGCAAGCTGGAAGAAATGTCCCAAAAATGCCCCTTGAGGGCAAAAAAAAAAAAAAAACTACATGTGCTTAGCAAGGATGGCCTTGTCCCTATGGATGAGTACATCAAAGCCATTATCAAAGGACTGAAGCCCCTTCGGGTTTTTAGGCACTGGCAGTTTAACTTTTTCAGTAAGATCTCCTATAATGCCATTTCTCAGGTTATGCACATTTGACATCCCCTTAACCAGCTTCACCAAAAAGGCATCGAGTTTGTTTGAGAGTCTGAAATACCTATTGACAGCAGATCACACAATGTTTGCACTCTGCTCCCTCCTTGGCTTCCTTCACATTGGGTAAATCATTAACCCTAGCCTCCAGCACCTCACAGTGTGGTATCACTGCAGTTGTGTCCCATCTGAATCCAGGTCACGCCAAGGAGTCCATCAAATATGCATTGAAGACACTTCCTACAGTACGTAACTATACATAGGTTGAAAATTAGGTGCTGGCTATCATTTATGGCATTATAGAATTTGGTAACTTCGTTTCATACAAGAAAATGTTACTCATCACTGAACACAAGTACCTCATTTCCTCATTCAGCCCTCGCTCAAGACTACCAGATTGCAACTGGTGGGCAGTCCAGAGGTGAGTTGTCTTCCTCAGTAATTATGTGATTAAAGTTATGTCATTCATTACCAGTCCACTACCCAGCATCCTAATGAGACATGCATGGTTGCTGGCAGTTCACAGTCCAAATTAGATCACAAGGAATGTACCTTGCATACAATATGTTGTAGCAGACATTGCTTTATTTTCTTTTGGTGATGCAGTACATCATGGCTGTCAACCCAATTTCTTGGAAAATAGTTTCAGCTGTCCATAGGGTTTGGCTCGAGTGTGTTCCTTCTAGAGCTGATTTGGTGTGGCATACATTTTGCCGCTATGGTATTGGCTCAGTGTTGTTTAAGGGATCCTCATTCTTGCCACAGAAGGGACAACAGTCAAGTGGTCTTCCCTGCGGTGCTGCACCCTTGCATGCTCCAGTTACAAAATGCACTTTACTGGGGTATGTTTTGCTGAAGGCTTTGGTTTGGTGTCATGTCTACTGGCCAGTGACTGATCACTATATCTGAGACCTTGTGTAGGCCTCCGTAGTCTGTGCACAGAATCAGGCTGCACCACCATGTCAGTTTTACCTTTGATCAGTTCCAGAGAACCCTTGCGATACATGCACATGGATTTTGCAGGAATCTTTGACAATATACAGAAAATCTGACAATGTATTGATCACCAAGAACCAAATGTTACTCACAAACTGTTCCCCGTGATGTTTTTAGCCACTGTTGATGCGCTGTTGGTCATTTTTGCTATCAAGGGCTCTCTTCAGACTTTCCCATGACACAAACTGCTAACACTAATCAGAGATCAGTTTTCAGATTTATGCATGATAACCAGCTAGTCACTATCAAATCCATTTCACACAGCTAACTCTGAGGTGGAGTGATTCATGCAAATGTTAAAGCTCAAATGAAAAAGTCAGTGTGTTGTCACAGGACGAGAGAGACACAATCCGATTTTCTTGCCACATACCATGTGACACTAGTTAATGGGTGTAACCAGCAGCATGAGCAGCAGCTGTGGTTCTTTTGGGTTTGTTCTCTCTCTCTCTCCCTCAACCCCCATGGATCAATTGGAATCCATTCTAAATAGGAAATATCTGGTACATGGAATACATCTGTCTCATTGTGCTGCGAGTCACATTTGCAAGTGCAAAACTTTGTGTTCTCATTTTCTCATGGAGGGTCCTTGTTTTTTTGTTTTCAGCCTTCTTAATTAACACATCAACAGAGTCTGACCACTTATTTGTTGTACAGACAAAGGTTTTTATATTGCATCATATCCTGTGAACCATGGATGTAGGGCAACAGGCAGATTCCACATTCCTAGAATTCTGGAAAGTGTTTGCTGCAGGGCACCATTTCAAACTGTTAACAGAGGTCTCAGAGCTACTCACATATCTGGGAACCTATTTTGTATACAAACACTTCTTAAGCAATAGAACCCAGTATTTTGTCTTCAATGAACACTCATCATCAGAGACATGGGTATTGTCAGGTGTGCCACAGTATCTTGTTCTCTACATTAATAAATGATGTGACTGATGGTGATGCTCATCCTGTCTGTGTGCAGCTATTTGCTGATGATGCTGTTGTATACAGGGAAGTGTCATCTTTGAGTGACTTTATCCTTCTGAAGGATGACAAAATTTCTATTTATTGATTGGCGACTCCATGTTGTCTTCTGCACTACGACCAGATAACAGGTATACTTGAAAAAAAAAAGAGACAGCATTGGTCGTATATTTTTTACTATCGCAAAATCGATTTTCTGTCACTGAGTGACCATCTTCAGTGCTGTATTGTATAACTTCAATTAGGATGCACTGTTGTCACTAAGCTTACGGCAATCACATAGACAACAGTGCATCCTAATTTAAGTTATACAATACAGCACTGAAGATGGTCACTCAGTACACAGAAAATCGATTTTGCGATAGTAAAAAATATACGACCAATGCTGTCTCTTTTTTCACAAAAAAAAAAAAAAAAAAAAAAAAGTTTCTATTTGGTGTGATTAATGGTGCCAACAGCCTTTTCGTGGTGGTAACACCAATTCCCATCAGATCACTGAAGTAAAGCACTGTCATGCTTGGCTAGCACTTAGATGGGTCACCATCTGGGTCTGTTTAATGCTGCTGGCAAGCAGGGTGTACTCAACCCTTGCAAGACCAATTGAGAAGATATTTGGTTGAGAAGTAGAGACACTGGTCACGAAAACTGACAATGGCTGGGAGACTGATTTGGTGAGTTATCTGCAAAGTTTCCATCCCTCGGCCATCACAGGTCCAGGCATCCTTGCATCCCATCAGACTGGCATTGTCTTCTACAAGATGTGGACCTCACACTGGCAAAACTAGAACACACTATGGCACTTGTTAATGGCTGGTTCCATACCACTAGTCTATAAATAGTTTCGATAAACACAAGCAGGAGAGAAATATCAGTCTGGTGAAAAATAGCACAGGTCTTTGTGAAACCACAGGCAACATGGTTTCTGCCTGTTGTCTTTTAAGCTTGGCATTTCCAAGGTCCACAACTCCACATGGTCATATTGAACCAAAACACCAGAAAGATGTCATGGAGACCTAGAGTGACTCAAGAGGTGGCTGACATATACAAAGGTTAAAGCAAACAGCCACCCAGCTTATGGCAACTCAGATGAGGCAGCAACTTTGACAGTTAATAGCTGAAGTTAATGATACACACCCATTACCCCAAAGATGTTGGGATGTATCCAGAATAGAACACTGGGTGGGCCGTCAGGTTAATTGGATAAATATAACAACTGCCAGCAAGGATACACCAGCCATACTCATTCTTCCAGGAATTCATGTAAGCAAATAGCTAAGCCATAAGTCAGAAATCGTATCTAGCCTCAAAACGTGTCTGGGATCACAGCACTACAGCCACTCCACCAGACAATGGAAGTTAAAGAAGGTAACTAAATAGTGGAAAAATGACCAGGATGGGTGATGATCCCATTCAACTGGCTGCAAACACCTGTGGCCCTCTCATTTTGAACAACAATGGTGCCATCTACTGTCTATTCTGATGGCGACACCCTAAGTGCTGCTGCCACTTCCGTCCAACCACAGCTGTTGCACCCGACTGGCAGTATGGCAGATGGAGCCATCAATGCAGGGCAATCACATCCTCTCACAATCATCATCATTGTAGAGTATGTATGTATGTATGTATGTATGTATGTATGTATGTATGTATGTGCAGGTGTAGATGTAGACATCATTGACAGAAACAGAAGAAATTTCAGATTTGCCCCAAGGAAGTGAGCTGTTTGCAACTAATGCCACACACCAAGTCATTAATATATACAACAATCTCAAGCTATTTATAAATGACATGGTAATAAATGAGAAAGTGTTATTTTGAGATAACTGTAGCTATATGTAGTCTAGTATTAACAAAATATTAGCTTCATGCTAAGATTGGCATCTAGGTCTTAATGGAGGGAAATGTGAAAATGTAGATGCTTATAAACAGACAATTAATGAGTCGCAACTGGAACCCGTCGTGTCATATAAGTACCTGGAAGTAAAAACAAAAGGTGATATGAAGTAGAATAATTTCACAGAGTAAGTTGTAGGTATAAGTGGCAGGGTTCAATTCACAGGAAAAACAGTAGGGCATTGCAGTTTGTGAAAGGGATTGCTTACAAAACATTAGAACACTGCTAAACTGTGCATGTAATCCATATTATATTTAGCTAATAGAAGGCATCAGGCATACACAGAGAAAAGCACCGTGAACAGTCAGACTACTCTACCTTGGAGGAGAGTTCAACGAAAATGCCAAATTTTTTTTTAATTAGTAGAGGTTTGAAAGAAAAGAAACTAGTCTCTCATAAAAAATTACTTGCAACAATCCACGAACTGAATTTTGGAGTCAAACCTTTGAATATTCTTCAGTTACATACTGGTGCTGTGGAAACCATGTACATACAATTACACACAAAGGCATTTAAGCAATCATTTTTCTGCTGCCCCTTCTGTGAATGAAGTGAGAAAAACTCTATCCTTTTCATTGTAACATTTCAGTTTTCTAGATAATTTATAGTGAATTGCAAAGTACCTAGTTAAATTCTCTGTGTTCATATACTGTACTCTTACAGTTAATGATGATGCTAACCCACTGAAATGATTTTTATCTTTTGTTCTTCAGGTTGCTGCCGGTGCAGTGGGCTTAGCACAACGAGCACTGGATGAGGCAACAAAATACTCTCTCGAGAGGAAGACATTTGGAACTACTATTGCAAATCATCAAGTAAGTAAAGGCAGCAAAGATATAAGTTTCATCAGTTTACTTACTCCTTTTACTTTTGAAGCAGTGTCATGAGCAGTTTCATTCTTGAATCATTGTCTCTGGTTAGAAATAGTAATTAATAGAGTGTACTTCTGGTGAGTAAATTTCTAAAAAGTTTTTAATTTTAATTTTGTAAACAAATAACTTATAAAAATTTATACATTTCTTAATGCCTAAGAAACTGAAATACAAAAATTATACTCAGAGGTTCATTTTCATTTCCAGTGAAGCATCTACATCAAGTCTGAGGAAGCAACACTAGATAAACAAAAATATGCTAATGTCTTCCACATCCTCAAGGATCAGACAGTATAATATAACAACATAATTTCAAAACCCTGTCATGTCACTATACAAGTACTTACCTCCAAAAGACTTTCAACTGCATAAAACTGTGGAAGTTAGGAAAACTAGGTTTTGAATGCAGGGTAGATGGGTAATTTCACAGTAAAACTATATAAGATGTGGTTTTTCACAGGCAATATGTGTCCTACGATTACCACTGTGGAGTATAATGCAAAATAATTTGATAAAGATTCTGAACCCACTTCTTATTGTTTGTTCAGTTTCACAACTGTCAACATTAATGATGGTTCGAAGACAGTAATTAAGTAATTAAAAGTGAATTTTTTTTTAAATACAGATGCTTAAAGTTGTTTCTTTTATACTGAAACGTTTCACTACTTAGCCAATGCAAATAAGCAATCAGGGGAAAGTCTCATCTACATAGTTCAGAGAAGCTTGCATTCAGGAGAGAGCAGGGGGAGGATCCTGATGGCGCAGGTTGAGCATGTTTTGCTCAGTATATGTTCAGCCACTGGGTGGTCAGCACTCCTCTTGGTCAAATTTTGGTCACAGCTAATCATCTGGATGGACAGCTGGGGGGTGGTCATGCCCTATAACTTCTCAAAACTTCTTGCCAAATGGTCGTATCCCTGTAGAAGACCCAGGTGCAACACACGTTCTATATACCCACCCAGTACATCCTATTTCAGTCATAGGTGTTTCCTCTCCTATCAGTGGCACGATCATCTGTGAGAGCAGGCACGTCATATACAACTCTACTGTAACCTTTGTGCGGCCTGTTATGTGATTATAACCACCAATTATCTGTCCACTCAAATGTAGGGCCACTGTCAAACTGTAAGTGGTCAACTCTGATCTTGGCCAAAAGTCAAACATGTGGTTAAACACAATATTCTTGACTTCACAGGATGCCTCACAAGGTGAGTTTTATAGATCCATCCCCTCCCCTGCCCCACACAGAGACCATCTTCTCTGTATTACATGGATGGGAATTGTCCTTAAAACTTGTCCTTCAAGACTGCATTATTCCTGGCCTCATAATTGGAGGTGTGTGTGGGCAGAGGCTACCAGACCCTGTCTCTGTAAGCTGCTCTTAACTGATTTTACACTCAAATCATCCTCTCACCAGTCTCCTCTTCCTCTAACCTATCACCCTCTCAGCCCTGCCTCCAAGTCATTGTGACCCACACACAAATCTATAATTTTTTATAAAAGTTCCTTTATAAACTTATAAGAAATTTAAAGTGGTTTATAATTATAGCATACACCTGGATCATGTCGTTATATTTGGTTTTTTGTCTACTAGCAAATGGAAATTATTATTTTTAGTATAAAAATGAACTGAAGCCTAGCATAGATACTTCAATGTTCATCAGGCTCACAACTCCACATTTCAATACAGTAGTTGGAAAGGAATAGACTGTCCCCATGATACTCATTTTTCACACTATGCATGGGCTAAGGTTACCAGATTGGGTAAAATAAAAAAATTAAGTGATGACTTTGATTACAGAAAAATTTTGAAAGCTAAAACACACATATATATCATATCACACAAGTAATTACATAGGCCTTCCATATATGTAATAGAGTGCAAAAAATATTAAGTTTTCGGAAGTACACATTTAAAGAACATCAAAAGTACATATTAATCTGTATGTAACTAACTCTTGAAAAATGATAAATTCTAATTGTATTTCACTGAACCTCTGGCACTTTTGAACAATTATTGAATATCAGTTTTTGCAAATTTAAATATTTCTGAGAAGGGCACACTTTTATAGTTAGCTGTTAGCTGGAGTTATGCCTTGAGTAACACAAGAAACAGATGTTCAACAAATTTAGACCTCTTATCCTTCATAAATGAAATGATTTGCTTTGCAAAGGCATTGGAGCCAGGGATACTTAACAAGAATCCTACCATTCTCAAAATATTTGATACACCTTACTTAGGTCTAAAGAAAATAATTTATGCCAGTTTGCAACATGATCACCATCTTATTTTTCACACTGCTGCTAACGTATTCTCAGTGACAGCTGAACTCCTCATACAGGTCATTTTAGCAAATATTTTCACTTCGGTAAAACAGTTCTACAGCCTTTCCAGAATCTTTGAACATAATCCCTTCCTGCAGAGAAAATGCTGTAAGGGTTGCATAGTTGCTGTCCTCCATCATACACCTTTTTTGAAAAAAAAAAACTGAGGATTTTAATTTGTTTTTCTTTAACGGAGTAGACCCGACTTCTCAGTTCTAAAATTCAGCAAAGCAAAAGAACTGCTACATGTATTTTTTTATAGGAATATGCTTCAGTTACTTTTGTATGTCTCTACTAGACTCAAGTCATTCCTTTCTGACAATTTTGAGGTGAGATGGCCTATGTAAAGAATTGTATACAGATATTTGCTGATTCCAGAAAATATATACTGTTTCGAAAATTGGCTAGATTAGATTTTACTGTTTTAAGGGACTATAAAACTTAACTGCTTCCCGATATAAGAAAAGTGTTGAAGATTGGTAAATAATAAAAATATATGGAACCCTCCTACAATTCCACTTTGGGATTACCGTAACTATGAGCATGGCATCTATCTTGAAAATAAGTTGACATTATTATAAACCATGCAAAATCTTAACAGTGGCCCAATTAATTAATAATGGGTGAAATCTGATTTGGAAAAAATATATTAATAAAAGTACTGTGTCAGAGTTCAGAATATAGCAAGCACAAAGGCAAAATAGGCATTGAAAATTATGTTAGTCAAAACTTTCAGTGTAAGTTGTTCCATAAGTTAATTGGTTTCAGGTAAGTGAAAGTATGCTTGCTCTAAGAGAATATCTGCTGTCAAATGAGTGGTAACAATACCTTGGATAAACATTTTGAGCTAATCCATAGAATCCATTACTTACTGTAGTAGAATTTTCAGTTACCTTTAACTTCTAATGAAGTGAGCTTCCTGTAAAACTAATTGCAGCATTGCAATCAACCAATGGGACCAACTGAACCCTGAATTTAACGAGAACTTTGTCAAAATAAAACAGTAACGTATCCCTCTGCATTTTGTATATTTCATATCCAGGTGTACTGAAAATACACTAAAAAATCTAGTTATTCATGGGAGAAGAAAATATAACAGACAGAAGAGTTCCAACTTGTTATGTCTCAAGTGAACACACAGGCAGATAACACTGACATCATTCTGAATAGATGCTTCTGCGACAGTAATGCATAATTTCTTGTCAAAATTCACATTGTTTGGGGATGAAAGTGTAATCCCTAGATAGTGCTTGAATATCTGATTCCTTTATTCACTGAACTATTTACATAATTGCTCATTTTATCATTGTCTTTCAAGATCATTTATTGATTAAGCATTTTAATATTTTACACAGGTTTCTCCATCTACAAAATTATAAAAATGTACATGTGTTTCTCACTTTTGTTATGCTCAGAGAAACATGTTACTGTTTCTGTATTCGTTTTACTCTGACACTGCTTCATTAGTTTTCAACTAATGGTGTCATCATAGGCCCCTCAGTACATTGCTATAGTATTTTTGATGTCTCTTGAAAAATATAAGGTGGGGTAGAGTGTAAACAACCTTTACAGAGAATTGAATGAATAGATGGTTGCACATTAGCAAGTCAGAAACTGAATTGTGGAAGAACCTAGAGCTATGCGCCCGCATCTCGTGATCGTGCGGTAGCGTTCTCGCTTCCCACGCCCGGGTTCCCGGGTTCGATTCCTGGCGGGGTCAGGGATTTTCTCTGCCTCGTGATGGCTGGGTGTTGTGTGCTGTCCTTAGGTTAGTTATGTTTAAGTAGTTCTAAGTTCTAGGGGACTGATGACCATAGATGTTAAGTCCCATAGTGCTCAGAGCCATTTGAACCATTTTTGAGAGCTATGCAAAATTTGAGTCACTGCTTGGAGGAAAAAACCACTTACAATGGGAGGAAGAAATGAAATTAACATCAGATATACTCTCAAATCCTGAAATTTATTTCAGTGACTACAAAATTGAGTCTAATTTACAAAGAAGTGGTGCCACATTGCATTGATATGTGGGTTTATACTGCCAATTTCTAACTTGAATGCATGCAGTGGTTTGGTTGGAAAGTGTCATTTGTAAGCCATCTTACCTCAGGAGAAGATACAATGGCATTATGTTTTAAATTTTTCTTGATATTCCTGATACTAGCACTGGGTTCAAGTTGACACATAAATTGTACCCACGCATATTCTGTTAGGGACAAATCTGGAGATCTAGTTGACCATGGAAGTACAACAACATAATGCACACAGTTCATAGATGTGTGCTGTGTGTGGACAAGCATTGTCCTGTTGAAAAATGACACCTGATAATGTTACATTGGTGATAACACATGAGGATGCAGGATGACTTTACTTACCATCATGCTGTAAGAGTTTCATTGACCACTACTATCCATGACCTGAAGCCATACTCGATGGCTCCCCACACCATGAGGCTAAGAGTAACACTGTTGAACCTCTCCAAAAGATCAGAAGAATGCTACTGTCCCCACATGCCCACTATCCTCACCAAGGACACTCATCTGAAATTCATTGCTGAACACATTTTGGTGCCATTCATCAGCAGTTAATGCTTCCTGGTTGTGACACTCCTCTAAATGCAGCTATTTATGTTGTGGTGTTAACACCAACCTACGCATGAGACAGTTGCCTAGTCAGCCTGCTGCGAGTCTCTGACGACTGGTGTGGATTGACACAAAATAATGCAGGGAGTCCACTACCTGGTCTCTGATGATAGATGCAGATGTGCAGTGGTTACAATATTTTTGATGCACAATATGGTGATCCCCCCATTGTGGTGGTGAGATGTGGCAGACCAGAACCTTGAAAAAGAGTATGCCTGCATTCATATTTCCATGCAGTCTAACATCAGGCCTCTGTCTCCATTTGGTCAGCTGGTTGAATTGTGCAATATTAAAATTTGGACATTCGTATGTGACACACATTGAATGGGGGCATCAAACTCTGTCATGTGCTGTCTCACATGAGAATGCAGGATCTCTGTGTCCTTGACAGTGATCACTCAACATGTGATGCAGTTTCAACCCCTTATACACCCTACCAGGCCTAATAACACAAAACACAAAAGCAGTTTTAGTATCCCTCCAAGCGATCATCACAATGGAGGCAGATGATCTGGTAGGATTAATGTGGTGGGATAGTGCAGAAACCTGCCATGGAGGGCAGATCCACTGGCAGAGGTGTTTACCTGCGGGTGGCAGTAGGCAGGGCGGGCCAGTGTTTACTCAGGATTTGACCACCATGGACCTCACATAGCATATCTTGCAGGGTGTTGTGCTGAGCGCTTAGCCATTAGCTGTTTACTCCAAGTATGCATCGAATTCTTCCTGTGCTTGTCTCTCTGTGGGTTTGGACACACTACTTCCTGTAGATTGACTTGCAGAGCGAGATCATTCCGCTCTAAATAATAACTGGGGAACAGAACCCCTTGAGTCACCATCAGCCCATGAAGTATCCTTGCTGACTGCACAGGCATGATAGTGTCACTTCACTACACAGATACTAAAGTGGTGATAAAGGACATACTTATGTGTGTTATGTGTCTATATTTTCCTTCTCTTTATCATAGTGTACACTGGGTCTGCTATGTACCCAGTATTCCTGCAATGCTGGCAGTAACAGTTGTGCCTACAAAGAAGCAGCAACAGCTGCCACAGCTAAAGGAGCAGATGCATGCACACACAACCCTGAATACAGACTTGCTTTGTACCCCAGCTTCAGCAGTGGCAGGCCAGTCTCCCTCTGTTTCATTTTCTGTGTTGCTCCCTCCACCCTTGATGTACTTGCTGGTTTCAGTGAGTTAACAGAAAGGTAGGAGAATTACCTGTGTCAGTTCTTGCTGCACTGCCAGGTAAGGCATATCATTCGTTCAACTGATAACCAGGCAGCCTTGACATTGTCCAGCAGTGTATATTTATATGAAGCTATCCAAAATTTGAAGCCCTCCACTAAGCATGAGAAACTTCCCATTGTTGAGCTTTGTTGGTTGCTTATGCAGTATTTTGGAGAGCAAACCCATGTAATGGCGGTGAAGTTGCCCAGTGCACTTGTGGTGTTGGTTGCACTGCAGTCATTTAGAGCCTGGATCACCAATTTATAGGGTGTTTCATGCAAGTGCCATTTTGACTGTCCCAAATGTATTACAAGCATGCCCTAGTCTGAACCTCAGAATCAGTAGTTAATCTTGCCTTTTGTGCCGACTTGCTAATTTGAGACATTACCTTTTCCCAACCTCCTTTAGCCATTGTTGCCACAAATTGTGCATGAGCATATCGAGGCAGCAAGGGATGTCCTTTCTGATGAATGGCCATGTGTTACCACCATTGACGATACCAGTGCAGTGGCGTTGTGGTGTTGCCTGTTCTCTCCCATGCTGAGCTCGGCAGGCTTGTACCACTCGCAGCATCGTAATTTGAGCCAATGGCGTTTTTTGGGTCCTTGGTATTGTTCTCCATCCTCTCATTTGAAGAGCCAACAGTCCTGACCAAACTGCCATGTTTATCAATATTTTGACATCTGGCCTCCACATGCAGGCTGTTTTGGCAAAAATGTCAGAGTGTACAGTGGAACACCATTACATGCTGAATAAATCCACAAGTTTTGTGTACTACTTCCATGGCTGCAAAAGTTATAGCAACAAGTACTGACCAAATTCTTGTGAATTAGGCTCTTCATATTTCCCTAGAAGAAGAGGTCAATTGATGTCATTTCTAGTGAATGAGTTAAGTTGTTTGCAGTGGTGTCTGCCTTCTTTGCTAAGACTTGCAATGGCAAGTCAGTTTATGCTTCGATGACTGCATGGCTGTGGGCTGGAAGTTTATGAAATCATAATACATGTAAATATTGTTCAGGGAGAATTCAGGGCGTGCTAATATACATGGAGCTAGAAGTACTTATGACAGAATCTAGTCACCCATATCTTCATGCGTGAAAACTTTTTGTAATTGCAGCTCTATTAACAATGTGTAATGCATTATGATAAGTTCCTTTAGTACAGTGTAAATTTGTTCCAACAAATTTTTTTATATATCATCTGATACATTCAGTACTGTGGTTTCACATTTGGATTTAGATGTGACGATGTTATTGAGTGTATGATGTTGCTGAAATATGCATTCAGCCTGCATCAACCAGAGCTGAGACTGTGGGGAGGTTAGCGTTTTTCTGTTGCACATATGTAATCCCATCTTTAGTGTTTTCATCTACGAGGTGCATTCAAGTTCTAAGGCCTCCAATTTTTTTTCTCCGGACTGGAAAGAGATAGAAACATGCACATTGTTTGAACGTGGCCTCATTTTAACTGACAATATGTCCCAGAGATGGCAGAACCTTACAGCAGATGGAATTTTACCGCCAGCGGTGAGAATGAGAACTGTTTTAAATACTTAAAATGGCGACGTTTTCCTTACTTGAACAGTGTGCAATCATTCGTTTTCTGAATTTGCGTGGTGTGAAACCAATTGAAATTCATCGACAGTTGAAGGAGACATGTGGTGATGGAGGTATGGATGTGTCAAAAGTGCGTTCATGGGTGCGACAGTTTAATGAAGGCAGAAAATCGTGTCACAACAAACCGAAACAACCTCGGGCTCACACAAGCCGGTCTGACGACATGATCGAGAAAGTGAAGAGAATTGTTTTGGGGGATCGTCGAATGACTGTTGAACAGATTGCCTCCAGAGTTGGCATTTCTGTGGGTTCTGTGCACACAATCCTGCATGACGACCTGAAAATGCGAAACGTGTCATCCAGGTGGGTGCCATGAATGCTGTCGGATGACCACATGGGTGCCCGTGTGGCATGTTGCCAAGCAATGGTGACGCGCAATGACAGCATGAATGGGACTTTCTTTTCATCGGATGTGACAATGGACGAGATGTGGATGCCATTTTTCAATCCAGAAACAAAGTGCCAGTCAGCTCAATGGAAGCACACAGATTCACTGCCACCAAAAAAATTTCGGGTAACCGCCAGTGCTGAAAAAATGATGGTGTCCATGTTATGGGACAGCGAGGGTATAATCCTTACCCATTGCATTCTGAAGGGCACTACAGTAACAGGTGCATCCTACGAAAATGTTTTGAAGAACAAATTCCATCCTGCACTGCAACAAATACGTCCGGGAAGGGCTGCGTGTGTGCCGTTTCACCAAGACAATGCACCCACGCATCGAGCTAATGTTACGCAACAGTTTCTTTGTGGTAACAACTTCGAAGTGATTCCTCACGCTCCCTACTCACCTGACCTGGCTCCTTGTGACTTTTGGCTCTTTCCAACAATGAAAGACACACTCCGTGGCCGCACATTCCCCAGCTGTGCTGCTATTGCCTCAGCGATTTTCCAGTGGTCAAAATGGACTCCTAAAGAAGCCTTCGCCGCTGCCATGGAATCATGACGTCAGCGTTGTGGAAAATGTGTATGTCTGCAGGGTGATTACGTCAAGAAGTAACGCCAGTTTCATCAATTTCAAGTGAGTAGTTAATTAGAAAAAAAATCAGAGGCCTTAGAACTTGAATGCACCTCGTATAATTCTGTACTGCAGTGGATCAATAATTGTGAATGGTGATCCTGGGTCTTTTCCTTATTTTTTGGGATCATGACTATGAGAACTTACATGTTATTCACACAAAATAATTGCTCAGTTATTTAACAAAAGTTATTTTACTAGCATTGGATAAATCAAACAAGAGTAAACTTTTCTTTTTAATTTTACTCAAAGCACTATGGGACTTAGAACTACTTAACATCTGGGGTCTTCAGTCCCCTAGAGTTCGCTAGGTTTAACATAAGGACATCATACACATCTGTGCCTGAGACAGGATCAAACCTGTGACGGTAGCAGCAGCGCAGTTTCCTACTCATGTGCCTAGAACTGCTTGGCCACAGTGGCTGGCTGAGAGTAAACAGTCATAACCGTGCCGAATGCAGCAAAGGTGCTTTTGTACATTCAGCAGTGGGCTTGCTCATTTGTTTTGGTGAAGTGGATAAATGACATTGCCACATGGCTAACAACAACTCAACCTCATCTAAATAGTGAGCTTTGCTTCTTCCATTACTTACATTTCTACCAAGGACTTTCCATTACCACACTACCATTCTATAGTGTTGTACACGCATAAGCTGCTGAGTGACACACATAGCATCTGCTACTATGTATTTATAATGCTCAGCTAAACGTGTGATCTGATAATCGTGAGAACTGTATGCTTTGTGCTTGTGAACCCACTTATTTTGTATAACCTTCCTTTAAGGGGATAGAAATGTAAGGGGGCTACTTTTTATGCAAAACTCAATTGTGAAATCAATTTCACAGTTGTGACTACACACAGAAATAGCCAGTTTTTAAAGAATTGGGAATAATGTCTTTCCAGTGAATTTGCATTTTAGAGACAGAATTAGTTGTAGATCCATGAATGATACTGCTTGATTTAAATAACATTCTGGTGAGTCACCATAACTGTACCATTGCTCAAATACATCTGACAGACGAGAGACTGAATAAATGCCATGGCAGTGTAAGGAATATGGGCAGCATATTATACAGGGTAGTACAAAAAGGTACGGCCAAACTTTCAGGAAACATTTCCTATCTTTGTGTGTGAGGAATATGTTATGTGGACATGTGTCTGGAAACACTTACTTTCCATGTTAGAGCTCATTTTATTGCTTCTCTTCAAATCACATTAATCATGGAATGGAAACATACAGCAACAGAACGTACCAGTGTGACTTCAAACACTTTGTTACAGGAAATGTTCAAAATGTCCTCCATTATCAAGGATACATGCATCCATCCTCCATCACATGTAATCCCTGATGCGCTGATGCAGCCCTGGAGAATGGCGTATTTTATCACAGCCGTCCACAATACGAGCATGAAGAGTCTCTACATTTGGTAGCGGGGTTGTGTAGACAAGAGCTTTCAAATGCCCCCATAACTAAAAGTCAAGAGGGTTGAGGTCAGGAGAGCATGGAGGCCATGGAATTGGTCCGCCTCTACCAATCCATCGGTTACCGAATTTGTTGTTGAGAAGCGTACAAACACTTCGACTGAAATGTGCAGGAGCTCCATCGTGAATGAACCACATGTTGTGTCGTACTTGTAAAGGCACATGTTCTAGCAGCACAGGTAGAGTATCCCGCATGAAATCATGATAACGTGCTCCATTGAGCGTAGGTGGAAGAACAAACTAAAATGAGCTATAACATGGAAATTAAGCATTTCCGGACACATGTCCACATAACATCTTTTCTTTATTTGTGTGTGAGGAATGTTTCCTGAAAGTTTGGCCGTACCTATTTGTAACACCCTGTATAATAAACTATCAGGTCCAATTAAAAAATGAGGGTGGAAGGCAGAGCTCCTTTGTAAAGTATGTCAACAGTAGACTACTCTGGCATAATTTCTACTCAGTGAATTAGTTCGTGGAGACCCACTCACACTCACACTCTGTGGCCAAGCGGTTCTAGACGCTTCAGTCAGGAGCTGTGCTGCTGCTGCTGCTGCTGCTGCTGCTGCTGCTGTCACAGGTTCGAATCCTGCCTCTGGCATGGATGTGTGTGATGTCCTTAGAACTGCTTAAACCTAACTAACGTAAGTGTAGGGGATTGATGACCTCAGATTTCAAGTCCCATAGTGCTTAGAGCCATTTGAACAGAGAGGGAGATAGGATGGAGAAACTTAAGAAGTAAGGACATGTCACACAGGCCTGATGATAAGAAGTATCTACTTGTTGTGAGGATGAGGAGTGATTTAGATGGAGAAGAAATAGAGAGGAGGAGGCTGAAGGTAGAACATTGGTAAGCATTGTGCAAGCTTCAGTGCAGACATGATTATGACTGCATGAGAAGTGAAGATGGATTACAAGAAGATAAATTAATAGTGCAGTTAAGAATTAGGAAAAAAAGGATGTAAGAAAAATAAGATAGAAAGAGGTGAGGGAAGACGGAAAAAGTAATAGTAATAAAGACATTAATGAAACATAATAAACGAAAAGATAAAATGGAAAAAAGTAAAGATGATAATGAAAAAAGTTGGTTATATGTGACTTCACAGGCTGACAGTGCCACAAATACCATCAAAGTTACAATGTTGGCACAAAGTATTACTACATTAGCTGACAGCTCGACTACAAGTCTACGGAGCTCTACGTTGGAGGAGGGCATGGAACATGTCTATCTATGCGGGAGCAGAGTGTCTGAACAGTATGTAGACAAGTAATGAGCACACACAACATGACCAACATCAGAAATGTGGTAGCAAAGCTCTCAGAAAACAGAGTACGGCACAAGGCAAAAGCCAGGTCCAAGATAGCTGATGTTTGCATAGGAGCTGCTGGGCCAGGTGTATTGATGCTGGCAGGTGAACAAAAGTGTCAGTGGCTCTACCCATCCAATGCCTCACACATGCCCTCTGTGAAGCATTCTGCACTGTTCTGCTGAGATACCTGTGCCAGCTGAACAGCACCCATGTTGTTTTTAGGGGGAGGGATATAGTATCTGCTCTAGTGGATATCAACTCAGAGTCAAAATTGGAGAAGTTTGTGCTGTGAGTTCCAATGCAGTTTTGGACATAGCATCAGATTTTCTGGCAACAGATCAACCACTGAAGGAGATGAGGTAAATGAACATACCTCTGCCAGAGGGGCGAAAGAATGTGGGGGCTGGGGTAATGGTTTCTTCACTGGCAGCTGTAGGAGAAATGTCTCATCCACTGATGAGTGGGGTAAGGATGTCACTAGTTCAGGTTTCAGGGGCTGTGTGTCCTTAGTGACAGGGTTCTATCCCTGCCAGTGCCCTATTCTGCAGTCAAAAGTTTGTTGGCAGAGAGTGCATTGGGTGACAGCAGCAGGTGATCACACTGCCTCACACAGCAACAGCGCCACAAATGACCATGTTACCCAGCTAGCTTGGAGATGGTGAGGCAGAGGATCTAACAAATAATGGATGCGACTGATTGGAATGGTGGGTCAAATACTCCCAATTGACATCCACCACAAACAAATGCTGACAGGCGTGAGTGACCCGGAGGCGTGAGTGTGCGGCCACCAGCCATGGAGACTTTTGGATCTGTTGCGCCTCGAGTCAAACGTTTCGCCAGACTGCACATACTAACCAGCACTTGGGCGATCCATTCTGGACTGGTGAAATGATTTACTGCAGTCAGAGGCAATGATCTCTCATGCCATCAAAGGAAAATACAGCAACATTGGATGCTACCTTGCAGCAGATGCTGAAGTTAGAGTCCCTGTAGCTTGAACTCCCAAGTGGGTCCTGCCATCAACTGCGAAAGCACAACCCCATTTGTATGCTGGGTTGTGAATGGTAATGAATTTCATAGCAGTACTACTGAGAAAGAAGGCCCACCTTTGCAAATCATGGGCCGTCTGATCCAGTAGCTTAGTTGAGGGGTGAATAAGGAAACCAGGAACTTTTCTTGTGTGGAATTCCTACCCATCACCAACAAAAACATTTTTCATGCAAAAAGGAATAGCCAGTGGCTTGTTTTCTACCTGCAGGTAATTACACTGCACTGTGAAAAGCATCTTCAGTGTGTATGCGATAGTGATGCTTGGTGCCATCTGTGTTCTGATGTGACAACCACACCTACACCATACTGGGATGCATCAAAAGTAAGGGTTAGCGTTTTACCTGGCATAAAGGAAGCCAAATACTGAGTGGCAATGAAACTTCCAGCACCTAAAGCAATGCTTGTGCTCCAGTCTACAGACCTCATGAATTTAATGCCCTTTTGTGAGGCCAGTTAAGAAAATGGCAGATGTATGTAGCCTGGGGAATGAACCTAGCATAACAAACAGTCTGGCCCTATAAGGATTGGTGCTCCTTTAGCTTTTTGGGTGCTAGCAGGTTGGTGATAGCTATGATGTGCCTGTATGTTGGAACAAAGTTACAAAGGTTGTACCAAAAATAAGGTTCCCAATGAGCTACAGCCGTGAGGGAAGGTCCTAGGCTAAATCAGACAACAGTGCCATGTACAATGCTTCACCCACTCTCGAGCCTGCCCACCACTACCTTGGCAGCCATCAGAGATTGAAGTATTGATCGCCGCTCCTTCCAGTTGCGAGGTTCGAATCATATTCCGGTTTTTCCATGCAAGGAAGAAATCACCCATGGAGATTTATTAGCAACTGACTGAGGTTTATGGTGAAGACTGAATGCCCCTTCAGCATGTCTGCAAATGGTGCAGGGCTTTTGTTGAGGGTCGCACAGAAGTTCGCAATGAAGAACGGAGTGGAAAGCCACCAGTTTTTGATACTATTGTCCAGAAGATCAAGAAGTTCATGGACAGTGACCCTCCAATCTTTGCGCAGCTCAGTGTTGAACACATTCCTGATGCTTCCCATGGCACAACTGAAGGAACTTTATCAGCAACGATCGGTTATCACAGTGTCTGTACTCGTTGGGTCCCCCTGATGCTGAATGATGGACACAAGGAGGAATGCCTTTCTTTAAGAATGTGAGGGAGGAGGCAACAAGGAGAAGTTGTAATGAAACATTCACATTTAATCTCCCGTGATGATATAGTCCAACAAACCCAAAACAAAACAACAATTTCGTCAGTGGTGTCACTCCAGTTCACCACCTCCAAAGAAATTCAAACCAACACCGTCAGCAGGATAGGTTATGGTGACTGTGTTTTGGGATCGGAAGGAGGTACTCCTCATTGATTTCATGCAACCTGGGATGACAAACTCAGACAGATACTGGTATGTAGGAGGTGTAATTACCTGAATGACTAACACAAACTTCACTTAACGAAGGTTTATTCAGCACTTGCTCATAAAAAGGTGGGGCAAACTGTACTGGAATTTTCTGTAGCTGTATCTATACTGTATGTGTTCTGGCAGGAGACAAAGATTCTTGACATTTGTGGATACTTCTAGAATGTACTCGAACCAAATATAGAAATTAAAATTGCACAGTCCAGGTGAGTTTTGAACTCTCAACCCTCCATGCAACAGTTAAGTATCATAAGCTCTACACCACGGTGCTACTTAGCTTCTGGCCAGCTGGAGTGGTCGAGCTGTTCTAGGAGCTACAGTCTGGAACCACGCAACCGCTACGGTCGCAGGTTCGAATCCTGCCTCGGGCATGGATGTGTGTGATGTCCTATAACTTAGAACTACTTAAAGCTAACTAGCCTTAGGTGACTGATGACCTCAGAAGTTAAGTCCCATAGTGCTCATAGCCGTTTGAACCATTTGAACTTAGCTTCTGAAGCGACATTGCTCCCTCCGTAAGTGAACAGCGTCTCTGTGTTACATCGTCCTAGTCTGGGAATGGGTCATTGGTCCTGCATACTCCACCGCAAGGCTGAGCATCAGTTATCAGTCATCAGGAGTTGATCTTCCTAGAATTTCCTTTGCCGCTACGCTCTTTGTCACCTTTCCGCTTGCTGCCTGTCGCTGGAGCTTTGAATTTACCCCGGGTTGAAGGATACTTATAGAGCTTCATTCGAAGGATGTGGACCATATCTTTGATCTTTCATCATCTTGTCTGAAGTTGAATATTTCAACCCCTACACAACTGTTTTACAACCTTATAAGGTCCAAAGTAGCGTCTGAGGACCTTCTCAGAGAAACCAACCTTCTGAACAGGAGTGAAGATCCAGACGAGGTCACCAGGGTTGTACACAACAGGGCAGTGGCTCGCGTCATACCTTTGGCGATCGTTTTCTTCAGCCTGCAGCACGCGGAGTCAAGCTAACTGTTGAGCTTCCACACCTCTGGTTAACCTGACCAGAAAAATCTCTTAGGATTTATTAAGACATACGACAGGATCTGCAAATGTCCGGCCTCAGGTGTGTCATGGAATTTCTGTAGAACATCTAAGCGCACGTGTTCAGGAATCACAGGTAGCCACCTCTTTCCAAATGGATCAAGTTTTTCTAGCAAAACAATCTATTAACGACCTTAAATCAGTCAGAGGATGTGAAAGGACAATTTAAGGCAAGCATAATTTGAGATATCGTGGCGTCGTCGTCCTGCTCAGCAGAGAAATCCTGGAGTGCAATGAGACAGTCACCATCTTCATAGAAGTCTTGAGGGTCTTGCACAGGGTTTCTTGAGAGACAGTTGGCATCTTTATGCTTTCTTCTACTTTTGTACACTATGGTAAGATCATACTCAACGATCCAACAGGACGAATCACCAGGTGGGCACTACGTCTTCTGAAGACGTGTCAACCAACAAATTGAATGATGGTCTGTAACAACTGTGAATGGTCTTCCAAAGAGATAGTGTCAAATCTGCATATGGGCCAGATCACAACAAGACATCCTCTTTCTGTAGCCGAGTAGTTTGTCTCGGCTTTTGTAAGTGTCCTAAAAGCACAGGCTATAACTGTCTCCTTTCCATCCTAAATTTGCACCAGAAGACCACTGCTGCCATAACCACTGGCATCTGTGTGTAGTTATGTAGGTGCTCTCTCATCATACAGACCAAGCACAGGGTCAGATGTCAGAGCTTTTTGCAGCACATTGAAAGAATATTTTAACAACTCTTTGAGTGGCCTGGCTTTGATACAAGCTGAAGCTAAATTTATCTGGTGGTGGTGGTGCTCAACAAAAGTCTCTGATAAAATTATGGCAATAAGAACGCAATCCAAGGAAGCTTCTCACATCTCTAATACTTTTAGGAATAGATACCACCTTTTCTGGGTCTGGCCACACACCTTTGTTTGACACAAGGTGTCCAAGTATTTTGATTTCTTTTGCTCCAAAGAGAGACTTTCTTCAATTAAGGTTCAGTCTGCCTTGTTGGAGACACTTCAGAAGAGCCCTCAGTCTTTTTGTGTGTTCATCAAATGTCTCTGAGAAGACTTGAATGGATGATGGGTAATCTTCTACATCTCCTGAAGTGAACGGTATGTCTTCATATAATGTCATATAAATAAAAAAGTTGCTGGTGCATTACACAAACCAAACGGCATTACATTAAACTCATACAGGCCCTCAGGGGTGATGAAGTAGATGAGGCTGATTGTGAGAAAACTGCATTCGATTTGTCAGTATCCAGAGTACATGTCCCTGGTTGAGAAAAACTTAGCTCCCTTCAGACAATCTAGTGTATCGTCAATTCGTGGAAGAGGGTAAACGTTCTTTTTAGTTATCTTATTAAGCACCAACTGCGATCCTTATTCCTAACGAGAACCACTGGTGACAACCATGGGCTTTGCGAAGGCTGAATGAAGTCATTCTTTATCATTTTCTCTACCTCGTCGCGAATTATTCGATGTTCCGCTGCTGACACACGGTATGCTCTCTGGCTTATTGGTGGATGGTCTCCAGTGCTAATCCGGTGCCTCACTGTCGATTTGTGTAATTTGCTCTTCACCTGTGTACTGAAGCATCCAGAGAACTCTTGAAAAATGGCAAGTAGCTTCTTCCGTTGTTCCTTAGTGAGATTTGGTGATAGTCGAGTTAGAAGATCTTGTCTCGTAGTGGTAACGCTAATTTCGCCCACAAACTTGGCATGGGAGGTTTCTATGGCGCTCAAATGTTTTTCAATTAACGGCTCAGCGTTTGCTACGCACATGCGTCTTGGATCTGCGATTCTTGGCGAAGTTAACTATGCGCAATTCACCGAATCCGTTCGTAAATGAGACGACAGAAGCTGGGATGACCAAGTTATTCTCCTGTGGTACACTTCTTACATTCCGATGAAAGATCCATGGGTTGATGCATGGCCTGACACGTGACAGTTACTGTGGACAGGAAGATACGCATCCGAGTGTGTGGAGACTATGTGTGCTGGTTAAAGTTATCATTCCTGCGGTAAGCACTAGAAAAGTATCTTATCTCGTCTAGCATTATCTTCGAGCGACCGCAATCTCTAATTGCCTGAGAAGCTCCAGAAGGTTCCATCCGAGAATGGCGTCATGATTGCACTCTTTTAAGATGATGAATTCTAAGGGCTGTGTATGGCCACTTATACCAACATGAAAGACATCTTCCTGTAGGTTTCACATATTTCCAAATAGCCACCTTCAGCAGAGATGTTTTGTTGTCAACGAATAGGGTTTTCTGCAACTGGCGACGGTACTTCTCCGAAATGACTGAATTTGATGCTCCATAGTCCGCAAGAGCTTGGGCTGGTTGGCAATCCACGAGGATATCGACGTAGTTTCCTATCATTTTTGTAGGGATCGACGGCGGAGGATTTCTCTCTTCAGCGGCCTCACCTCCAAAATAAGGTCGCGCCCTTTAGAAGCTCCAGGCAGTCACCTAGCTGCCGCAACCTGGAAAATTGAACAGCAGTGGAGACCTTGTTCGGCGTGTTGGCGAGCGTCCTCTCCAGCGGCTAGCTTGCGGCGATCGTGACCTACGTCGTCCTGCACCCACATCATCTTTTTCATCTTCGTCGTCCTGGAGTTGGCGTCGGCTAAGATCGGTTTGCTGTCTTCTGGTGCGGGCATCATCAAATACCCGCCGCCTTTCTCGACAATAGCGCACCACAGTGGAAACATACTGGTTGGTTACCCTGGGTCCTCCAGACATCAGTCTTCCTTGGTGCCCTAACAGCCTCATGCAGCATTTTGGAACGTAACTCCGCCTGGGTCTCAACTTTTTCACCGTTTTAAAGGGAAATGAAGGACGAGAGACTGGGTTCAATGTCTGTTGCAATGCCTCCCTTATGACCTCTGGAAGCGTCTCTGTATCTTCCTCTCTCACTATCTGACGAAGGTCACTTATGAAATCAGTTGCTTCCTCCATCATAGACACCGATACGACGTTTGAAAGCCGTTCAAAACTTCTTGAGTGTAATTCTTTTTTGATGCATTGTCTCAATATACTGGCACCATGTTATGAAGTCGTATTAAGCTCTACTCCTGAAGGAGGTTTCGACAGCAGACATGTCCTCTGCCACACCCTTCATGAGATGTGCGACCTCATCTTCCTCCTCCATTCTAGGGTCCACTATTTTACACAGTTCCAAGACGTCTTGAATGTAGGATGCTGTACTATGGTCCCTTCTCCCACCTTTAAACCAACCAACCAACCAACCAACCAAATCATCGGTCCCTTGTTCCTAATAAAACAATGGCACAAGTGTGAGAATAAAACGGATGAAATATGTCACACAAAGCGGAAAGAAAGGAAAAGCCACAAGAATGAAGGGAAGGCAACAAACACTAAAAGGAACAAAAGGACAAGAAAACAATAGAGACGCTAGAAACGGAAGACAGTAAAACGTGTAATGTGTTGCAGAGTGGCTGGCTTTCCCGTTTTATTCTCGTGGTTGGCCAGCCACTGTAATCTTCTTTCCCTAGTGCTTTTGGGGTTGAGGTTTTAGAGGACACAGAATGTTTTATACTTCTATGTAGGTTTTAGCGCATGTCCTTCGTCCCTCTTTCACGGATGAAACGGGCAACAATGCGGCATACTTTCGACTTTCCCAGCACCCTGCCTTCGGCGTTGTAACACTAAAGCTGCTGTGGAGGCAGAGTGGCTAAAAGTGGGCAGTCCAGCAATAGGTGGACGACTATCATTTGGGAGCCACAGTGACACTGAGGTGGGTCCTCGCAACGGATTATGTAACCATGTGTTGGCCACGTATGGCCAATGCGGAGCCAGCAGAGGACAACCAAACATTCATTTTAATTAATGACACACAGTTTGGGAGACGGAATGGCATAACAGCACGCACAACAAAGCTGGAAAACCCTGCGGTGGAAGACAGAACGCAGGTCAGATTCGGATATGCCTGTCTCCAGAAGCAGTTTCTACGTCACCTGTTTGGACAGCCTGTCGGCAAATGCGTTTCCGGAGATTCCAACGTGTCCTGGGGTCCACAGCAACACCATCTATGCCCTGGAACAGTCCTGCTGTTCTATGGACTCCTGAATGGACGCTACCAGTGGGTGGCGAGGGTAGCACTGGTCGATAGCTTGTAGGCTGCTCAATGAGTCAGTACACAGGAGAAATGACTCGCTAGGGCATGAGCGGATGTAGTCAAGAGCACGAGATATGATCGCCAGCTCTGCAGTGAAACACTGCAGCCAACTGGCAAGGAGTACTGCTCAATATGTCCTCCATTAACATATGCGAAGCCTATGTGACCATCAGCCATTGAGCCATCGGTGTAAACCACTTCAGAGCCCCGGAACACGTCAAGAATCGAGATGAAGTGACAGCGGATAGTGGCAGGGTTAAAAGAGTACTTAGGGCAATGCAAAAGGTCCAGAAAAAGCTGCGCAAAAGGTCCAGAAAAAGCTGCACAAAAGGTCGAGAAAAAGCTGCGGCCAAGGCGTACACCATGGAGGTGTACGTGAATGGACCGCAAGTAGAGGTGGTAAAAGGAAGGATTCCAGTTCAGAGAGAAGGGACCGCACGCAAACCGCAATTGTTAGCCCAGATCTGGGCTGCAGATGCAGGAGATGGACTGCCACGGGCGGGAAAAGAAGATGGAGGCTGGTGTCCCTTCACTATGTTCCCCTGAGCATCCGAATTACCAACAGTACACTGGTCATCAGACTCGTCCTAAAAGCCCCTGTCACTAATCGAACCCCACAGTGGTGTACAGAGTCGAGTAAATGCGATGCTGAAGGCGCTGCCGAACCATAAACCACACTCCTATAGTCAATTCGGGATTAGACAAGGGTTCTGTAGAGCTGCAGCAGCGTACAGCGATCTGCACCCAAATTGGTGTTGCTCAGGCAACGGAAAGCATTGAGGTGCTGCCAGCACTTCTGCTTAAGCTGACGAAGATGAGGGAGCCAAGTCAATCGAGTGTGTAAAACCAGTCCTAGAAATTACCTTAATGACGATCCACTCACTGTAGTGAAGACACATTAAAGTGCGGGGTCCGGAAGAGCGGTACGATGCTGACAAGTGCGTGACACACGACTTTGCAGCTGAAAACTGGAAGCCGTGGGCTAGAGCCCTTGATTGCGCCTTGTGGATGGCTCCCTGGAGGCTCAGTACGAAATGCAGAAGTCGTCTGCATACAGAGAAGGTGAGACAGAGGGCCCGACAGCTGCTGCTAGTCCGTTAATGGCCACTAAACATAGAGCGAGACTCAATACAGAGCCCTGCGGGACTCCTTTCTCCTGGATGGGGATGGAACTATGGGAGTCACCAACTTTGACATGGGGAGTACGGAGTGACAGGAAGTTTTGGATAAAAATCGGGAGTGGTCCCCAGAGACCCCACTCTTACAATGTGGCAAGGATATGATGTAACCATGTCGTGTCGTGTCGTGTCGTGTCATGTCGTGTCGTATGCTTTACAGAAGTCGAAAAAGAAAGCCCTTTCCAGACGGCAACACCTGATTGCCATTTGGATTACAGACTCGATGGACACAAGATTATCAGCAGTAGAGCGACCCTGGAGGAAGCCACCCTGACGTGGAGCCAGCAAGCTACGTGACTCCAGGACCCGACCTGCACCCTAAAGAGCGAGGGATCGCGATTTTTCTGCCGCAGAAACAATTGTGCTAGTCACCCGCTCAATCATCACATCGATGTTACTGTGTGGGGGAGATTCAGTGGTGACAGCACAGGTGAAAGTTCGGCAGTCCACCTTGTTCAAAGCCCATCTGGGCAGAGGCGTCCATGTGTCTTATGCTGGGGGCAGTGAGAGGAAGATGGGGAAGTGGTCACTACCACACAAGTCGTCATGTGCTCTCCAGGGGACAGATGGGAGAAGTCCTGGGCTGCAAATTGATAAATCAATGGCCGAGTAGCTATCATGGGCCACACTGATATGTGTGGCGGTCCCAGTACTTAAGAGAGCAGAGGTCGAATTGCAACAGTTGTAACCTCCCCCTCACTTACCGACCTTAATGACAGTGAAAGATGAAACTGCGTGTACCTAATGGGAGTTTTGGAAAAGCAATCGTCACCGAAGTTAAGCTGTTGGTAAAAGAGGGAGGAAAGGGTTACATCTAAATGAAAGGAAATGTGCTAATGAAACTGGTGGAAATTAATTTTGAAAAGGGGTAAAGTTAATAAAGAAAGTAAATGTGCAGCCATTACGTTAACAATTAACTAGCGGTAATTAGGTATTTGAGATTTGGGGGAAATCAGGGTCGCCAGTCCTAAGGACAATTACTATAGTAACTGAAAAAGAAAGGTTATTACACGCATAATTAGCACTAGAAGCGTGGCAACTGAAGGTTGACACGTGTAGTGTGAAAACTGAAAGTTTGTCAGAAGTAATAAATTTCGCTACACCCTGACTTAATTTAGCAAAAGAATTAATAAAACCGAAAAATCGAAAGTTAATTTAGTGACTGAAGTTAATAGTGAGCTTTCTTTCTGAAGCACATCGAAATTAAGTAAAATACGGTTAGTCTTGGACTACCTCAACAATCATTTCTAAAGCTACTTGAATCTACGCAATTTGGAAATAAGAGATTTAACTTTGAACTTGAATTAAATGATTCTGAACAATTAACAATAGTAAAATTTAGTACGTACCAAGCTGAGCTGCAGTCACAGGTAAGCTAAAATACGATAACAAAACTCGCACTCTTAATTTGTGCTTGTGTAATCTGAATATTGTAGCCAGCTAACTGAACTTTGAAATTAAGGCAGTGAAATAGAATTAGCTATATTACTTTAGTGCTGGCGTTTAAATTTCAATGACACTCGGGTTCATTTCGGAAAAGGAAGGGACCCTGCTTGGTAATGCAATTGGGACAATGAGCAACAAAGGTTCATGCTAAGTTGCTGTTATTATAGTTACGAAAATGGTACAGTTTGAAAAGCTGAGGTCTGCCATACAGTTCTAAAACTTTACTTGCTTCCAGTCTTCCTTGATGGTTGATTGAAGGTTTGAAGCCGTCGATCGAGGAGGTGGCGACAGTCACTCATTGTCGGCCGTCGCTGTTGCAGAAGCTGGACGTTGGCGCGCCTTCTTCTCGACACGGTCACCAGACGAAACGGGTTCTTGATGTGCGCTAGTTAATGTTTCCCGTCCGCGACACCATGTCAGAAACTATCATCGCAAGTCGAGCGCAATTACATGCTGCCAAACCCCGAAAGCGCGGCAACTCGCGGGAGCGTCACACAACACACCTGCTCCACTCGCTACTCCCGCCAGACTCTTTCCCTCAGCCCGCGCTCCACGCGGCAGAGTTAACACTACCAAAGATCCTACACACTTTGATTCTTCACACGACCTATCGACGTAATCGTTCGATAGCAGTTTTCCCTAGGCAAGACCCAGCGTAAAAATACAAATAATATTTACGAAACAAACCAATTATACATCGACATAAATGCATAAATATACAAATAGTAAAACAATTACAATATACAAAGAGACAGAAATGTCATATCTTGAGGTAACAAAGCAAGGAAAAAAAATAGTACAATAGATGGAAATAGGAGGATATGCATTTCCGGCGTTACACGTGCCCCACATTGTCTGAGGATGTTCGTGTAACGTAAACAGACTCAGAAAATGTCCCAAAAAAGAAACAGCGGAAATGCATATGCTCAAAACATCAAAAAAATTTAGCATTCGTCTAATTAATCATAAACCAATTTTTAGACAATAATAATTGAGTGGAGACACTCCTAATCTTATTCCACTCTGTCATCTTGCACAAAATAAAACAGGTTGACAACATATCAAAATTCATAGAAAACATAGAAAATGGTTTAGCTATTCCAAAATCATTAAAATTCGTAACACTATAAGAAATGGAATACTATTTGCAAAATTAATCAGAGTACATGGTCATAAAAAACAGGTATATCAAAATACGCAAACTAATAATTAATTACATAGAATACACAATTTTATGTAACCTTTTCATAATTAATATTCTCGTCATGTCCAATTAACGCTAAACAAGAAAATAATATACAGCAGATAAAATAAAACATAAATATTGACAGCAGAATCCTTTCACATCAGCTGTCCGGGAAGAAAAGCAACTCCACATTCCGTACTCGCGAGTACAAAGAATGCCGACAGCGGAACAAGAGCCGACAGCGACACAAGAGCCGACAGCGGCTCGGTCTTTCCATTATTGTTGCGCCCGCCGGTGCGGCACGCTTGATCTCACTCCCCCTTGTAACGGCGTTTCCAGAACGTCCGTTTGACTGAATTCTTTCGGAAACACTCACTCCCGAGTAATCTCAAGGAGTCCATAAACACTATCACAGCGGATAACTCAACACTGTCCATCATGACACGCATGTACTAGCCTGAAACTTAAAACAGCGTCTAAGTACATCGGCAATGACTAATAAAAACACACATTCATGAAATATTACAGCAAGTTACAAAATCATATTTACGTTCCTTAATCTACTGTGACTCAGCTGAAAACTTAAACTAGCAGCTTGGATTTTTCAGATGATTACTAATCAGTTACTCTTAAATCATTTAGTCTAAATTAATTACTTATTAATTACAACTTCTTTAATGACCTCTAGGTCAGGCAAAAGCATCGTAACATGGCACATCCTTAAATCTTACACTCTATATTTACATACTGTACAAATTACCCATTGTGTGGTATTAATCGATCCTAGGTTGGTACAATTTCAAGTCTACAATATTCCGTATACCTAATCGTTTTCCAGAGCTTGGATACTCCTAGCAATAAGCATTTGTGTGAGGTATACCAATGACTTTATATGGTCCATTATAAACAAACTTAAATTTAGAGATTTCATTGTCTATCTCGCTCGATTTCTCATGAGCTTTTACAAGTACTAAGTCTCCGATTGCAAACTTAGCAAAACGCACTTTAGCGTCATGACGACTTATGCGAGCATCGGCTTTTAGCTTCATTACTTCTCGCAAACGATCTTTTTTCACACCAATACTAATGTCAATCCGTGGAGGGAATTTGATTATCTCTTCCACTAAACTTTTACTTCTGTCAATGCCGAGATTCCTCACATTACAGCAGTTCAAATTCATTCCTACGTCAATGTCATCCGGCCAGTTAATGTGTATAGGCTAGTACTGCTTATGCACACCGTCTCCTGCCTCGTCAAAACTAACTATTATCGTTTTATCTTGTGACGTACATGTCAAAGTTTTACTTTCGCAATTAATCACTGCACGGTACTTTAATAGCCAATCTAACCCGATAATTACTTCCGTAGTCAAGTCTAGCACGACGACAAACTCTTGTTCAAATCGTGCCCCACATATCTCGAAGTTGACAAAAATCTGTTTTGTGACCGGTTTACTGGCCTTCCCAGTAGCACCGATAATTTTCACTCCTGTTACTGGCATAACTACGATGCCAGGTCTGTCTTTCAGTAACTCAAATATTTTCCCAGATACAGCACTCAATTCTGCACCGGTGTCAATCAACACGTTTAGTTGTAGGTCATGCATATTAACAGACACTACTATCTGTCTACACTTGTCCTCGACTGTTTCTTTATTTTCCCATAGTAAATCCTCGTCTATATCCAGGTCATTCCAGAAAAAACCATCCGGCTTTGATCCTAAATTCGGCTTATCTGGCGGCTTTTTCAGCCTCTGTTCACATACAGTTTTAATTTCAACACGTTTGTCCTGAGGCTTAGTCTGTAGCTTCGCCTCCATTACCGAAACCTTTTCCTGTAACTCGTCAACTAGTGAGTGTTGCTTTGCTATCAATTCATTAATCGTCACCTTCGTTGATTCCACTTTGGTCAGATTAATCTCATCCGCCAATCTACCTGGAGGAATGTGTCCAGTAGTTTCTGCAATTACTTCCGCTAGATCTGCGCAACCCACACTGCTATCGTCTGACCGTATAATGTCAGCTCTAACCTCATACACGTTGTAATCTATGTGCTTTTCTACCAATCGTGTCCGGCTATCATTAAAATTTTCGCAATCTTTCTCCTTAATACTCTCGCAATGTTTAAACTGGAGGTTTGCGTCGGATGGGTCGGTTACTTCTACCACTGAAACTTTCGGTAAGGTCTGCCGGTTAGGGCCAGAACTTTCCGTTACTACTTCAACATCTAACTCCTGCGGGACGAAACACGACGAATCTTGCTCGTGCTCCCCCTTAACATCAACTATTTCTAGTAAAGTCTGCCGATTAGGGCCAGAACTTTCTATCATTTCACAAACACTATCTTCCTGCGGGACGAGACGCGGAAAATCCTGCACGCGCTCCCCATAAACACTTCTCCCATACAGACCCCTATAATCTCTTAGTTCGTCGTATAAGCGACCGAACTGCCTTAACCAGACCTCATCCCTCTCTGCATCCCCTCGCTCGATGACGGACGTGTTATCCGACATCTGATCTCTCAACAATTGCGAATCATTCTTAAACTCAATCTCCAGTTCCGCTGTGGGTATTACAGCTGCCACTTTATGATCGATTTCCGGAACACTACTTAAATTGTTCTCACTGACAGCGAATGTATTTTCTACTGCCGTGTATACAGCTGATCTACTACTTGTGGGCGCACTCTTTTCTCTTAACACTGGCACACTCTCCCGCCGTTGATTATTCCATACGGAATTTTCATAACGGCGACACCTGGGTTTTCTCTTGTTATTGGGCCGCCAAAATTTCTCCACGCCCGCTCGGCCCCTCACCGGCGCGGCTAATGGTTTCCCTGTCTCGTCCCAGCAGATACGCTCGCCGGATGCTGCTGAGGCGGCTGATCACACCCTCTGGCGTTATTACTATTCTGTGAAGCCCGTATCACGTTAGTATGATACTGGTTTCTGTCATTCCTGTTATTATTTGCATTGTACCGATTGTTATTACGGTCCGAACCATTATTGTTATTGCTGCGGTATGCATTATTCCCATGGTTATCATTGTTGTGGTTGCTGTGGTACTCGTTGTTGTTACCACGGCCTCTACCACTGTCGCGATTATTGCGCCAATTGTCCTCGTCCTCAACTCTTTCCAGGAAATCATTCACTGTCCTATAATTGCTTCCTACGTAGCGTTTTGTATCATCTGGAAGCTTCTTGTAGAGTTCCCAGACTATTTCGGATTCCGTGCGGCGATCACGCAAATATTCCAACTTGCGGATCCAGCCCTCACAAAACTCCTTCATCGAGCCGCGCGAATTCGCATCGAAAGGCCTCGATACGACAAATTCGCGCCAAACACTTTGCTGTTTTTGCTCTGACCAGTATTCAGCCAGAAACAAATTTTTAAACTCGTCAAAAGTCAGGTTCGTAATGTTGAGGTTTAAGCCCCAACGCTTGGCATTACCAGCCAGCACATCAATAACCGCATTAATTTTTCTCTCATTAGTCCATGATCTGGGTAAAACTCTTTCACAATTTTTAATGAAATCCGTCGCGTGTATACCGCCTTTTTTCAAGGGGTCGAACCGCTCCTCTTTCGTCAACAATTCCGAACTATGTGCACAGATTGGCACATAGCTCTGTTTTTCGTCAAGTTTCTTTTCTAATTCCGACACTCTCGTAATTAATTGGCAAGTGGTTGTCGCAAGCGTTTCCACTTCCCTCTTTTTCTCTTCGCAGGTATTAGCCTGCTCCCTCACTTTAGTGTCTACTTCGGACACTAAAGCCTTTAAAGTTTCCACCTTCTGTTGATCCTCTTTTTTCACTAATTGAATTTGTTCCGTCACCTTATTCTCGATGATCGGAGCAACTGCTTCTCCTACACTTTTCTCGATTCTGCTAATTTCGGAATCAAAACGAGTATTTATGCTCGCAATTTCCGCCTGAACGCCTATCATTTCCTGTTTAAGATTACCGATTTCGGTATTAATTACAACAATATCTTCTTTGATTTTATCAACTTTTGTATTAACAACTCCAACATTGTTGTTAACAACGTTAATAGCTTTGTTCTGATTGTCTAGCTTGGCCGATTGACTCTTGATTTCGTTAATCAAAACATTCAATAAATCAGTTAAATTCCCGGAAACTACCGGTTCCACTTCCGTAGCGGCTTCCTCTTTAATTGTCCCCCCGTATTCGTCATAAAGGGATTCAGGTTTGATTTTCACTTCCGATTCCGAAACATTTTCTAAAGTTTGGAATTCCATTTCTGCTCTTTGTTGCGTTTCGGCGGTCGCGTCTTTCATGCTAGCCGCCTGCCCCTGAACAATGGGTACCGCGGTGCGCGTTTCCCACTGTTCGACCGATTGTTCCGTATCCAAGTCTACCAAATTTTGGCAATTGTTGCCTTCACTCATTTTAATAATTTTCAATATAAATGCCAAATCTCAAATATAATTAGAATTACTCCCACTACTTATTCTCGCTGACGTAACGGCCTGTACGTAACCAATACTTTGTTACGAGATTTGCACAATGCAAAATTCGTGTCCAGAACAACCTCAAATCTGAAGATTGTCCTGTCACCAGGTCGCCACGTGTAACCTCCCCCTCACTTACCGACCTTAATGACAGTGAAAGATGAAACCGCGTGTACCTAATGGGAGTTTTGGAAAAGCAATCGTCACCGAAGTTAAGCTGTCGGTAAAGAGGGAGGAAAGGGTTACATCTAAATGAAAGGAAATGTGCTAATGAAACTGGTGGAAATTAATTTTGAAAAGGGGTTAAGTTAATAAAGAAAGTAAATGTGCAGCCATTACGTTAACAATTAACTAGCGGTAATTAGGTATTTGAGATTTGGGGGAAATCACGGTCGCCAGTCCTAAGGACAATTACTATAGTAACTGAAAAAGAAAGGTTATTACACGTATAATTAGCACTAGAAGCGTGGCAACTGAAGGTTGACACGTGTAGTGTGAAAACTGAAAGTTTGTCAGAAGTAATAAATTTCGCTACACCCTGACTTAATTTAGCAAAAGAATTAATAAAACCGAAAAATCGAAAGTTAATTTAGTGACTGAAGTTAATAGTGAGCTTTCTTTCTGAAGCACATCGAAATTAAGTAAAATACGGTTAGTCTTGGACTACCTCAACAATCATTTCTAAAGCTACTTGAATCTACGCAATTTGGAAATAAGAGATTTAATTTTGAACTTGAATTATATGATTCTGAACAATTAACAATAGTAAAATTTAGTACGTACCAAGCTGAGCTGCAGTCACAGGTAAGCTAAAATACGATAACAAAACTCGCACTCTTAATTTGTGCTTGTGTAATCTGAATATTGTAGCCAGCTAACTGAACTTTGAAATTAAAGCAGTGAAATAGAATTAGCTATATTACTTTAGTGCTGGCGTTTAAATTTCAATGACACTCGGGTTCATTTCGGAAAAGGAAGGGACCCTGCTTGGTAATGCAATTGGGACAATGAGCAACAAAGGTTCATGCTACGTTGCTGTTATTATAGTTACGAAAATGGTACAGTTTGAAAAGCTGAGGTCTGCCATACAGTTCTAAAACTTTACTTGCTTCCAGTCTTCCTTGATGGTTGATTGAAGGTTTGAAGCCGTCGATCGAGGAGGTGGCGACAGTCACTCATTGTCGGCCGTCGCTGTTGCAGAAGCTGGATGTTGGCGCGCCTTCTTCTCGACACGGTCACCAGACGAAACGGGTTCTTGATGTGCGCTAGTTAATGTTTCCCGTCCGCGACACCATGTCAGAAACTATCATCGCAAGTCGAGCGCAATTACATGCTGCCAAACCCCGAAAGCGCGGCAACTCGCGGGAGCGTCACACAACACACCTGCTCCACTCGCTACTCCCGCCAGACTCTTTCCCTCAGCCTGCGCTCCACGCGGCAGAGTTAACACTACCAAAGATCCTACACACTTTGATTCTTCACACGACCTATCGACGTAATCGTTCGATAGCAGTTTTCCCTAGGCAAGACCCAGCGTAAAAATACAAATAATATTTACGAAACAAACCAATTATACATCGACATAAATGCATAAATATACAAATAGTAAAACAATTACAATATACAAAGAGACAGAAATGTCATATCTTGAGGTAACAAAGCAAGGAAAAAAAATAGTACAATAGATGGAAATAGGAGGATATGCATTTCCGGCGTTACACAGTGAAGTCGCAACATCTCTGCCTCGGCCAGTAAGCACGGTACCACTCCACAATGGGTTATGGGCATTAACGTCTCCCAGACGTAGGAAAGGTTTAAGAAGTTGATCAATCAGTGCAGCTAATACATTCAGGGGTAAGATGTACGCTGCAGACTGTAATGAACATGTGCCCCTTCGAACCCCTCTTGAAGCTGTGGCTGTCAGAATAAGGACGATGCAGGAAATAACTGTGTTTACGTCCTAAACTCAAACTCTACGGTTCCTGTAATACCCCTTATACCCGCGGAGGGCAGTGGTCCGCATTGCCGGGAACCAGGTTTCCTGGAGGGCAATGCAGATAGCAGTTGTAAAGCTTAACAGTAGCCGTAGCTCACCCAGGTGGTGGAAAAAACCGCTGCAATCCCACCGGAGGATGACATCATGAGACTGGGAAGGCACGGAACATTCATTCAATGAGGCAGTTTACACCTCAGAGTCACCTGCTGTCACCGATTTATTGCCTGAGCAGTCTATATCCATTGGGTTTGAGAGTATGGCGAGATCTAGGTCCCCAGCGGGCGCCAAAATCTCACCTCATCCTCAGCCGCAGAGCTCGTAGGTTGTGGTGGTGTGGGTGCCACCGCAATTTCCTTGGTCTTAGGGGGTTTTCTTTTTGGGTTTCTCTCGCTGCTCCTCAGGTTTCCCTGGCCGAGAGGACTTCACCAGCTCAGTCTCCGGGACCAAGGACGAGCGCGAAGCCCTACGAGCGTGAAGCCCCATGACCAGCTGCTTTTCGGCTCTTCAGCCACTGGCGGGTGTCGTCTTTCCCACTAGAAAAAACCTGGGAAGGGAGTGACCCGAGGGACCCCTTCCTAGCGAGAGAAGCCGAAGAAGACTTACGCTTCTCCAGCTCAGAAGTGGGGACAGACATCCCCGACGGTCGGTGGGGGGAGGGTGTTGCTCCCTAAGTAGGTGGTGCAGAAGCAACAGGGAGGGAAATTACACCTCCCCCTTGATGGTCTTCCGGCTGTGAGAGGTGACCTGGGTTGGCAGAGCTGATGATGCCAGAACTTGAGAGGCGGCGTAAGACTGTCATTCACACAGGACACAGCTGTTCAAATTTTCTCTTAGCCTCAGTGTAGGTCAGTCGGTCCAGGGTCTTTTACTCCACGATTTTCCTTTCTTTCTGGAGAATCCTGCAGTCAAGCGAGCAAGGCGAATGGTGCTCTCCGCAGTTGACACCAATGGGAGGCAGGGCACATGAAGTATTGGGATGTGATGGGCATCCACTCTCGGCACGTGACACTGGAAGTACCGTGGGAAGACGTATTGCCGAACTTCCAGCATTTAATGCACCACATCGTGGGCGGGAATATAGGGCTTTATATCACACCAGTAGAGCATCACTTTGACCTTCTCGGGCAATGTACCACCCTCGAAGGCCGAGATGGAGGCACCGGTGGCAACCCGATTATCCTTTGGACCCCGGTGGACACACCAGATGAAATGTACACCTCGCCACTCTAAATTGGTGTCTTGTCACAAGTGAGCAACTCCCCTGTGACTAGGCAGAGGATGCTGTTTTGATCAAGACTGACCCAGATCTCATTTTGGACAAGCCCTCCACCTCCCCCAATTTTTCCTCTAAATTCTCAACAATAATCTGAGGCTTCATCGTCATGAAAGATTCCCCATCAGCTCTCAAACATACAAGGTACCAGGGCAAATAAGGTCTGCTGCCATCTTTACCCAGACGTTCCTCCCACGGTGTTGCCAGAGAGGGGAACGATTTGGCATCATACCTGTGTGTGTCGACTTGAGCTCGTGATCACTTAGAGACTGCTGGTGTTTTAACTTCCATCGTCTCTTGCTGGTGGTGAGTCGCATAGTGTTCAGAGCCATTTGCACCATTTTCCAAGGTCATCAGTCACCTAGAACTTAGGTTAGTTAAGTTTAAATAGTTCTAAGGACATCATACACATCCATGCCCGAGGCAGGATTCGAACCTGCGACTGTAGCAGTCACGCAGTTCCTGACTGGAGTGCCTAGAACCGCACGGCCACACCGGCCGGCAAAGATGACAGACTACGCTTCATCGCGTGTCATCCGCCCTGATGCTACCCACTCTGACCGGGAGCCCTCCCCACGGGCACCACCTGGTAGGATGGCCGTTGTTGCTGGAAGTCCCGATGTCACAGGGAGATGGGCATCTATCCCTCGGCATACATGGGGAGTTGATGGCACAGGCATCAGCAGAGCGAACCCTGTGTGGTCAGGGGGCTACAACCAACAGGGTACATAGTGGGCCCACCCCAACAGACTGGCTACCATGCTGGATATCAGGTGTAGAGAAGTCCACGATCATCGTTGACGCAGAAATCGACACTGCATAGTGCACGGTGCATGGTGGGAAACGCACCCAGGAAGGTGTCCTCGTCCAAGAGATGGAGAATGGGCAGGAATACAATGCGACAACGAGGAAGTGGGCTAAAGATATCAATGCGGGATTGACACGATGCACCTCGTAAGGTGTCCTTCCCCAATTGGCTCACACTTTGGGAAAATTTTGAAGAATGGAGGTCAAACCCTACAGGGGACCATCACAAAGGCCAAAACGTGTGAAACTCATTTTAGCCGCCTCATGAGAATAGGACCAAAATATTCCTGCCTGTCAAACTCCTGGACCCATAGGGGGCTGCTGTAGTTTCTCCTGGACGCTGTGCCATGCACTTTACTTTATCTTCAGCCTTGCACTTCTGTCATTGTGTGTCGCCGAAAGACTTGCGCAGTTCCGCCTGGAATACTTCACAGCTTGTGAACTTTTCCTCATCGTTCCCATACCATTGCTTGGCAGTGACCTACAAATAGAAAAATACATTAGCCAAACACATGGTGTCATCCCATTTGCTAAATTTGGCTATACGCTCATACACCTTCAGGCACTTATTTGGATCTTGGCCATAGCCATCAGAGAACCCAGAACCCTGTCTCATGTGGTGGCACACATTTGCTGTCATCATCACATCCTGTTCTTCTTCTGTCTCCGATAGACTGCCATCTGTTAAATATTGCTCGAACTCTGGTTTCTCACCACATAAACAGCGGCTCAGTCCTGGCATGATGAGAGCCACTGTGTTGTGGATAATGTGCACTATTACAAGTTCCATATACCCAGCACCTCTTCCAGAATAATGTCACATACACTCCTGGAAATTGAAATAAGAACACCGTGAATTCATTGTCCCAGGAAGGGGAAACTTTATTGACACATTCCTGGGGTCAGATACATCACATGATCACACTGACAGAACCACAGGCACATAGACACAGGCAACAGAGCATGCACAATGTCGGCACTAGTACAGTGTATATCCACCTTTCGCAGCAATGCAGGCTGCTATTCTCCCATGGAGACGATCGTAGAGATGCTGGATGTAGTCCTGCGGAACGGCTTGCCATGCCATTTCCACCTGGCACCTCAGTTGGACCAGCGTTCGTGCTGGACGTGCAGACCGCGTGAGACGACGCTTCATCCAGTCCCAAACATGCTCAATGGGGGACAGATCCGGAGATCTTGCTGGCCAGGGTAGTTGACTTACACCTTCTAGAGCACGTTGGGTGGCACGGGATACATGCGGACGTGCATTGTCCTGTTGGAACAGCAAGTTCCCTTGCCGGTCTAGGAATGGTAGAACGATGGGTTCGATGACGGTTTGGATGTACCGTGCACTATTCAGTGTCCCCTCGACGATCACCAGTGGTGTACGGCCAGTGTAGGAGATCGCTCCCCACACCATGATGCCGGGTGTCGGCCCTGTGTGCCTCGGTCGTATGCAGTCCTGATTGTGGCGCTCACCTGCACGGCGCCAAACACGCATACGACCATCATTGGCACCAAGGCAGAAGCGACTCTCATCGCTGAAGACGACACGTCTCCATTCGTCCCTCCATTCACGCCTGTCGCGACACCACTGGAGGCGGGCTGCACGATGTTGGGGCGTGAGCGGAAGACGGCCTAACGGTGTGCGGGACCGTAGCCCAGCTTCATGGAGACGGTTGCGAATGGTCCTCGCCGATACCCCAGGAGCAACAGTGTCCCTAATTTGCTGGTAAGTGGCGGTGCGGTCGCCTACGGCACTGCGTAGGATCCTACGGTCTTGGCGTGCATCCTTGCGTCGCTGCGGTCCGGTCCCAGGTCGACGGGCACGTGCACCTTCCGCCGACCACTGGCGACAACATCGATGTATTGTGGAGACCTCACGCCCCACGTGTTGAGCAATTCGGCGGTACGTCCACCCGACCTCCCGCATGCCCACTATACGCCCTCGCTCAAAGTCCGTCAACTGCACATACGGTTCACGTCCACGCTGTCGCGGCATGCTACCAGTGTTAAAGACTGCGATGGAGCTCCGTATGCCACGGCAAACTGGCTGACACTGACGGCGGCGGTGCACAAATGCTGCGCAGCTAGCGCCATTCGACGGCCAACACCGCGGTTCCTGGTGTGTCCGCTGTGCGTGCGTGTGATCATTGCTTGTACAGCCCTCTCGCAGTGTCCGGAGCAAGTATGGTTGGTCTGACACACCGGTGTCAATGTGTTCTTTTTTCCATTTCCAGGAGTGTAGAAAAAGGTGTAATTAGCTGAATGACAAACACTAACTTCTCTTAACAAAGGTTTATTCAGCACTTGCACATACAAGAGCTGGAGCGAACTGCCTCTGGCCAGAACACATACAGTATGTATACAGCTACATAACATTCCAATACAATGATTCTTGACATTTTTGGATACTTCTAGAATGTACTCAAACCGAATATAGAAATTAAAATTTCACAGCCCAGATGAGTTTTGTACTCATGACACTCCATGCAACAGTTTAGTATCATAACCACTACACTACGGCGCTACTCAACTTCTGCTGCAACAATATTGTGAAACACTGACAAGTGCCCAAACTCCAGCCAGAGAGGACAACTGATGGAGGGAGTAGTGCTTCATGAGAATGCTTGACCGCACATCAAACACAGGAGCTTTTTAAAAAAATTGGGAAGGCCTAGGAAAACTGCCTGCATATATCATAAATGCTCCTCTTGCATGGATCCCATGACCCAGATGTCATCAACGTAGTTCACATAACCGAAAATACCGTGCATCAGCTGCTTCAGATGTAGTTGATAAATTCATGGTGCAGACGAAATTCCAAAGGGCAAATAATCACACTGGTAGAGCCCAAAAGGGCACTGAGCAATAAAAACTTTGTTGGTCTGATGGGAACTTTTGTTACCCCTACAGCAAGGCCGTTGGCCTTTGTCAACTATGTAGAAACCAAAAACTTAAGCTTATGTTGCTAGTAGAAAAATCATCTCGCCCAAAAATATTTTGTGTTCCACATTCTTATAACATGCAGAGATTAAGCATAGCCCACTGAAAGGAACACACTGCAAACTACAAGAAAACTTTGACAGCCTCCTGTTCCAATAACCACTATGTCAAGATTCCATTAGTATCCAAGTTGAAACTTCCTGGCAGATTAACACTGTGTGCCCGACCGAGACTCGAACTTGGGACCTTTGCCTTTCGCGGGCAAGTGCTCTACCATCTGAGCTACCGAAGCACGACTCACGCCCGTTCTCACAGCTTCACTTCTGTCAGTATCTCGTCTCCTACCTTCCAAACTTTACAGAAGCTCTCCTGCAAAACTTGCAGAACTAGCACTCCTGAAAGGAAGGCAAAGGTCCCGAGTTCGAGTCTCGGTCGGGCACACAGTTTTCATCCGCCAGGAAGTTTCATATCAGCGTACACTCTGCTGCAGAGTGAAAATCTCATTCTGGAAACATCCCCCAGGCTGTGGCTAAGCCATGTCTCCGCAATATCCTTTCTTTCAGGAGTGCTAGTTCTGCAAGTTTCGCAGGAGAGCTTCTGTAAAGTTTGGAAGGTAGGAGACGAGATACTGGCAGAAGTGAAGCTGTGAGACCGGGTGTGAGTCATGCTTTGGTAGCTCAGATGGTAGAGCACTTGCCCACGAAAGACAAAGGTCCCGAGTTAGAGTCTCGGTCGGGCACACAGTTTTAATCTGCCAGGAAGTTTCATATCAGTGTACACTCCGCTGCAGAGTGAAAATATCATTCTAGTATCTAAGTTAATTAGGCTTACCGTCACTCATACACTACCAGGGTAAGCAGAATAGTCAGTGAGCCATGGGGGCATTGCCACAGTATATCACAAAGCATTGCCAAATTGCCTACCCTGTGGCATACCACACACATGCTATATGTGTGTCCTGACATAGGTGGGAGAGGCAGACAAGGGGTTACTGGTCAGTCTACCCTCCTGAGCAGTACAGAGCAGAAGGCAAAAGGACAATTCACAGTGAAGGCATTTGATTGCTTTCTTCTATCTGGGCCAATACTGGTACAGGCATTTACTATAAACACATGTGGTGAGGCTTGGTTGGCAGCTCATTGTAGCAGCTCTTTAATAATTACTTCAAAACCCTGTTTATTCCAGACAGGACTAACTGACAAACACACTGGAGGCTAGTTCTAGGGTTAGAAAAAGCATTAATAACGCTGTTACAACAGAATCCAGTGAATAAGTCCCAGGAGTGGATGCTAATCACAGTAGCAAACACTAGCAGCATCTTAAGACAACTTTTGCAAAACAAAACATACTGAGTGTGACAGTCTGTTCACTGTGGTACTCCAAGCGAGAGCACAGACTTACATGGAGCTGGACTGAGGCTGGATGTGGATTCAGCGTCCAGATCATCTGACTGAGAACTCCGTGAAAATGTGGAATCTAGGGGGTTTTGAAGAGTCTCGTGGGGGCACTGGCTGGGTGGCTTTAAGTGGGGAAAAGCAATCTTCCAGGTCTCTTGCAGGTGCCTGCCAATCACGATGTAGTTAGGTCCACTCTACTGCTCCTAAGGCAGGGATGTGACTGCAGTTGCACTAACTAAGTCCGTGTTCGGTATCAACATTGTTAAGCTGAAAGCTAAATGTAACTGCTCTGCCAAATAAAGCTTGCAACATTGTTATACACCATTTAGCCCCACCCCTCATGCTCCCTGGAGTAGGGACTGCTAGGTTAACAGTAGTCTGAGAACAGCAACATCAGTAGGCTTACAAGGGTTCGAAAGAGAGCAAAAACGCAAGTGCTGGTATCAAGCTGGCTTTATATGCTAGTACATGCCTGTGGTTGCAAAGTTCCATGGTGGCAACCTACTACAGCACCTAGATGACATATGAAGTTAAATGTTAAATGTTAATTCCTTGAATAATAACTGGTGCCCACGGACCACGTCTGGGGGTGTCTACATTTTCAAAAGGGTCTCACCTTACTGTTTACTTCAAGTAACAATATGCCCTCAGCATCGTCTCTGCTTCCGCACCTTGGAGCACATGTCGTCCTTTCTCACAGCTTCAAGATAACACTACAGTAACAAGGAATAATAAAAATATTACATATCAATGGGGGGCAGTCCCTTTGAACACACACCAAATGACAGGACTGCCAACTTCCCCATTGTGGAGTAACAAGTGCAGAAGCAGAGCAATACTCAGAACCCAAAGAATATTGCGAGTGGGAAGTAGGATGCTGTCAGTAACTTGAACCTAATGAACCCGATGTGGATGAAGGTGGGCAGTGCCACGATGTCACTGCACTCAAATCAGCAACGGCATCAGGACACAAATGCCCAGCATTGGTCAAGGCTGCCTGGCTCACCACAAGGGGGCACATGTGCCACAAATTTCTAATTTTGGCACCTGCCCTACTTTGGACCTTGAGGTTGGGTGTTAAACTGTCTCACTAATGAGGGATGTGGTTGTCCAGTTGAGTGTCCCCACTGTGCTACATCATATGCAGACTCTTGTATGAGAGACCTGGTAGGTCAGCGATCTCTGCTGCATAGAAGTTCCTTAGGGGGGTAGGTGCGTGCGCGTGCATGCTGCTCTTCACCAGCTTCTAAAAACCTATGGGAAGGTGGGAGAATCCCCTTCACTACTTCTTGCTGCACTGCCAGGTAAGATGTATTGTCAATCAAGCTGATACAGCTGCCTTGATATTGTCCAGCAGTGCAGGATTGTATCAAATTGAAGCTCTCCAGAGCCTGTGCAGAATTTCTCAAAGTTAAGGTTAACAGTCTGTCAGTTGCTCAATTAGTATCATCAAACCCATGTGGTCATGGCAATGTTACAATCTCACAAGCGCGCGCGCGCACGCACGCGCACGCACGCACGCGCACGCACCTACCCCCCTAAGGAACTTCTATGCAGCAGAGATCGCTGACCTACCAGGTCTCTCATACAAGTGTGCGCGTGTGCGTGCGCGTTTGTGAGATTGTAACATTGCCATGACCACATGGGTTTGATGATACTAATTGAGCAACTGACAGACTGTTAACCTTAACTTTGAGAAATTCTGCACAGGCTCTGGAGAGCTTCAATTTGATACAATCCTGCACTGCTGGACAATATCAAGGCAGCTGTATCAGCTTGATTGACAATACATCTTACCTGGCAGTGCAGCAAGAAGTAGTGAAGGGGATTCTCCCACCTTCCCATAGGTTTTCAGAAGCTGGTGAAGAGGGTGGTGGTGGTGGTGGTGGTGGTGGTGGTGGTGAAGAGGGTGGTGGTGGTGGTGGTGAAGAAGGTATCTGTGTTGGCTCCTGGCTTGCCACCAGCACTGCGTGCCTACGGAGCAATTCCGCATTTTGTTTAAGCAGTTCTTGCATATTATCTTGTGGCAGCTTTTGTTTCTGCTACTGGAGTCGTAACTGCTCCTACCAACATTGCAAAAAAAAAAAAATGCTGGGTCCATGATGGCCACAATTTAAAGCTATGAAAGAGAAAAACGTAAGACATGTCAGAATGTCCTACATCGCTAGTATAGCAATATTCTGTGCCTGTTGGAATTGCAGTATTGTCACACATGTTCAGATACAAAAATAGTCAATGGTGGCTTACCTACAAGCCCAGGAAGCTGGACCAAGGAAGAGGAAATGGAACTCCACATGTAATTCATTCTAGGGGTGGGGGGGGGGGGGGGGCAGAGTGTCTCAACACCATGTAGGGACAAGCACAGACCAACATAATGTGACCAGTGCGAGTGATTGAGTAACTAAGCAGATGGAAAACAGAGTACAGTGCAAGGCTAATGCCAGGACTGCGGTGGTTGATGTCCACATAACAACCCCTGGGATAATACTATTGCCACAGGCAGGTAAATACCTGGGTAGTGGTTCTACCTATGCAAGGCCTTGCTCATGCCATTTGTGGTAGTGTTCTAATTCCACTGTGATACTCATGCTAGCTTATATGCACCCACCTCTATATCCTCTGGTGGGAATAGTAAATGTGTTAATGGAGATTAATTCCTTAAGGGTGTCAGGATGCAAGAATGTGTTGAGGTGCAAGTTCCACTTCCAGAGTTTAGGAAACTATTGTCAGATGGGAAGATTAAAATAGCTCATGTAGTGTAGCAGGTGTGCGGCCCCTTGAGTCATGCTGTAGAGAATGTCAGCAACTGAGTGCCTGCTAGACATGGGGGCCATTTGGATCTTATCACCTGATAGTCTCATGTCTCAACATCTTCCTGTACTTTATCTCCATTAACACATTTGACTCTTTTTTCAGTATCATATTTTTTGTTTTATTATTTTATTTACTATGTCTCATTTTCTTTATTGATTTTTTTTCATTTTCATTCTCTTCCCCTCATTTCTCTCTGTTACGTTATCTCTCTTTTTCCCTAGTTTTTAACTGCACTATTAATTTACCTTCCTCTAATCCATCTTAACTTCTCACTTTGTTCTCAACATCTCTGGGCTGAAGCTGGCACATACTCTGTCTGGTGCCTCGCCCTTCATCTTGATATCTGGATGAACTGCCCCGCTCTTCTAATATATTCCAACTTATCCTTCTCTCTCCTCCACTAGTAAGGAACTGATAGTTCTAAAATCTAGGATTTTTTTTTCTTATTTTTGTCTTCTTATAGAACAGTTTTGCTGTTATGATCTGCCCTGGTTTTTATGGCACATGATCTTCTGTCAGAGATAGAAACTTTCATGAGGAATAGCATTATATTCTTTATCAGTGGGAGAGAGCTGAATAAGAGAGCTGAATAACTCACAGACTGAGTAAAGGTAATTTCTAGATTTATTGAAGGCCTTAGTCTATTCAACACTACATGAAAAATGTTGCTACTGTGGTTATGAACGTCTCTTTTTGGAATCCATGCTGCAATTTATTTTTCTGGTTATATTTACAGAAAAAAAAATCAGTTTTACCAAGAATTATTGTTTCAAATAACTTTTCATTCATTGAACGTTGGTGTCAGTGAAACTAACTATCGGTAATGAATGGTGAGCCAGAAGCAATGAGCACCAACATTGTAGATAACAATAATTTCATGTTAATGTCCAAATTGACAAATTTTTAGCCTAGTCTTTATTTTAACCTCTTTTTCACCAATAAGAAGTAGTACTGGGCGATTACATTGCTGCTGTTAAGTATTATGATTTCTGCATGGAAGTCTATGGGAAAGAGGCATCTGCAATATAAAAATGATTAAATGCCTCAGATCATAATATTAATTGATATTCTGCATGATTGATACTGATAACAAAAAAGGAAATTTTCTTGTTAACAGGCTGTTGCTTTCATGCTTGCGGATATGGCTATTGGTGTTGAAACAGCTCGCTTATCATGGATGAGAGCTGCATGGGCTTCAGATCAAGGTGAAAGGAATTCCTACCTGGCATCTATTGCTAAGGCTTATGCATCTGATGTAGCCCAGAAGTGTGCGTCAGATGCTGTGCAGGTATTACTTTATGTTTGTCCTGGCAAATTGACTGTGCCTTTTCTTTTAACCTTAATAATAATAATAATAATAATAATAATAATAATAATAATAATAATAATAATAAGCACCCGTATCATCTAACACAGCCACACATAGATCAAGACGCATCCAACACATGGCTAAGAAACGGCAATATATACAGTGAGACTGAAGGATTCATGATCGCAATACAGGATCAAACAATAAACACCAGATATTACAGCAAGCATATTATTAAAGATCCCAATACCACAACAGATAAATGCAGACTTTGCAAACAACAAATAGAAACAGTAGATCACATAACAAGCGGATGTACAATACTAGCAAATACAGAATACCCCAGAAGACATGACAATGTAGCAAAAATAATACATCAACAACTTGCCATAAAACATAAACTAATAAAACAACACGTTCCCACATACAAGTATGCACCACAAAGTATACTGGAGAATGATGAATACAAATTATACTGGAACAGAACGATTATAACAGATAAAACAACACCACATAACAAACCTGACATCATACTCACCAATAAAAAGAAGAAATTAACACAACTAATTGAAATATCCATACCCAACACAACAAATATACAGAAGAAAACAGGAGAAAAAATTGAAAAATACATCCAACTGGCTGAGGAAGTCAAGGACATGTGGCATCAGGATAAAGTCGACATTATCCCAATTATACTAGCAACTACAGGAGTCATACCTCACAATATTCACCAGTACATCAATGCAATACAGCTACATCCAAACATATATATACAACTACAAAAATCTGTAATTATTGATACATGTTCAATTACCCGAAAGTTCCTAAATGCAATATAATACAGTTACAAGGAAGTCACGCTTGACCGAGGTCCGCGTCACGTTCCATTTTTAACCAGACTTAAGTCTGAGAAAAAAAAAGATAAAAATAATAATAATAATAATAATAAACCCCGTGGAGGCCCGGGAAAAGAATAGGCCTCCGGTACGTTCTGCCAGTCGTAAAAGGCAACGAAAAGAACAAACCACTAATAGGGCTAATCCCCCTTTTAGTGTGATTACTTGGTTCAGGACAGAACTAAAGAAGCCTCGGACAAGCGCCGTCATGGTCGGGGACGATGCTTGAACCATATGCCCGCCCACAATGGTAACGACACTGCTAGACAACTGGAAAATGATTTAAATCCAAATAGAGGTGTTTTGCAGGATATGCTTCCTGCAACCACCCTAGAAGGAAAACAAAGACAGAGGATGAGATGGTCAGATGAAGTTAATCGACACCTCATGTTCTGTTATTACCAAGCAACAAACCTAGGAACCAACACAACTGGATACAGATCATAAGTATACACAACATTTATTACCAGATACCTGGAATTAAAATTTTTAACAGAACGACTAGCTGATCAGATCCGTGTAATAATAAAAAATAACAGGATACCCCAGTCAGAATTAGAAAACATCAAACAACAAGTACAACAAATACTGGAACAAAATAATGTGCAATCAGAAGAAGAAGAAAATACAGTAATGGACTCAAACATCCCAGAGCAAACAAACAAAGACCAACACGCATCAATTAAACAATCAGAGGAAAACGAAATCTTAAGACAGCCACCAGAACAAGCACAAATAGAACACGAAGAGAGACACGTGTTAGATATAGGAGAGAAATTTCAGCTGACATATATAGAATACAAAGACACAAATACAGACATTAGACCATTCTTGCATAGACCGCCAAATAACCCGCAAGTCGAAACAACAATAAAAACTATCAACACAATCATACACAACAAAATAAATGAAAACACAATTATGGAAGAGCTACAACTACTGGTTTATATAGGAGCATTCACTACACTAAATATACACACTAGGCAGAGATCAGAACAAACCAACACACAGAAGAAACCCACAAAACCAGCATGGCAACACAGGCTACAGATCAGAATAGAAAAACTGAGAAGAGACATTGGACAGCTAACACAATTTATAAGAAATGAAATATCAGACAAAAAACGAAAAAGGTTAGGTAAAATCTCACAACAAGAAGCAATAGAGCAATTAGATGAAAAAAAGCAGAAATTGCAAGCATTGGCCAAACGACTTAGAAGATACAAAAAAAGTGAAAATAGAAGGAAACAAAACCAAACATTCAACACAAACCAAAAGAAATTTTACCAGACAATAGATAACACACACATTATAATAGACAATCCACCAAACATAACAGACATGGAACACTTCTGGAGCAACATATGGTCAAACCCGGTACAACATAACAGGCATGGACGGTGGATACAAGCAGAAACAGACACATACAAGATGATACCATAAATGCCTGAAGTGATAATTTTGCAACATGAAGTCACCCGAGCAATTAATTCTACACACAATTGGAAAGCCCCTGGAAATGATAAAATAGCAAATTACTGGCTAAAGAAGTTCACCTCAACACATTCACATCTCACTAAATTATTTAACAGTTACATTGCAGACCCATACACATTCCCTGATACACTTGCACATGGAATAACCTATCTGAAACCTAAAGATCAAGCAGACACAGCAAACCCAGCTAAATATTGCCCCATAACATGCCTACCAACAATATACAAAATATTTAACTTCAGTCATCACACAGAAATTAATGACACATACAACACAGAACAAAATTATAAATGAAGAACAAAAAGGCTGCTGCAAAGGAGCACGAGGATGTAAAGAGCAACTGATAATAGATACAGAGGTGACATATCAAGCTAAAACTAAACAAAGGTCCCTACACTACACATACATTGATTACCAAAAAGCCTTTGATAGTGTACCCCACTCATGGTTACTACAGATATTGGAAATATACAAAGTAGAACCTAAATTGATACAGTTCCTAAACATAGTAATGAAAAACTGGAAAACCACACTTAATATCCAAACAAATTCAAATAATATCACATCACAGCCAATACAGATTAAGCGTGGAATATACCAAGGAGACTCATTAAGTCCTTTCTGGTTCTGCCTTGCTCTGAACCCACTATCCAACATGCTAAATAATACAAATTATGGATACAATATTACTGGAACATACCCACACAAAATCACACATTTGCTATACATGGATGATATAAAACTACTGGCAGCAACGAATCAACAACTCAACCAATTACTAAAGATAACAGAAGTATTCAGCAATGATATAAATATGGCTTTTGGAACAGACAAATGTAAGAAAAATAGCATAGTCAAGGGAAAACACACTAAACAAGAAGATTACATATTGGATAACCACAGCGACTGCATAGAAGCGATGGAAAAAACAGATGCCTATAAATATCTAGGATACAGGCAAAAAATAGGAATAGATAATACAAATGTTAAAGAAGAACTAAAAGAAAAATATAGACAAAGACTAACAAAAATACTGAAAACAGAATTGACAGCAAGAAACAAGACAAAAGCTATAAATACTTATGCTATATCAGTATTGACCTACTCATTTGGAGTAGTGAAATGGAGTGACACAGACCTAGAAGCACTCAATACACTTACACGATCACAATGCCACAAATATAGAATACATCACATACATTCAGCAACAGAAAGATTCACATTAAGCAGAAAGGAAAGTGGAAGGGGATTTATAGATATAAAAAACCTACATTATGGACAGGTAGACAATTTAAGAAAATTCTTTCTAGAATGAGCAGAAACTAGCAAAATACACAAAGCAATCACTCATATAAATACATCAGCTACACCATTGCAATTTCATAACCACTTCTACAACCCTTTTGATCACATAACATCAACAGATACAAAGAAAGTAAATTGGAAAAAGGAAACACTACATGGCAAGCACCCGTATCATCTAACACAGCCACACATAGATCAAGACGCATCCAACACATGGCTAAGAAAAGGCAATATATACAGTGAGACGGAAGGATTCATGATTGCAATACAGGATCAAACAATAAACACCAGATATTACATCAAGCATATTATTAAAGATCCCAATACCACAACAGATAAATGCAGACTTTGCAAACAACAAATAGAAACAGTAGATCACATTACAAGCAGATGTACAATACTAGCAAATACAGAATACCCCAGAAGACATGATAATGTAGCAAAAATAATACACCAACAGCTTGCCTTACAACATAAACTTATAAAACAACACGTTCCCACATACAAGTATGCACCACAAAATGTACTGGAGAATGATGAATACAAATTATACTGGAACAGAACCATTATAACAGATAAAACACCACCACATAACAAACCTGACATCATACTCACCAATAAAAAGAAGAAATTAACACAACTAATCGAAATATCCATACCCAATACAACAAATATACAAAAGAAACAGGAGAAAAAATTGAAAAATACATCCAACTGGCTGAGGAAGTCAAGGACATGTGGCATCGGGATAAAGTTGACAATATACCGATTATACTATCAACTACACGAGTCATACCACACAATATTCACCAGTACATCAATGCAATACATCTACATCCAAACATATATATATACAACTACAGAAATCCGTAATTATTGATAATGTTCAATAACCCGAAAGTTCCTAAATGCAATATAACATATACCGTACAGTTAAAAGGAAGTGACGCTTGATCAAGGTCCGCGTCACTTCCCATTTTTAACCAGAGTTAACGTCTGAGAAAGTATAATACTAAATCAGCACTTATTATTATTTCTTTAGATTTATGTTACAAATGAAGAAATCAGTTTTCTGTCTCACATATCAACAAATGTTATGTCGCATGCAATATTCTCATCATTAGTTAAAATAAAAATAGATTTAACACAAGGAAGTATTATGAAATACGTTTCATCTATTTTTATTTTCCATCCCTGAACCACAGAGTGTGTACATGTAGCCCCACTCCAATGGTAACTTCCAAATTAAAAGGTTATCTATACTACTGTATATATGCAAGTCCATTTTTAAAATGGAAAGTTCTTCATTGATTTACTTCAAAGATTTTTGGTAACAGAATTTTACACGATACTTTAAAGTAAGTTTGGCAAAGCCTATGTCTGTCTGAACATTTATTAGATTTTTACATGATACTCTAATAAACATTCAGATAGACAAACCATTTTTTTGTGTATGTGGTACATAATGTATAGAGAAAATATTGTTAGCAAAACCTTGGAATGTTCTTGTCCAATGTGCTTGAAACTTTTACGTGATACTCTGATAAATATTCAAATGGACATAGGCTGTATATTTTGTTAAACAACAAGTATACATTTTCTGTTTAAACTATATGTGAGAAAAAGAAAATGTTATTCTCTCCCCTTATGAGTAAAATTTTTGTTTAAAATTATACATAACTGTGTGCTGTTTTGTTTTCTTCCTGACAGTCAATTTTAGTAGAAAACTGTGAAGTTGTAATCTTACCTAATTATAGCCAATAAGCCACAAATAGAAAGTTTCTGAGGATTCAGAATCTGTAGAGACAAACTATGTGAATAATGTCACTGAAAGTATTATCCTGATAGTATACGGGGTACTAGAGACCTCCCTTGAAGCTGGATCCATTTCCCCAATAATTGTAAGCGACTTCAGCTTTGTTCTTTGCCCTTCATTTCTCAAACAAAGAGTCATTGGCAATAACAGAGAAAGAGGAGAAGAGGGAATGGGCAGAGGGAGGGGGGGAGGGGGAGGAAATGGATATACAGTAGGGGAAGGAGGAGATTGACAGAGAGGAGGAGGTGGAGGAGATTGTCAGAAAGAGCGGGGGAGAAGATAAGAATGTGTATCCAATTTGCATACATATTTAGCAACTGTCAAGCATTGCATTGCTAGGCTCACTAGTATTGTGTAAAGAAGGCCATGCTGGTGGATTATTGTCAGTTACAATTACCTGTTTTATCAATTCATTAGCTGTTCCCAACCAGATATTGGTATGACTGTTTGGTTAAACTGAAAAGAAAAAAAGTCAAAGCACACACATCTAACATGTATGGTAACCGGATATACATCGTAATCTCCTCCTACCCATTTCTCTGTCCACATTCTCCTCCTTCCCATCTTTCTGTTGCCGTTACCCACTCCTCTTCCCACCTGTATCTCTCTGTCCACCTCCTGGTCGTTTTTCTATTTCCATCTCTTTTTCCCCCCATCACTGACTTTAAGCTTTGTTCATTGTTAATGCATATTAAGATTCTCTAGTAGTATTCTAATAATAAGCTGATAATCCATAAACACAACTTTCCTGTTTGCTAAAAAAGTTTAACAATTATAATATGTAGCCTAAGTCTGTCTGATGTGCTTCAATTATTCCATTATTTTATTTATAACCTAACAGATTACTGTCTGGATAGCCTTCAAGTTACTAGGAAAGTAACTGAACTTTCATCAATTTGTTAGTAAGTTGTATATTCATGCTGCACATGCACAGAAAATTATCTACAAATAGGAATACTGAACAATGTGCGTCTCCATCAACACCTACATACATACTCTGTAAGCCACTGCATGGTGCGTGGCAGGGGTGCCCTGTACGGCTGTTAGTTATTTCCTTTCCTGGAGATAGAGCAAGAGAGAAACGATTGTCTCTATGCTTCCAGATGAGCCCCAATTTCTCGTATCCAATATACATGGTCCTTACATAAAATGTAGGTTGGTGGCAGTAAAAGTGTGCTGTGGTCTGATTCAAATGCCGGCTCTCTAAATTTTCTCACTTTCTTAAAAAGAACATTACCTTCCCTCCAGGGATTCCCACTTGAGTTCCCAATGCACCCCTGTGACCCCTTTTACCCTTCAGCCATATGTCACAGTATATCATGTGGAGAAAGGGGGGGGGGGGGGGGGGGGCAAGCTGAGTTTTGCATCTAAACCAGGGATGCCTATTACTGTGCCATCCATAAGGGACTCTGTGCAACAGTCAAATAACAGTGTATTTTTAAGATTCTCCAGTGTGAGCAATTTGTTAAATGATTGTTGAAAGCAGTAGTTTTAAATTAGTCAGTCACATAAATGAAACACAAGAATGGCGAACTCTTAACTTATGAGAACTAACCTGCCACTTATATGACTGTTCATGATCACGCAGTAAGTTTGCTATTTTAGATAAATGGTGTGCTAGGTTAATGTGGAGCTGATCAGATGCTTCAGTATGTTAAGTAAAGTAAATGCCAGTTGAAGTTACTTAAAATACTTGTAGTGTATTCTTCATAATTTACGATTTCTGAATATCAGTTTATGTATACCATTAACGGAGGATAAAAGAACAACTGTAATGGGACATGTTACAGTCAATGTGTATGTAGTGAGCTATTTATCTGAAACTGATACATAAGGATATAAGAATTCAAAAGCCTGCATGCATAATGCATGCAAGATACAAATAAAGTTATTTGAAATGTTATTTTTAAATAATTTTTCCTTCATTTTAAGTATGCAAATGCACCAGACTCCCAGAAATGAAAGAAATGAGTATAGATTGAAAATTTTCTTCAAGAAATTTACTCCCTAGAATCAGATAATCTGCACATTGTTCATATATTGTGCAAATTTTATAAATACAGGAAATTCAAATCATTGCAAAAATGCAATGTGTAGAAAATTTCACTCATTAACTAAAACATAGATTGTGACTCCTTTTTAGACAACAAAACACAATAAAATTAGAAATTTATAATAATTTAAGTCTGTGAGAGTGGTTACTGTAGGACTGAAACAAAAAAACTGAAGATTGCACATTAAAAAAAACAAAAAATAAAGGAAAAATGCACATGCACGCAAGTCATGAAACCTTTGTTAGAAACACTAGAAAAATGTCAAAACATTAGTCTTCAGATTTACATAATGTGTTACAATGTTCTGACACATTTCTGTTTTTCAGATATTTGGTGGAAATGGTTTTAATAGTGAATACCCTGTGGAGAAACTGATGAGAGATGCAAAAATTTTTCAAATATATGAAGGAACATCTCAGATACAGCGTCTTATTATATCAAGAGCAATGTTGGATAAAATGAAGCAAAGATCATGAATATTTTACATTTGTATTAATAGCTCTTCATTCTGCAGAACTGTATCTTGAAGAGAATGAATACTTTCATTAAATTCCTTTGAAAAATCAAGAAATTCAAATACATTTTCAAATATTCTGAATTCACTTATTGCATGTACATTGTTAGCATTTTTTATATCTCTGTAATAAAGTTATTTCTACAAGTGTCAAATAATCTTGTTCTGTGTATTTATATTCAGTCTTTTGTAAAATACCTGCATGTAAATCATATACCATTTACTTCTCTCATGTTTTGCTTGCACCTGCATGTGTCACTTTACTTCTTTACCAAATAAAGTGACACAGTGGTTAAGACACCAGGTTCATACTCAGGAAAAGGACTGAGGTGACCAACAAGGTTTAGATTTTGCATGGTTAATGTAACTCACCTCAGAGGAATGCAGACCTATTGCCAATTTTCTTTCCAATCTTTTATCAACTCAGCAAGTTATCAGTTCATAATGAGAATGCTATTGACAGAACATTACATGCTACCTAACCTCCAGTCATTCTTTTTTGTCTTTTTCGTAAGTAGTATGCTTCAGTCTGACATCACACCCAAACTGAATTTTTGCTTGGAGGACTCAAATGTATATTCAGCTGTGACTTTCAATTCCTCTCTCTTGCTAACCAGTGGTACAATCTGGTCAACATTTCACTTTCTAAAGTTCTTAACCCTGGATCACAAAGAGAATTAGAGGGAACTTCACATTGCAGTTATATTGTAAGATACTAAAGAAGGTATACAGAAATGAGTTTTCTCTCTGTCCTGAAACATGTAAAATGTAGACATTCTATTTTATAGTGGCCAAAAGCATTGTATTATGAGCAGGAAGTTGATAACTCTGATAACAAAATGAAGACAGTTTGGAACAGTGTTAGAAGGGAGACAGAGAAAACTATAAGAACATTTGAAGAACTAAAAATTAACCATGAAGGAAATCTAGTACACAATCCTGAAAATATAGCCTATATTTTCAACAAGCACTTCTTGTCAGTTTCAGAACGAATAGGCTGCAAGATCTCTGGGTATAGTCTTTTGCATATCACTCAGAAATTCATTAACAAACATACAGGTAAAATTCATATTAGACCTGTCACAGCATCTGCAATTGAAAGAACAAATATCTGTCTCACAAATACATATTCCACTGGCATAGATAATATCTCTAGTAATTTACTAAAACAGAGCTGTGCTTCTATTTGTGATGTACTTTGCTATATTTTCAGTGCATCCATACAACAAGGAACTGTGCCTGATACATTCAAGTATGCTGTTGTTAAACCCCTTTTCACAAAAGGTGATAAAAACAAAGTCAGAAATTACAGGCTAACATCCCTCCTAACTGCTTTTCCCAGAATCTGGAAAAGCTTATATATATGAGAATTTTGGAACATCTAGATAAACTGACTTTTGCTGAGAATGTTTTATTTATTTGTTAAAGTATAAATTGGTTTTTGAAAGGGTCTTTCAACTGAAAAGCAAAGTTCTGAATTCAATTAACGACAGAATGGTAACAACAGGATTGAAATGAAATGAGCATCTGGCATTGTTGGCCCAGATACCCCATACGGGGGAGTTCGGCTGCCAAGTGCAAGTCTTATTTCAGTCGATGCCACATTGGACAACTTGCATGCTGGTGATAAGGACAACACATCATCCTCATCGTAACATCCAGTCCAGGAGCAGAGAAAATCTCCAACCCGGCTGGGAATTGAACCCAGGCCCGCTGCATGGGTGGCAAGTACATAACCACTAAGCTAAGCAGGTGGACACAGTAGGATTATTTTGTGACTTGCCAAAAGCCTTTGACACTGAATCACCAAATCCTACTACAGTAAGCAGAGCTATTAGGAACAAGTGGCATAGCAAATAAGTGATTGGAATCATACCTCGAAGATAGAAAGCAGAAATTAATAGTAGATACTACTGATGAGATCTACGGTGACCTGGTTTCATCTAATTGGATAACCATTAAATGTTGAGTGCCCAAGGATTCGTTCTTGGTCATGTACTGTACTGTACCTCATATTCATAAATGACCTACCTTAATGTAAAAAGCTACAATGCTTCTTTTACAATTTTTGCATATGACTCCATCACATGCATGTCCAGCAGTCATAATGCTGATCTTGAAGGATCTGTTAAGAATATTCTCATTCATTTAATGAAATGGGTTAGCATCAGTGGACTCCTGTTGAACTTTAACAAGATGACTATTTGGTTCACTGCAACTGCTAATACTGAGGACGAGTTAACTGTGGAGTATGGCAAACAGTCACTAGAAAGAGTTTAAACAACAAATTTTTTTAAATGTAATTATTATGAGAGACCAGTTAAGTTTATAGTCACACTACTGGCCATAAAAATTGCTATACCACAAAGATGGTTAAATTTCATGTCTGTGGCACATCAACAGGAAGAAGATGCTGTGATATGCAAATGATTAGCTTTTCAAAGCATTCACACAAGGTTGGCACCGGTGATGACACCTACAACGCGCTGACATGGTTGGAAACTTTCATCAATTTCTCATACACAAACAGCAGTTAACCGGCGTTTGATAAAGGTAGGATTGTAGCCTATCGCGATTGCGGTTTATCGTATCGCGACATTGCTGCTCGCGTTGGTCGAGATCCAATGACTGTTAGCAGAATATGGAATCAGTGGGTTCAGGAGGGTAATACGGAACACCGTGCTGGGTCCCAATGGCATCGTATCACTTGCTGTCGAGATGACAGGCATCTTATCCGCATGGCTATAACAGATCGTCCAGCCACGTCTTGATCACTGAGTCAACAGATGAGAAAGCTGGCAAGACGACAACCATCTGCATGAATGGTTTGACAAGCTTTGCAGCAGCATTGATTATCAGCTCTGAGGCCATGGCTGCAGTTACCCTTGCAGTGTCATCACAGACAGGAGCGCCTCCGATAGTGCACTCAGTGATGAACCTGGGTGCAAGAATGACAAAACATCATTTTTTCGGATGAATCCAGGTTCTATTTACAGTATCATGATGGTCGCATCCGTGTTTGGCGACATCGCGGAGAACGCACATTGGAAGCATGTATTCATCATCACCATACTGGCGTATCACCCGGCGTGATGGTATGGGGTGCCATTGGTTAGACGTCTCCGTCATCTCTTGTTCGCATTGATGGCACTTTGAACAGTGGACGTTACATTTCAGATGTGTTACGACCCGTGGCTCTACCCTTCATTCGATCCCTGCGAAACCCTACATTTCAGCAGGATAATGCACGACCGCATGTTGCAGGTCCTGTAGAGCCTTTCTGGATACAGAAAATGTTCGACTGCTGCCCTGGTGTGCACATTCTCCAGATCTCTCACCAATTGAAAACGTCTGGCGTATTGTGACGAGCCAGTTGCTGGGCCACCATTGACCAGTCACTACACTTGATGAACTGTGCTATTGTGTTCAAACTGCATGGGCAGCTGTGCCCGTACACGCCATCCAAGCTCTGTGTGACTGGCCATTAATAATTCCCAGGCGTATCAAGGCCGTTCAGAGGTGGTTGGGTGCATAGATCCTGAGAAATCAGTACCCAGAACAAATTGCGTGAAAATGCAATCACATGTCGGTTCTAGTATAATATATTTGTCCAATGAATACCCGTTTATCATCTGCATTTCTTCTTTGTGTAGCCGTTTTAATGGCCAGTAGTGTAAATCTACAGAAGAGGCTAAGCTCATCGATTTTTGGCTCGTGTGTCCTCTCCAAGCGCGGAAATATGGGCACAATGAAAGCAGCATACTATGGGTATTTCCATTCTCTTGTAACATATGGTATCATAATTTGGGGAAACCAAACACCAGCAAAGAAAATACTCATGGCCCAAAAATGTGTTTTAAAAATAATGAGTGGTGTAGACTGTAGAAGTAGTTCAGTTTGAAGAAAAGGTTTCTACAACATTCTTACTGTTACTTTCCGGTGCATATTTTCTCTCATGTCTTTCATCAGTAAAAATACTAAGTTTTATAAAAGAAATAGTGAACACTGTGGATATGGAACAGGAGGGGGGGGGGGGGGGCTGGGGCCGGTCGGCGGCGAGCGAAGGGCTCGGGGGGGGGGGGGGAGGGGGTCGGCGGCGAGCGAAGGGCTCGGGGGGGGGGGGGGGGGTCGGCGGCGAGCGAAGGGCTCGGGGGGGGGGGGTCGGCGGCGAGCGAAGGGCTCGGGGGGGGGGGGGGGTCGGCGGCGAGCAAAGGGCTGGGGTGGGGGTCGGCGGCGAGCAAAGGGCTGGGGTGGGGGTCGGCGGCGAGCAAAGGGCTGGGGTGGGGGTCGGCGGCGAGCAAAGGGCTGGGGTGGGGGTCGGCGGCGAGCAAAGGGCTGGGGTGGGGGTCGGCGGCGAGCAAAGGGCTGGGGTGGGGGTCGGCGGCGAGCAAAGGGCTGGGGTGGGGGTCGGCGGCGAGCAAAGGGCTGGGGTGGGGGTCGGCGGCGAGCAAAGGGCTGGGGTGGGGGTCGGCGGCGAGCAAAGGGCTGGGGTGGGGGTCGGCGGCGAGCAAAGGGCTGGGGTGGGGGTCGGCGGCGAGCAAAGGGCTGGGGTGGGGGTCGGCGGCGAGCAAAGGGCTGGGGTGGGGGTCGGCGGCGAGCAAAGGGCTGGGGTGGGGGTCGGCGGCGAGCAAAGGGCTGGGGTGGGGGTCGGCGGCGAGCAAAGGGCTGGGGTGGGGGTCGGCGGCGAGCAAAGGGCTGGGGTGGGGGTCGGCGGCGAGCAAAGGGCTGGGGTGGGGGTCGGCGGCGAGCAAAGGGCTGGGGTGGGGGTCGGCGGCGAGCAAAGGGCTGGGGTGGGGGTCGGCGGCGAGCAAAGGGCTGGGGTGGGGGTCGGCGGCGAGCAAAGGGCTGGGGTGGGGGTCGGCGGCGAGCAAAGGGCTGGGGTGGGGGTCGGCGGCGAGCAAAGGGCTGGGGTGGGGGTCGGCGGCGAGCAAAGGGCTGGGGTGGGGGTCGGCGGCGAGCAAAGGGCTGGGGTGGGGGTCGGCGGCGAGCAAAGGGCTGGGGTGGGGGTCGGCGGCGAGCAAAGGGCTGGGGTGGGGGTCGGCGGCGAGCAAAGGGCTGGGGTGGGGGTCGGCGGCGAGCAAAGGGCTGGGGTGGGGGTCGGCGGCGAGCAAAGGGCTGGGGTGGGGGTCGGCGGCGAGCAAAGGGCTGGGGTGGGGGTCGGCGGCGAGCAAAGGGCTGGGGTGGGGGTCGGCGGCGAGCAAAGGGCTGGGGTGGGGGTCGGCGGCGAGCAAAGGGCTGGGGTGGGGGTCGGCGGCGAGCAAAGGGCTGGGGTGGGGGTCGGCGGCGAGCAAAGGGCTGGGGTGGGGGTCGGCGGCGAGCAAAGGGCTGGGGTGGGGGTCGGCGGCGAGCAAAGGGCTGGGGTGGGGGTCGGCGGCGAGCAAAGGGCTGGGGTGGGGGTCGGCGGCGAGCAAAGGGCTGGGGTGGGGGTCGGCGGCGAGCAAAGGGCTGGGGTGGGGGTCGGCGGCGAGCAAAGGGCTGGGGTGGGGGTCGGCGGCGAGCAAAGGGCTGGGGTGGGGGTCGGCGGCGAGCAAAGGGCTGGGGTGGGGGTCGGCGGCGAGCAAAGGGCTGGGGTGGGGGTCGGCGGCGAGCAAAGGGCTGGGGTGGGGGTCGGCGGCGAGCAAAGGGCTGGGGTGGGGGTCGGCGGCGAGCAAAGGGCTGGGGTGGGGGTCGGCGGCGAGCAAAGGGCTGGGGTGGGGGTCGGCGGCGAGCAAAGGGCTGGGGTGGGGGTCGGCGGCGAGCAAAGGGCTGGGGTGGGGGTCGGCGGCGAGCAAAGGGCTGGGGTGGGGGTCGGCGGCGAGCAAAGGGCTGGGGTGGGGGTCGGCGGCAAGCAAAGGGCTGGGGTGGGGGTCGGCGGCGAGCAAAGGGCTGGGGTGGGGGTCGGCGGCGAGCAAAGGGCTGGGGTGGGGGTCGGCGGCGAGCAAAGGGCTGGGGTGGGGGTCGGCGGCGAGCAAAGGGCTGGGGTGGGGGTCGGCGGCGAGCAAAGGGCTGGGGTGGGGGTCGGCGGCGAGCAAAGGGCTGGGGTGGGGGTCGGCGGCGAGCAAAGGGCTGGGGTGGGGGTCGGCGGCGAGCAAAGGGCTGGGGTGGGGGTCGGCGGCGAGCAAAGGGCTGGGGTGGGGGTCGGCGGCGAGCAAAGGGCTGGGGTGGGGGTCGGCGGCGAGCAAAGGGCTGGGGTGGGGGTCGGCGGCGAGCAAAGGGCTGGGGTGGGGGTCGGCGGCGAGCAAAGGGCTGGGGTGGGGGTCGGCGGCGAGCAAAGGGCTGGGGTGGGGGTCGGCGGCGAGCAAAGGGCGGGGGGGGGTCAGCGGCAAGCAAAGGGCGGGGGGGGGGGTCAGCGGCAAGCAAAGGGCGGGGGGGGGGTCAGCGGCAAGCAAAGGGCTGGCGGGGGGGGGGGTCAGCGGCAAGCAAAGGGCTGGCGGGGGGGGGGGTCAGCGGCAAGCAAAGGGCGGGGGGGGGGGGGGGTCAGCGGCAAGCAAAGGGCGGGGGGGGGACAAGCAGAAGTGTATGCAGGTATCTGGTGCAAAAGCTTTTTGTCCCTCCAGATATTAAAAGCAAATTTGCTAACCATTTGTTTTTCTCTTTCAGGTATCATCTAAAGCAATTTCTACTAGAAAGGTCATTTTACAGTTTGGAAGAGCTTTTAGCCGCAATGAAAAAACCTAACAGATCTGTGGACCAGAAATTTTGAGTGTGATACAGCATACTCTAAGTTTGTAAATTACACGAGTACGGTACCTACGTGATTGCTCATAGTTATTTTCACTGTTTTTGTATTTGTTTTTTACATTCTGTGTCTAATGTCTTCAAAATGGTGAAACCTTTGGAACATGGATTACAGCAAAGATTCCAGGATATGACTGAGTACTTGTGCAGCTTCTTTCAGACTTTACTTAACAACTTTGCTGTTAATATTGCATTCTAATGAACTTTCAGGTGTTAATAACTTCAGATCATGCATTTCTCTGTAGTTAACATGCTTTCCTGGTACACACCTGAAGTTAATCTTACATCTGTCAGTGATTCTCACCTGAGCTAACTGTGTGTAGTACCTATCATAAAATCCCGAATCCAGTTGTAAATTTTGCTCAGTTCCTCACATGTTCTTGCTTTGATTTTGAGCTTAAGTAGATGCAGTGTTCCTCAATTTCTGTCAAGTATTTGACTCAAAGCCAAAGAAAATCAGATGTGGTATTCAGTATGTAATGTGAGTTAATTGTGGGTTGAGTTTTCTATGATCACTGTTTTTTGAATCTGTGCTGATTTTCATGGAGGAGATAATTGTGTTAGAACATGTTCTGACTTACATAATTAGAGATACTTAATTTCTTTTCCAAATTTCTTCTTATATCCCTTCATAATTTCCTCAGTGTACATCCATTTGTCATCATCTTACAGTTCAGAGACAAGAAATAAAAACATAGATGATTGCCGTCTCTGACACAATAGCAGGGCCATATGCAAAGGAGTTAGAGAAGCAGTTGGATGGAATATATAGGTTCTTGAAAGGAGATTGTGAGCTGAACAATATCCTCCCTACTTTGGTCATCACTTTCTGAAAAAGAGGAATTTAATACCATCATAAGAGTCCCTAACAGTGAAGTTGACATCAGATGTGAATATTCTCGAGTAAATGGAAATGCAGGTGGTAAACAGTTGAGACAAGTAGTGAACAGAAGGTTTTGAAATGTGGCGTTACATAAAAATGCTAAAGGTTGTATGGATGGATTGAATAACAAATGAAGTACTGAACTGCATCGAGTAAAAAGAAACTTGTGGTATAATTTTGACTAAAAGAAGTGGGGGGGGGGGGGGGGGGGGGAATCAGTTGATAGGACACATTCCAAGACATCAAAGGATTGTCAATTTGGTAATGGAGGTGAGGCGTGAGGGGGGTAAGAATAGCAGAGGGAATCAAAGGCTTGGGTGCAGTAAGCAGATTCTTGCTGATGTAGGTTTTGGAAGTTTCAAGAGATGAGGAGGAGTGCACTGGATAGAGTATCATGGATAACTGCCTCAAACCATTCTTCAGACAAATGACTGTGGGAAGTCATTGTATAACTCATGTGTTGCCCCTTTCAGTGCTGGATGTGTTCTATCAGCATCTCTCTATCTACAACACTGACTACTGAATAATAGGATGAACACTGTAAGGAAACTTTGATAGAAAAATCTTTTATTTTACACCTATCATGAACTGTTTAAATCTTTTGAGTATTAATATCTTGAACTGAAAAATTGGATAAAGAAAAGGCGGCGACATGTACGACATATAATACACATCAAAAAGGGGGAAAAATGTCATGGAGCCGGCCACAGTGGCCGAGCGGTTCTAGGCGCTACAGTCCGGAACCGCGCAACTGCTACGGTTGCAGGTTTGAATCCTGCCTCGGACATGTATGTGTGATGTCCTTAAACCTAACTAACCTAAGTAGTTCCAAGTTCTAGGGGACCGATGACCTCAGATGTTAGAGCCATTAGAGCCATTTGAACTATTTTGATGTCATGGAAAATGACCACTATGGGACGTGTTTGCTGTATAACCATGGGTATTTCAGGTGAAAAAGATTGAATTGGTTGAATCCTTTACAACTGTCAATGTTCCTAAAACTGGCCTTTGATTGATGCTGATGGGAGGGAACCTATTCTCATGAGAAGAGAATCTGTCATATAATACTAACGTGTCATTTCACTGCAGAGCCAGAGATCTCCAAGAAACAGAAGAGATCTTACGAAGCTGGCAATAATTTATTATTGACGAAGGTGTTGTAAGGTTTGTTACAATGGTTTGAGTTATACTACTGTCTTATAATCAATGAGACATGTCAGTGATAAGCAAACTACAAAGGTCAACAAAAACATATATAAACCTTTTTTCAGACAATGCTAGTCATTACCCAGGCCTGGATTTTCAATCTATCCTTTTCATAATATACTCACCATACAGTTGTGCATTTCTGTGACTAAACATCTCAACAAAAAGCCTTCTGGCCAGAAGCTTCTGTGTTCAGTAGTTTTTCTTCTGAAGTAGTGCACACTCCCAGTTTGATTCTGGTTACTAAAATTGACAGTTAGGTACAAGGTTAATGTTGCATTACAGATGTGAAACTTGTACAGCTCATGTAACAGCAACAGCTGCTCCTGCAGCAGCAATTGCAACAGCAGTTGCAACAGCAGTTGCATCAGTGGCTCCAGCAGCAAATGGGCCTTTTATGTCAGAAAATTCAGTTGCCGTCAGACCGATTGCAGGTATGAGATTCACAACCTGTTGTGGCTATGGCCACATCCCATAGAGTTATGTCCACTAACATTTCTGCCATTTAACAGCATCAGGAAGATTGGGACACACATTTGCAGTGCCTGAAATACCACTCAGTTTATTGCTTTTTGGGTTTGGGATAACACGCTCTGTCACTTTTCCTTGCTTGGGATTCCCCAAAGACATTTCTCTCACTTACAAAGTTGGCTCCACTCTCAGACCCAGTTCCACACACCTTCCAGCAAATTTAGGTGCGGTTTGACAACATGGAACCATGTTGGCAGCAATGAATAAAGTTCCATCAGTGGCACAAGCAAGGGGGCCAGTCTTATCAATTGTGGGTGATGGATTTGCAAGGTCTGAGCCATCACTGTGATTTTACCTGTACCAACCTGTCTTGCAAAACTTCACACACTGATTTCCTGATCCGTGACATAAGGGGTCCAGTTGTATCCTAATCCAGAAGTTCACACTGCAGCCCTCAAACTCTCGAATTTTTCCTAGGGCAACATACTGAAAATCACGCACTCTTGAGATGACACAGGCAGCAAATTAACATCTTACAGCTTGCCCGCAGTATCTAAGCAGTTCAGCCCCTGTTGCAGGGTTGGAATCTCGCCAGCCTTCTGTTGTAATTGGTCTCATTCAGATAGTCAGCGACACCTGAGCAGCGAGTCCACCCATGTCAATGCAACCAGCGGGTCTGCCTTCTTGCCCTCCACATTTTGTGAGGCAGGGAGGTTGCCCTGATCATTGGGCACACCACACCCATTGCAGCAGGGATGGATATCTCAGACTGACATGATGGACAATCATGACCAGTTCAAACGATACTGGTAACTTGTATCACAGGATGGTGCATGAGCTTCAGGCCACGGTTCCCCAGGGCAATCCTCATGGCTCCCAAGTGTTTTATTTTTTTATTTTTTATTTATATTGATCATAAGATTGCTTTCCAGAACATACATTCCGAAGTAGACACAGAAGCGACAGTTTCCCTGGTCAACCTCCCGACATACTCATCTGGGTTACCCTGCTTTGGTCCTGCCCTCTTGCAAGTTGAGGGGAATACAACTGTCACCATACATAACCTGAGGTCAATTCACCACCACAGCCACAAATAAGGTGGCTACATGGTCACTGACACTGAATGTTCTTAACAGTCATTCTGCTGATAACATTTTTGGCCTGGATGCTTTCTTGCTGTTTGGGTTTACCATCACAGATGAATTTCAAATCGTCTCTGACATGGTTCCCTTCCAGGACAGCAACTCCTAAGCTTTAGAGCAATGCAGAAAGCAGGTGTAAAGTAAACCTGGTTCCCGGAAATGCAGACCCCTGTTGTCTGCAGTTTGAAGGGGAGTTCAGGACAAATGCAAACTCCACCTGACACTCGATTATGATCACTCTGGTTCTTGTAATATCCCTTCTAACTCCTCTTGAAGCTGTGGCTGTTACATGTTGCAGACAGTTGTTTCCTGCATCATCTGTATTTTATTTCCCTCCAGATGGTGCAGTACCCCTGAAAGTATTGGCTGCACTGATTCATCAATTCCATAAACCTTCTCTACTTTTGGGAGATCTTAATGCTCATAACCCCTTGTGGGATGGCACCATGCTTACTGGCCAAAGTAGAGATGTCAAAATTTACTCTCTGAATTCGAACTCTGCATCTTAAACACTGGAGGACCACCCCCCCCCCCCCCCCACACACACACACACACATTTGTGTGGCTCATGGTACTTACTGGGCCACTGATTTGTACCTCTGCAGACCAGGACTTCTCCCATCTGTCCACTGGAGAGCCCACGATGACTTGTTTGAAGCTCATGTAGATTGGCATTTCCCTGGACATCTGATTGGGAAGCTTCCACCTCTGATGGTGACGTGGGGGGGAGACGGAAATCGCTGAAGCAATTAATGAGTGTCAGTGAGCTCTACAGTGACATAGGTGCTGCAGAGTCGAGTGTCACTTAATAGCTTTGAAATGGCTCTCGATGCCTGTATTTGCCAGCTTATAAAAAGATGGAAACAGGAGTGCTGGGAGAAGCATGTCTTGACCATTGAGTGCCATATGTCACCTTCCCAAGTCTGGATGAAAATCAGATGGGTTTTTGGGCACCAGACCCCGACAGGACATCAATGGTGTGTTATCTAATGATGCAGATGCCATTGCCGAGCACTTTACTGTGCATTATCCTCGGGCCTGTGTGACTGAGAACTACCTCCCAGCCTTTAGCACCCTCAAACTGTAAATGGAGTGTTATAGGGTTCACTGTGATGCTCAGTGAACAACAGGACTTTCTCCTCCATCTGCTGAGTGGGAGCTCCTCAGTGCCCTTGCACATTGCCCCGAAATCTTCTGGGTCAGATTGGATCCATAGTCAGATGATTAAACATCTCTCATCTGACTGAAAGCGACATCATCTCGTCATCTTCAACCTGATCTGGTATGGTATGATTGAGCACTAGAATGATGGTCCTCTCCTGCCATTGAGATGGAAAGGCACAAATTGGGTAAAAACCTGTTTGGTGAGGCTGATGGGCTGATAGCTACCCACGTCAATGTTCTTTGTACGCTGTTAGAATGTATGGTAAGCCGGCAGTTGTGTTGGCTCCTGGAGTCACGGGGCCTACTGGCTCCATGCCAGGGCATTTTCCGCCAGGGTTGCTCTACCACTGATAATATCATGTCCCTCAAGTCTGCAATCTGAACAGTCTTTTCCATCTAGTTGCATCTTTTTTGATTTACGGAAAGTGTATGACACAGCCTGGTGACATATCTTTGCTACTTTATATGATTGGCTGTGGAGACCCACTCACGATTTTTATCCAAAACTTCGTGTCACTCCGTCTATTTACATGTCCAAATTGGTGCCTGCCATAGTTCCCCTCCATATCCAGAACAACGGAGTCCTGCAGGGCACTGTATTGAGTATTTTTAGTGTCCATTAACTGTCTAGCAGCAGCTTTAGAGTAGTAAGTGTCACCTTCTCTGTAAGCAGACAACTTCTGCATTTCGTACTGCTCCTCCAGTACCGGTGTTGCTTAGCAGTGCCTACAGGGATCCATCCACAAGGCACACTCGTGGGTTCTAGCCTACTGATTCCAATTTTCAGCTGTGAAATCTTGTGTCAAGCACTTCTGTCGGCATCAACTGCTACCGGAACTTTACCTTAATGACGATCCACTCACGGTAGTGGAGACGATCATCGAAACCCAACCCTAAGAATCGATACGATTGACTTTGCTCCCTCAGCACTTCCACTTAAGCTGAAGAAGATGGCAGCACCTCAATGCCCTCCACTGCCTGAGCAACACTAACTGGGGTGGAGATCGCTCTACGCTGCAGCTCTCCAGAGCCCTTGTTCAATCCTGCCTTAACTAAGGGAGTGTGGCTTATGGTTTGGCGGTGCCCTCTACAGCAGTGCACTATGTCAAGTAAATGCAATGCAGAGATCAACTAGCACAGTATCCTTTAGGACGAGTCCAGTGACAAGTATAATGGTGGAGGCTGGAGTGCTTCCATTGCAGATCAGACGTGCAAAAGAGCTCGCCAGTTATGTTGCACACATTCGTAGCTCTCATGAGCATCCAAATTACCATCTCCTTTTCCCATCCATGGCTGTTCATCTAGCACATCGGCTGCCCAGGCCAGGACTTAAGATTGCGGTTTGTGTCCAATCCCTTCTCTCTGAATTGGAGTCTTTTTCCCCTTACCACCTGAATTCATGTACACCTCCATGATGTAAACCTAGGCTGAAGCTTTGTCTGAACCTTCCGCATGGCCCTAAGGACTCAGTTAACCCTACGGCTCTCCGCTGTCACTTCCTTTCCATTCTTGACATGTCCCAGGGCTATGAAGTGGTTTACACAGATGGCTCAATGGCTGTGAACATAGTCATGTTGGCTTCAACTATCAGAGGACATATTGAACAGCAGTCATTGCCAGATGGCTGCAGTATTTTTACTGCAGAGCTCGCAGCCATATCTCATGCTTTCAAGCACATCCGCTGATGTCCTGGTGAGTCTTCCTCTCTGTACCGACTCCTTGAGCAGCCTACAAGCTATCTACCAGTGCTACTCTCTGTCTTTTTGTAGAGACCACCCATTAGTCCATGTATGCCCTGGAACGGTCCAGTCCTTCAGTGGTGTTCGTTGCCTGGGATACTGACACGTCCCAGGGTTCAGACCAACTTGCTGAGAGGCTGGTCAAACAGCCTACATGGAAACTGCTTCTGGAGATGGGCATCTCTGAAACTGACCTGCATTCAGTATTACACCGCAAGATTTTTTGGCTTTGGGAGATGGAATGTCATAAACTCAGTACACACAACAAACTGCAAGCCATTAAGGAAACTACGAATGTGTGGAAGTCCTCCATGTGGGCCTCTTGCAGGGACTCCGTGGGTTTCTGTTAGCTGCGGGTCACCCAAGGGTGGCCAATGCAGAGCGAACTCCTGCACTGTGAAGACCCACCTCAGTGTCTGTGCAGTGCCCGGTTGACAGCGGCCCATATACTGTTGAGCTGTCCTACTTTGGCTGCCTGTGTCATGATATTTGTTGAAATTAGCTGCAACAAGTCTGGTTAACAGTCAACACTTCATCGGCTGATTATCATTCTATCAAACAACCCCCCCCCCCCCCCCCACTTTAATTTTTACATTTTATGAGTTGTAAGTTTAAGTGCATGTCCTGTGCCCCTCTAAAACCTCCAGCCTAAAAGCACTAAGGTGGAGGACACAATGTGCTGCATAGTGACTGGCTTCTTTTATTCTTGGGGTCAGCCAGCCATGGTAAAAAGTAGAGCTCTTCATTTCGATGAAAACAACCGCTCCAGCATTTCCCATTTCGTGCCGCTGCTCGACGGCTGGGAAAGGCCCACGCTGCGATATGGCTGTGGCCATCTAATGCACCATGTGGCCGGTTGTGCTCCACCTCTCGGTTATCGGTTGGACTGTCTAGCACTGCCGGGCGCTCGAACGTACTCACAATCTCGGCCGGTGACAGTACACCGCCGCGCGTTCCACAGTGACGAATCGCATTAGAAACCATGTGTAAACGCAGTTGACGACCTGGCTTTGAGCAGCGCAGACAGCGTCATGGATAAACCAAGTATAGGCCATAAACGTTCCATTCATGAAATGAAGAGAAGTATTATGGAGAGAATTAGGAGCGGCTCATTAGTCCTGAAGATGAAAGACATGTCGGAAGAGGAGGCGAAAAGTAAAGCTTGGAAATCGTTTGCACTTGTAGTGGATCCTGTCACGCAGGCTTCTGCTGGTTTCGTGCAATGAACCACATGTGCTTGACTGGTACGAAAGTATGGTATCACAACAGGTATGACTCGGCACTGCAAAAGTAAATGCGGAGCAGAAATCCACCGGTCACTTGCAGTACCAAGTAGCATAAAGAAAGTAGTTGTTGTTGTTGTTAGGTTGGTCGATATGAATGGAATAGATTTGCTACCGTTAAATACTTTTAGTAAGATTTGCTTCAAGAATTATTCGCAAGAGCTCATCAGTGTTGGCGCCACTTACGGCAAAGTCAGTATAGAAAATGTTCTTCCGCACCCTACCACTGTAACGCGGCATATCAAAGAAAAGGCAGACAAAATACGGGTGACAATAGTGCCCAAGCTAATGTGTGTCTTGAAGAACAAAATGTGCACTTTAGACGCTGATCTGTGGTCTGATAACTACAAGAGAAATATTTTGACTGACGTCGCATTATGTGAATGATGAGGGGCAGCAAGAAACGCTTGTTTTGATAACAACCGAGTTTCCGGACGTACCTAAGACAGGAGAGAACATACGGCACGAAATCGAAGGGTGGATGCTTGAGTTAGGAATTAACAAGAATGATCTTCATATTAGCTCCTTGGTCGGTGACAAAGTAACATTTCGTAAGAAGGCACTTTAATCTTACGACCGTTTGCCTTGCACACATTTCAAGAGACGTTTTTAGAAGACGAAGACCCTGAAATCCTGTCGTGTCTACTATCAGCAAGAGCTATAGTAGGCTATTTGAAGAGATCGGGTCACTCGTGGCGTCTGTGGCACGCTGTGAAGCAAGAAGCTGTAACTCGGTGGAACAGTATACTGTTAATGCTCAATTCCATCGTAAGTCAAATCGATGATATTCGAGATCTACTAGAATTCCGGGGGCAATCGACGCTCTTAGAAAAGCGACGTTGTCTCGTACGCACCCTTCTTGGAAGGTTTCTAACCCCCTTTAAAGAAGCGAGTTTGGATTTGGAAACTGCAAAGATAACAACGCTGGAACGTGTGCTGCCGTGGTACAAGAGTCTGTTACATCATTGTGAACCAATAGACAGTGACAACGAGGCAAGAACACTTTCTATAGGTTACGATCCTTTATAAAACTGTTGAATTATCAGAACGGAGTTATGTATATTGGGTTTCCTTTTCAGCTCATGGCGAAAATAAAAAGGAGAGCAGCATACTTCATCACAGAGAAGTGCAAAATTGAGGTTATCCATTACGTTGCCACGGTTCTATGGCCATCACGGCGTCATTTGAAGAAACTCGCAGCAGACGAAAAGCAAGCCGCGTATGCTGAAGTTCGACGATTGTACTCTGAACTGCCCGTAAATGGTAAGGCTCATTCACTGAAGCCAATTAGTAAACGAATATTTGTTTGTCTAATCTGCCATCTTTCATTAGATCAACATTTATTACGTCTACAATGTGATATTTGGGAAAGGTTTCGCAGCTTAAACATTTCACAATGCGTTAGGATGTAATTTGTGCTATATATGTCGCCGTAAATATAGTCGTTTAGTAACCAGTAGTTCTAACTACGGTGTATACATATTTGAAGGAGACAGGAATATCTTACGGATGTTTTCATTCATGTTTAGAGTCCATTCAAACAAACAGTGACCAAGTTCTTGCCATGAAAAAGTCCAGGATGGACTGGAGTTCGGATGAGGACGACGAAGATGGACACAGTACCAATGAACTCGACAGGTACTTTCGCTCTCCAAATCCGACTGTAGCTGTGCCGAAGGACAAATTTTGCAGTGGTGGAAAACGCACGCGGGGTTATTTCCAAGGCTGTCAGTAGTAGCCAGAAGAGTTTCTGCAGTCCGCAGCTCGTGGTCGTGCGGTAGCATTCTCGCTTCCCGCTCCCGGGTTTGATTCCCGGCGGGATCAGGGATTTTCTCTGCCTCGTGATAACTGGGTGTTGTGTGATGTCCTTAGGTTAGTTAGGTTTAAGTAGTTCTAAGTTCTAGGGAACTGATGACCATAGATGTTAAGTCCCATAGTGCTCAGAGCCATTTCAACCAGTTTTTTAATCCTAGTATTCCTGCCACTAGTGCTGCCAGCGAGAGAAATTTTAGCCAGGCCGGTCACCTGCTGTCCAACGAAAGATCGTGCCTTGAATCAGACAAGGTGGATGATCTCTTATTGATCCATCACACATCACATATCACAACATACCACGTAATCACAAGGAAGGAAACATTCCTCAAACTCTATAAATGTATGATTCCACATTCACTGACTTCGCAGGAAGAAGTTCAAACCGCCAGCTGTAGTAACAGCTCCAGGAACACAAAGGACGCCTGTGTATCAGGGAGCACCAATGACGAAAAACGAATTGTATAGTCATGATTCACTTGTAACGTTATTTACAGGTCATAATTTGTTCAGAAATTAAAGTTTGTGCAACAAAATTTCGAGAGTATTACTTTTAACTTCGTCATTCCTTCCCGATCCTGCATTCAATATTAGTACAACGCATACGTGGCCGAGTTTAGAGCTAGGCTACACATGATTAGACTAGTATTTTGTTCCGTTCGGCAGACAAACGGGAACACAGTAAATACAGACATTAGAGTTTTTAACGTTACAGTTACTGCAATACATGATAACCTCAAAGGCTAAACTCCAGCAGTCTGCAACATATTAACAAACATCAAATGTAACATATTCAAGTGTATTATTTAGGTCACAGAACTGGTAGTAAACAACGAAAGACATTTGTAAAAGAAATAAGTGAGTGGTTAATGTGAAGCGGTGGCCTCTGATCTCAAGGAGTGTGACGAAGCGCCGCTCGCTGGCACTGAGTCCACCGGTTACTGGCGACCGGCCGAGCGTTTGGCGCACTCGGCCGAGCGCTGGCGATCGGCTGCCCACAGTCGGCGGAAGAGGACGCTCGGCCGCACACTCCCGAGAGCCACAGGGGCGAGCGGGACTCGTCGGTAAAAATCGGAGATAATGCAGAACTCTAGTAAAAAGCTAGTGCTTTAGCCACTCCTCTGGTTGCAGTGCAGAAGCCAAAGGATTCTCTCCTGCTTTGGGGAGATTTTACATGAACAAATGATGCTCAAGCTCTGGTGGAAACCTACTCCATACCGTGTCGAGGGGACCTCCTCTCAAAAATTGCTAGAGATGGACGTTGGTAAACAACGATTAGCAAGATCTGTCTTTGTATTGAGATTCCTCATTGAGTGGAATCTTTCATTGTTGAAATTGTATAAGCCAAAGGCATACTGATGACAAGTGTTCATCTATTGGAATCTTTCTGCTCAGCTGTTCTTCCGGAGATACCTGGTGCAGTTTACTATGCCCATCCCAGCTTGTTCCAGTTACCTGGATAACTTAATTGTTATGGGTGCTATGCACCAAAACCTCCTGCATAGCGTCATTACTACACTGTGTGATGCTGGGCTCAACTACTGTTTACACAAATGCCAGTTTTTCCAGGAACAAATGAACTACCCGAGCAACTTTCTCACCAAAGACAGGATTCAGCCCACTAATTGTGATGTTTCTGCTAATGATTCTCTCCTGTACCCATGAAACCTCCAGCAGTTGCAGGCTGCTTTTGGGAAAGTGAATTATTATTCCAAGCTGCTCCTGCAAGCAGCACACATCATTCATCCTCTCAACCGGTTGTGGAAGAAACGCGTTCTGTTTTACTGTTGGCATCCAGTAAGCAGACCTTCACACAGCTGAAGCACATATTAAGTTGCACCCCCTACCTTAAATTCTTCTCTGTCATGCCCCCTCGGTTTGGCTGTGGATGTTTCTCACTACGGCATTGGTGAAGTGCTGGCACACCATAATGACGGGCTGCTCCATACCGTCACCTATGTATCCAAAACAATGACTTCTGCATAACGCAATTATTCCCAGATCAAGAAAGATAGAATTTCTTCAGAGCAAAGATGATCGCCAATGCCTGTTTAACGAGTGTAAATTGAGACCCAAATAGATAGACCACAAACTGCTCATAGCACTCTTTGTGCCATGCTCTGCTTCCCAAGTGGATGGCCAAGAGGCTTCAGTGTTGGGCTCTTTTCCTCAGCTCCTACAACTACACCATCAGCTACAAGCATACTGAACAACTTGCAAATGCAGATGCTCTCTCCAGTTTGCCTCAGGACGAGACCCAGTGTTTGACCAACTGGTGCTCTCCCAATTTCACGTCGACGTGGAATGATTACATACCTTGGGAGTGTTTCCCATCACCACTACTCAAGTAGTGGCGCGTACAGACACACACACACACACACACACACACACACACACACACACACACACACACACACACACACACACACACACACACACGTCATACAATATGTCCTGCACGGGTAGCCAACTTATTTTTCCAGGTCAGAGAGATCAGCCCAGGCCCGGAGCTTGCGAGCAACGCAGTTTTTCCGTCTTCTACATTGTGGGCACTGAGGTATAAGGTAGTCAGGATCACAACATGAAGGGTACCTGCCTCTGCATCCTGTAGGAGCACATCGAAGGAGTTCTAAGACAAGAGTGTGTGTCTCAGATGGTAGCCTGTGCCGGGTGACATGCCTACTGTCCAGGTCTCACAAATGATGTGGAGGTTAGCACAGGCAAAACAGCAGTGCGCCGTAATGAATGGCCAACTCCCAGTCTCTTAGATTTGCAGAGGCAAAAGACTGGAGTAGAGCAGCCTGATGATTAAGATTTTGCTGGCCCCTTCCTTTGCTTGATTTGGCTTACTGTCATAGATACTTATTTAAACTACCCCAACGTGGCCAGCATGGTGTACACCATCACTGCAGCCACGCCCAATGCCCCTCCACAGATTCTCGCCATTGAAGTGTTTCCATGCACCACTGATGCAATTAGTGGTGCAGAACTGCTCCCACACTGTACAAGTAAATTTGGGCCAATTTTCTGTGACAAACACCTGTGTATCCCTCCATTTCACCCCTCCCCCAATGGTAAAGCAGAGTGGATGACGCACCCACAGCCTTCAACACCTGTTGCTTTAGTGTCTGCATCTAGGAAGACAGCAGCTTTCACAATGTCCTCTTGCACCTACAGGTCCACCCCTATGCTTGACCACAGCCTAGGAGGACTCTAACGATGGTCAGCTGTGTACACTCCTCCATCTCCTGGCACCCCAAACCAAGGAAACCCAGACCTTAGCTGAACAAGGAGGGTGTCATCCAACATGTGTTACGGCATGTTCCTATGGGACAAATCCCTCGTGAATGCCATATAGGGTGGTGGCAACTCACGGGCGGCGCCATAACATGGTAGATGCCCAGAGAGGTTTGGTGTGTTGCCACATGGATCAACTCTACCCCCACCTGCAGCCTACACCTTCAGCAGAGGATCACTGAGTTGGTTTCCCTGCCCTCACAGTCAGGACATTACGCACTGCACTTGGGAATTGCAGTGTGATGGATGACCGTGGCACAGACTGAGGCAATGGTGATGTTCTATGTTCCTTCTCCCTAGCTGGTGGGCTCCACTGATGGGACACCAGCTGTTCACCTCCCAAAGCATCGACCAGGGCCCTTCAATCCTATGCACCAACTTCATGACGAGGCATATGGTGTCCTGGCGCGACAATTTGGACAGCCCACCAAAACACAAGGACATAGTGCTGTGGTGCTGATAGCTGCTAGGCGCCACCCCTATAACTAGGGAATGCTGCTGTTATCTGAATGTGAGCCACGGCTGCTGCACCAGCCTATTGGTATTCACAGGGGCCCTATAAAGCCCGCAGCACAGGGGCTGTGTGTCAGTTGAGTTCTGACTGAGCACTTGTCTTGCTTACCTTACACGTTGTTGTTGGTTCTTGAATCTTGCCATGTCTTGGCCCTCTATCTGGTTTACTCTATAGACTTTTCTAGTGCCGTATCTGTTTGTGGTTCTTGTTAATGTCATCTGCTGTGTCCGTTTGTGGTTGCTGTTATTGTCCATAGCTGTCTTTCTATGGGCTTGGGTGCCTCAGTGTTGGCGCCCTCAGCTGGTCAGCTTGCGGCTCCTGATCTGATAGCAGTTCCTAGAGTTGGTGGGAAGCACATGGCAAACGCTGTGATGGAGTCTGAAATGAAGATCATATTGTGGGTAGCATGCTCAACAACTGGATAATCCAGTTGTTTTTTCGGTGAAGTTGGATGGTGGCCATTCATGCAGAAAGCTTGTGGTTTGTTGTGCCCAAGTAGAACAACAAATTCATGTGATAGATAAGCTAAGCTGCAATAAATGTGCTCACAGGTAGCCTTGCCTTTGGTGGGGAAGGTGATGCTTCTGACAGGACTGGAGTAGTTGGTGATAAGAGGATGTACAGCACAGGTCTTTCATCTCGTTATATTGCAGGGATATGGGCCATTGGACATGGAGTTGGGAGCAGGGGTTGCCTAGAGATGGATTAAGATATTTTGGAGGTTTGGCAGAATACCACTGTTTGAGGGGTACAAAGGAAAATGGGTAGGACATACCGCATTCCAAGCTGCAATGAGAGGTCCTGGTGGAGAATACGATTCAGTTGCAGTCCTGCATTGTGCTGAGTGACAAAGGGATTGCTCCTGGGACTTTGGGTGATGGTGAGCAACTGGAGACATCTCCTGTGCCAAATCCCTCCAGTCACCACCACTTCCCCAAGTCCCACTGCCAGTCATAGAGGAGCAGTCCCAGTCCTGGGTGGTACAGAGCCATGAGGGAACAACTGAATTGTATTGTCCGCTAAGGTTTCGACTACGTCTCATTGTGGCCTGTTCTTCCATCCCTACACAACCCCTTCTCCCAACCCATTGATGGCTCATATCCCTCATACAAGACCTGTCCAATACAGACATCTTAACACCACCACCACCACCATCAATCAGACTGTAGTAGTAGTAGTAGTAGTAGTAGTAGTAGTAGTAGCATCACCTATCCCATCAGAAGGCAGGGCTACCTGTAAAACGATGTACAAAGTAAGCTGCATGCACTCGTAGGTAGTTGCTCGTTTTGGGTAACAATTTTGGGTAATGCTCTTGGTTTCATCTCGACTTATTACATTTGATGCTCACATTTCTGGCTACTGTGTTGTTTCAGTCAGTTCAGTTCTCCAAATGTTGGAACTCTTGGTATTGAAAACATGGTACAGCCAAGATAGAGCATGGTATTTTCCTCCAGTTTGTGACTTAATGCAACTTTATCAACGCATGCATGACACACACTTGTAACCATGTTTACAACTCATTCTCAGAGTAAGGGTTCAGATGCATCCCTGTGTACAGGCAGTTGATGGAGTTTTAGTTGCTGCTGCTGCTGCTGCCACAATAATATTTATGTACTGAAATGTTGTTGTCCTGTAATTGTTATCTCGAGAGCAACTGCAGAAACAGGTGTCACTGACAGCAGGCACCCTCCCTGTGTCTGCTGAAAAGTCCAAAAAGCTGGAGGGTTTACATAGGTATGGAGAGGTCAGACAACAACATGAAATTTAAGAACAGTTAGTGACCCTGCAGATGTGAGTGCAGACCTCCTTCGTTCTTGTTCTTTTCTTTATAATTTGGTGCAAAAGTTTTGTCAGCAGTCATTGCCATACACCAATCATCAAATTTCAATGAGGTAGGGTCCATGTGCAAATTTTGAGTGTAAATTGAAAGTTGCGGCAGTGCAGCTCAAGTCAAATCGGCAACAAAATCGTGTCAAGAAATTGTATGGTTGAATATTATCAGTGTGGCGGATGTTGTAAATATATCCTATATAATGGAATCTGCACACGATTTACTGTGGACCACTTGTAGATCTAGGATGGATGAAGGAAGGAGGAGTTGCCATTTTCATAAAACAAGGGTATGAATGTTGTTGTTGTTGTTGTTGTTGTTGTTGTTGTCGTCATTGTTGTCTTCAGTCCTGAGGCTGGTTTGATGCAGCTCTCCATGCTACTCTATCCTGTGCAAGCTTCTTCATCTCCCAGTACCTACTGCAGCCTACATCCTGCAGAATCTGTGTAGTGTATTCATCTCTGTCTCCCTCTACGATTTTTACCCTCCACGCTGCCCTCCAATACTAAATTGGTGATCCTTTGATGCCTCAGAACATGTCCTACCAAACAATCCCTTCTTCTAGTCAAGTTGTGCCACAAACTTTTCTTCTCCCCAATCCTATTCAATACCTCCTCATTAGTTATATGATCTACCCATCTAATCTTCAGCATTCTTCTGTAGCACCACATTTCGAAAGCTTCTATTCTCTTGTTGTCCAAACTAGTTATTGTCCATGTTTCACTTCCATACATGGCTACGCTCCATACAAATACTTTCAGAAACAACATCGAGTATATATTTAAATGTCAGGAAGTCAACAAATTTCTCTTCTTCAGAAACGCTTTCCTTGCCATTGCCAGTCCACATTTTATATCCTCTCTACTTCGACCATCATCAGTTATTTTGCTCCCCAAATAGCAACACTCATTTAGTATTTTAAGCGTCTCATTTCCTAATCTAATTCCTGCAGCATCACCCGATTTAATTCAACTACATTCCATTATTCTCATTTTGCTTTTGTTGATGTTCATCTTATATCCTCCTTTCAAGACCATGTCCATTTCATTAATTTGCTCTTCTAGGTCCTTTGAAGTTCGCCGATGACATTGTAATTCTGTCGGACACAGCAAAGTTTTTATTTCTTCTCCATGGATTTTAATACCTACTCCGAATTTTTCTTTTGTTTCCTTTACTGCTTGCTCAATATAAAGATTGAACAACATTGGGAAGGGAGACAGGGTTGTAGTCTCTCCCCAACCACTGCTTCCCTTTCATGTCTCTTGACTCATAACTGCCATCTGGTTGCTGTACAAATTGTAAATAGCTTTTTGCTCCTTGTATTTTTCAAATTCTGAAGGTGGTAGGGGTAAGAGTATTCCAGTCAACATTGTCAAAAGCTTTCTCTAAGTCTACAAATGCTAGAAACGTAGGTTTGCCTTTCCTTAATCTAGCTTCTAAGATTAGTCGTAGGGTCAGTATTGCCTCACATGTCCCAACATTTCTACGGAATCCAAACTGATCTTCCCCGAGGTTGGCTTCTACTAGTTTTTCCATTTGCCTGTAAAGAATCCGTGTTGTTATTTTTGCAGCTGTGGCTTGTGAAAATTACCGAACAATCATTTTAATATCTGTCAACACCTGCTTTCTTTGGATTGGAATTATTATATTCTTCTTGAAGTCCGAGGGTATTTCGCCTGTCTCGTATATCTTGCTCACCAGATGGTAGAGTTTTGTCCGGACTGGCTCTCCCAAGGCCGTCAGTAGTTCTAATGGAATGTTTTCTACTCCCGGGGCCTTGTTTCGACTCAGGTCTTTCAGTGCTCTGTCAAACTCTTCATGCAGTACCTTATCTCCCATTTCATCTTCATCTACATCGTCTTCCATTTCCATAATATTGTCCTCAAGTACGTCGCCCTTGTATAGACCCTCTACATACTCCTTCCACCTTTCTGCTTTCCCTTCTTTGCTTAGAACTGGGTTCTCATCTGAGCTCTTGATATTCATAAAAGTGGCTCTCTTTTCTCCAAAGGTCTCTTTAATTTTCCTGTAGGCAGTATCTATCTTACCCCTAGTGAGATAAGCCTCTACATCCTTACATTTGTCCTCCAGCCATCCCTGCTTAGCCATTTTGCACTTCCTGTCGATCTCATTTTTGAGACGTTTGTCTTCCCTTTTGCCTGCTTCATTTACTGCATTTTATATTTTCTCCTTTCATCAATTGAATTCAGTATTTCTTCTGTCACCCAAGGATTTCTACTAGCCCTCGTCTGTTTACCTACTTGATCCTCTGCTGCCTTCACTACTTCATCCCTCAGAGCTACCCATTCTTCTTCTTCTGTATTTCTTTCCCCCATTCCTGTCAATTGTTCCGTTATCCTCTCCCTGAAACACTGTACAGCCTCTGGTTCTTTCAGTTTATCCAGGTCCCATCTCCTGTTTCCCACCTTTTTGCAGTTTCTTCAGTTTTAATCTACAGTTCATAACCAATAGATTGTGGTCAGAATCCATATCTGCCCCTGGAAATGTCTTACAATTTAAATTCTGGTTCCTGAATCTCTGTCTTACCATTATATAATCTATCTGAAACCTGTCAGTATGACAGGGTATGAATACGAAACTGTAAAAGAAAGAAAATTGTGTGTTAATCAGCAATTTGAGGTTTGTTGCTAATATCAGTAATACATTATCTAGCTGAAGTTCACATGCACAGTGTACAGCTCCCAATTAGGAGACTGGGATCTATTCATAAAAAAGTTTGACTCCCTATGCTGATGTGTCAGGAAAAGAGACAAAAAGAAGTTGTTAATAACACTTCTAGTTCAATCAGAATTACTTACAGGGCTACTGTCTTGTGCTATACGTCTATTAGAGTGCTCTATAGAGGACTTCAGGGATAGCTTAAGAAATGTTAATCAGGGAGATTTATATAAGGAGCCAAATGCTAATGACAAATGGCAACATATTTCTTGATAAATTTATATCCCTTTTTGAACATTGGGAAACACACAGAGAAAATTACTGAATGTAACACCACTTTTCAAAGAAACCTTGGATTACTACAGGCATTGAAGTGTGTTCAGAAAGAAAAAGAAAACTGTATGAGACAGCAAGAGCTAGTAAACATCCACAAGTAGTTTTCCCAGTGTGTTACAATAACTTTTATAGTGTAAAAGTTAAGGAAATAGAGAAATACATAAGTTGATTTTATTTTATTGCTGCAGTTGTTAGAGAAGAAATTAATTTGGAATGCTATTGAATTAAATGTTTGATCCTGTAAGACTACATTGTGTACTGAAAATTTACGTGTAATATAGGACATGTCAAAGTAGTTACATTCATTATCACTTATTTTTCTACCCCTTTGGCTTACATTTTTACATCATTGATAATGAATAATGAATAATAATCTGAAAACAAGCATAATTAGTTCCTCTAAATCAATATCAGTATCAGTATGGGCAGATGCAAGATTTTATGAATTTGCAAGAAAATTACAGTGAGACTAGACTCCTCCAGATAATTTAAGTTGCAGATACCTCTCACACACAACTAGCTCAATCATTATGTGCTAACAGCCAATGTTTCTTTTGGAACTTACTGATGTTGGGCAGGGGGGAGGGGGGCCGGACATGCCAGGAGCCCACCCAGCATTTCCATGGTTTCGTATTTCCCTCTCAGCATGTAAGGCTACAGGACTCATGACCCCACACCATGGTTATTACTACAGGTCGCAGTAGCATTCATCTCACGGAGTGCAGTAATGGCAAATGCTACATTCGGTTTTCAAGGGAATTGGAATAACTTCCTTGATAAAGGGGGGGGGGGGGGTCAGCTTCCCAGAGATAGTACCACCCCTTTAGTTTATCATCAGCCATGTGCTGCTCTGGGCACACAAATGGAGGGTGCCACATTTATTTACACTGATGGTTCCAGGACCACCTTTGGTGTCAGGAGGGCCTATATTATTGACAACACCCCTATTAGATTTTGGCTCCCTAACCAGTGTTCAGTTTTTACTGCGGAGCTTTACGCCGTTTTGCAGGCTGTCCAATACATCCGTCACCATCAGTGGATACAGTGTATTATATGCTCTGATTCACTCAGCTCTCTTCTCACTCTGAGTCCTTTATCCTGTGCACCCTCTGATCCACCATATTCAGGACAGACACCACATGCTCCATTTGGGTGGCATGTCTATGGCATGTTGGTATATATGGAAATGAGGCAGCTGACATAGCAGCAAAGGCTGCTGTCTCTCTTCCTCAGCCCGCCGTTCGCATGTCTCTCTGTAGATTTCAAAGGGAGTTTTATTATCCTGAAGTGCAGACCAACGTGTGTGCCATAAAAGAGCAACACAATGACATAAATCACGGGACACAAAACCTCTTCCTCCCAGCCTTGTCATCAGGAGGAGGGAATTTTAACTAGACTCTGCATTGGACACTGTCTTCTTAGCCATCAACATCGTAAGTGGCGATCCTCCCCCACTATGTCCCCACTGCTCTCAGTTGTGACCAGTGAGACATCTTATTTCAGTGCCCCTATTTTAATCCATTATAAGTCTGTTTACAGCTGTTGACTGATGTTGGCTGATGTCTTTGAGTTGATATCTGCTGAAAGGGAAGATACAGCATTTGATGAGCATGTGGTAAGTGTTAGTGAGATGACATCAGTGATTTTAAGCTCGTTTCAGGGAAAACCACCCGCTTCTATAGCACCTTCCTAAGATTTCCTCAAGCTTTTAGGTTCCCTTGAGTTTTGCTGCCATTGCTGCTGATTTAAAATTCCTGTTTTTACCCTTCACTCAGCTGTTTTGTGCCCTAAAATCATGTTTGCTGGCTGTGGTCATAAATTCCTATTAAAAAAATAAACATTCAGACGTTGCAGCACCTCTCTTTCACAGGAAAGCACGATCTGCGTCATATGCATCTGTCCAATAGGAGTGTATATTTTTCCCAGACACTGTTCGTACTGGGCTTAGGTATAGGTATAACAACGGCTTCACTCTAAACACCTTCCTTCAAGCTACTGCCCACATTACTCCCTCTACCTGTGTCTGCAAGGTGATGGAATCTACAATTCATCACCAGCTGGTATCGTGCCTGGAGTGTCGCAATCTACTAACCACTGTACACAGTGGATTTCATGCACGCTGCCCTACAGTTCATCTTGTCACTTTGTCATCCCATGTCATGACCACAGCCTCATGCTTCCACAGAAAGCCATCCATTTTTCCCAACTTGGAGGAAGCCTATAACACCTGCTGGACTGGTACCCTCTGTACTCTATACATGCACGGCTTACCATGCTGCCTGCCCCATTTCCTTCAGAAACTTTGAAAAGGCCAAGTTTACAAGGTATGTGTGGGTTCAGCCTTGTTGGACACCTTTATCTGGGGTAACGAGGTGCTTTGAAGCTCCATCCTGAGTGTCATTCTCTTTGCTATCATTAACCCTACACTGTGACCTGTTACCACCCATCAACTCCCCCAAGCATCTCTGACTTTTTATCAACAACTTCACGATCTGTTGCAGCTCTCATGGATTTGTCTCCACCAGATGCTTCTTGACCAATGTCTGTTGTCTTCACGCCTGGAGCATTGACAATGGCTTCTGCTTTTCCACTCACAAAAACATTTGTATGAATTTCTGGCAAGGCAATGGGTTTCTTCCACCATCTTTACACCTTGGAGCTGTAGCTCTTGAGTTCACTCAAACTGAAAGATTCCTGGGACTCACGTGGGAGTACCAAGAAAGTTCCCTAACAAGCATGTCTTACCTGGCCACATGCTGTACCTGGTTCCTCAGTGTCCTACATGTCCTAAGCCGTATTTGCTGGGGAGCAGATCTGACCACCCTCCATTTATACTGATCCCTTGTCTGGCTGAAACTGGACTATGAGTGTTCCATTTATTGATCTGCATACCCCTCCATCTTACATGATCATTCAACAATCTGCCATTTTGAAACACCTGGGCTAGTGTAAAGGTCGCCATTGGCCAAATGTTTGTGTCTCTTTGATGAAGCTGGTGAACAACAGCTGTCATACAGGCATAATATCCTCCTCAGGGGATACACATGCCATTTGTCTGCCATGCCCTGCCACCCGTCCTGTCATCTTTCTTGATGATCCCTCAACCACCAGTATGGTGTGCGACCTTAATTGTTGTTACCCCTTTGAGTTGACTTTTGGCTACTGTTCTGGCAGCTTAACTTTTTGCTACCTGCAATGTTCCTGATGGGTGTGAAACCCACACACCTTGGCTTCATGTGGTAGCCCACATTCATCTCAGAATTTGAGAAACTTACAGCAGTAGATTACTCACTTACCACAGACACTAGTCTGGAATCAATCTTTGCATGCATCAGTGTACATGAAGGTGCTATCACTAAGAATGGCAATGGTGTCGTGTGTGCATTTGTACTGGAAGCTGACCGAAAATGGTCAGTGCCACCAACTGTTCAATTTTTACAGCAGGGCTCTTTGCTCTCCATTAGGCCACTTAGTTCATACAGTGACACAAGCTTTTCAATTGTGTCATAAGCTCCAATACTCTCAGTACCGTTCAGAGCCTCATAGTGCTGTACATAGTCTGTCCATTTGTGCACTGACTCCATGAAAGCTTAGACTTGCTTCCTGTTGAGGGAGGCACTGATTCGCATGAGAGATCCTGGTCATGACATTTGGATGAGAAATGAGCCCTCTGATGCTGCTGCTGCTGCTGCTGCTGCTGCTGAGACTGCAGTCCTCTTAGCTCTGCCATTCCTTTGGATGATGTCCACGTTGCTGTCAGTCATCAGGTGGTGTCAGTCATCAGGTGGTGTCACATGGGCATCACCTCTGGTCTGTTTCACAGGAACAAGCTCTGGGAAATTAAATCACTCCCCACCGTTTGAGGGCCAAAATGAAGTGAGTCAAAGAGATTATTCTAGCCCAGGTGGTTCCCAACAAAATTTTCTCGGGGAACCTCTCATCGAGATTATTGGTACCTTGTCATATCACACTATCAAGTACCTAAAAAAGCCAATATTACAGAATATTGAATATGTAAACAACACACTGTGTGAAAGCACTGGCAATAAATTAACAATGGCCGATAATCACTTTACACAGAAACTCACATTTTAGATGACAGACTGTGTGTGCTGCCTTGTTACAGCTGACAACTGACTAACAGCATACAGAACTACTATTTGCCTCTAATTCTAGTTTTGTGCGGGAGTGTGCTGATGTCGGTTGGCTCTAGGAAAATGCTAGACGCAGAAGTTAATGTTCGCTAAAGCTCTGCTCATGCAGGAAGCAGCCAAAACAAAAAATCTGTTACATTAAATACATTTCGTATTATGTTTTTTATTCTAATAGCATCTTGCGGACCCCTCTAGCATAGCTCGCGGACCCCTGGGGTTCTGCAGACCACCTGTTGGGAACCACTGTTCTAGCCTACATATTGGGCACTGTCTCTTTAGCCATCTACATTTGGTAATTAGTGATCTGCCACAACTTCATGCTTATTGTCAACCTTTGATGGTTCGCCATTTCTTGACCCAATGCCATTTTTGAACAGCTTACATTTCCATGTATGTTTGTTTGTCATCTGAGTTATTGGTCATTTTAGCAGACACTGCACAGGCTGTTGTTGATCATGTTTTACTATCAGTCACAGCAATACTGCAAAGGATATTTAAATTTGGGTTAGGGACCTCTGCTTTCTCTGCGATGTATTTTATGGACCTTTCTCAGAAAGTAAGTCCTTGTTTTTAGGTCTTTCCTTCCATTGATCATGCTTAACATATATAACATATAGTTGCTTTTACCTTCTTTTATGCATTAGTGTTTAAAAGTTACGAGATGGGGCACAAAAACAGTGAGATCATAAGCACCCAACTAAAAAAAAAAAAAAAAAAAAAAAAAAAAAAAAAAAACACGGGCAGTAGATAAGGAAGTAAGTTCTGGCTTGCACCAATGGAAGTGTGTTAGGATCCTTACATTTTATGGTGATGACTGAAGTTCTATTATTTTTGGTTCTCTAGTCTTTCCATGGGTGAGAGTTATCTGATATATGAAAAAATAAAATGTTCATGCAGTACGTCACATTCAAAAGCTTAATGTGTGACAATTTGGTAAATTTACAAAAATTACGAAATATTATAGTATAACTTATATAGAACCAATTTATTTCAGGAATATGAAATCCTCCTGCAGAATTGGTTCCCTGTATTAACAGAGGGACAACTCCATTTGGAAAGAATTGGGTATAGTTAAAGGACACTATATCTGATAATGACCATTCTTCATTTATCATTTTTTTAATTTACTTTTCCCCTTAGATACAGATGTGTATTTAGAAGTGCTTGCTGTTTATTTTCTTATCTCCAGCCTATTTTGCAATTAGCTTCAGTGTTCAAAATCACAAATAACTGATCAACTCAATTGTGTTTTGGACCACACAGCATCAATCTTAATCTATCTTCAAAAGGAGCTTCACAGGATGCTGAGGTTGCATAATGAGAACACATTGCACTAATTTAAAAGATAATCTGGATACCAAAATTAATGTTTGAATTTTATTTCTTTTTGTCCTGAACGTCTGAAACTAATTTTTCCTTTTTTTTCTCCTAATTTTCCTGAATATTGTGACTTTTCTAAAACCTTCTTACAGCAAGGAGAAGATTCTGTTGATCTGGAATTGCACTGTACCCATTTGTTTAAATCTAAACTACTGTAAAATCATACCTGTATTTTTTATTATTATTTGAAGTCAAGTACTGCCAGTTATTGTAAAATCTCAAATATTGTCAAAGATGAACTCTCATTTGTTGATAACTGGAACAGAACAAGTAGACCTGACAGTGGGTATGCAAGCGCTAAGGTACAGATTGGATCTCTCTCATTTGGAACTATTCAAATTTACCTTCTTTGTGTGTAAAATTAGTGCCTATTAGTGTAGTGCATACATATGAGACACACACCATTTTGGAAGCTAACTCTGCTGCTAGAAGTGAGTGTAGTCCTCCAATTACTGAAGAACAGTCTTCCTTTATCAACAGCCACATGATACTATTTTTGGAATAGAGAAGTGAGCGAACACACTCCCCGACAACAATTTTACAAATACATAGCTCATGTGCTTGTGATGATGATGATGTTTGGTTTGTGGGGCGCTCAACTGCGTGGTTATCAGCACCCGTACAATTACCCAATCTTTGCTCAGTCCAATTTCGCCACTTTCCTGGATGATGATGAAATGATGAGGACAACACAAACACCCAGTCATCTCGAGGCAGGTGAAAATCCCTGACCCCGCCGGGAATCGAACCCGGGACCCCGTGCTCGGGAAGCGAGAACGCTACCGCGAGACCACGAGTGGCGGACAGCTCATGTGCTTGTACTGAATTAATACTATCTGCATTTTCTAATGTAGATCTTAAGAAAAACAAGAACTAATAATGAATCAGCTTAAAAAAATCTAATCAGGAACAAAAAAACATCACTGCAGTGAAAACATTTCACCATTACATGCTGGTTCTGGATGGTGTTCTTGCAAAATGTGTTGAATTCATTTTACAGATGCAATGGTATGTAACTGACCATATGTCATAATATCATAGCAGACAATGCCATTTAAGTGTGTGTAATGTAGCTAAATTTTTACATAATAGTTCCTAAATAAACCTGAAAGTGTATTTTACTCGATGTAAAAAGTTAATCTTAATGATTAGCCAATGTAGTAAGGTTTTCACAAAAAATTTTAAGACCAGTTGTGGGTGACAGATGTGGTAGTGAGTGATAATATCCAGGTTGAGTTTAAGAACACTTTGTTCATGGTACAATTTCACAATGAAGTTTTGTTTATTTCTTTTACTCTCAAGTGATTGTGGATTATCTTTTACTGGCTATCCAAAGTCTATTGGCATAGTAGGATGAGGCTTCTGTCAGAATTCATGAGTCACCATTAGGTGAGGTATCCATAGGGCTGGGTGAGGGGAGGGTGTTTTTTTTTTTTTTTTTTTTTTTTTTTTGTGGTTTTAGGGCGCACAACTTCAATGGTCATTAGCGCCCTGACTACTCTAAGAATGCACCGCGAGGCACAAGTTGACAACAACAACTAAAAGGGAAAACACGATAAAAGAGACTGACAGGCATAGGATTAAAAAACAACATCATCAAATGTCCTTAGCGAGGTTCGTCAAATTGATAAAACAAAGAACACGAGCAGCTGCTCGTGGGTCATCCGCTAAAATGGCATCGAAAGTATTAGGCAGGTTAAGATCGAGGCGCAGTTGGTTAAGATCTGGACAGGACAGTAAAATGTGTCTAACCGTCAGCAAGTGCCCACATGGGCAGAACGGCGCCGGCGCAGCCGTCAGCAGATGGCGATGGCTGAACCGGCAGTGTCCAATTCTTAACCTTGCTAAAACGACCTCCTCCCGCCGAGAAGGGCGTGAGGAGGACGTCCAAGCCACGGGAAGAGGTTTTAAGGCCCGAAGCTTGTTGTCGGTAAGTGCAGCCCAATCGGCATGCCACAGCGACACAACACGCCGACAAATGACCCTGCTAAAATCGGACGAAGGGACACAACAAGAAGCTGTCCGAGGCTGGAGGACCGCAGCCTTGGCCGCGGCATCTGCAGCTTCGTTCCCAGGGATACCGACATGGCCAGGAACCCACATAAAGCTAACCGGCGGACCGACGTCCACCAGCCACTGAAGAGAGCGTTGGATCCGGTGTACGAAAGGGTGAACCGGGTACGGATCACTGAGGCTCTGGATGGCGCTCAGGTAATCTGAGCAGATGACATAAGCAGAATGTCGGTGGCGGCAGATGTAAAGAACAGCCTGGTAGAGGGCAAAGAGCTCAGCTGTGAAGACCGAACAATGGTCATGGAGCCGGTATTTGAAACTTTGTGCCCCGACAATAAAGGAACACCCGACCCTGTCAGTGGTCTTAGAGCCATCTGTATAAATGAAAGTCATGTTGATGAACTTCGAACGAAGTTCCAAAAAACGGGAGTGGTAGACCGAACCGGGGGTGACCTCTTTTGGGAGCGAGCTGAGGTCAAGGTGAACGCGGACCTGAGCCTGGAGCCAAGGTGGCGTGCGGCTCTCGCCCACTCGAAAGGTTGCAGGGAGTGAAAAATGAAGGTGTTGAAGGAGGCGACGAAAGCGAACTCCAGGGGGTAGCAGGGCAGAGACATACAACCCGTATTGACGGTCGAGAGAGTCGTCAAAAAAGGAACGATAAGACGGATGGTCGGGCATTGACAGTAGCCGACAGGCATACCGACAAAGCAGTATATCGCGCTGGTAAGTGAGTGGCAATTCGCCAGCGTCAGCATGAAGACTCTCTACGGGACTGGTATAAAATGCTCCGATCGCAAGTTGTAAACCCCGATGTTGTATGGAGTTGAGGCGGCGTAAGATGGATGGCCGTGCAGAGGAGTATACGAAGCTCCCATAATCCAGCTTGGAGCGGACGATCGACCGATATAGACGAAGTAGGACGGTTCGATCCGCTCCCCACGACATACCACTGAGAACACGGAGGACATTTAAAGAACGGGTACAACGGGCGGCCAAATATGACACATGTGGAGACCAGCTAAGTTTCCTGTCAAAGGTGAGGCCTAAAAATTTGGTTGTCTCCATGATTGGGAGAGCAACGGGACCAAGTCGTAAGGACGGTGGGAGAAACTCTTTGTAGCGCCAGAAGTTAATGCAGACCGTCTTCTTGGCAGAAAAACGGAAGCCATTGGCGACACTCCAGGAGTAAAGACGGTCAAGAGAACGCTGAAGACAGCACTCCAGGACTCGTGTACGCTGCGCGCTGCAATAGATGGTAAAATCGTCCACAAAAATGGAGCCTGATACATCAGCTGAGAGGCAATCCATTATTGGATTGATCGCGATGGCGAACAGAGCGACGCTCAAAACTGAGCCCTGTGGCACCCCATTCTCCTGGCGAAAGGTGTCTGACAGGACAGAACCCACACGTACCCTGAACTGTCGATCCATTAAAAAGGAACGAATAAAAAGAGGGAGGCGACCGCGAAGGCCCCATGTATGCAAGGTGCGGAGAATGCCCGCCCTCCAACAGGTGTCATAAGCCTTCTCCAAATCAAAGAACACAGCCGCGGTCGGGCGCTTCCGCAAGAAGTTATTCATAATGAAGGTCGACAAGGTAACCAGATGGTCAACAGCAGAGCGGCGCCTACGAAATCCACATTGGACATTGGTAAGTAGGCGTCGAGACTCGAGCAGCCAAACGAATCGAGAGTTAACCATTTGCTCCATCACTTTACAGACACAGCTGGTAAGTGAGACAGGTCGATAACTGGAAGGCAAGTGCTTGTCCTTCCCCGGCTTAGGAATCGGGACAACAATAGACTCGCGCCAGCATGCGGGAACATGTCCCTCAATCCAGATGCGATTGTATGTACGAAGAAGAAAACCTTTACCCGCAGGAGAAAGGTTCTTCAGCATCTGAATATGAATAGAATCAGGCCCTGGAGCGGAGGACCGTGATCGGCCAAGTGCGGTTTCGAGTTCCCGCATGGTGAATGGGGCATTATAACTTTCACAATTCGAGGAGCAAAAGTCAGGTGGCCTAGCCTCCTCTGCCTGTTTGCGGGGGAGGAAGGCAGGGTGGTAATGAGCGGAGCTCGAAACCTTGGCAAAAAAGCGGCCGAAGGCATTGGGGAGAGCCTCAGGGGCCACAAGGACTTCATTCGCGACCTTCAAGCCAGAAACTGGGGAGTGGACCTTAGTGCCAGACAGCCGGCGCAGGCTACCCCAGACAACAGAAGAAGGAGTAAAACTGTTTAAGGTGCTTGTGAAAGCAGCCCAGCTGGCTTTCTTGCTTTCTTTAATAATACAACGACACTGAGCACGTAATCGTTTATAATTAATACAATTCGCCACTGTAGGGTGGCGTTTAAAGGTGCGTAAAGCACATCGACGAGCACGTAAAGCGTCTCTACATGCTCCGGTCCACCAGGGGACCGGTACGCAACGTGGAGAAGAAGTAGGGTGAGGGATGGTATATTCAGCAGCAGCGAGAATGACTTCCGTGAGGTGTGCGACCTGACGATCGCAGCTTGTGAAGGTTTGATCCTGAAAGGTCGCCCTGGAGGAGAAGAGCCCCCAGTCTGCCTTGGAGATTGTCCAACTAGAGGAGCACAGAGAGGGAGTATGCTGCAGGAGATGGATAACACACGGGAAGTGGCCGCTCGAATATGTATCAGCAAGTGCATACCACTCAAACCGGCGTGCAAGTTGGGGAGTACATATAGAGAGTTCTAAATGGGAATAGGTATGAGATGCGTCCGAAAGAAAAGTCGGGGCGCCAGTATTGAGGCAGACAAGATTGAGCTGGTTGAAAAGGTCTGCTAACAAGGAGCCCCTCGGGCAGGATGCTGGAGGGCCCCAAAGGGGATGGTGGGCATTGAAGTCTCCAGTTAACAAAAATGGTGCAGGTAGCTGAGCAATAAGTTGCATCATGTCTGCCCTGGTAACGGCAGATGATGATGGAGTGTAAACGGTACAAAAGGAAAACGTAAAAGTGGGGAGAGTAATGCGGATGGCAACTGCCTGCAGGCCGGTGTGCAACGTGATGGGATCGTAGTAAATATCATCCCGGACCAGCAACATAACCCCTCCATGAGCTGGGATACCTACCACAGGGGGTAGGTCAAAACGCACAGAGGTGTAGTGTGCCAAGGCAATTTGATCGCATTGGCGTAGCTTCGTTTCCTGGAGGGCTACGACGAGCGGACGATGCAAGTGGAGCAGCAACTTCAAGTCCTCTCGGTTGGAGCGAATGCTGCGAATATTCCAGTGAATAAGTGCCATTGTAAGAAAAGGAAGATGAGAGAAGGGGTCACCTCGAAGGCCGCTTAGGGCCTGGCTTCGAGCGAGCACTGCCGCCGCTATCAGGAGACGGACAGTCATCGTCCATGGGGTCTATAGGGTCATCGGCCATCTTGGGAGGATGGCCGGGAGGGGGAGCTTCCTCCGCCGGTGAACGGCCAGATGTTCGGCTACCAGCGGTGCGGCCAGGCGAAACGGATGACGGCCTGGGGCGGCAACCGCTGGGTGGCGCAGGAGAAGAAAGGCGCCGTGGCGGAGAAGGAGAACTGTGCTTCCTATGCGCCTTTTTAGAAGGACGTTTGGTGGAAGTACCGGTCGAAGGCTGGGAGGTCGAGTGACGGAGGAAGTCTGCACGGGATGGTTCCTTCTTAAAGGCCCGTGCATCTGACTTCGGGGTCTTCGACTTAGCAGAAGCTGAGGAAGTGGCTGGTGTCTGTGGGGTGATGGGAGGAAGGGGAGACGTCGACCGCGCGATCTTAGCGCTGGCCGAACGGACGACCGTGGTGCTGAAGGTCAGATCGCATGTCTGGGTTGCTACCTCCCGGGTAGTCCGAGGAGAGGCGAGGACAGTGCTGTATTTCCCCGCTGGGAGCAGCGTGGGCTTCCTACTAGCCAATAACTTGCGAGCAGCCGAGGTGGACACCTTCTCTTCGACCCGTATTTCCTGGATACAGCGTTCTTCCTTATAGACAGGACAGTCGCGGGAGGATGCGGCATGGTCACCCTGACAGTTCACACAACGAGGAGACGGAGGTGGACAGTCACCCTCATGGGCATCCCTGCCACAAGTGACACATTTAGCCGCATTGGAGCAAGACTGTCGAGTGTGATTGAAACGCTGACACTGGTAGCAGCGCGTAGGTGTCGGGACATAGGGGCGAACAGAAATAACCTCGTAGCCGGCCTTGATGCGCGATGGCAGCTTAACACTATCGAAGGTCAAGAAAAGTGTCCGGGTCGGTACAAGGTCATTGTTGACCTTTTTCATGACCCTATGGACAGCCGTCACGCCCTGCTCAGCGAGGAAAGATTGAAGCTCCTCGTCAGTCAATCCGTCGAGGGAGCTACTGTAGACTACACCACGAGACGAATTCAAAGTGCGGTGGGCTTCCACCCGGACAGGGAACGTGTACAAGAGTGTGGCCCGAAGCAGTTTTTGTGCCTGAAAGGCACTCTCAGTTTCGAGTAATAAGGTACCGTTACGCAACCTGGTACAAGATTTGACAGATCCGGCTATGGCATCTACGCCCTTCTGAATAACGAAAGGGTTGACAGAGGAAAAATCCTTTCCGTCCTCAGATCGAGAAACTACGAGGAACTGTGGGGCAGGCGGTAGTACTTTTGTCACTGTTGGCTGGTCACGTTTCCGTTTTTGGGTCGAAGTCGAAAGCGATGGAGTAGAATCCATTGCGGAGGAATCCCCCATGATTGCCAGCGTCTCCGATGGCGCGCTCCTTCCTTGTGGGGACCCTCTCAGAGGGCACTCCCGCCTTAGGTTAATGTTTACACCTCAGGTCACACAATCGACTTCCTTGCCCCCCTTTCTGCTGCTCAGTAATTTTATTGCAGACCATACCATTTTGGGCTCTCCAGAACCTATTTGAGGTGGTCTGCCAAGAGCACACCTCTCTGTCAACTCAACCTCATCTGCCGTAACAATGAAGCACCCACATTCCTTTCATCTCACACTTTCACCTATTTCATTTGGACCTCTCATTCAGCCCTGTCCAACTTGCCCATCATCTCCAGTGGCCCATTCTCTGTGACATGGATAGAGCATGGAAAATGGTCACTCCACTACATTTACTGTCTCCTGTGTCACCTGCGTGTAAACCCAATTGAATGCTTTCTAAGGCTGACTGTAACTGGCAAAATGTTGCTCATTTAATGTTTCCAGGGAGGAATAAAGCCTCCAATGACCAGATAAAGTACCTCATAAACCTTACAATCACAGAATGTTCCATAGCTCGTGCTTAATCTTTACCACGCCATGTCTTGGTCCCTTGGGGGACCAAAGTGTACTGCAATGCAATTCAATTCCCTTTTGACAACATGCTCTCTGTTTAACATTATAAAAAATACAGTTTGCCATCATAGAACTAAACAGTTACACGCACAGTGTCATCACACTCTTCAGGAGATCAAAGAACTAGTAAATGAAATTCAGATAGCTTTTTTGAACAGTTACACTCCCTGTTACACTGTGTGTAAGAACTTATGTTGTCTCTCTGGGACTGAGGTCAATTCTCTGATTTACAGCCCGATTGTAGCACGTGATGTCATTGTGAATCCCGCACCTATCTCCAGACAACAGCATGGACCACTATTCAAGCTCCACTCACTAGCATAAAACCTTCTACCCTCACAAACGAGTGGAGGAGGGTAGGGTGCTACCCCTCTCTTCTCATAATAAAGGCGGCATTGCAACATTCATGATTCTGAGGGAGCTAGACCATGCTCTCATTCCATCCAGATCTTCTGCCCCAGGGCTGGACAATGTTCACATTCAGGAGTTGCAGCATCTTTCCCTCCAGGGCAAGCACTTTCTCCTTCAAATGTAGATTGGTTGGTTGTTTGGGGAAGGAGACCAGACAGCGTGGTCATCGGTCTCATCGGAGTAGGGAAGGATGGGGACGGAAGTCGGCCGTGCCCTTTCAGAGGAACCAACCCGGCCTGGAGTGATTTAGGAAAATCAGTCCTTCAAATGTACAATCACATTTGAGCAGATGGCGTGTTTTTCAGATGTTGGCATGAAGTTGTGTGAATTGGCAGGAGCCAATTCACGGAGGTTGGAGGAAGCCGAAAGGCAGGCGTTTAAGCTCACGCAGGCTGGCGTGAGGTCTGGAAAATGACAAGGAATTATAGTAGCCAAAAATAGTACATAGCTTCTGGAATACTTAACTTTAATCCATAATTGGAGAACATCGCTCTTGATGATACATAATTACAATCTCAATATAAACTGGTAATGGCGCCTCGCTAGGTCATAGCAAATGACGTAGCTGAAGGGTATGCTAACTATCGTCTCGGCAAATGAGAGCGTAATTGTCAGTGAACCCTTCCTAGCAAAGTCTGCTGTACAACTGGGGCGAGTGCTAGGAAGTCTCTAGACCTGCCGTGTGGTGGCGCTCGGTCTGCAATCACTGCCAGTGGCGACACGCGGGTCTGTCGTATACTAGCGGACCGCGGCCGATTTAAAGGCTACCACCTAGCAAGTGTGGTGTCTGGCGGTGACACCACATGAAGTAACTCATACCTGTACACAAGCCTGGTAAGGAAAAACACCTCCCTTCCAGCTACTGCTCTATTTCCATCACTATGTTTGCAAGGTGACTGAATGTATGATATGATATGATATGATGGAGCCTTGAGGCAACCCATTCACACAAGTGTCGTCCCCTTTGCTGTAGCCAGTAACCCTATTACAGCCTGTTCCTGCCAGGCATCTCCTGTACTCTTTTCATTGACAACTTTGTTATCTATTGCAATTCTACATGAACTTTTCCCTGTAAGTATCATCTTCAGCAATGCCTTTAAAGTCATTGTAGATACTCAATGAGTAAAGATAATAGCTTTACCATAGACAGAACCATTTGTATGAATTTCTAGCAGTGCAGTTTGTTTCTTCCTTAGTCTTCACATCTTGGACCTATTGAGAGTTCAAGTTCTTGAACTGCTTGCGAAAATATCACTATGGGCCAATGCAATAGAATACTGATAATTTCTAAATAAAAAAGCATTAAAAGAAGTCTTTTGCTTCAGACAGAATTTGAAGAATAAAATAAAAGCTGTTACACAGAAATGCTCCTTTCTTAGATCTTTCCTTAGGGCACTACATGGAAATGTAACAAGACCTGCCCCAAGGCGGCCAGACCTGCCTCATAAGGAGCCTCCTGGCCAATGACGCCAAATGCTTATTTCCATTTGATGCCACACTGGGCGGTCTGCACGCTGGATGGGGATGAAATGATGAAGACAATACAACACCCAGTCCCTGAGGGGAGAAGATCCCTGACCCAGCCGGGAATCAAACCCATACCCCTTAGGACGGCAGTCCGTCACACTGCTAATTCAGCTATCGGGGCGGACAGGGCACTATATGCCAGTCTTAGTCAATCGAACTTTTATAGGAGGTTCAAAACATTCTCTATCCAATGAGAGCGGTATTTTCACTCCTATGTTGCACCATGTATCTTCTAGAAACATTCTTTAACCAATTTTTAGACTTTTTAGAAAAATTGTGAACCTTACATTAACTGTGTGAAGTAATAGAAAGATCTAGCAATATAAAATTTTATGCATAGTTTCTCAGCAAGTTGTTCTTTTAGAATTTATAGTTCGACATCTATTAATTATTTAATTAGTTACATGCAACTATGAACTTTTAACTTGTTAGAGTGCAAATTTTTTTAGGATGACTGATACAATTTATCTACTTATGGTGAACATTAGTGGTACAAGCTAATTGTTTGAAATAGTAATTATTACAACTTTCTGCAATCAAGTTCCAAATTTTTTATATTTCTTTTAAACAAAAATGCAGAGAGATATTAGGTCTCAATGTTGGTGAAATCTCAGTGTCACAGCTGTTTGTTTAACCCTATACCCTGACCACATACAATAATATCTTGACAAGTATTCCACTGTATAATCAAAAATTTAACTGAAGTCTGTTTGAGACATGTTGTACTCAATGTACAAAATTTCAGCAAAATCCAAGATGGTAGAGCAGGGAGCTCTAGACCACTTAACAAAAGGAAATGACTGTAGGATCATTCCGTGTTAAGTCATTGTGCTCATGGTCAACCTTTGATGGTTCTCCATTTCCTGGCCGAATGCCCTTTTTTTAAACACTTCCATTAAAAGTACGCTTGTCTTCAGAGTTACCTGCCATTTTAGCAGACAGTGCATGGTCTGTCGACAGTGTTTTACTTTTTATCCATCATCATAACATTTAATGTCCTCGTCTGTAATCTTTTTGGAGACATCTGCTGTTTGTGCTGCATATTTTACAGACTTCTCTTCACTAGGCAATCCTCATTATTAGCGCACTTTCCTTCTGTCGACTGGGCTTGACAATTTAAAGTGTTTAGTTCTCTGTGATCTAAGGCTATAACATGGGTGCATGTGACAGACTGTTTTGTGTCCTAAAACAAACAAAAGGACAATTGTCATGCACAAGTGTAATGCCTCTCATCAACAACCCATGTGTTCCACTCTGGATCACCTTTCTCAGATTTTTGTATATTTCACAATACAAGTTAGCATTTACAGTCTCACCTAATGGTGAAAACTCTTACAGGATGACACCACGTCAATCCCAGAAAGCAGTGAACATCTGTTTTTGACATAGACAGTAGTTCACATATGAAACGGACAAAGCTGTCAATACAACAATCCACACATTGTGCTTAAAATAGTTTGTTGTGTGCCATCTGAGTCAAGTTTCATTCCCAGTGACAATACGGTCTAGAAATTTTTCACCTCTTTCTGCATACCACTGTGTTGTCTTGGCAGCCATCTTGCACTCTCTTTACAAAAACTGGGAAATTGAGCCACTGGGAGACAATTTCACCAAACGTCTCGCTATTGTGTGACAGTCCTGAAACTGTGAAGCACAAGTTCTGCAAAATTTCTTGTCACACTCTTTCCACCAGTGCCGGTGTGGCTGTGGCTGGCCAACAACTATGGTCTCCACCGTGAATGTTAGTTCATCCTCCAGTGAAATTCCCACACCACCGTCAGACCATACTGCTGCTCATAATGTCCATACACGTGGCACAGTCTGTGACAGATCTTTGTACAGTTATCCAATTTTTGCACACTCAGAAGTAGGTTCGGGCGAACATCACAGCTGGTTTGAGGCAATATTGAGTAGCTGTTTTATCCTAGGGCTGTGCAGTAACCACTGCTGTCAGAAGACTGAAAATGCACTGTATTATTCCCCCATACCTCGTCTACTCCTGTGCATGTGCGTGTGCATTCCTATCTGATTATTTGTGCCATGTCCGGACATAAACTGAACGTACTTTCTGGATGCACCTTGTATGCTGTTAATTCTTATAATATTCAACTCGAGTAGATGTAGTTCTGTCATTATTAATCACTTTCACCTCTAACTGAGTATTACCTGGCACATTATGATAATCTTAGCTGTTCTCTGCAGGTAACAGTGAAAAGTCATCATAACCTCGCTTAATGATATGCAATCAGGCAGCATAGAAGTTATCTATCACCATTCCTTATGACTTTATTAACTCAATGCAACTAGTTACATTGTATTATGTGATGTAATACATCAGTTAACTACCAGTTATGAAAGAAAGAAGGAATGAACAGGAAAAGAATACCCAGTGGAAATAGAATGCTGTTCGGCCTACTTGATAAGATGAAAGGATTAAGCTTTCTTCACCTTCTTTCCTTCCATTCTGTGTATCCTCCATTTTCTAATGGTTTTGGCAACAGCAGATGCTAATCATGGGGAATGACAGGCTGCTAATGGGATTAGGTAGCTTTGGGCTCGCAGATAACCATACAGTTAGAGACACAGGTAAGTGATGGTTTGTGGCTTTTTTCCAAAACCTAGATGTGGATGTTGTGTTTGCTTTTGGTTCAGGATCAGACACACACTTTCAAGGTTTAAAGCTTCAGTCCACTCCCTAGCTCACAGATTGACAGATTCTCTTCTTCATGTGGTTATGGAGAGGCCACAACTGTTGATTGCTACTCCTGCAAACAGGAAAGCTTCAACTTTCATAAGGAGCATGCAAATTGTACTAAGGGGGGGGGGGGGGGGAGGGAGAGAGAGAGAGAGAGAGAGAGAGAGAGAGAGAGAGAGAGAGAGAGAGAGAGAGAGAGAGAGAGAGAGAGAGAGAGAGAGAGAGAGAGAGAGAGAGAGAGAGAGAAAGAACGGACAGGTTCTTGACATGAAACTCGTGTGCGCGCGCTCGCTCTCTCTCTCTCTCTCTCTCTCTCTCTCTCTCTCTCTCTCTCTCTCTCTCTCTCTCTCTCTCTCTCTAACGGAAAATTTGTTGTGTACAGTTGGGGTACTCTGTAGGTGCCAACCACTCTTACTAACCGCAAATCCTTGGAGAATACCCATAAACTACCTGTGAGTCACCTTACATGTAACATTCAAAAACATATATATCTAAAAATTTCTGTGTATATATCCACAGCTAAACTGTCAACTGAGCATTTTAATTGGATATCAGAAATCAACTTAAAAATAATATTTCAGCCACAGTGATGCTTAAAAGTGGGATAAGAATCCAACAGCAGCATGCATTACTCACAAAACTATCTGTAGGAAAACAATGCTTAAGTCAGTTTTTCTCGAGTCAAAATAGAATATAATTTTAACTTCAAAATTCCAAAACAACACAGCAAACATTCACCTGGATGTCTATGTGGCTGTGTGCTACTCTAATATTCTCATTGTGCACAATGTACCCAATGGAAATATAGTCAATATATTTTGGATAAATGGAAGCGTCTGTTGTAAATACTGAAAGGCTTTATTTTACAGATTGATTTTGGTCGCTATGTGACTATCTTCAGTGCAAGTTATTCAAGTATCTTAGGCCCGTATCACAATAGCATATTTTCTGTGAGGTGTAACTTTGAAGATATCAAGCTGTTATGATTACTTCCTAGGACTTTTACTGCATACAGTAACTTTGAAAAACTAAAGACACAGTACCATATGTCGGATCGGCAAATGCTGAGGTTACGAAACAGGCTCTTCTATGAATTTTAAGTTTTAACTTTTGGAGGATATGCAAGAGTGGATTACAAGCTTCTTGATCTGAGAGGAAGTCGTCTGACCTATAGAGTATCTCTGTACTTCACTCATCAAGGAAATGTGAAGATCAACTGGGGCAAAAAAGTGTAGTTGCAAGTTTTTGTACAGTGATAGGAGGGAATGCCATGAACAACATACTAAAAATCATGAGGGGGGGGGGGGGAGGGGTTTGAGTGTGAGGATGGCAGGGCATTTAAAACTAAGTTCTAACATTTTTCTTGACTAAGTCAAACTGCTGCTGGTACTGACACTGTCTCCTTGAACAAAATTGAACTAAAATTTCCTGGTTTTCACATGACAGGGGATGAGAAAATAGCAGAAAGGTGAAAATATTGCCCTAATGGTGTCAAATTTATGTTTAAATTTAAATTATTCAGGTTAAAACGAATATCAAATGTTCATAAATTGCTGAGTGCAGTACAACCATATTAAGGCATAAAGTGTGTCCTGGTAATGTAAAACCGCGCGTGTGTGTGTGTGTGTGTGTGTGTGTGTGTGTGTGTGTGTGTGTGTGTGTGTGTGTGTCTCACAAGAAGAACACAAACACAGTCAGGTACATAGTGTGGGAATCAACTATGAGGCATTTCACAAAGTTACACTGACTCTACCAGTGCACCTTATGAATCTTTAGCATCACAGTGCACAAACCTGTCTAGGGAATGTTTATTGCTCAAAAAAATGGGTTAATACTACACGGAAAGGCAGATACCTGTTCCTATTAACACTAACATAAGAACACACATGAATAGACTTTAAAAATGAATTTCTGCTCTAGCGCTGTAGAACATTGCCTTCCCTGGAAAAACACTAAGCTGCCATAATGGATGATTGTGTAAATATCTACACAACTTCCCCCATTACAAGAGGTGCTCAATTGGCAGTTCATATTCATCTCCCAGGATTTCCTAATCAGCTCTCTTACTTGAGAAGACAAAGCAACTTCACTGCACAGTTTTTTGAATGAGTATTTATTCTACATCTATATTTACATATGTACTATGCAAGCCACCATATGGTGTGTGGCAGTCATTTCCTTCTCTGTTCCACTCACAAATTGTGAAGAAAAATATGACCACCTGGATACCTGTGTATAGGCATTAGGACCATGAAGATACTAGAAAAAAGGGCTTAATGTCCATTGGTGGCATAGCATTTGAAGCTGGCTGCAGAGAGATTCTGATTCCCTAAATTTTCTCAGTACTGTTCCTTGGAAAGTATGGGAACTAAAATGGGGATCCCTGGAGAGAAGGGACAAAGCATCTCTGATAGATTTGTTACCACTATGTCCAAACAGCATGCAAGTATTACAGTCCACCTCTAAACTGCTTTGGTGTCTCTGTAATCTGACCTCCTACAAATCCCAAACATACAACCAGTACTTTGACACAGTAAAGTTGATTAAATATTTAGAGTGTAATGTTGCAAACAGCACACTAGTAAGAAAAACTACCTCATAACATTCAAATACAATATTAATCTGCATTAACTTATTTTTGTTACTTTATAGCCAGCTGACAATCACACCAGCTAGAAATTATGTCCAATTCATATTGTATTCTCCTACAGTCACTCAACTGATTATGCTGTGGGTATGGGAAAGTGTCATCACTAAGAGCATCAGATTGTGATATGACCATTATTATTTTCTATAAACATAAATGACATTTTGGATATGGTGAGCACCACTTCCCTGTGCCACACTTGGCTATAACATTGTCTCCAATGAACACTCATCATTGATGACAATTAACTGGGTTCTGTTATTTAAGAAGTCTTTGAGCCTCCCACATGTATGCAGTTGGCCATACAGAGTAGGTTTTCAGACTGTCAAATGCTTTTCAGAAATCTAGGAATACACTGTGCTCCTTTCTTTAACAAAGTCTGTCTGTCACCCCTTCATCCACTGTTCACAGGATATCTTGAGAAAAGGGGGCAAGCTTACTTTCACATGAGCGAAGCTTTATAATGCCATACTGATTTGTGGACAGAACATTTTCCATCTCTAATTAATTTGTGTTAATATTATTAAAAGGACACTTGTTACCATATAGTGGACATACAGAGTTGCAGATAGGCACAACAAAAAATCTGTTTCTTGTAGTGGAGATGATAGTTGTTACTAACCATGTGCCTATCTGCAACTCGGCCTTTTCATAATATTGTCATCATCCCATTGTAGACTTTCCATTGTTCAGAGAAATTTATTATATTCGACCTGAAAATATCTTTAAGAACTTTGTAACAAAGTGATGTTATGGATATTGACCTAATTTTGCAGCTCTGTTGTTCTACCCTTCTTATCTACAACAGTTGCTTGGGACTTTGGTCCCTTAGTAAGCTTGCATTGCTTGCAAATGTCTTGCCCACCATGATGTCATAGAGTACTTCTTGTAAAACCAAATAGGTTCTATCCAGTTCTGGTGACTTACTACCCATGACGACTTTGGATCGCATAGTGCTTCCATCGAAGATCAAAGCAGACTACAAAGTAAGTGTGTAATGAGAAACGTTGATGCAATCTTGGTGCTTACACCCAAAGGACTGCAGTGAAGCTCTGACCATATAGGTCAGTTTGTTTTCTTCATTCTTGAGACCGTCAAGCATCCAGGTGTAAACACCACCACATCAAGAAGTTAGTGTTGTATGAGCCTTGACATGAACAGGATATCCATGGAGGAATGAAGCTGTAAGCTGTTGTTGCGCTTGAAAATCACAGTTGGTCTCCAGAAACAATGTGTCATTACAAAAACAAGAGCAGGCTGACATGGAGCTGAATTAAATGCAGCAAAGACCTGGCCGCCGCCGCCTCCTACATCTACATTGTTACTCTGCCATGCATTTAAGTATGAATTGCAGAGGGTTCATTGAACCATTTTCATATTACTTCTCTACCATCCACACTCTAATGGTGCATGGGAAAAAAGAAACACTTATATCTTTCCGCTCAAGCGGAAAAGCCTAGAAAATTAAATTCCCACTATTCTTTATGTATGTTTAAATATTCAAAACAGTGGAAAATTCAGTTTCTTGTTGACAGTTGAAAAAGTGACACATATTTTCTATTACTTGATGAAATGGATTGATGCACTTTATTCCATTTTCAAACAAATTTGCATTAAAATTGAACACCATAGTCAAAATGTTGGCTGTTGGTTTTGACAAATCTGCAAGAAAAGAATTTAAGAGTGACTTAAATATCTTCAACCCTCTTTGAGATGTTTACGACAATGACCACCCTGATTGCCCAAGCACACCAATAACAGATGAGAGTGATTTTTCAGGACAATTTTCTTTACTTCTTTCGCAGAGAGGTTACTGATGCTTGGCATGAGCCAAAGGAGATGCCAAGATAAAAAAAAAGTTTTAGGCATGAAACCTGTAGCAGCTAAACAGCTTCAGAGAAAAACTTAATTTTGACCAAAAATGACATTGCATAGACATTGCTCAGTAACTGTTCAAGAGAGTCAGCAACAATCCAGAACTTCCAAAGCAGGGTATACTGGGTGATGAGGCAATTTTCAGTCTTGGCTCTTGAAACAAAGGCCCAGTTGTTCCAAAGGAAACAACTCTAAAAATTTGATCTCATGCTGCGTTATCCCATTTTAATCTAAGGAAAGAATGGGGGAAACATTCTCATGAGCTCCTTCTTCATGGTTGTACAGTCACTAAGGAATACTACGCAGAAGTTACACACCATTTTTGTGACAATCCACAGTAAATGACCAGAACTATGGCAAAACTACTCATGGAAATTTCATCGTGATAATGTTCCCACCCACACCTCAGTGCCTGTTCACAATCTTTTGGCAAGAAAAAACAAAACTTAAGTTGCCTCAACCACCGTATTTTGCAGACATAGCCCCTACAATGTTATTCTATTCCTGAGGCTTAGAAGAAACGTGTAAGGATGTTGTTTTGCCACTTTATTCAACCTTCAAACTCCTTATGGAATTAACTATATGTTGTTCAGCTCCTTCAGCAATTCTGTTTCTACCTCTAAGTGCTGGTACAAGTGTATTATATCTGAGGGCAATTACTTTGAAGGGGACAAATTTGAAATTGACAAAAAAATAAATATTCTGTAATAAAAACAAGAATTCCCATTACTTCAACATCTTGGATGTTGTACAATCATGTTTCTACATTCTGCAGCTAAGTGCTGTGAAGAAGTAAGCCCCACCCCAGAAGCAGAGTACAGCAGTTTGTATGTTATAAACAGTGAAACAGACCTTGTGAAGTATGCCAATATCAGCTCTCAAATGCAATACCCATGCATTGTGTGCTGCCCTTATCACCTGAGCTCTTTCCATCCCAGCTTCACTGTTTCTTGCCATGTAGTCACGTTGTCCCTAGCCAGAGAACAGCTTCTCAGCATCCTGGTTGACAAAGTTTCACTTCTGCATGTACACATTATGCTATATAATTGGGGGAGGGGGGGGGGGCGCGTGTGTGTGTGTGTGTGTGTGTGTGTGTGTGTGTGTGTGTGTGTGTGTTTTTTTTGTTGGGTTTAAGGGCGCTCAACTGCTGAGGTCATTAGCGCCCAGTCACTGTTGTTAGAGCACATGGAATCTGGTAAAACTCAAGCGGATGGAGGGGACACCAGAAGGACCCGACAAAGATGCAGACAAAATAAGTAAAAAGATTAAATGTCTTTGGACAAGCCAGTTAAAGTTATAAAACGCAGAATACGAGCAGCTGCTCGAGCGTCATCAGCTAAAACATCCGGTAAAGTAGATGGCAGGGACAGGACAACACGAAATTGACTAAAACAGGGACACGACAATAAAACATGGCGCACTGTTAATGCCTGACCACAAGGGCACTGCGGGGCTGGGTCACCGGAGAGCAGGTAGCGGTGGCTAAACCGGCAATGCCCAATCCGCAACCTGGTCAGAAGGACCTCCTCGCGCCGAGATGGTCGGGAGGATGTTGTCCAAGCAGTTGGTAGCGGTTTTACTGCCCGGAGCTTGTTTCCTTGGAGGGATGACCAAGCATCCCACCACAACGACACAAGCCTCTTACAGACATCCCCACGAACGTCGGATGACGGGACACAATGGGAGGCTGGCCGAGGCAGGAGGACTGCAGCCTTGGCTGCAGCATCCGCAGCCTCATTCCCAGGCACTCCCACATGTCCGGGAACCCACAGAAAGCTGACAGAACCACCGTTATCAGCGAAAGAATGGAGGGACTGCTGTATCCGTTGAATCAAGGGATGGACCAGATAGGGAGCTCCAAGGCTCTGAAGAGCACTGAGTGAGTCAGAGCAGAGTACATATGATGAATGGTGGTGGCGGCGGGCATACTGAACGGCCTGATGGAGAGCAAAAAGCTCAGCCGTAAAGCTGGAACATTGGTCGAGGAGCCGGTATTTAAATGTGGCGGCCCCGACGACAAAGGCACAACCGACACCATCGTCAGTTTTGGAGCCATCGGTGTAAATAAAGGTGTGACCGGCAAGTCGAGCATGAAGTTCGGCAAACCATGAGCAATACATTGCAGCCAGAGTACCATCCTTCGGGAGTGAGTTGAGGTCGAGATAAATATGAACCGGAGCCTGGAGCCAAGGTGGTGTCGGGCTCTCACCCTCTCTGAAGGTGTAGGGAGGGCAAAATCCAATTGTCGAAGCAGGCGACGGAAGCAGACTCCGGGGGGCAGCAGGGCAGACACATACAACCCGTAAAGAAGGTCGAGAGAATCGGCGAAGAAGGACTTGTAAGAGGGGTGGTCGGGCATAGACGACAGCCGGCAGGCATACCGACACAGCAGTACGTCGCGCCGGTAGGTCAACGGTAACTCGGCAGCTTCAGCATAAAGACTCTCGACAGGACTAGTGTAGAAGGCTCCGGTCGCAAGACGTATCCCCCGATGGTGGATGGAGTTGAGCCGGCGTAAGAGGGACGGCCGAGCGGACGAGTAGACGAAGCTCCCATAATCCAGCTTCGATCGGACTATGGACCGATACAAGCGAAGCAGGACAGTGCGATCTGCTCCCCAAGATGAACCGCTAAGAACTCTGAGGACATTAAGGGAACGTGTACAACGGGCTGCCAAATAAGAGACATGTGGAGACCAACACAGTTTCCTGTCCAACGTGAGCCCTAGAAACTTAGTTGTGTCCACGAATGGGAGAACAACGGGACCGAGATGTAAGGATGGCGGAAGGAACGCTTTATATCGCCAAAAGTTGATACAAACCGTCTTTTCTTCAGAGAACCGGAAGCCATTTGCCACGCTCCATGAGTAGAGGCTGTCTAGACAACGCTGAAGGCAGCGCTCCAGGAGGCATGTTCTCTGGGCACTGCAGTAGATCGCGAAGTCATCGACAAAGAGAGAGCCTGAGACATTAGGTGGAATGCAATCCATAATTGGATTGATCGCGATGGCAAAAAGGGCTACGCTCAAGACAGAGCCCTGAGGCACTCCGTTCTCCTGGAGGAAGACGTCGGACAATACGGAGCCCGCACGTGCCCTAAACTTTCGATCCGTTAAAAAGGAATCAATAAAAAGGGGCAGGCGACCGCGTAGGCCCCACCTGTGCATAGTGCGGAGGATACCTCCTCTCCAACAGGTGTCATAAGCCTTCTCCAAGTCGAAGAACATGGCTACCGTTTGGCGCCTTCGCAAAAAGTTGTTCATGATGAATGTCGACAACGTCACGAGGTGGTCAACAGCGGAGCGGCGGCGACGAAAGCCGCATTGGACATTAGTAAGTAGCCGTCGAGATTCAAGAATCCAGACTAACCGAGCATTAACCATGCGCTCCATCACCTTACAGACACAGCTTGTAAGAGAAATGGGGCGGTAACTAGAAGGAAGGTGTCTATCCTTCCCGGGTTTGGGTATAGGAACAACAACGGCGTCACGCCAACGCATGGGGACTTGACCTTCGGTCCAGACACGATTGTAGGTACGGAGAAGGAAGCTTTTGCCCGCCGGAGAAAGGTGTGCCAGCATCTGAACGTGAATGTCATCCGGCCCCGGAGTAGAGGACCGGGACAGTGCAAGCGCACGTTCGAGTTCCCGCATAGTAAAGGGGGCATTATAGGTTTCCAGATTCAGCGAGTGGAAGGAAGGTCGCCGAGCCTCTTCTGCCTCTTTCCTGGGAAGGAAGGCAGGATGGTAATGGGCGGAGCTTGAAACCTCCTCGAAAAAGCGGCCAAAGGCGTTGGAGATAGCCACCGGATCAACAAGGACCGCATTACCTGAGGTCAGGCCAGGTACCGAGGAGTGGGCTTTAATGCCCGACAGCCGGCGCAGGCTACCCCAAACGACGGAAGAGGGAGTAAAACTGTTAAAGGAGCTGGTGAAAGAGGCCCAACAAGCTTTTTTGCTGTCTTTGATGACTCTACGGCATTGCACTCTGAGTCGTTTGTATTCAATACAATTCGCCAACGTAGGATGACGGCGAAAGGTGCGTAAAGCACGTCGTCGAGCACGGATAGCGTCCCTACAAGCCTCGTTCCACCAGGGGACGGAAACGCGACGTGAAGAAGTAGTACGAGGAATGGAACGTTCGGCAGCATGGATGGTAACAGCCGTGAGGTATTCGACCTGACTGTCACAACTGGGAAAATCGTGGTCCGGAAAGGTCGCCAGGGATGAGTAAAGTCCCCAGTCAGCTTTCAGTATGTTCCAGCTCGAAGGACGTGGGGATGGGGTGTGGTGCAGGAGACGAACGACACAGGGGAAGTGGTCGCTCAAATAGGTGTCAGAAAGGACACACCACTCGAACCGACGGGCAAGAGTGGTAGAACATATCGAGAGGTCCAAGTGGGAGTAGGTATGAGTGGAGTCCGAGAGGAAAGTCGGGGCGCCGGTATTGAGGCACACAAGATTGAGATGGTTGAAGACATCTGCCAAGAGTGAGCCTCTTGGACAGGATGCAGGAGAGCCCCAAAGGGGATGATGGGCATTGAAGTCGCCAAACAATAAAAACGGCGGGGGAAGCTGAACGATCAGGTGCATCATGTCAGCCCGACTAACAGCAGACGACGGTAGAGTGTAGATGGTACAAACTGAAAAAGTAAAAGCAGAAAGAGTAATGCGGACAGCTATTGCTTGGAGTGGGGTGGTCAATGGGATGGGATGGTAATAGACGACGTCCCGAATGAGCAACATGACCCCACCATGAGCTGGGACACCGTCCACAGGGGTGAGGTCATACCGCTCCGAGGTATAGTGGGTAAAGGCCATACGGTCAGTCGGGCGCAACTTGGTTTCCTGGAGTCCAAGGACGAGCGGACAGTGCAGGCGGAGGAGCAGTTGTAATTCCTCCCGATGAGATCGAATACCTCTTATGTTCCAATGAAACAACGCCATCGCTAGTCAAAAAGTTGGGGGAACGAGACGGGGGAAGAGCTGGTCACCTCGACGGCCGCGGAGGGCCAGGTTGCGAGGGAACAACGCTACAACCGACGGGAGGCGGATCCGGTTCCATCGACTGGTCGCCAGCTGCGGCCGCTGTCCCTGGTTGTGTAGGAGGGGCAGCATCATTTGCCGACGAAAGGCCAGCTGAGCGCCTGGCAGCAGAGCGTCCCGGCGAAACTGAGGACGGCCGGGAGCGGCGACTCACGGATGGAGCGTCAGTCAAAACGCGCCGGGGTGGAGAGGGGGATAGAGACTTCTTCTTGGAAGGCCGAGGAGGCACAGGGATGGTGGGCTGGACCCGAAGAAGGTCCTCACACGCGGGGTCCGTTTTGGAACGCCGGACCTCGGAAGCCGGGGTCCGGAACGTTTCCCCGATGGACGCCTGAGAAGAGGATCGCTTCTCAGGTGGCGTGTGGGGAGGAGGAGGAAGGGTGGCCCCTGGGGCAGAAGGGGTGGGGGCCACCAGGGAGGAGGATTTGGAAGGGAGGGATTTGGGAGGCGGAGGCAGAGCCCCCTGATGGGCGGAGGAGGTGGAGGGGGGACAGGAGAGGGGTGAGGATACCACGGATGGAGTGGACACAACTGAGGCAAACGAAGTGGTCAATGGCACGGGATGGAGGCGGTCGTACTTCTTCCTGGCCTCAGAATAAGACAGCCGATCCAAAGTTTTGATTTCTTGTATCTTCTTCTCCTTCTGATATGCGGGGCAGTCTGAGGATCTAGGCGAGTGGACGCCAGGACAATTAACGCACCGAGGTGGTGGGGTGCATATATGTTCCTCACGAAGAGGACATCCACAATCGCCACAGAGGGGCTCAGCCTCACACCGTGACGACATGTGCCCAAAGCGCAAACACCTAAAACAGCGCATAGGAGGCGGAACGTAGGGTCGCACGTCACACCGGTAGCACATTACCTTTACCTTCTCCGGGAGAACGTCCCCCTCGAAGGCGAGGATAAAGGCCCCAGTGTCGATGCGACAGTCTTTGGGGCCGCGCTGGACTCGCCGGTCCAAATGCACGCCTCGGCGCTCCAGGTTGGCCCTGAGCTCCTCATCAGATTGTAGCAGGAGGTCACGATGAAAAATAACCCCCTGCGTCCTATTGAGTGCCAGATGTGGGACAATGGAGACTGGGATGTCCCCTAGGCGGTCGCACGCCTGGAGCGCTGCCGACTGTGTGGCGGACGTGGTCTTGATAGGAACGGACCCTGAACGCATCTTGCTGAGAGCCTCGATTTCCCCGAAGATGTCCTCAATGTGCTGAACAAAGAACATGGGCTTGGAGGTGGCGAATGTCCCCCCATCGGTTCGAGAACAGACCAAATAGCGGGGGAAGTACTTCGCTCCAAGCCGGCGGGCCTGTCCCTCCTCCCATGGAGTGGCCAAGGGGGAAGGGGCAGGAGAACCAGAACTAGAAACGGTATCTTTTCTTTTGAAAGACTCGGCCGCAGACCGACCCGATACGTGGTGACGTTTCATCTGCGAAACGTCCGCCCCGATACCACCCACTCCGACCAGGGGCTCTCCCCACGGGCGCCACCCAGCCGCAGCAAGGGCCACCTGGCAGGATGACCATTGCCGGGAGTCCTGATGCCCCAAGGAGACGGGCATCTACTCCTTGGCCGACGTGGGGAGGGTGCAGCTCAGGTATCGGCAGTACGATCCCTGTGTTGTCAGGGGGCTACAACCTAGAGGGTACATGACGACCCCACCACAATGGGCTGGCTACCGTGCTGGATTTCTGGTGCCATGGAAAGTCCATCATGATCACTGGTGCAGATGGAGACGCACTATGGGCGTAACTGGGACAACCCAAAAGGCGTTTAGGCCCAATTTGAGTAATAGTGGGTATGGTTACAACGCCGGTGCAATGCTGAGTGCCAAGGTCTGAGTGCACTTAGGACCAGTGGTACACCACATAAGGTGTCCTTCCCCAAAAGGCTCGTACTTCTGTAGAAATTTAGAAAAATGGAGGTCAAACCCCAAGGGGGACCATCACATGGAAGGCCGAAACGGTTGAAACTCCTTTTAGTCGCCTCGTACGACAGGCAGGAATACCTCGGGCCTATTCTTACCCCGGACCCGCAGGAGGGGGGGGGGGAGGGGGGGGGGGTACGTACGTGTCCTACCTCTCTACCCGGGGTGGGGAATTATGCGTTACCCCATCACCGGCTACGCATGGAAATATGTGGGTCAGCCTTCAGACATGCACAGGGAGGAAAAAAAGAGAAAGGGAAAACAAAGAAAGGGAGAGGAAATAAGAGGTCTCAAACGCCACAGGGGAGAAAGGGTAAAGAAAAGAGGTAAGGAAAATAGGTAAGGAAAGGAGAAGAACAAAGGAAGGACGAAGACTTGCAAGCAAGGAAAGCGAAGAAAGTGTTACATTTTCGAGCATCTGTCTCCGGATGTAGGCACAAAACATACTCAAACACACTCCCAGAGGGGGAGAAAGGGAAGTAAAGAGGCAGTGGTGAGGGGGGGGGGCCGAAGATGTGGGATGAGGAAGGTATGCAGCCCGGAAAGGAAGGTATGCAGCCCAGAAAGGAAGGAGGGCCACATTAGCTCGGGGTCCCGTGCACGCTACGCATGTATCCACGAAAGAGTTGTGGACCTCCTGGGGGGCCCCTCTATTCATGTCCCCCACCTTCCTTGTGTTCGGCTATCTGTTGATGCACCCACTAGTCTATCCATCCTCTGCTCTTCTCCTTTTCCACTCCCTTTCATTCCATATCCTCCCCCACCACCATTTAGCCCCTGTATGCTCTGAATAAAAGCAACAGGAAGGGTGACAAGTAGTGGCATACAGATATGGCAAGCGAGGAGCGCTGTCTGACAATGTGACTCACTGCTCCAGCCACAACACAACAGAGACATTCACATAAGCAAGCACACATTACTGCTAAGTGTTTGCTTTCAGCCAAAGCCTCCGTCAGGAAACGTAACACACTTCATTGTGATTGTTAATTGCTCACCATATAGATGACACATTGTCTGCAACTCACACTGCCAACAGCCTTGCCACAGAGGTAACACCAGTTCCCATCAGATCATCGAAGTTTAGTGCTGTCGGGCTGGGCTAGCACTTTGGTGGGTGACCATCCGGTCTGCCGAGCACTGTTTGCCTCACAAGGGCTGAGTGGACGCCGCTTGCAAACTGAGGAGCTACTTGACTGGAAGTAGTGGCTCTGGTCTTGTAAACTGACATACATACATACAGCCAGGAGAGCGGTGTGCTGACCACATGCCCCTCCATATCCAAATCCAAATCCAGTGACACCTCTGGGCTAAGGATGATACGGCGGCCAGTCAGTACCATTGGGCCTTCATGGCCTGTTCGTGCAGAGTTAAATATTTACCCCCAAAAGCACAAAATTCGAAACTCACAGCAGTGGTAGCTCTCTCTCTGTACTTAGTTACATCAACTGTACTCTTTAAGAAATATGAGGAAGGAGAGAAATGAGTAATACAATTAAAAATTGGAGTGGGCAAGAAGAGTTGGATAGAAAAAGTGGGGAAAGGCTTGAGATGATGTAAAAGGGGAGGTATAAATGGAGGCAAAGATCGTAAGGCTGTTGGGATGCAGAGATGTGTGGGAGGACAAGTCATCATCTTTGGATCCTCCCACTAGATGGTGGTTTTTATGGACTCCAAACAACCCATGTGTTATAGCAGGCACTGAGGCCCATTGAGTATACAGACTTTCCTACCTGATGGCTTTCCCTGGGCACTGGAGCTGGAAAATTACCCTCCAACACATCCCTACGTACTTCTATTTTACAAGACTTAACCTCTGTTAAGATATTTGTGCCATAATTCTTTCATCATCATCCTTTCACTGTGTTTCACACGTTTCGTTTTTATTATGTCTCATTATTTTCTTTATTACTTTTCTGCCATTGTTGTTCTCCATCCTCACCCTGTGTGTGTCTGGTACATAGATAGTGCATTTTTTCATTAATAAAAATGCTGCTATTGTGTACTTTGGACAACATACATTTTCCTACCCTCTTCATCTTTGTATCTCCTCATCCTCACAAGAATTGATCCTCATTGCAGTGATACATGCTGGGAAAGGTAGGATGTGTGTATCAGTTTCCTCACTGAGGAAAGATATTTCTGTTTTAGCTTCCCGAACTGTTACATATGTCTGTCAGCAATACTAGTACCACCACTACTTAATGTAGTTGCTGGCCAATTTTTTCCTCATTTTTGTAATAGTCTTGCATGTGCTTTGCTTTCAGTGAAATATACTATGTAGGTAAAGGGCAGTTATGCTGATGGGAGGTTAAATTTAGAAGAGTATGAGGGTGAGACAATATGCTGATGAGCAGGTTTCCTAACTAGTGCCCACCACAATGTTGGATGTCACCTGATGGCATTACAGGCACATGAGACACTAACAAAGGTATGTAAGTGAGGAGCAGACACATATGTGGGATCACCGTAGTGAAGATATGGGTTGCAAATGGGAAAATTCATTAAGATAAATGACTTTCACAGGGGTCAGTATTCAGATGTATCACTTTAGATGTGCTGCTATTTCCAAGTTAATAATTAATTTTGGTATTTGAATTTTCAGTCCATTGAGGATACAATAAGAGTAGTTTAAACAGTGACTTTTTCATTAAGTACATGCCTCGAGATTACCATGTGACATGTGACTCACTACAACATTGGCTGTCTGGCACACAGTATGATCTGGTCACTATTTGGTCAGAGCTGGACTCCCTGCAGCAGGAGGCTGAGACTATCAGAGCTGAGCACCCCCAAGAAAAATAGCTACTCCTACAAGAGTTCGATCTGGTCAGTCCTCTCCCACATGAGCTAACAGATGGTGAGTAGCTGCAGCAATCTATGTTGTGTAATGATCACTGTCCAGTATGACACTGAATTTTGCCTGGTGTTGCTGGCACATAATATGGTGAGGGAAGTATACAAGGAGTGCAGAGACGAATGGGGAATCATTCTGGTGGTGATAGGGGTTGCAAATGAGGAAAGTGTCTGGGGAATGTGACTTTGAAACAGGGCAGTTTATTGTGGCTGGCCCTTGGGACAAATTCTTAGAAAGTAGTTAAGCTCATGTGCTGTATGTGTGCTGCAGTTTTGAGTGTGTGTGGAAAGTGCTACCAACTCGAGGTCTCACAGTCCTTCAACCTAAGTGTCACATGTCCTTGCATCTTCCTAAAATGTGGAGGTCAGATACTTTCCCACTGTGGAGAGAATAAGAGGTGGCAATATGTAGCAGATCTGATGACAGTTTTCAAGAGCACTTAATTTGACATACATACTCAAGAGTGGCGATTTGTAGCAGACCACCTCTAAAAGCTCCTCTGTCATCCTGATGACATTTGATCTCGTACCCATTGCATATTGTAATGCAGATATGGGACTGAATTGATGAAAACTTGTTGCCTAATCACATAACACATATGTTACTCGTCACACTAGATCGACTGCCGTGTGCACGTGTCATTTGGGAGAGGTGGTGCTTTGGAGGGAGGGAGGGAGGGAGGGAGGGAGGGAGGGAGGGAGGGAGGGAGGGGGGGGGGGGAACAAAAAGTGTTATGTATGCAGGCTAGTGTCACCAAGATTGTGGTACTAGGAATGTTTGGTCTCTCAACATGGTCAAAAATCCTGCTAACAGACTCCTGCTGCAGTGAGAAATTGTGGAGTGAGATAATGAACTGACACCGAAGTCATGCCAATAAATTTGGCTGATATAAAACTGATGCAAAATCTCTATAATACTTTTGGGCAACACCTATGCAGCCATTAAAGAGGAACTCTTAATTTATGAAATTCTGTTACCTGTATGTATACTTCTGATGAAACATTCAATTAGAAACATACGGAGTGCTAGACAAATTGAGGCTGTGCTCAATCCCTGCTGCGTTACATGGGGCTGCAGATGTTATTAAGATGGTGGTCGTTATGTCCTACAATGAGGATGGCTTTATAGTAACTATACCAACAAAAAGTCACTAGTGGGAGAGAAGCTTTCAGCAGCTTCTTTCAAAAATATTTCACATAAGGTTATGGATGAGATGCAACAATAGCGGCTTTATAGTGACTATACCAGTATGAGACACCAGAGTGAGAGATGGTTTCTGCAACTTCTATCAGAAATATTTCAGCTACATGATCTTGCGGACAGCATGAAACACATCCTCAGGTTTTTTAATTGCATTTGGCAGGACGGTGTATTCCTCTCTCAATGATGGAAAGGTATTATCCCTGTTCCGAAACGAGGAAAGGACCCATATATTTTCAGGGAAAGACTACGTACCGGCCAATCTCCTTGATGAATGGGCTGTGTAAGCTATTTGAATGGATGGTCAGTCACGGTCATTGTTGGTACCTTGAAGCCAGAGAGAATATATTGATTCCAAAGTGGCTTTCAGGCTTTCCGGTCTACCACAGATCACCTGATTCATTTGGAATCTGCAGTGCGCATTGCTTTTGTGCATTGCCATCATTAGATTGTGGTTTCCAGGGCAAAGACCATAGCACTCGTGCAGTGAAAGTAGTATGACATGCACAAAGCATGATACCATTTGGTGACATCACAGTTTACCCACTTTTATCCAGAATTTCCTCTCCAATTTCTTTCAGGTCAGTATAGGTTTGACTCTTGACAACCAAGATGTGCAAAAAACTTTAGTTCCTCAGGGATTGGTTCGGAGTGTAATGATGTTTGCTATTGCTTGAATTGAATTGTAAATGATGTAAGCCCCACAGTCTTTGTCCATGTACATTGATGCACAGGCCCAATACAGACCAAGATTGCATCACTGTGCACCAGTGAGAGCCAACTTCAGAGGGATGTCTGAGGAGCCAATGACTGGGCCCTCAATCATTGCATAGCTCATGATTTTGCAGCAATAAATTGATAGCTTTTTTGTCAATCCAGACAGTTGAAGTAACAGGTCACCAAGATAAATTTATGGGTGCAGGTGCAGTCATTTAAGCTTTCTAGTTCTTAGGTATTTTATCTGACCACAAGCTAACTTGGCTCCCAAAGGTCCACTGGCTCAAGGAAACTTTTACAAAGAAGCTGAATGCTTTCTGTTTTCTCAGTCACTCTCTGCTGTCCGTGGCCCACAGAGATATTACACAGTTCTTCAAAGTGCTGATTTTATCCCACTCTGACTACAAATGTGTTGCCTACGGGTCAGCAGCACCACCTGTACTGAGCTCGCTGGACCCCGTTCACCACCCAGGCGTGTGTTCACAAGGCTCATACAGAAGGCCCTGATAGCCAACTAGCCTTCTAGCTGAAGCTCACGTTCCACCGCTGTAGGTTAGATGACAACAGGGTGGGTAGGCATCCGACAGATTGTTACTGCATAATTTGCCAAAAACTATGTCGCTCAACTCTGGACAGCTAGTTGTGGAACAGACTGTTTTTGCATTACCCAACTCAATATTCTAATGAAGGACCTCCAAGAGCATCCGTTTGTGCCCCTAGAGCTTCCTCTCGACACACCTGTGGCCGATACTGACTCTGTCCTGTGAAAGAAACAGGCATCTGAGAAGGGTCGGATCAGCATCCTACTTGGGGTCACAAGAGGTCCATCCATATGGGTCTTTCACGATTATTCTAATTCAGTACGGATACACACAGATGGCTCAAAAGTACACGACAGTCTCTTACGCTTTTTCATGTGCGAGGGGACACGAGAAGCACTGTGTGTTTGTGTTGTCATTCATGAAATTGGTGATATTGGACTGTGTAATGACTGGGTACTTGTATGGAACTGCAGGAGATCAACTTTATGTCTAGATACCAAACACAGACCTGAAGATTACAACTTCAACACAATATTTTGAGTCTCTGGGAACTGTAATTGCTCTCAACTTGTTTAGAGTCATAGCAGTTTCGTCCACCCTTCCAGGCCTCCCAGAAAAGTGCCATTGTGTTGTGGACAAGTCTCATGTGGCCAGTGCAGTCGGCACAAGTTCATTTTGGATTAGGAGGATCCTCCTCACTGCAGCTGTTGTTCTTGTCGAGTGCGCCTCCTGGCTGATGTGTGGCAAGCAGTCGGGTCACCTACTTCACTACCTCAGGTTCTTGCAGATGTGACACGCACTACCAAAGTGTTTCAGCTCCTGAGGGAGAGAAGGTTTTACTCTCACCTATAATACTCTTTCACTTCCAGTGTTTGGGGTAGTTGTGGGGTGAGTACCTCCCCACGGTGAGTACTCACTGACAACAGTATGTTACTTTTTTCCCCCTCTAACCTTGTTGTGCCTTTAGACACTCTTGAAAAAGAAGCTGCCTGGGTTCTCTGTATTTTATTTTATGTATCATATTACAACTACTGTCTCACTCTTCCAAACTCTTCAGCTTGCTTATATAGTTTGAACAGCAAAGTCCCCATTTTTGTCCAATTTATCTTCTTACATTTTTCTCTTGTGCTAAGAAAGGAGTGATATCCCTTAACAGCAACAACATGCATATCTTCCATACCTTACTAAAACCTACTCAAATCCCTTAGTTTTGTTGCAAAGACTTGACAAATCCGTTTTCTACCACGCCTGAAACTGGAAATGCTGCTTGACAATTAATGGTTTTCTTATGGATGCAGGGCAATCACCAGCACAGCATTGAATTCATTTTCAGTAAGTAACCTGGCCATGATAGGAATGGGATCTACTGATTTTGATTCACAGGGAATACATAATTCAGTACTGGAAAGTTATTGCTATCAAACATTGTCTGGTAACCATGTAGCAGTGCACTTTCACATCTCATAGGCGGTGGAATGTGATGCGAGGTAGGTAATCGGCATGTGGAAATACTGTACACACCCACTAACGGTAGTATGGATTTCTTAAGTTGCACATGTACATTTTCACATATGCACTGTTGAGCTAGATGGACACACTGACCCACTCAACTATCGAGTAGAGAGATAGAGTGCAGATGATGACCAACTAGGCCAAATAGCTTGTGCAGAATACTTGTGCTTCTGAGCATAGCAGATGTTGGTATCAAGTGCTCCTTGAAAGGAAGTGTCACATCTCAATGTATTTTGGATGTATGTTATGATGCAGTCTGGCTGTGTGTGCCAATCTGTTAATTTTGAGGGAGACAATGTTGTCCGACAGATGAAAGCGTGCAACTTAATTTTTACTTGTTAGGTTGTAACCTATCTTTATGGAGGTACTGGCTGAAGATGTCTAAATCTAAAGTTGTTTTCAAACTTTTGTGTTGCTCAGCTATTGCCCAGTCATATGCATAGCCAAATTATTTTAGCTGAAATACCAGATACATTTAAATAAAACACAAGAGAAGTGAGGACTGATCCATGTAATAAGCCATTATACAATACTTCTATTGAGATACTGTTATTCATTGGAAACCCCTCTGCTGTTACTACAAGGAATATGTCCAGTAGTTTCACTGTCCATTTTCATGGAGTAAGTTTAATGACTCAAGGCATTTATCTAGAGCCATGAAGCATAAGCAGTCAGGTAATTCCAAACATCCCCTAACTAAAATGAATGTCAGAAGAATTGAATGCCAGTGAAATTCTATAATTCCGCAAGTTGAAGCATGGAATGTCAGGAGTTTGAATGTGGTAAGGAAGCTAGAAAATCTGGAAAGGAAATCTGAATGCTCATTCTGGATGAAGTTGCGTCAGTGAAGTGAAACAGGAAGAAAAACGATTTTTGGTAAGATGAATTTGTCATGAATAGAATTGTAGGGCAGAGAATGAGCCACTGTGAATGCTTTAGACCCATGAGGGACCACCATACAATGATGGACACACCAAACTTGGGTAAGTCTGAAACCCAACTTACTGGAACAGGTACACTAGCCACAGACAGGTGCACTGTAACAGTCTGATAACACAGACGTCAAGGTAAATGTGACAGCTTTCAGAGATTGGCCCAGCCAGCTCTAACTCAGTCAGCTGGCCAGGAGAGTGCATTGATCTGAAACTGTGTGTGCATCCACAAGTGGCAGCGTCTGATGGTCGTCAAACTTCCAGCTGTGTCTGCCGACTTTTGTGGTGCACATCGTGGCTGCACACCCATACCTCTGTTGTGGATATATCTGGGTCAGTGCAGTAACAGCTGAGTAATAGTTAATTCTCATCAGAATCAACAGCAAACGAAGTCAACAATAATAGTTCAGGTATATCTGCCAACATTACAAGGAGAAGATGAAGAGACTTAAAGTATATGAGGAAATGTTTATGTAAAAGGAATGGAAATCTAATAACCATGTGTGATTGTAATGCTGCACTACAAGCAACAGCAGACAGTAGTTGTTGAATATGGGGTTGGCAAGAGGTGTGACAAAGGAAAGTCAAATTCACATATTCTAGCAATTTTAGTTACACTGTTCAAAAGTCAAGAGAGGTGGAGGTATAATTGGAAAAGGCCTAGATGTGAGAAGCTTCTAGCTGGATTACATCATTTTGTAACAGATTTCAAAGTCTGATATTGGACTGCAAGGTGTACCCTGGAGCAGAAAGAGATTCGTATCAGTGTTTTGTAATGAAGAGACAGAAAAGGATTGTCCAGAACTATTAGAGTTAGAAAACATGTGTGACCCTAAGCTAGAGTAAGAGTTTAACGAACTTTTGGGAGGCCTGCAATCAAACAATGCTGGAGGCACATAACATTCCTTTGTTTAAGTCCTAAAATCACAAGAGGAGGTTGTAGCAGTGCAAGAAGGTGGTAGCAGTGCCAGAAGATGGCAGGGAAACTTTACATTTGTAACACAGAACTGTATAGAAGTCTGTTTCTGGTTATCCCACAGTATGTAATTAAGATAAAGTGTTTGAGATGTGGTTTGAGATGTGGTTGATAAAGGTGACACTAGTCCACTGAATTTATGAATTTTCAGTGGTCATGTGAATATTTTCACACCCATTGCTTGGTTGGTTGATTTGGGGGAAGGGCACAAACAGTGAGGTCATTGGTCCCACTGGTTTAGGCAATGATGGGGAAGAAAGTCAGCCATACCTTTTCAAAGGAACCATCCCAGCATTTGCCTGAAGTGTTTTAGGGCAATCACAGAAAACCTAAATCAGGATGGCTGGATGCAGGTTTGAACCATCATCTCCCGAATATGAGTCCAGCACGCTAACCGTTTCACCGCCTCACTTGGCATGTCACTCTTGTGAAAAAGATCCTGGACCTACACAGCACAGAAATCTGTCTAGACAGACATATGGTTGTGGCAACAGTTTTTTTTTTTTGTTTTTGTTTTTGGTTTTAGGGCGCAAAACTTCTATGGTCATTAGCGCCCAGCCAGGGACTTAAGACAGTAAAAAACCGAAATTGAAAACCAGCAGCAATGTGAACAAAGTCATAAAATTGGAGAAACTAAAAATAGAAGGAATGCTTAAAAATCCACTACAGAAAGGGGGTGGTTGTCCCCCCAAAAAAAAAAAAAAAAAAAACTTCATATGACTGACGTCATTTCACTGTCACTAATAAACTGGAGAACGCGGTCGGCTGAGTGCGTGTCATCTGCTAAAATCGACGATAGATCAGGCGATAGCTGTAGACGAGAGCGTAACGGATTAAAATAGGGGCATTCAATTAAAAGGTGTCGTACCATCCACAGCTGAAAGCAGTGGGGACAGAGTGGGGGAGGATCACCGCTTAAAAGATGTTGATGGCTAAAAAGACAGTGCCCTATCCGGAGTCTAGCTAAAATTACCTCCTCCCGACGACGCGTTCGGGAGGAAGAGGTCCAAGCGCAAGGAACGGCTTTCGCTTCCCGCAATTTATTACGGGGAAGTGTTGACCAATGCGCATGCCATAAATGAGCAACTTTGTGACATAAACCGCTCCGTAGATCGGTGAAGGGAAGCGACTGAATAGCTGGCCGAGGAAGAGAGACTGCAGCCTTGGCCGCTATATCGGCCGCCTCATTCCCACAGATACCAGCGTGTCCCGGGAGCCAGAGGAACGTCACCGAGACGCCCCCCAGGTGGAGCAAGCGCAGACAGTCCTGAATCCGGTGGACCAGAGGGTGCACAGGGTAAAGAGCTTGGAGACTGAGGAGAGAGCTGAGAGAATCTGAGCAGATAACGTACTGTATCCGCTGATGGCGGCGGATGTAGTTGACAGCCTGGAGAACAGCGTAAAGCTCCGCAGTATAAACCGAACACTGGTCGGGAAGCCGAAAGCGATTTGGGGTGTCGCCAACAATATAGGCACTTCCTACACCTAACGATATTTTCGAGCCGTCGGTGTAAATAAATGTGGCGTCCGTCATTTGTGCACAGAGAGCAGCAAATGCCTGACGATAAACAAGTGTAGGGGTACCATCCTTGGGAAATTGACAAAGGTCACGGAGCAGGCAGATCTGGGGACGGAGCCAAGGCGGTGCTGTACCCCAAGTTGTCAAGAAGGTTTTAGGAAAGCGGAAGGAAAGAGAATGGAGCAGTTGACGGAAGCGGACTCCCGGGGGTAGTAGGGAGGAGGAGCGGCCTGCATACCCTACATCAAAGGAGGCGTCGAAAAAAGGTCATGGGCTGGATTAGCGGACATGGAAGACAGATGGCTAGCATAACGACTCAGGAGGACTGCTCGCCGATTGGACAGCGGAGGTTCAGCAGTCTCAGCATAAAGGCTTTCCACAGGGCTGGTGTAAAAAGCTGCCGACACTAAACGTAATCCACGGTGGTGGATAGAGTCGAGACGCCGAAGAATAGACGGCCGAGCAGAGGAGTAGACTATGCTTCCATAATCCAATTTCGAGCGCACTAAGGCGCGATAGAGGCGGAGAAGGACCACTCGGTCCGCTCCCCAGGAGGTACCATTCAGGACACGGAGGGTGTTAAGCGATCGCAGACAGTGAGCCGAAAGATAGAAAACTGTGCTGGTCCTCCCACGTTTCCTGTGAAACATAAGACCCAAGAATTTAGCGACGTCTGAAAACGGAAGGTTGACAGGACCTAGATGTAAGGAGGGCGGAAGAAACTCCTTACGTCGCCAAAAATTGACACAAACGGTCTTACTGGGTGAGAAACGGAAGCCGGTTTCAATGCTCCACGAGTGGAGGCGATCGAGCCATCCTTGTAGATGTCGTTCAAGAAGGCTGGTCCGTTGAGAGCTGTAGTAGATCGCAAAATCATCCACAAATAGGGAGCCCGAGACATCAGGAAGGAGACAATCCATAATTGGATTTATGGCGACGGCAAACAGTACAACACTCAGCACGGATCCCTGGGGTACCCCGTTTTCTTGGGAGAAAGTACGGGAGAGAGTAGTGTTCACCCGCACCCTAAAAGTGCGCTCTGCCATAAATTCGCGAAGAAAAAGGGGCAGCCGGCCTCGAAAGCCCCAAGAGAACAGTGTGCGGAGGATGCCTGTCCTCCAACAGGTATCGTATGCTCTCTCCAGATCGAAAAATATTGCTACCGTTTGGCGTTTCCGGAGAAAATTGTTCATGATATAAGTGGAGAGAGCAACAAGATGGTCAACTGCAGAACGATGCTTCCGAAATCCGCATTGGGCTGGTGTTAAAAGACTGCGGGATTCCAGCCACCAAGCTAAACGGTAATTCACCATATGCTCCAAAACCTTACAGACACTACTCGTGAGAGAAATGGGGCGATAGCTAGAGGGGAGATGTTTGTCCTTTCCAGGTTTCGGAACGGGAACAACAACAGCTTCCCGCCACCGTCTGGGAAAGGTACTGTCGGTCCAAATTCGATTATAAAGGCGAAGGAGGTAACGCAGACTATGGGTTGATAAATGCAGCAACATTTGGACATGAATACCATCCGGTCCTGGGGTGGAGGAGCGAGAATAAGAGAGGGCATGTTGGAGTTCCCACATGGAGAAAACAGTATTGTAGCTTTCGTGATTTTGAGAGGAGAAAGCAAGAGGTCGCACTTCCGCTGCATGTTTCTTCGGGAGAAACGCTGGCGGGTAATTTTAAGAGCTTGAAATCTCAGCAAACTGCTGACCCAACGAGTTAGAAATTGCGACGGGGTCCACTAATGTATCATGCGCGACAGTGAGCCCAGAGACCGGGGACAAACTAGACGCGCCTGAGAACCGTCGAAGCCGACTCCAAACTTCCGAGGAGGGAGTGAAGGTGTTAAATGAGCTAATAAAGAATTTCCAGCTTGCTTTCTTGCTATCGCAGATGACGTGATGGCATCACGCACGGAGCTGCTTATAGCGGATACAGTTGGCCAAAGTAGGATGGTGACGGAAAATGCGAAGAGCACGTCGCCATTCACGTACTGCGTCACGGCATGCCTTGTTCCACCAAGGAACTGGGGGGCGCCGGGGCAATTCGGAGGTGCGTGGTATTGAACGTTCCACAGCTGTAAGAATAATGTCGGTAATATGTGTGACCTCATCGTCGACGCTGGGAAAGCGACGGTCATCGAAAAAAGTGTCCAGTCGGCTTGGGCAAATTTCCAGCGTCGCGAGCGCATATATGGCAGTGGAGGCTGCAGTCTAAGGACACATGGAAAGTGGTCACTCGAGTGTGTATCATCAAGGGCAAACCATTCGAAGCGCCGAGCTAGCGGAACAGTACCGACCGCAAGGTCCAAATGAGATAAATTTGTCATGGAGGCAGACAAAAATGTGGGGACCCCAGTGTTGAGGCAAACTAGATCCGCTTGGTGGAAGACGTCTAGCAATAGAGAGCCACATGGAAAAGGATGTGGAGATCCCCAAAGCGGGTGGTGGGCATTGAAGTCCCCAACCAGCAAATAGGGGGGTGGAATCTGACCAAGAAGATGAAGGAGATCAGCTCGTGCCATTGGTGTGGATGATGGAATGTATACAGTACAAAGAGAGAACGTGTATCCAGAAAGGGAAAGACGGATGGCGACAGCTTGGAAGGAACTGTTTAAGGGGAGTGGGTGATAATGGAGAGTATCATGGAAAAGAATCACGAGTCCTCCATGGGCTGGAGTGCCTTCAAACAGAGGGGAGGTCATATCGGATGGACTGAAAATGAGGGAGAACAAAGCGGTCATGGGGACACAGCTTTGTTTCCTGAAGACAGAAGATGACCGGCGAGTAGGATCGTAAGAGGACCGACAATTCATCCCAATTGGCTCGAATGCCGCGGATATTCCAGTGGATAATGGACATAGGGTGAACAGGAAATGGAGGATTGTGACCAAGGGTGCTGTCAACTCAACGACTGCTCAGAGCTAGCGACCGACAGCATGGAATGGCATTCAGCCGAAGGCAGAAGATCCTGATCCATAGGTTGGTCAGGAGAAGCCCCTGCCTCCAGCGATCGGCCGGTTGACCGGCCACCAGCAGTGCGCGTCGGCGACACAGAAGACAGCCGAGGGCGATTTCCGCCAGGTGGTGCTGTAGATGGGACACGCCTTGGCGGAGAAGGAGAGGAACTGGGTTTCTTTGTAGCCTTTTTGGAAGTATGATGTTTAGATGAAGAAGGAACCGATGGTTGTGAAGTTGCGGAACGTAAAAACTCTTCACGAGAATGCTCTTTTTTCGAAGACTTGGCGTCTGACTTTTGGGCTCGAGATGTAGCAGAACCCGACGAAGGGGGAGCCACAGAGTGGGCAGGCGAAAGTGGTGAGGTTGAACGAGCGATCTTTGCGCTGGCCGATCTGACGACCGTGGTACTAAAGGTGAGGTCGCAAGTCTGCGTGGCCGCCTCCTTTGTTGGCTGAGGAGAAGCAAGGACAGTGCTGTATTTTCCTGTCTGAGGCACGGTGGGCTGTCGATTGGCGAATAATTTTCGAGCAGCAAAGGTCGACATCTTTTCCTTCACTCTTATTTCCTGGATGAGCTTTTCGTCCTTAAAAATGGGGCAATCTCGAGAGGAAGCAGGGTGGTCACCCATACAGTTGATGCAGCGAGGGGATGGTGGTGGACAAGCACCCTCATGGGCATCCTTGCCACACGTAACACATTTGGCCGGTTTGGAACAAGACTGGCTGGTGTCATTGAACCGCTGACATCGGTAGCAACGCGTAGGGTTTGGGACGTAAGGGCGAATGGAAATTATCTCATAGCCTGCTTTGATTTTCGATGGGAGTTGAACTTTGTCAAATGTCAAGAAGACAGTGCGGGTTGGAATGATGTTCGTGTCAACCCGTTTCATTACTCTATGAACTGCCGTTACGCCCTGGTCAGACAGATAGTGCTGAATTTCTTCCTCAGACAATCTATCGAGGGAGCGTGTATGAACGACTTCACGCGAGGAATTTAAGGTACGGTGAGGTTCCACCTGGACAGGGAAGGTGTGGAGCAGAGAAGTACGCAGCAATTTTTGTGCCTGGAGGGCACTGTGTGTTTCTAACAACAGGGTGCCATTCCGTAATCTGGAACAAGACTTTACAGGACCTGCAATTGCATCAACACCTTTCTGAATAATGAAAGGGTTGACCGTGGAGAAGTCGTGACCTTCATCAGACCGAGAAACAACAAGGAACTGTGTCAACGATGGAAGAACTGTCTGTGGCTGAGACTCAGTGAACTTACGTTTGTGAGCAGACATAGTGGAAGGTGAGGAAACCATTGCGGAAGAATCCCCCATGATTACCGGCGTCTCCGATGGCGCGCTCCTCCCTTGTGGGGGAGCTCTCTGAGGGCACTCCCGCCTTAGGTGATTGTTCACACCTCAGGTCACACCTCCCGACAAACGGATGGAGGGACCAATCGGCACTTTCGGAAGGTATCAGCTTGGGTAATCACCCCTCCCTGGGCCTGGCCGTTACCAGGGGGTACGTAAGTGTCCTACCTGTCTACCCGGGGTGGGGAATTACGCGTTACCCCGTCACCGGCTACGCACAAAAGGCGTGGGTTGGCCTTCAGACACGCACAGGGAGGAAGAAAGAGAAAGGGAAAGGGAAAGGAAAGAAGAGAGGTCTCAAACGCCGCAGCGGAGAAAAGGGAAAGAGAAGAGGTAAGGAAAAGAGAAGGACAAAGGAAGGAAGAAGACATAAAAGCAAGGAAGGCGAAGAATGCAGTACATTTACGAGCGTCCATCTCTGGACGTAGGCACAAACCATACTCCCAGATGGGGAGAAAGGGAAGGAAAGGGCCAGAGGTGAGGGGAGGAGGGGCGAAGATAGGGATGGGGAAGGATGCGGAAAGGGAAGGTATGCAGCCCGGAAAGGAAGGAAGGCCACATTAGCTCGGGGTCCCGTGCTCGCTACGCACGTATCCACAAAAGAGTTGTGGACCCCCTGGGGGGGTTGTGGCAACAGTGGCAGATCGTACAGCTACCACACCACAGATAAGAGGGCTTGTGAGCCCATATGTGCCAACATGAACTGTTGCAAACTGGTTATTAGTAGTGGGGCTAGCTTATCTTCCACCCGCGGCACAGCATCGACTTTAGCTATTCATGCTATCTGAGGATCATTTGCAAGACAGAATGGTGCATCAGACTTCACAAGACATCACTCACCAGGTCTATGTCATACACGCAAATGAGCATCACTTGCTTGCAGGCAGAATCTGCTTTCATTGTTGAAGTTATTTCAGTCAAGACACACTGGCCCCACCACAGGCCTTATGGTCGGGGTTGCGATAAGCTACAACTCATTTATCTTTTCATTTCTGAAAGGGACGTGAACCATTGCTCTGTCTGGGCAGAATGTTGTTGCCCAGTTTTTTTGCCATTCTTGAAGCAGGAAAATGATGTGTTGTTCCAACAGGATAACACTAGGCCACACAGTGCCCAAGGAACACAACATGTTCTGCAAGACATGCAGAAACTTCTCTGGCCAGCACTTTCTCCACACTTGTCCCCAATGGAGCCTGAGCAGGAGATGATGGTTGACAAATGGCACGAGTTATTTCCTGTCCTAACAGCTCTTACAGAACTACAAGAACAGGTCTGGCAGGTGTAGCATAGTGTATCCCAGTACAATATTCACCATCTGTAAAATAGACTGGATGACAGAGTCAGTATCCACATTGCCACATGTGGAGGCTGCACCAAATATTAAAATGGACATTTTGGCACGGGCGGGTATCTGATACTTCAGTACCACTTCTGCTACCAACCTGTAAATGTTGTCATTTGATGTACTCCATATGCACTGTTGCAACAATAAATCTTGAGTGAATTGGAAACCTCTGAAAGGGTGTACAAATTTCTTTTTCCATGAGTATATTTTTACACTTGTCACTATCCACTTAATTATGACAAAATCTGTATAAACCTGAAGTAAATATTTGGATCATGTCTAATGCATGGGAGAAACCAATGCAGTTGCTCTCACAGCAGCAAAATACATAATATACATTGTACGTATATGTAGCTATGTGTAGGGACAAACACTTTTTCTCAAAACATTAACAGCATCATGTAAGAATGATAACTGGGACATTATGCAACGAATCCAGAAGTCGACATCTTGCCAGTGTTGTTGTTGCCGGGAGGATGGTTAAATGACCTTACATTGCAAACTCTGAGAATTGTAATAACCTGGTAGGGAAATACGAGGCGGCCATCCTACATATGATTAGTGACAGACACTTGAGTAATGCAATAGATAGCTGATGGCACCTCTGGTTCATTAGAGTATCACGTACAGGTGCAAAATTGTCTACTGAATCTACCATGAAGGACCTGTCCCCACAGATTGGGGGCTCATGCATTAACTCAATGGAATAACAGCACTATTTTGACACTGATGACTGGCTAATGCTAATGTAATTTGAGTCTCATGAGAGGAATCCTTACAGGAGCAAAGCATCTGCTTTTGAAAAGACAATATTGGCTGAAGCTGGCAAAATTCCTCGAAAATCAGTGAAAGAACTATGAGGTTTACTTTCTCTGAACAGGTTAAACTGTTCTATCAAATTATGGCCTAATAATTTAATTTTAATTTCAGATTCACCTAGTAAATGATGAGATGCAAAAAATGGCAGTTATCAGAAGAAAAAAAAAATCAGGATTTGAAAATATAATGCAGATAAAAAATCTGCTCACCAAGCATCAGCAGGAGAACACCCATATAGAGGGTATTACAGTTTACAAGCCTTGGGAGCCAGTGGCACCTCTACTGGCAGAAGTGTTGAAGGGGAAGGAAAAGGGGTGATGGAGAAGGCCTGTTGAGGTGTAAGAAAAGTGGTTGAATTTGCAAGAGACATCCAAAACTAGGAGGGCCATGTGCAGCATTGAGATGCCCAACTTCTCCCAACTGTACCCCTTTTTTCCTAAACCTCACCAGTTCTTTTCCTTGACCTCTCTTTCTTCCCCTTCAACCTTTCTGCCACAAGGAAGGCCCACTGGCTACCTAAGCTTGCAAACTTTAAGACCTTCTATATAGTAGACTTTTTGTGTATCCAACTGCATTATAAATTATTAGAAGAGTAAGTCAAATGAGGACAGAAATTCAAGATGGACACTCAACACAGTGAAGAAGAGATATTGGATGCACTCTAGCATCATGGAACCATGAAATACCTTGACCCAACTGAATTATGGTTCCTCCTCTCAAACACCCTCCCCATTCTGTTACCTTCTTATGAGATTATACAACCACAACCTTAATTTATCCTGTTTCCCCTCTGTTCATGTCAGATCAACTCATCACAATTCCCTTAGTCCAAAATGACCTGCTCTTTCCCCCCAAGTTCTACTCCAACTGATCTCCTTGTCTCGTTATGCGGAATTTAACATATTTGAATGCAGTTGCTCACAATTCATTTTGGACACTGATACCTTACTCCCAAAACAGTCTGGATTCCTCAACAAGCGTCCCACAGTCCACCAGCCCCTGCGCTCAGCAGAGTGGATCTGCACAGCAAAACATCAGAGATAGAGCATCAGCAGAGTGTTTCTCAATACAGAGAGACCTTCTGACTGCATTTCCTGTGGGGCCTTAAATATTTAACGTATTTGTCATATGCCAGTGAGGGTATTTGCTTATAATGACATTAGTTTCTCAAGATGAGGTGATAGATTTATGCTGTTGCAATGTTTGGCGATTCACAGTTGTAATGGTGTAGGTTTCAGTTCAGGAACAAACTCACTGTAGTATCTAAAGATCCCCAAGCATGTGAGAAGGGATATTGCCCAGGGATATATGCCACAAAACTGGAAATAAATGCAACAAATGCTGTACTTCATGCTGTACTTCAGAATGTACAAAATAAACTGCAAACCTTGTGACAAGTTTTATGAAACACCAACAGAGAAAAAAAATTCATGACACTATGGAGCACTGCTACAACTGGAGAGAGAGTGCACTGAAGATGCACTGACAGATGACACAGCTTATGCTTCTCGATTTGAGAGGAAGCACAGAAGTGTTTTCTAGAGCCCCAATAGGACATACCCTATACATACTGGAGAACCTAGGAATGTTTACCCACAAAAACACAGCTCCACAAACCAAGTTGAATGAACATAATGGAAAACCCATTAGGGCTAAATTCAACACACTGGCCTGTTTAACAGCAGCAGAGCATGCCACAGCCAAACCTCACCCCACACCTGCTGGTAGTCACACAGCCAATGACATACCTGGGAAAGAGAGTTGTTGGTTCTTCTGCACAATCGAGGGACTTCCAAAATATTTGAATTTAATACTAGAGTTGTTCTGGTTTTTTATAACATTTTTACATGTCTGTATCTTTTAGTGTATTCTTTGCCAAAGTTTTAGTTCATGAGGCACAGCGGTTTTTTTTCCTACATGCCAAATTGTAGCAGCAAAAACTACTTTTCTAATCCAACTTCCCATTAATGTGAATGGTATTAAATACGCAAGTTTCATGTGGGTACCATACAGGTATTATGGAATCTGCTAATAATATCTACAAAGCAATCTACCTAAACTTGACAACAAGAACTCATTAGCAAACTGCACATTGAATAAATATACCATCCAAGGAGCTGCAATTCGCATGCAATTTTATTCATTTTAATTGTGCTTTATCTACATCTACATTTATACTCCGCAAGCCACCCAACTACACATTTTTAATTTGAATTGTGTCTTTTTATAATTAGAAATAAATCTAAAGACAATGTTATATTTTCCCCCTCTTTACTTGGAAGTGGAGTGGGGAAAATTAATAATAAGTGTCAACTAAACCTACATCTTAGTTTAATTTTTAAATCCGTTTTCATTTAACACCCCAATAAGATGTTAAGTGAGGTTCAGTGTCCATGGTAAAATTTACAAGTTTAAATTATTTGATGGGTGATCCTCTCAAATTATGTTTTGCTTTTAAAAATTTGGGAACTATGTTGTACATTAAGAGTGACTGGCATCTGCTACCCCATGACACCCACAATAAAGAGTTGTAAGAAAGAGGAAAGGTTTAAGAAATGCCTAAGACATTCCATTTAACAATCTAGACAGGCTTATTCATGAAATATTAATGACTAAGTCCTTGCAGATCCTGAGGATGTCTCAAATGCCTTTGGCCACTTTTTCGCAGAGGCCACCTTCTTTCCAGTCTTTGTACTTTAGAGTTCCCGGACGGTGAAGGTGGCATTGAATCATGAAAGTTACACTCGCCCAGTCCCGATCCTCTGCTGCAGGGCCCAATGGTATCCATATTCAAGTGCTGAAGAACCTTTCTCCTGCAGGTAAAGGCTTTCTTCTTCGCACCTATAATCGCATTTGGACTGAAGGTCGTGTTCTAACGTGCTGGCGTGAAGCAGTTGTTCCCATACCCATACCAGGAAAGGACAAACATCTTCCTTCCAATTATTGCCCCATCTCCCTTACCAGCTGTGTCTGCAAGGTGATGGAGTGAATGGTAAATGCTTGGTTGGTAAGGAGGGGTCGAGATTCAAGAAGCCAAACCAGTGTCCAATATGGCCTTTGTAGGTGCCACTCTGCTGATGACCACCTAGTTACCTTGTCGACCTTCATTATGAACAACTTTTTGCATAAGTGCCAGACGGTGGCTGTGTTCTTAGATTTGGAGAAGGCTTAAGACACCTGTTGGATGTGAGGTGAGAAAACAGTGTTTGTAACGCCGCAAGTTCATACAGACCTCCTTCCTCCTGTGGAGGGTGGGCATTCTTTGAAGACAACGCAAAGGCCCCCAAGTGTGCATGGTGCAGTGTTGTCTAGACCATCAATATTGCTGGAGTGTTGCTAATGGTTTCTGTCTTCCTGGTGAGAAGCTTCTAAAACTCACAAACAGATGGTGTTAATTCAACAAGCCTCAAAAACATGTCTCCTGGAAGTTTTACAGGCCACTATTATTGTCTGGCCTGTATTCCCTGAAGCACATATGGACATGTTCTCCGAGTGCTGCAGTAGATCGTAAAGTTGTCCATGAAACAGGAGCCTGAAACATCAGGTGTAAGGCAATCCATTATTGGATTGATAGTTATGGTAAAAAGGGCCGGGCTCAAAATGGGGCCCTGGGGCACCCCTCTCTCCTGGCAAAAGGCATCTGACAAAACAGAATCCACACATACCCTGAACATTCAATCCATTAAAATGCATTAATAAAAAGAAGGATGCGACCATGGTCACCAGAGGTTTCGAGCTCTGCCCATTAACACCCTGCCTTCCTCCCCTGAAAACTAACAGACGAGGCACGGCCACGACTTCACTCACTACAGTCAGGCCAGAAATCGGGGAGTGGGCCTTGGTGCCAGATAGCTGGCACAGGCCACCCCAGGCAGCCAAAGGAGGAGTAAAACTGTTGAATGAGCTTGTGAAAGCCACCCAGTAAGCCTTTTTGCTTTCTTTGATAACACGACAACATTGTGCCTCTGGTGCGAGTTGAATCATGAAAATGCAATTACTGAACCTGAACCAATCTTTCCTCTTTCCTGTATAAACTTAACACCTATTCCCAAAGCCAAAGCAAAACCTAAAATACCTTCAGCCATCTATATTTCAGATTTTATGTTTTATTTTACTTATGTGACCAGTTTCGCAATTTCAGTACACCAACTTCAAGTCCCCCGATCAACATGTAAGAAGAATCCAACCTCTGGTATCCCCAGACTACCTTTGTAACATGTTGATTGTCAATTACAGATTGATAGACTATTGTGCATCAATATGTGATTGACCAATGAAAGGATCACATTGTTAAAAAAGAATGTCTACAGATACTAGTTACTGAATGCTGGACTCTTTTGATTGTACATGAGGTCAGATTCTTAACACATGTCAGCCATGCGGCATGTAGATGGTATAGTGAAATGCCAAAACTGATTGCATAAGTAAAATACCTTCAGCTGTCTACATTTCAGATTATGTTTTCAGCCTGACACTTTATGCTGAACAGGTATGGGGAGGTGGATTGTGGTGTCTGAATTTGGGATGAAACTAAGGCCTTGAGGAGCTGCAGGAGTTCCTCAGCAATCCTGTATAAAGATGGACTTGAGGTGGACCGTGTGGAGCAAATTTTCAAACCATCTCAAATCACAGCACCACTGTCCGAGATGTGGATCTCTACCTCTCAACTGCTCCATATGTAAATCCATCAGTATCGAGTGCACCAACCAACAACACTACCTCCACTTGAATGGTTGGCAGCTGTCAATATCAAAAACCTCTTTTTTACAGCCCCACCAACCGTGGATGCCACATCAGCAATGGGACAGGGCCATGCGTGAAAGCAGTCACATAATTGTGAGTAGGCCTGTTGTGCCCATTTGTCTACTTAGGTGGATGGCTGTGACTACCACCTAACTGTGGCTTACTGCAAATTGATCATCCAGCTGCCAAATGTTCACATTGCGACACAAATGACTTCAACAACTGCTTCACTACATGGGCCATTTGGATACTCCCTTACACACATTTCTCTGAACTATTCAGTTGTAGTCCAGTCAATGAGTGCTCAAAAGGAGTGTAGAGTGTACAGAATATATAACAATTCTTGACTTGTTGACTGTTAGGGACAGTTAGGAGGTAAACATACAAGTTCCCACCCTTGGGAGGTAAGCCAGAAGTGATAATTTTTTCTTTGTCTTGCTAACAGTGAACTGTAAAAAAAATGTTCAAACATGAAAGCAAATTAAATTTACTATGAGATGTGTTTGTTACCACAGTTTATGGACTGAAATTAGATTTTCAGTAACAAATCACATTGTCAGATTCCTAATGGTTTCTGATGTATATAATGTATTGCTTCCTCTTGTTGTCTCATTTGAAATTCGTCAGCTACTTCACTCTCTGCTACAGGTAGTTGCCAACTGTCAGTCCTGAATGATTTTGTTAGTAGTTAAAAATTTAACCACAAAACATTGCATTTATTTTATTTACTGCACCAATTGGTTGCTTGAAGTTTAACAGGCCATTATTGTCTGGCCTGTATTCCCTGAAGCACATATGGACATGTTTTTGAGGCTTGTTGAATTAACACCATCTGTTTGTACACATCGGAGAGAACACAGACAAGCTTCTAAAACACACAATGACCTGCCTCATGAGATGAGCGACCTGGGACTTGATTTGGTATGAGCCCTTTTACTCTACAACAGAGTGGCAGTTCATGTATAATGAAGGGAAAGCTGTGAACCCTGCTTTGAGTATACGCCTCCAATTATAATGACTATCTCTTGATGCATTTGTAGTTGCATGAGTGGTGGCTTAATTTTAAAACCAGCAGTTTGCTTAATGTTATTTAATGACCCTGTGTCTATTTCAGAAGCTAAAAGAAATTCAAAATGACAAGTAAATGAGTTCAGAGTTAGAGATTTCTATATTTACCTACAGTAATGTTTTTATGAGAATCTTTGAAACTTTTTATGCTCTGTGTCTTATTTTTGTTTTTAGTTGTGAGCTTATTGGTAGATGCTGGCTTGGAGTAAGACCAAATCTTATATTCTGGCCTAGTTATTTTACTAGTTGAAGTACCAGGCTTATTGGAGTCTGATTGCTTTGGTAGTGGTTGTTTAAATATTACTGCTTGGTAAAAAATATATTTTAGTCTTATTATTTTAATAGCTTACCTAAAATTTTGATGCTAAATGAGCTGAGAGGAAGCTTGACAGATGAAGCAATTGATAGATTGCAGAGGTACTATGGGTGTGCAATTAGGTACAATACAAGAAGCATTGAGCATATGAGGAGAGCAGTATGGGCATAATTTTTTCATACTGCATCAACAAATGAGCACCCACAACATACACCATGAGTCATCACCTGTGGGACACAGTGCAAGTACCAATCAGGAAAGGAATGTGACCCTAAAAATAGTTTGCATTTTGGAGTGTAATTCAAATTAAATTGTTTACACTTTCATTTGGATTTTGTGTTTTCCCATGTAAAAATGGTGATAAATCTCTGAATATGGGCTTAATTACATCAATCACAGCATTTGGCAAACACTCTTTTGGGAATTGTATGATGCAGTGGCAACATACACTGCAGGAAACATTATCAAATGTGATATGCTGAAACTTAGGTTTCGAACCAGGACACATCATTTCCACAATGTGCCTAATTGTTGAAGAAAGACTAAGAGGTGCAGGAAGAAGAGACAAAAGCCTACAACATGTAGCAAAAGGGAAGGAAAGACCAGTGAAAAGGAAACTAACACTGGAAAAAGAAGAGGATGCTGATAATCCAACATATGGGGCAGGAATGTATTTAAATACTTTGGAAGGCATTTCCCATAACTTTAAAATTTTCATCTTTGAGGAACATTTTCTCGGAAACTGCTAACAGTATATCAATGAAATTTATAAAATTTACACACAATATTGTTCACTTCTTTTCCCTCATTTTTATAACAAATTGTAAAAATATTGTATAATTCAAGAGTTATACTAGAAAAAGTATAAAATTTTAGAGACAAAGTAAGCACCTGTTTTAAAAAAATTGTAAAACAAAAACCAATAAATATTACTTAACATGGCATTATAACTTTGTAGAGGAATATTCACTGAACATGTAGTCCAAATTTCAGAGCAATATGTTTAATGGTTTTAGGAAAAAAAAATGTTCCTTCTATTTGCTAAACTTAACATGGAGGAGATGGATCGTTCTGATTCCCCATAAGAGGTTGAAATTAAGTGATTGTTTTGCTGAAAACTGGTGTGTTCAAAAGTGTTGCTCTGGACCAATAATGTCCCAAGACCGTTTTTGTCTACTTCTGTGAATGTTACACTTCAGTGATAACTCTGCGAGTACTAGAGGTGACTGTCAACAATCATTTTAATTTTATATGGAGCAAGTTCATAAGACATTTCATAATTCATTTCGCCCACATCACAAACTTTGCATAGATGAAAGTATCTTGCTGTTCAAAGGACAATGAACTTTTAAGTAATTCATTCCGACCAAGTGAAGTAGATTCAGAATAAAGAAATTTGTACTGTGTGACTGTCAGATTGTGTGTATTTTAGATAATATTGTATATGCAGGCACAACAGAAATTGGGTTCCACAATTTGGGAAAAGTGGCGACGTAGTGGCAACTCATATAGGGTACAACCCTGTTCCAAACATGGTCCCATAAGTCAATAACCAGTACTGCAGCCCAGATCTGTTCCTCTGCCACATGTGGCTACTCCATGGTTGTGAAGTCACTGTTCACAAGAACAGGCTCAACATGCCAAAACTGCAGAAGAAATTAAAATGAGGAGAAACAGTTTAGGTCCACTGAAATAGTCTTCTGTTTCAACCATTTGTGTTGAGCAAAAGTCACACCATTTGATCAAAAGAACGACAGAAATACTGGCAAAAAATAAAGAAACCGCATTGTATTGTGGATTACAATTCGAGTATGGGTGCAGTTGACTTGTGACATGCACTGATCCCACTGAGCTCAGTAACGTAAGACTGTGAAAAAAATAATTCTTATACAATTTCATTCTGGATGTGTGTGTTCTAAATGCTCATGCTCTCCATCTGTCAGTAACAGAGCAAAAAATGACTCTCTCAGCGTTTCACCTGTAGTGCCTTTGCCTACGATCTTTTCTCTGTTTTGTAGTGTATTTTTCTACAGTGACAAGAATCCTTTGATTCACAGGGAGACATTTTCTGGCTGTTATTGTGAGTGAACATTCGCAGAATAGTACACTAATGCGCATATGCATGGTTTGCGTGAAACTGAAGCTTTACATTGGTATCTAGTTTCCCGGGGCACTTTCTAATGTTCCGTTATGTGTTTCATCCTGCTTTGAGACTTGTCATACAAATAAGCATTACTTATCATTGGAACTAGATCTGAGAAAATTGATTGACACTTGTGAATGAATTACTAAAAAAACGCAAATATGTAAAAAATAATTATATAAATCTAGTTTTAACTTCACCAGTGTCTTTCCAAGGCCTGGATTAAAGAGGATGATGGAAAATAGATGCAAAAGGTGTAAAATTATATGAACAAAGCTCGACTTCATATGTAGCAGTTTACTGGCAACTGAACGGATTGGCAATTGCATTTGCCACAGTACAGATATTGTGCCATCTCAATTACGCCGAGCACATAGCTCCAGTATAACAAAACCCATACGTTAAATGTATCATACGCAGATTAAATTATCAACACATTACATGGACAGCTATATTCTTTTATCCTTAATAGTACAAATGTAGACCACACTCCATCTACTTGTATGTAACATGTTTTCCATAACTGATCAACAAGAAACAACATGCCAAAGGTGTTTAAATCAAAGTTAAAGTAGCAAGAAAAATCACAATGAGAAGAGAGTTTTGCCTCTGTTGTTAGCCAGTATTGAAAATTAAACTCTTTGTTCTTGGGAGGGTGGGAGGCTTAAAATCTGTTGTTCCAATGAGACTGGCTTTGAAGGATTAAAAGGAAACGGTATTTGAAAATTAAGTATTTAATACACCCTTGTTTCATCTTCTCTTAAAAAGAATCAACATCATTTTGACCAATTTGTAGATTATTGGAAAATAGTAGGGGAATAAAATTTTTTATTCCTTGTAGTTGTGCAGTCAATCCAATGCCCTCTAAATTTCATTCTCTTCATGCTTACACACTACTACACATGCTAACCCAAAGTTTACATTGTTTTCAGGCCTGATTTTAGTGCCAAACTTCCAATCCAGTTGTACTGCTTGGTATGTTTCATGGATCATAGTTTAGCAAAATCAGAACGAAAATACCACATTTTGATGTTTTTACAAAATCTTCAATATTGAATGGATTAAGCACAAAATTGAAAAGTGCTATGGAAATAGAAGAAGCCAAACGTGAAACGTAGCATATAGGAACTTAACAACACAAGGTTCTTAAATATGTTTCATCACCTGAACTAATGCTATGACAAAGTCAGCCAAAAAATAGGCGCCCGAAAAAATTTCTGATTTACCTACAATTTTCTGGCTCAATATGGCTCATAACATTGTTTTCATTATTATTCTTAAGAGAACACATAAAGTGGTACAATTTTATTTCTTTACAAAAACTATTGCCCAAGATATTACAGCTCAAATCCGCCAAAAATTCACGCTGGCTCTGTGCAAGTCGTATTCAGCCAAGAAATATTCAGCACAGGATGGGTTGAGCAATGTGGGCCAATCTGGTCCCAGTGGTGGTTCCAAGATACAGGCATGCAGTGCAGGTTGACGGATTATGCTGCAGCCCACGGCGACTCAGCGAGATAAGCAGTTGCACGCCTTCAGCATTCAAAATATTAAATGTGCGGACAAGCCTCTCCACCACGCCAGAGGAGGAAGGGTGGAAAGGCAGGCTACGGATATGTTTCATACTGTTGGCTTGACAGAAGTCGTGGAAGGAGGATGCCTTGAATTAGGGGCGATTATCAGAGACCAATGTGTGAGGCAGGCCTTCATTTGCGAGAAAGTGTGGCAGACGACACGCAGACGACACATGGGTGTTCGGAATAGGCATCAACGATAAGTAGCCACATCGACACCAAAAACGGGCCTGCAAAATCGAGATGTATGCAATCCCAGAGCCGCGAGGCAAGAGCCAGGCTTCAAATGACTGAGGGGGGGCTTGCCTGGTGACACGCTCACACAATGCACCCACAGACCAGGCGGTCAAAATCACCATTGATGCCTGGCCAATACACGTGCCAGTGAGCCAAAACCTTCATGTTGGACATACCCCAGTGTCAGTGATGTAATAAACTGAGCACTTGATGCCTCAAATCCAGAGAGATGACCACCAGATGGGCATCCGACTCCATGGCCAACAGAAGGGTATCATCGACCATGGAGAGCCTGTGGGACAGGTGGTGCCAGGGGCTGAATTCGGTCCGCATCTGACGAGTAATATAGGAGGGCCACCCGTGGACCATATAGCAGAGAACCTGCCACCAGATAGGTTCTCTGTGTGTAGCCATGACAATGTGAGCAGCCATTAGAAGTAGACCATCCAGCGCATCCCAGCGGGTGGAATCAATGTGAAAACAGAGGACCTCCTGCTGGTCAAATGCAGAATCAGAGCCTGCTGGGTGATGTGACAAAGCATCCGCGTTAGCATGGTGGCTGGTGGGCTAATACCAGATGATGTAAGCTTATTCCATAAAAATAGTGCCCGTGCTGGAGACGTTGACCCGTCTGCTCTGGAAGGTGAGAGTCTGACCATAAATCCTTAGTTGCACTTCTTCGACCAGTCAGAAGGGTGAACATTGCCCCAAAGAGAGGTGTGAAATTGAAGCACAACAGCTGCAGAGGCCTCTAGTGGAAATCAACGTCCATTCCATCTGGCGCGGATTCGAAACCCGTGGTGCTTGGTACCGGAGACTGCTCTGTGCATACAAAAATGTGGCAGCCTGAACGCACTGCAGACATTTTTTCAGATAGCGTCTGGCTGCTTGCTGCTACTGCTACTGCTTATAAATTAACAGCCACACTTAAAACTAATGTAAACAATTGTGGTATCACACTCATCAGAAGCAATTTGTTGTTATGAAGTTGGAGAGCCTGGGATATTGGTGCAGCTGCCACAAATACATCACACTGAGCTGTCTAATTGTGTTGCATGTCTCTAGCAGATGAAATCTGCTATTGTCAATTCTGGGTTGTGTGGGGTACCTCATTATTCGAGCTGGTTTGAACGATGCTCTATCTACTATATATGCTCCATTATCAGTGGACAATTGCTGAAAGGGCACATCTTTGCCAGAGCAGTGTGAGGGTCATTTTCTTCTTGAAAATACCTTCTCAAACATGATATTAGGCAATGCCAAACTCTGAGGAAGAGCAAATATGCATCACAATCTTCAAATCACATATCCTCTCCATGCTTCACTCACTAAATTCTTTGAACAAAAACATACTACTTGAGTAAGTTGCTTCCAAATTTGGAAAAGTGATGAACATGGTCAGGAACGAGGACCCACTGCAGTGTTATCAATCCAATCCTTCAGACGAGCAAGGAACTCTGCATGGATGCACTCCTTTATCGAAGTCACCATTTTGAACTACTGTAAGTTAATGATAACCTATTTTCATGCTGCTGGAGGTTTCCCATGTATCAGGTCTTCACATTTGTATGTACAGGATACAGAAAGCCTCTGTGCTCTACTTACAGAGGAGTATGAGAAGTTTGTGAACAAACGCTACTTCACTATGAGAAGTAATGACCAGCTCTGGTCAGGCACGTGGCCATGCACGACATTGAGACAATTTTTATCTGGCCATTCTCAAGCCAAGGGGTATGACCCATGGTACTGGTATGACGGATAGTGCTCCCAGTAAATGGGTAATTGGGATGACTGCAACTCAAGACATATGTGCTTCACTTTAAGAATATTGTAATGTATTGTTTTCATCAAGTGAGCAGCACAAGAATTTTTGAGAATCTCACCGAAGTCCAGATGAAAATGACATTGGCAAGCTTACACATTAATTCATAATCACCCTCATTTTCTGAGTACCTGTTAATAGTAACAGGAGTAATGGGAGATGATACAATCTTATGCCATGATGCACTTAGAATTGCCAAAACAAGCAATGACAAATGGAAAACCAGCCATTCACAAGTATCAAACTGTCACAGAAAGCTCTCGCACTTCCGTTCTCCCAAGCAAATTCAACAATAGAGATTGACAATGAAACTTATCAATTTTTGCTCTTTCAGCAAATGTCCATTATCAAGAAATCAGATGAGTATTTGAAGAATTACATGCAATATGAACTGGCTCCCTAGCCCCAGCTTTCTTCAACGAAACTGGAATGAAGAAGTTCAAAAACTCAGCACTACACACACAGGTTAAGCACACTGATGAGGACATTCCTTTGACTTTATCGGGGATTCCTAGTCCACAAAGAGAACTATATCAACCTTTAGTGATGCTTACATTAGGTTTTTGAAGACTCATTATTAAGGGAGAGGTTTACAGCAGTTTCCTATGGGTACACTGGCAGTTCAGTAAGCACAAAGGCACTTTAACAATGTTGACAGTATTGTCTCAGGGACATGAGAACACTAACTTTAATTTCACTTTCCAAACTGGACATTAAACATGATTATTTGTTTTCCAACTTTAATCATAAGAGTCAGCTAATAAATTCACTCCAAACTTCAGCTGATGATGTTGCAAGGACAGCTATGAAAACTAATAACAGCAACAAAGGAATTTTGTGATCTGAGTGGACGTCAACTCATCTGTTCTCTTGGCAGCTAATTCATTGTGATATTCTGCCAGTAAAACCTGAAAGAGGGAAGGTCAAGATTAGCATATGTTCCTCACAACAGCTGTTGCAGGAGTTGAGAATTAAGGAAAAGGCACATCTGCTATTCGTAGGTGCATTTACAGGCTGTGACACTACATAACTACATCCATGGCATATTGCAAGAGTAAAGTGGGTTTTGTCAAAATACACCAAAATCCAAAATCTTCCTGCATGCAGCTGAAGTATTTGCTAGCTGTTGCGCTTCCTCAGAATTCTTTGAGACAGCTGGCATCATGAGTACTTTCTCATGGTATGGATCTCCAGCTACAGAAAAATTCCTTAAGTTTTGCTAGAAATCATTTAACAAAGAAGCTGGAAACATTTAGCCTGATCTGTCGGCTATCCATCCAACTGAAGGATGTTGTGAAGCAGCATGCATTCGTGATGCACCACGAAGTACACCTGTGGTTAGGAGAGGAACCCAATGGTGGGGTGCTTAACTGCAGTTGGAAGAGGAGAAATGACCAGCAAGTTCTGTAATGCACAGAGTTGGATGCTGCCTGTGACGAAATTTTTAAGCTTAGTTTCATACATTGGCAAAAAATAGTGATGCCTTTAGCTAAGACATCTGCCACTGTCAATATCAACACACTACCAATCTAGTAGGACAATGTCTTTACTGCTGATGAAGATGAATGACCCTCAACTGTTATGCCTCAAAACCCTATATGTTCCTTTGAAAGTAATTAAAAAATAAGAAGTGCAATCACTCCATGTAAACACTTAGTACATGATTTCTAATGATACGATAATTTTTTATAATTGTGAATTTTATTATATTTCCATTTCCTTTATTTACATTTTCATACAGACGTCTGAGTCACAGCTCTCTTACAAGATAAGTAATTTAAGTAGTAAAAAACTGTTTTTAACACTTAATTATAGTGCTCTTCAAGTGTACCTTTAAATGTAATAAATTAGTTTACTGTGAAAATACGCGAGTAAGACAAAAACCTTAATCACGTGAAGTTCGTTTTGTTTACATATCGCGGCCAGGCCGAAGTTTTGAGCTTTCAGATTAAACTTCATACCGAAATTTTAAGTGCATTTACTGATAGTTTAGTGTGCTAAATACGTTTGCTGCCCCTTTATATCTGTAGAGTATCATCATCTCTTAAGTAATTTCCAGTAAAAAAAACTTCTGGACCACTGTTTACACAGTCACGAATAGCCCTAATTTTTCGTACAAGTATTTTCATTGTTTTCCGGTAACTTCATTGTCTTTCTGTCACTAAAATCAATTTGTACCATGAGTGTTATGTGCCCGACGTGCCGTAGAATCGTTAGCTTTGGGGTCTGGTGTGATGGATGTAGTAACTTTTTCATTGGGGCGATTGTAGGGGCGTGGGAATTGGGGAAAATGAGCGAGACTCAGTGGTTCTGTAGGCTATGCAGTAGAGACAGAAAGATTGTGGAACAGCCTGAAGGGCAGCAATTTTCCCCTCCTGAGTTATATGAGGCTAGGTGAGAACTGGGCAGGTTAAGGGGGGAGAAGGGTAAACAGGGGTGGGAAGCGGCAACAGGCATAAGGAACAGGCCAAGAAATTCTTCTGACAGCTTTGTTATTAATGTACAAAATAGGTTTGACCTGTTGCCTCAGTCAGAAACTGATGAGCCTCTCACAGAAGTAGAATTAGACAGGGCTTGCCCACGAAAGGCAAAGGTCGCGAGTTAAACAGTGTGCCGGACCAAGACTCTCTCACTCTGCAGCGGAGTGTGCGCTGATATGAAACTTCCTGGCAGTTTAAATCTCTTTCAGGGCTCAACAAGCTTTCAGCAGCAAATTGAATAACAATGTAGGGAAGTCTGCGAAGAGAAATAAAGTCTTGTTGCTAGGTAGTTCGCATGCTAGGGGTGTGGGCCAACTTCTGCAGGATGAATTAGGGTCAGAATACCAGGTCAAGTTTTTTCAAACCTAGTGCTGGACTGGGGAAGGTTACAGAGGATTTAGGTTCACCATGTAGATGCTTTACTAAGGAAGATACCGTGGTTATTGTGGGTGGGCCGGGCAACAGTATTGACAGATCTGGGGTACAGCATAGAGTGTGACCTGGCAAAGATTGCATCAATATCGAGTCATACCAGTGTTGGGTTTGTGTCGGTTCTGGAGCACCACAACCGACCTCATTTGAGCTCTTCTGCCAGGAGAGTTAATTTGGAGTTGGAACAGCTACTTGAATCTGTTGCAGGGTCACACATTGGTGTGGTTCCTGTTGATTCACTCTGTAGGTGGGACTATACCAGACATGGCCTACACCTTTAACAAGAAAGGTAAGGGTAGACTGGCTGGGCTGATAGCAGGAAATTTAAAGGGGGGGAGGAATTACATCTCATGGTGGAAAAACTTTTTTAGTTTAAGATCAGTGTCCAGTGGGAAACTCAGCCAGGCAAGTACTAAAGATGTTAAACTTATTTTTTAAGATACTCACAAAAGTAAAGTGAAAAATAATGTTAGTATATTTCATCCAAATATTGGGGGACTGAATAAAATTCATGAGCTTCTGCTTTGATTAGAAGATATAGAAACTGAGAATGTAATAGATGTACTATGCCTGTCTGAGCGTCACATTGTCACATATGCGAAAGGTTAGCATCAATGGGTACAAATCAGCTGCACATGTAAGTAGAGAGATGATGAGGAGTTGCCATATATGTCAAAAGCTTCCACAGTGTAAAAAAATTAGAAACTAAAAAATTGTGTAGAGCAACATATGGAAGCATGTGCCATTGAACTTAAACTAAATCATGGCACTTTCATAATTGTAACATTGTAGAGGTCCCCCTCAGGGAATTTCCAGCTATTTCTAGAAAACTGGGATGCTTTGTTGTGCTATCCGTCAGACAGGGGGAAGCAAATTATCATTTGTGGGGATTTCAATGTTGATTTCCTGAAAGAGTGTAATAGGAAGAATGACATTGTAGTATTACTCAGTTCTTTCAATTTGAGCTCCGTCATTGATTTTCCTATTTGAATAGGAAAGAACAGCAGTACATTGATAGATAAATTTTTATAGACCAAGGTAAGTTTACAGACATAAATGCTTATCCTGTTGAGAATGATTTGATATACTGTATGGAGCTATGTCATGTTGTAAGGTAACGGGATAATATGGAACTCTTTCAAGTAGTTTAAAATTTAAAGCACGGCAGCAGAGATAATATGCTGGGCAAAAATAGACCGGAAAATATTTGTTTGTGTTTTGATGGACGTTGTAGTTCCATTGGATAGTGTTTTGGTTTTCTTTTAATTGCAACAAATTATGTAAGTGTGGTGATAATTTGTAAAATTATATAATGTATTTAGATTTAAGTATTTAAATATTATAAAATACTGTAAACGAATTGTGGCCATGTTTAGCAATTATTTTGACTACTGTGGTGTCATGTGACCCGACTCAGGACTGTGGATGTGAGCAGGAAAATCGTGGTCTTTGGTCGTTGGCCATTGTGGTGGCGGGTTGGGAGCGGCAAAGTGCCGCGAGTGCAAGCATGGACGCCAGGGTATGCGAAGGAACAAAGTGAAAGTGTGTGGGTGTGAGACAAACAGCGTCGAATTGCACAGATTATTATCTGTGAACTTAAAAATGCATGGCCACAACGTTAAAGTGTTTCTTTTGAATAAAAAAGTTTCAATCTGAACGTGTATAGTTCAATTCACTGCTCTTCAATAGCCAGCCAATATCAGACTCAATAATAGGGGCGCAAATGCAACCGTTTACTAACAATCCCCTTTACAGATGAGCCACGCGAAAAATAGGTAGTAAACGAGCCCGAGTTCAGTTGCAATGTACTGTAACTAGCTGTGAACACACTGCTTTGAAAGTCTTATCTTTCACATCATGGTGCAATTAACAATATAAATATCGCAAACTTTAGCTGCTGTAGGCTTTCCCTAGACTGGGATGAAGTGTATAAGGAACCCGATGCAAACTTTAAATATAACTTATTTCACAATACATTTTTAAGGGCATTTGAAAATGGTCTTCCCAAGAAAACGTATAAAAAACCTTGGCTAAACAAAGAAATAATATCTTGCAACTGTAAAAGAGAACTGTATTTAACAGCAAGAGAGAGTACTGACCCCGAAATTGTTCAATATTATGATACACATGCTTCAGGACTTTTTAATAACTTTTCTTAGTACCGCACAATGGTTTTTATGTCTGAGATGAGTAACTCTGACAATAAAATTGAAGCAATTTGGATTATTTTTGAAAGGGAAACAGGGCAATCAAGAGCACAGGAAGACTTTTGTGCCATAAAACTGTTTCTTAGTACACTAGTCATTCAATCAGAAATTGAAAATATTTTCAATAATCATTTTTTTAATGTTGTGGAGAAAATAGGATCTAGATCTTCACTAGAACAGGCAAGGCTACTAATAGAAGAGGCCATACCTGTGCAGTTTGAAACAACTGTAATTCCACCAACCTCTCCCTCTGAAATCAGTAAAATAATTAACTCACTGAAAAGTAAAAGCTCTTACAGAATTGATGGCATTTCCAGCAAGGTACTTAAAGCTTGTTCCCCACAAGTAAGTAGGATTCTCAGCCACATATGTAATAGCTCTTTGGAGCAGGGTGTTTTCCGCGATAGACTGAAACATGCCATTGTAAAACCATGGCATAAAAAGGGGGGATATGTCAGATGTCAACAACTATCGCCCAATCTCTCTTCTGACAGCTCTATCAAAAATTTTTGAGAAAGTAATGTATTCAAGAGTAGCCTCCCACATTTGTAAAAAAGTACTAACAAAATGTCAGTTTGATTTTCAGAAAGGCTTTTCAACAGAAAATGCTATATACACTTTCACTGATCAAATATTGAATGCTCTGAATAACCGGACATCACCCATTGTGTAAATCAAAGGCCTTTGAGAGATCACAAAAAATACCAATCATGGAATTCTTTTAGATAAGCTAAATCATGGTTTGAGGGGGGGGGGGGGGGGGCAGTGCACAAATGGTTTAATTCATACTTAACAGGAAGAATGCAGAAAGTTGGGGAAACAGCTGTTGTTTTAACATTACATGAACCACTTATTTCAAACTGGGGGGCTATCAAGTACAGGGTCCCACAGTGTTCGGTCTTAGGTCCTTTACTGTTCTTGATATACATTAATGACTTACCATTCCACATTGATGAAGATGCAAAGTTCTTTTTGCTGATGATACAAGTATAGTAATAAGATCCAAAGACCAAGAACTAAGTGATGTAATTGTCCATTTGCTGAGAACCACTTAATAATTTTGTGAAAAATGTCATTTACACTCCAAATTTTGATAAAACACAGTATATGCAGTTCCGTACAGTAAATGGCACAACTCCAGTAATAAATATAGACTTTTAACAGAAGTCTGTAGCTAAGGTAGAATTTTCAAAAGTTTTAGGTGTGTCCATTGATGAGAGGTTAAACTGGAAGCAACACATTGATGGTCTGCTGAAACGTCTGATTTCAGCTACGTATGTTATTAGGGTTATTGCAAATTTTGGTGATAAGAATCTCAGTAAATTAGCTTACTATGCCTACTTTCATTCACTGCTTTTGTATGGCGTCATATTCTGGGGTAATTCATCATCGAGTAGAAAAGTATACATTGCTCAAAAACGTGTAATCAGAATAATTGCTGGAGCCCACCCATGGTCATCCTGCAGACATCTATTTAAGGATCTATGGATCCTCACAGTAACCTCACAGTGTATATATTGACTTATGAAATTTGTTGTTAATAATCCAACCCAGTTCAAAAGTAGTAGCAGTGTGCATAGCTGTAACACCAGGAGCAAGGATGATCTTCACTATGCAGGGTTAAATCTGACTTTGGCACAGAAAGGGGTAAATTATGCTGCCACAAAAGTCTTTGTTGGCTATCTTTCAGGTTTTTGATGCTGTTTGGTAGGTGACCAAACATTTAAAAATAAAAGAATTTCTAGATGACAACTCCTACTCATTGGCTGAATTTTTAGATATAAATCAAGGGGAAAAAACCAACTTAAACATTAGTGTCATGCAATATTTTGTGTAACGCAAGCTCTTGTACAGACATTTTTTATTATCCTGATATGTTCCACATTACGAAGTGTCGTATTCATGATCTATAGAACAAGTATTAATCTAATGTAATCTAATCTCATCTCTAATCTTGCAGTTACCTTATGTCCATTGTTAAAGTGGTGTTATTCATCATGACAGCAAGTTACAGCAGTTGAAATGCTACAAGTTCTCAATATATTCACTTCTAGAGGAACATCAAAATTGAGCATTCATCACGGAAATTCTGCGACTTTCAATTGGTTGGAGATAAAGTGGCAAAAGCCTATCTAAAAAAATTAATGATCTACCAAATTTGTCCTTGACAATTTTTCTGAGAAACTATTTTGGGAACCATTACAAGCAAATATTTGACACAGTCAGGTAAAAATTATTTTTTCTAATATCATCAACTTTCTATAATGTTTATCTCAAAAACAACTGGGAATCCAACAAGTACATATTGCAACGATTTTATAAGAATCTTAATTACTTTTCATGTTTATTCAGAACATTTTTTCTAGGGTGCACTCCTTCTGAGATCAAAGTGGAAAAGCCAAAAAATGGGTCCTTTCCACAATCTCCCACCTTTGGTTCACCTCCTTGGAGTGGGGAATTTTAGTACGTTTATCTCCTAACTACTCCTAACAATGTCCTGAAATCAAAAATTGTTCCATACTTCATGCACGGTACAAGGCGTTCATTGACTGGAATACTGGCAATTGTCTGTCCAACAACTCCTGCACTCTTGCAGTCCCTCTGCCCTAAGCATCCGCTAACCTGTTTCTTCTGCCTCATCTTGCCTTTTCCCTTCCCTCTTCTGTCACCACCAGACTTTCTTGGTCCAGATCATGCATTGCCTTACCCACCATTTTTCTCCCTCCCCCTCCCACATTGGCATTCCCCCTCTCCCCTATCCCCTCTCCCCTCTTCCCCCCTAACCGCCTTTTTGGCATTTCCCTCTTCTCTCCATCCTACCTTTATTCCTCCACATCTTTAAGTTTCTCCCCTTTTCCCTTTCCCCTGTACCTCTGCCCACCCCCCTCTTGCATGATGTAAAACTGTCAAGAAATTGTCAAAACAAAAATGATTTTTATGCCAGCTTTACATTTATTAAGAATGTCTGCAAAAGTCAGTCGAAATTGTGGCAGACCTTAATCTGTTTGAGGTTTACATTACATCACTGTTACATATGGGTAGCAGTATTAAATGGAACAAACAGTTTCATCATGTATTGCAACTGTTCAAGCATTAACGTGGAACATATTACATGACACACTGCCTGTAATCTATATAAATGTCAAAATATTGTTTTATAAGACACTCAGTGTAATAATTGTATACACCAGTTAGCATATTCTGTTTTGTTACAACTGATCTAAGGATTGTCAGATTTGTGGCCAAACCAATTGTCTGTAATAGAAATAAAGAAGTGCAGTTATGTATTACACAGTACAATTTTCAACCTTTATTAATTTAGTCCAGCATGGCCTGCACAAAATATTTCAAATAAGAAATATGCAAGTGCTGTGAAGAATCGAATTACAGAAAAAAAAATTTGATGCAAGGAACGTTTCATTTATAGTTCAAACAATGAGAGAAGTTCAGTAGCAGAATTAGATATCCTATGAATCATCATCTCACTTTCAGTACCTGGGATCAAATCCTGGTGGAGGGACCATGTTCGCCAATGGAAACTCCTCAATGATTTACAACCATCAGTGATTTTCTTCCCTCAACTCACTGTATACACTGCAACCGTCATCAGATTGCAGAGCCCGTTTCTATATTTGTGATAAAAGAAAATTCAGGATGTAACATATTTTATGAAAGCATTCTCTGAAACTTCTGTGCTCATGTGACCAATGTTCATTTTCTTGGGACTTCCAAGACTTTCCTTTTGAAGTTCTGTTTCCAAAACATGTTTGTTCTCCCAAAAGGCTTAATCACTTACAATCACATTTGAAAGAAAGCTGCTTGAACTTTGGAGATGTTGCTGTGGGAAACTGTTTCAGTTTGTATCGAAAGCCCACAAGAGGACAGCCACATACTTTGCTTATCAATAACACGAAAAATTGCTCTAACATGGTGGAACAGTATCCTAACAGATTTTGTAGTGTATTGTTTAACCACAGAGGTGGTCACCAAGTAGCATAATGCCTTCACAGACCCAGATGATTGTAGCCATCACTTCACCAGCTGAAAGCACTCTCTCTAAACACTACTGCGCTGTTTCCAGTACGAAGGTGTGCATCGGGAGTTTGTGCTGTAGCTTCCAAGTTGTTAACTTTTTATACCACATGGTATCTTTAATAAGAATTGACTACCATGGCAGCCGGCAAGGAAGCTCAGCAGAGCACACCCGTATAACTGGGCACCCTTCTGGATGCCGGGGAGGGTGCCACCGTAACTTTGGTAGCGGGGGAGACGCAGCTGGTGGTGCACAGATAAGTCTTCATTGCCGGGAGCCCCGTGTTTGCCGCAATGTTCCGCCATGACACAGCAGAGTCCGGCAGCAGACTCGTCGACATCACAGATGTTAACAGGCCGATGCTGAGGGAGCTGCCAACGTACACATACACCCTCCGTGGCCCACAGCTGGTGAGCCTGGACTCGCAGTTACTAGTCGCTGCCAATAAATACGGTGTGGCGAGCCTGAAGGCCCAGTGTGAGCAGCAGCTGGCCACTGGACTGACGGTGGACAACGCAGCAGCCACAGCTGTTCTTGTGGTGCGACACTGCTGCCCCGGCCTTAGGCAGACTGCCGTCTCCTTCGCAAAGTGCCACGCAGTATCAAGTGGCATCTTCTGGCTGCATGCACGCTGCGTGCACACTGCGTCAGCCCAGCTCTGCATGGCTGTCGTAGAGGTCAGCAGGCTGCTTGCATAGACATCACCTGAATTCAGCCCCGGTGCGGCACCCCACCACACTCCTGGAGTGGCGATCTCTCACCTGCAGAGTCTCTCTGAAGAGGAAAGAGGGGGAAAGAGGGGGAGGCTGATAGAGGTGGCCAAGGAGGGGGCGGTGGAAGAGCTGCACGAGATGCTGGTTGCAGGGGCGGGAAGCAGGAGCTGGTGGATACGCTGAGACAACGCTGACATACGATATTAAGGAATTACCATTAGTTACATAATATGGGATGCACTTTAAAAAAGTGAAAGCATGCTGGGCCTATAACCCAGAGGTCCGTGGATCGTAACCATGCTCTGCTACCAAAGCTGAGATGGGTGTTACAATTAATCAAGGAAAACCCCCAGTTGGTAAACGGGCCAAAATTAGTTGGTTACTGTCGAGTTGCAATTTACAATTTCTTTATTGATTACTTCATCCATTAAAAGTCATTTCTTTACCACTTGACTAGGAACAGATCCAAAAAGCTAGCCGGCATGCGTGCCTTTTTGAAACAATTTACTTTACAGTTTCCGCCCAAGCCATTTTACTTAAAACTGCCTTTGATAAAACATTTGATAACTTATCAAAATTTTCCAAGTAATGAAACAGAAACTCCAATTTGCATACAATTTCGCTACCAAACATGCTACCCGTTTGTGATATGTTGGATTCGGGAAGTTCCATTTCCTTATGCCCAAATTCGAAATACCGATCTATATTTATTATTACTTGGTTCCGGTCAATTCCATACATTGTTCAGAGATGTCATTTGGTGCACGAGCAGTTGTTACCTCTGCAAGGATGGGTTCGCAGGACTTTGTCAGTTTTCTTGGCCTGTACGTTTTGCTTAGTGAAAGGATCACCGGGTAACTTAATTCTTGGGTGTGACTATATGTAAAACTCGCTTGGTGTTGCATTGTTCCGGGCAGACGTTTTTTGGATTTAAGCCTGAACAGAAATTTGGCTTTTGTGAATGTAAACAGCGGACTGCATCTGTCGGCCCTAGGGTTTTGTTGGCTGAGGTGGGTACGTTTGATTTAGGTCATCTCTCGTTATAACAGGCATCTCGTCTTAAAAGCTGCGGAAAATCAACTAAAACTTGGTATGTGATCAGCTAGGTAACCTGTCAGCTTCCCATGTACTGTGGCTAAGACATTTTAAAATGCTTGAAGCTTACGTGGTTACCTAAAACGACCTCAAACGACTGTCACTTAAGGCTTCGAGTCAAAAATGAGCCCCAGAAACGTCTCCATGTCTTTAAAAGTGTGAATAGTGTCCCTCCTCCTCCTCAACTCAGGAAAGGTTAAAATCTAACAATAATGGAGAAAAGAACACATACTGACTTCTCGGTGGAAAACTTAAAACCACTCTTCTGCGCCCAGTCATCCAAACGTGTAAGAGTAAGTTGCAACTGACACGTTGTCGTTGCAAGGCTTGAAGAGCAAAACACAGAAGTCATCCACAAAAAGGGAACACTGGACAGGACTTTTCACTGTGGACGTAATGCTGTTAATAGCGATGGCAAGGGGAGTCACTCTTAAAACGCTACCCTGAGGGACAACGTTCTCCTGCTCAAAGCGATCAGACAGGACGTCACCAATACGGTATCTAAAATATCGTAGCGAGAAGAAAGACTGACTAAAAAGAGAAAGACAAGCATGAAAACCCCACTCGTGAAGCTGCTCCAGAATGAGACGCCTCCAAGTGGTATCTTAGGCCTTCTCTACGTCGAAAAATACACCTAGAAGGTGATGACGGCGTAGGAAAGCTTGTTGTATAGCCGCCTCCAGGAGGCCAAGGTTAACGAAGGTGAAACGAAACCACCTGAACCCACATAAAGCGACTAAGGAGTTGCCAGGATTCTAACATCCAGACAAGGCGGCGGTTGACCATCCGCTCCAAGGTCTTCTCCATGCAACTAGTGAGGGCACCACTACAGTAGCTACTCGGGCTCGTGCGGTTTTTCCAAGGTTTTAAAAAAGGAATTAAAACTGCCTCACGCCACGAGTCAGGAATATGACCCGACGCCCAAATGCCATTAAAAAGTGCGAGAAGTATTTCTTTGTTGCGCTTTGTGAGGTGCCGTAGCATACTGTAACGGATCCTGTCCTGACCAGAGGACAATGCAGAATCCAGCTCCCACATAGATAATTGGCAATTGTAAACTTTATGAGAGGTGGACTGGAAGTCCAGACTACACCTCTCAGCAACCGCTCTATGGCGCTGGAAACTTTGATTCTGACTGGTTGTTGCAGTAACTGCGGCAAAATACGCTGCCATAGTCTGGGTGATGTCCCGCATATCCGTGTGGAGAGTGCAGTTATTTATTACAGCAGCCATGAGGCACCTCCCTCCTCTGACAAATTCTCCTGATTGTCTCCCACACAATGGAACTTTTGGTGGAACGATTAATGGTGTTCAGGAACTTTTGCCACGACCTCTTCTTGCCTCTCACGAATAATGAGGAGACATCTTGCCCTAGCCACCCGAAAAGCTGCAAGATTCTCAGCAGTTGGCCGACACTGGAACTGCTGCACGCCTGGTCCTGATTGCAGAGCGGCATTCGGCACTCCACCAAGGGACAGGTGGCCTCTTCCGGTGGCCTGTGGACTGTGGAATGGATGCTGCAACGGCGTTGTGGACCGTTTTGGTAATATGATCCACCCACGCCTCAACATTCGCACAGTATCAAACTGGGCCAACTGACTATAAAGTGTCGAGTCGGCTCCACTGAGCACCCATCGTGGTGGTCTCCATTTGGGGTCGACGCCATCGGGCAGGTGAATCCAGATTGGGAAGTGATCACTGCCGTGCAAGTCGGCAACCACTTCCCAGTGAGCACTGGTGGCAAGAGCTGTAGAGCAAAGTGAGAGGTCAGTGGCAGAGAACGACCTAGTCACTGTGCAGAAATGAGTGCTCTATCCTCCATTGAGCAAGTAGTCACAGGATGACAGGAGAAGCCTCAATTGCTCTACCCCTGGGACAGGTAATTGCAGACCTCCAAAGCACATTGTGGGCATTAAAATCACATAAATGAATGGGTTGGGGGAGCTGTGTAAGGAGATCGGTGAGGGCCGCTTCATCAAGTGCATCATGTGGGGTCAAGTAAAGCGAACACACAGTCAATGGATGACGCACGTGCACTGACACAGCGACGGCCTGTAAATTCGTCGTAAGCGAGAGAGGCGAGGAGTCTTAGTCCGTCCTGACGAAAATGCCTACGCCTCCTCTAGCCCTCTCTCCACGCAGGTCGTCCTTTTTGTGGAGCGTATAGCGTCGTAGCTCAGGGGGGTATGATGGATGGAAATAAGTCTCAGAGAGGGAGGAGAGAGAGAGAGAGAGAGAGAGAGAGAGAGAGAGAGAGAGAGAGAGAGAGAGACACGGTGGTCTACCTTGAGAGAGTAGACGAAGTTCCTCCACATGCGTCCTGAACCCTTGCAAGTTCCACTGTCCACTGAAGGATGGAGATAGCACCTTCATCCTGTCTCTCCGATGGAACAGGGAGACTTCCCCAGAGTTGATGGAATAAGATGCATGTGTGGGGCAATCATCTCGCCCCACGCCTGCCCCTCCACCTGCTGCAGAGTCAGATGAAGCCTCACGTTAAACATCTGCATGGTTAAACGGTTTACCACAGGATTTGACCCGCTGTTGCTACTGCACAGGAGCTTTCTGCTGTTTGGTGGGCTTTGGGGGAGCCGACGTTGGAGTGGTAATGGCCATACTGGGCTTCGGAACAGCCTCAGCTGTAGGAGGCGCCAGGGGCTGGCCCAAGTTCGCCACTGTACCTTTGTCTGCCGTTCGAGTAGGGGCTACAGGCTCTGAAACGCTGGCTGCATTGCAAGTCCACTGACAGTTGCAGGTGTTAGTGCAAACACTCACCACCACTGTGTTGAGGCATCGGCTTTTGCAGTAGGCGTCTGAATCATGGCTGCAAAAGATGTAGCAAATGTGGGAGGTTGCATTGACATCTAGATCATTTGACCTCAACGTAGGGGATACGCTTGGTTGTTTTTATTTCCTGGACTTTAGAGTAGGGACTGCTGAATATTTTTAGAGGAACGCAAACAGGGTGGTTTCCAGAGCAATTGATACATTTGGCTGGAGACAAGCAACCAACTCTTTAATGAGCAGCCTTACCACAGTTGCCACAAGTCACTTCGCCTTTACATCCTAAGGTGGTATGCCCAAAACGCTGACTTTTAAAACAGTGCGAGGCCTTATTTCCTGACCCCAATGCGCTAAGGCGAAGGAAGCCAGCTTTAACATGTTCAGGAAGTTTCGTGCTACTTAAGGTCAGAATAAGGGAGTCTGATTTGACAAGATTGCCATCAACCCTCTTCGTGGTATGTTCGACATCAACGATACCTTCTGGAGCCCATTCACGTTGCAGTTCTTTGTTGGGAATGTCATCTAGATCCCGGCATGTCGCAAGACCTTTGAACTGCACGGCACCTTGAATTACAGCAGTGTCTATGGCATACTCTCCAAGGCATTTAGCAGATTGGAGGTTAGTTGCTTGCTGGGAAGTGGAAGTTTCCACTAGCAAGGTCCCATTACATAAGCGCTTCACCGATTTTAAGGAGTCACAGATTCCCTCCAAACCCTTTCATATATAGAAGGGCGAAACCTTCTCGAAACTACCCTCCTTCCGTTTCACAATGAGAAACGGATTCTGATTACCAGAATGCATTCTGTTACCTAAGACTGGACTTGTCAAAGAAGTACTGGAGTCAGTGGGACTGACTGCCACGAGCCCTCTTAAGAGACTGAGTGTTAGAACCTTCCAGCGGCCCACCCTTTCCGCTGGGAGAAAGGAGGATTTCGAAGGATCCATCTCGGCCCCACGAGCAGCTAGGGAACTAGAAGTTCACCTAGACAGAGCCCCGGGTGCACAGGTAAGCCTTATACAACTGAGGTGCAGCAGGTTCCCTAGAGGTTGCCCGTTAACGACTGTTCCACCTCAACAGCCATGCATCTCATCAGCACGCAGCATACCTTGAGATTGAGGGGTTGTTTATAGAGGTTCATTCCATCCTCGTGATCCAGGCGGTCAAGCCAAGATCCCCATTCCCCGAGACACACAACATTCCACCGCCACACCGCACAGTGGTCGCTGAAGTATGCCCAGAGCTTACGGTGACAGGGGACTGGCGGTGCTTACCAGTCCCCAGCTCAGGAACCCCGGGGTCGCCAAGACCGTACCCGGCACCTGAATGCTGAGCCCCTGGGGGCACCGGGCAAAGAGCTCAGCTGGAAATACTCAGTGTGCTGGAAGCCAATATCGACAGCCAAGGGTGTCAATGAAGGCACAGCCGACCCCACTGGCAGTCCGAGAGCCATTAGTGTGTACAAAGATACTACAGTGAAGTTTCATGCGAGGTCGTGAAACTTAAGGTGATAGACCGCGGCTGTAGTAGTGTCCTTAGGAATCAAATGAAGACCCAAGTTAACACAGTTTGCTTCACACTACCAGCAACTTTCCCAGTGGGTGTGAACTCTTCACCACCTTGGCTTCATGAATTTAAGCCGCCATATCAATTGTCGAAAGTGGACTCCAGGAGGTAACTGAAGGGGGATGTGCCCCATACTGGCGATCGAAGGAATCATCAAAAAAGGAGGCATAGGATTTGTGGCCACACATGGCAGACAAACGGCATGTCTACCTGTTGAGAAAGTCACAGCTGTAGGACAATGCTGTAGGACAATGGTAGTCCATCAACATCATACAGATTTTCAACCACGCTAGTGTAAAAGGCGCCCATGGCCAAACAGATCCCACCATGGCGGATAGTGTTGAGATGGCGTAAGAAGGATGGACGTGAAGATGCATAAATGAAGTCCGTTTCGAACGGACAAGGGACTGGTAAAAATGGAGGAGAGTGGATCGGTCAGCACTGCAGGAAGTATCATTGAGGACATGTAGGACACTGAGGAACCGCGTACAGCAAGCTGACAGGTAAGACACATGCGAGGACCAAGGGAGTTTCCTATCGAGCATGTGCCCCAGGAATTTCATAGTTTCAACGAAAGGAAGGGCAACATGCCGAAGATGTAGAGATAGTGGGAGAAACCATTTGCGCCGCCAAGAATTCATACAGGCGGTTTTGTAAGTGGAAAAGCGGAAACCATTATCGATGCTCCAGGAGTAAAGACGATCAAGACTTCACTGAAGACGCCACTCAGTGAGACAGGTCCATGGATAACTGCAATAGATGACATATGTGGCTCCCTTTTTGTTGACAATTTTGCCAAGCTGGAGACAGGCCATTATGGGGTTAACAGCGATAGTCGTAAGGACGAAACTGAGGACGGGACCCTGAGGCACGCTGTTTTCCTGGATGAAGGTTTCCAACAAAGGAGAACCCACATGCACCTTGAAAACTGGATCTTTTAAAAATTCCTGAAGGGAACAGAGCAGGTAGCCAAGGAAGCACGTGTGTAAAGAGTATGGAGGGTACCAGGTCTCCAGCAGTTGTCGTAGGTCTTCTCCAAACCAATCAGGTTCCGCAGAAAACCATTCATGACGTGGGTGGGCAAAGTAACGAAATGGTCAACTACAGAAAGCCGCTCTCTAAATCCGCGCTATTTGTTAGTAAACGGCGAGACTCGCCTACCATACCAGCTAGGCACGAATAATACGTTCCATCACATTACAAAAGTAGATGGTTAGAGAATGGGGCGGTAGCTAGAGGGACGGTTTTTGTCCTTACCAGCCTTAGGTACAGGTATGACGGTGACTTCACGCCAGCGTCCGGGAAATGTGCCTTCATCCCAGATGCAGTTGTATGTGTAAAGCAGAAAGTGCTTGCCCCCAAGAGAAAGGTGCTGCAACATTTGAATGTGGATGGCGTCTGACCCTGTGGCAGAGGATCGGGATGAACAAAGCATGATCCAGTGCCCTCGTAGCGAAAGCAGGATTTTAGCATTCACGATTTGGGAAGAGAAGCGCGTCCCCCGAGCCGCCTCTGCTCGTTCCCATGGAGGAAGGCAGGATGATTGTGGGAAGAGCTCGAAACTTCCAAAAAATGGCGACCCAAGGTCTGAGCTTGCAATAGGTTCCACGTGGACATCGTCTGCTCCTTTCAGTCCACAAATCGGGGAATGGATCTTGGTTCCCCGACAGCCGTCGGTGGTTGGTCCACACAACGGAGAAAGGAGTGGAACTGTTAAAGTACTAGTGAATGCAATACAACTAGCTCTTGCTATTCCAAAGAAGGTGACAACACATTTCATGCATATGTTTATAATGAATATAGTTTGTGATCGTAGAATGGCGGTTAAAAACGCGGAAAGCATGTCTCTGTACGCGAATTTAGTCGCGGCATGCCTCAGTCCACCAAGGGACTTTGACACGATGTCGTGAAGAGGAAGTGCAAGGAATGGAACGTTTCGCAGCAATAAGGGTAACTGATGTGAGATTCCACCTCGTCGTCACAAGTGGGGAAATCAAGCTCTTTGAAGGTCGCCAGGGAGGAGTGAAGCCGCCAGTCAGCCTTAGTAAGCTGACATTTGTGCGTGTACAAGGATGGGGTAGGAATCAGCAAATGGATAGCACACAGGAAATAGTGTCGAGTAGGCGTCAAAAAGACGGACCGCTCAAGATGAGGGGCAAGCTGGGCAGTGCACAATGATAGTTCCTAATGGGAATAGGTGTGCAAGGAGCCGCAAAGGATAGTGGGTGCTCCAATGTTAAGGCAGAAGAGGTTAAGTTGGTTAGGAAGGTCAGCCGCTCAGATTCTGGCAGAAGCCCAAAGAGGATGATGTGCATTGAAGTCCTAGAGTAGAAGAAAAGGGGGAGGTAGCTACCCCATACGCTCAATGAAGTCTGCCCTGGTGACAGCGAATGATAGAGCAACAAAAAAAAAAGGTACAAAAAGAAAAAGTCAGGTGGGGAAATAAAAGGCGATTTGCAACAGCTTGAAGATACATAGTTAGGGAGATGGGTTGACTGAAGGTCATCCTGTATGACTAGCATGACGGACCCATGAGATGAAATTCAGATCAGGGGAAGGTCAAAACGAATCTGTAAGAAATGTGAAATCTTGAAGCGGTCGTGACAGCAGAATTTCGTTTCCTGAGAGCAGAGGCAAGGGGACTGCGATGAAGCAGCTGTAAATCGTCATGGGACCAGAGGCTGCGTACATTCCATTGGAGGGGAGTCATGATCAAGAGTTGCAGTGGTGTCACCTCAGCGGCTGCCGAGTGACAGCTGCGGAAGAGTCGCTACTATAGGGCTCAGAAGCAGAAGGATCCTGCTGCACAGGGTCCACAGAATAATCGTCATCTTGCTTGTACAGTCGGTTGTGGAGTTCAACGCTGAGGAACAGTTGTTGGTGCACACTGGCGACATGGAGGCCAGCCGGGCTAAGGTATTACATGGTGACACCATCGAAGATCATCTTTAAGTTGGTGAAAGATAAGGCCAACTAACTGGAAAAACTCGAAGTAGTCCACCAAAGTCAGAGGAAGACTCAGGTGGTGTTTGGCTGGAGGGACGGAGGACGTACTATTCCTGTCCTTTCTGGTGTACCGGCTGTGTAGCTGGTGGCTTCGCCCCTTGAGGCGAGAGTGACTGAGGTTGTGAAATAGCCCATTGTCATGGTAGCATCGACATCCTCCCCTCCAGCTGTGCAACAAGCAGAGTTGAATTGGAGGTCACATGCCTGTGTGGCCATGTCCTTCATGGATCAAGGGGTAACAGGAACAGAACTATAGGTACCACACGGGAGAACGCAGGCTTTGCGACTTTCTAGTAACTTGCGAGAAACTGGGTAAGGCAATTTTTCCTTTCCTGGATGTGTTGGGCAGCCCACTAACCAAGATACATGGGACAATCCCGTGAGGCGGCGTAATGGCCGCCATTGCAGTTGTTACAGTAGGGAGAATGAGGTGGACAATCACACTCATGCACATGCCTACCACAGATCACACATTTAGCTACATGTCAAGACGTTCTAGTGTGGTTGGAACGATGGCACTGGTAGCATCGCATCAGGTTCGGAATGTATGGCCCGATTGTGATAATTTCATAGCCTGCTTTGATCTTTGATGGAAGCACCACTCATCAAAGGTTAAGAAAAGTGCGGGTGGACGTTAGGTGATGAACGGCAATGACACCCTGACCATAGAGGTAAGATTGTATTTCGGCCTCGGTTGGACCGTCGAGCAGCCTGGTGTAAATTACACCATGGGGAAAATAAGTTCTATGGGTGTAGACACAAACAGGGTAACTGTGGAGAAGCGAGGCAGCAAGCCGTAGTTATGCTTGAGAATCAGATGTGGTCTCCAAAAGGAAAGTTCCATTCCATAAACGAGAGCTGGATTTGACAGGTTCAGCAATTACACCTTTCTGAATAATAAAGGTGTTTACCATGGGGAAGGACTGACGGTCTTCAGTAAGTGAAACCACTAGGAACCGTGGTGTAGCAGGAATGATCTGGGAATCATTACCCTCATTACTTTTACATTCCGTAGACATTGATTAGGAAGATGATTGACCCATTGTGAGAAAATGCGCCATGGTTGCCAGCGTCTCCAATGGCGCACTACATCCAACTGTAGGCCCCTTCAAAAGGGGGCGCACCCGCCTTAGGTGATTGTTCACACCTCAGGTTACACCTCCTGAACATCTGACAGAGGGACCAATCTGGAGTTTGCCTGAGCTGCAGCCTTCCCCATTACCCATCCGTTGGCCTTGCCTGTCTCAGGGGGTACGTGAGAACTCTACCTGTCGATCTAGGGCTGGGAATTACGCGTTACCCAGTTACCTGCTACGCACGATACGCAAGGGCCGGCCTTCAGTAGCGCGCAGCGAGGAAGAACAAAAAGAGGAATCTGAAACGTTGAAGTGGAGGAACGAGAGAAGGGAAACTAAGAAAGAAAATGAAGCAAAAAACAAAGCCGAGACTTCTCACGTCAGCAACAGAATGCAGAACATTCCCAGTAACACCCCAGACATGTTCCCCAAGGGAGGGGAAAAAAGAATATCAAGGATTGATATGCAGCACGGTATGGAAAAAAATGCTGCAAAGGCTGGGGCCTCGTGGTAGCCAAGCACGAACCTGTGGGGTTGTGTGGTGGTAGCTGCTGTTTGTGTGTCTGGCGCTACCCTAGGATCCCCTATTGTATACTAAAATAGTTTTACTGTGGTAGCCGTAGTGCCTGAAGGAGTAATAATATTTGGAGTTGTGGTTGTGGTTAACATGTGGCGATTACTGTGGCATCTTGCATCTCTTCTGTGGCAGTACATATTTCAGGAGAGAAAAAAAAATTGAATATAATTTGTAAGAGTCAAGAGCGTTCTAGGTTTATTTATAATATTAACAAATGATTCCAAACGTTTTAATATACTCTATAAATTAGTGTCCTAGAATATAACGTATTCGAATGTTTAAATAATGCTACATGACAGTCCTCCAGAATACTGTTTCAAAATCTTTAGGTATTCGTGATCATTGTAATAATGTCCAGACGTTTCTGTAACGAACTGGAATATATTCGAGCGTGGTGGATTGTTCTTGGTGTTCTGTGAATTTATGGTTAAGTGCCTGGCAGTACTCAATGTGAAATAAGGAGCACTTTAGTATTTTCCTACTTCAGACCACGTAAGTGAACATTCGGCAGTATCTTCGTAAAAATTACGTTCCTACGAATTCTATTTCACGAATTTTCTGAGTACTCTTTTTTCTGGAAACTAATGAAACAACCAAACCAAGCGAAGCTCTTCTTTAGAAGTTGATGTAAGAAAGACAATATATTTTATTTTCAAGGTGGGAGATCTGATCAGCAGTAAGTGGCACGTTTATCTAAAATGCAAAAGGGATGTAACCGATTTTGTGACGTATTACAAGTTTCCAATCAGGAACAAATTATTTCTTGGGTTTTCATCCGTTTTTGGAGTTCCACAGTGCGTGTTGATAGTCCTTTGCCTGTATAGTGTACTTTTCCACGATCTTCAGTATGGACAGGGACTGGTTCCTGAGTGCAGATGCGAGCCGAGTTGACACTTCGCTCTCAGCTCCAGACATACGACTCGACCACGTTTGAGGAGTCAATTTTAGTGCGAGTGGGTGGTCACATCAGGTCTTGGCAGGCAGCGGAAGACTCCTAGGGGACCGCACCCTAGGCCTCGCTGGTTCGTCTGTGAGCCACAGACGGCACCTGGAACATGCGTGTCAGTGTCCTCAGACAAATGCAATTGCTTGTCTTGTTTCAGAGGAAACTCTTCAGCCCCCAAGATCTAGGCGCACACACACCAGGTGGAATAATTGATGGTTGATAGTTGGGAGCTCCAATTTATTTATTTTTTTTTCGGTTGGGTTTAAGGGCGCTCAACTGCTGAGGTCATTAGCGCCCAGTCACTGTTGTTAGAGCACATGGAATCTGGTAAAACTCAAGGGGATGGAGGGGACACCAGAAGGACCCGACAAAGATGCAGACAAAATAAGTAAAAAGATTAAATGTCTTTGGACAAGCCAGTTAAAGTTATAAAACGCAGAATACGAGCAGCTGCTCGAGCGTCATCAGATAAAACATCCGGTAAAGTAGATGGCAGGGACAGGACAACACGAAATTGACTAAAACGGGGACACGACAATAAAACATGGCGCACTGTTAATGCCTGACCACAAGGGCACTGCGGGGCTGGGTCACCGGAGAGCAGGTAGCGGTGGCTAAACCGGCAATGCCTAATCCGCAACCTGGTCAGAAGGACCTCCTCGCGCCGAGATGGTCGGGAGGATGTTGTCCAAGCAGTTGGTAGCGGTTTTACTGCCCGGAGCTTGTTTCCTTGGAGGGATGACCAAGCATCCCACCACAACGACACAAGCCTCTTACAGACATCCCCACGAACGTCGGATGACGGGACACAGTGGGAGGCTGGCCGAGGCAGGAGGACTGCAGCCTTGGCTGCAGCATCCGCAGCCTCATTCCCAGGCACTCCAACATGTCCGGGAACCCACAGAAAGCTGACAGAACCACCGTTATCAGCGAAAGAATGGAGGGAGTGCTGTATCCATTGAATCAAGGGATGGACCGGATAGGGAGCTCCAAGGCTCTGAAGAGCACTGAGTGAGTCAGAGCAGAGTACATATGATGAATGGTGGTGGCGGCGGGCATACTGAACGGCCTGATGGAGAGCAAAAAGCTCGGCCGTAAAGCTGGAACATTGGTCGAGGAGCCGGTATTTAAATGTGGCGGCCCCGACGACAAAGGCACAGCCGACACCATCGTCAGTTTTGGAGCCATCGGTGTAAATAAAGGTGTGACTGGCAAGTCGAGCACGAAGTTCGGCAAACCGTGAGCAATACATTGCAGCCGGAGTACCATCCTTCGGGAGTGAGTTGAGGTCGAGATAAATATGAACCGGAGCCTGGAGCCAAGGTGGTGTCGGGCTCTCACCCTCTCTGAAGGTGGTAGGGAGGGCAAAATTTAATTGTCGAAGCAGGCGACGGAAGCGGACTCCGGGGGGCAGCAGGGCAGACACATACAACCCGTACTGACAGTCGAGAGAATCGGCGAAGAAGGACTTGTAAGAGGGGTGGTCGGGCATAGACGACAGCCGGCAGGCATACCGACACAGCAGTACGTGGCGCCGGTAGGTCAACGGTAACTCGGCAGCTTCAGCATAAAGACTCTCGACAGGACTAGTGTAGAAGGCTCCGGTCGCAAGACGTATCCCCCGATGGTGGATGGAGTTGAGCCGGCGTAAGAGGGACGGCCGAGCGGACAAGTAGACGAAGCTCCCATTATCCAGCTTCGATCGGACTATGGACCGATACAAGCGAAGCAGGACAGTGCGATCCGCTCCCCAAGATGAACCGCTAAGAACTCTGAGGACATTAAGGGAACGTGTACAACGGGCTGCCAAATAAGAGACATGTGGAGACCAACACAGTTTCCTGTCCAACGTGAGCCCTAGAAACTTAGTTGTGTCCACGAATGGGAGAACAACGGGACCGAGATGTAAGGATGGCGGAAGGAACGCTTTATATCGCCAAAAGTTGATACAAACCGTCTTTTCTTCAAAGAACCGGAAGCCATTTGCCACGCTCCATGAGTAGAGGCTGTCTAGACAACGCTGAAGGCAGCGCTCCAGGAGGCATGTTCTCTGGGCACTGCAGTAGATCGCGAAGTCATCGACAAAGAGAGAGCCTGAGACATTAGGTGGAATGCAATCCATAATTGGATTGATCGCGATGGCAAAAAGGGCTACGCTCAAGACAGAGCCCTGAGGCACTCCGTTCTCCTGGAGGAAGACGTCGGACAATACAGAGCCCGCACGTGCCCTAAACTTTCGATCCGTTAAAAAGGAATCAATAAAAAGGGGCAGGCGACCGCGTAGGCCCCACCTGTGCATAGTGCGGAGGATACCTCCTCTCCAACAGGTGTCATAAGCCTTCTCCAAGTCGAAGAACATGGCTACCGTTTGGCGCCTTCGCAAAAAGTTGTTCATGATGAATGTCGACAAGGTCACGAGGTGGTCAACAGCGGAGCGGCGGCGACGAAAGCCGCATTGGACATTAGTAAGTAGCCGTCGAGATTCAAGAATCCAGACTAACCGAGCATTAACCATGCGCTCCATCACCTTACAGACACAGCTTGTAAGAGAAATGGGGCGGTAACTAGAAGGAAGGTGTCTATCCTTCCCGGGTTTGGGTATAGGAACAACAACGGCGTCACGCCAACGCATGGGGACTTGACCTTCGGTCCAGACGCGATTGTAGGTACGGAGAAGGAAGCTTTTGCCCGCCGGAGAAAGGTGTGCCAGCATCTGAACGTGAATGTCATCTGGCCCCAGAGTAGAGGACTGGGACAGTGCAAGCGCACGTTCGAGTTCCCGCATAGTAAAGGGGGCATTATAGGTTTCCAGATTCAGCGAGTGGAAGGAAGGTCGCCGAGCCTCTTCTGCCTCTTTCCTGGGAAGGAAGGCAGGATGGTAATGGGCGGAGCTTGAAACCTCCTCGAAAAAGCGGCCAAAGGCGTTGGAGATAGCCACCGGATCAACAAGGACCGCATTACCTGAGGTCAGGCCAGGTACCGAGGAGTGGGCTTTAATGCCCGACAGCCGGCGCAGGCTACCCCAAACGACGGAAGAGGGAGTAAAACTGTTAAAGGAGCTGGTGAAAGAGGCCCAACAAGCTTTTTTGCTGTCTTTGATGACTCTACGGCATTGCGCTCTGAGTCGTTTGTATTCAATACAATTCGCCAACGTAGGATGGCGGCGAAAGGTGCGTAAAGCACGTCGTCAAGCACGGATAGCGTCCCTACAAGCCTCGTTCCACCAGGGGACGGAAACGCGACGTGAAGAAGTAGTACGAGGAATGGAACGTTCGGCAGCATGGATGGTAACAGCCGTGAGGTATTCGACCTGACTGTCACAACTGGGAAAATCGTGGTCCGGAAAGGTCGCCAGGGATGAGTAAAGTCCCCAGTCAGCTTTCAGTATGTTCCAGCTCGAAGGACGTGGGGATGGGGTGTGGTGCAGGAGACGAACGACACAGGGGAAGTGGTCGCTCAAATAGGTGTCAGAAAGGACACACCACTCGAACCGACGGGCAAGAGTGGTAGAACATATCGAGAGGTCCAAGTGGGAGTAGGTATGAGTGGAGTCCGAGAGGAAAGTCGGGGCGCCGGTATTGAGGCACACAAGATTGAGATGGTTGAAGACATCTGCCAAGAGTGAGCCTCTTGGACAGGATGCAGGAGAGCCCCAAAGGGGATGATGGGCATTGAAGTCGCCAAACAATAAAAACGGCGGGGGAAGCTGAACGATCAGGTGCATCATGTCAGCCCGACTAACAGCAGACGACGGTAGAGTGTAGATGGTACAAACTGAAAAAGTAAAAGCAGAAAGAGTAATGCGGACAGCTATTGCTTGGAGTGGGGTGGTCAATGGGATGGGATGGTAATAGACGTCGTCCCGAATGAGCAACATGACTCCACCATGAGCTGGGACACCGTCCACAGGGGTGAGGTCATACCGCTCCGAGGTATAGTGGGTAAAGGCAATACGGTCAGTCGGGCGCAACTTGGTTTCCTGGAGTCCAAGGACGAGCGGACACTGCAGGCGGAGGAGCAGTTGTAATTCCTCCCGATGAGATCGAATACCTCTTATGTTCCAATGAAACAACGCCATCGCTAGTCAAAAAGTTGGGGGAACGAGACGGGGGAAGAGCTGGTCACCTCGACGGCCGCGGAGGGCCAGGTTGCGAGGGAACAACGCTACAACCGACGGGAGGCGGATCCGGTTCCATCGACTGGTCGCCAGCTGCGGCCGCTGTCCCTGGTTGTGTAGGAGGGGCAGCATCATTTGCCGACGAAAGGCCAGCTGAGCGCCTGGCAGCAGAGCGTCCCGGCGAAACTGAGGACGGCCGGGAGCGGCGACTCACGGATGGAGCGTCAGTCGAAACGCGCCGGGGTGGAGAGGGGGATAGAGATTTCTTCTTGGAGGCCTTCTTGGAAGGCCGAGGAGGCACAGGGATGGTGGGCTGGACCCAAAGAAGGTCCTCACACGCGGGGTCCGTTTTGGAACGCCGGACCTCGGAAGCCGGGGTCCGGAACGTTTCCCCGATGGACGCCTGAGAAGAGGATCGCTTCTCAGGTGGCGTGTGGGGAGGAGGAGGAGGAGGAGGAGGAAGGGTGGCCCCTGGGGCAGAGGGGGTGGGGGCCACGGGGGAGGAGGATTTGGAAGGGAGGGATTTGGGAGGCGGAGGCAGAGCCCCCTGATGGGCGGAGGAGGCGGAGGGGGGACAGGAGAGGGGTGAGGATACCGCGGAAGGAGTGGACACAACTGAGGCAAACGAAGTGGTCAATGGCACGGGATGGAGGCGGTCGTACTTCTTCCTGGCCTCAGAATAAGACAGCCGATCCAAAGTTTTGATTTCTTGTATCTTCTTCTCCTTCTGATATGCGGGGCAGTCAGAGGATCTAGGCGAGTGGACGCCAGGACAATTAACGCACCGAGGTGGTGGGGTGCATATATGTTCCTCACGAAGAGGACGTTCACAATCGCCACAGAGGGGCTCAGCCTCACACCGTGACGACATGTGCCCAAAGCGCAAACACCTAAAACAGCGCATAGGAGGCGGAACGTAGGGTCGCACGTCACACCGGTAGCACATTACCTTTACCTTCTCCGGGAGAACGTCCTCCTCGAAGGCGAGGATAAAGGCCCCAGTGTCGATGCGACGGCCTTTGGGGCCGCACTGGACTCGCCGGACGAAATGCACGCCTCGGCGCTCCAGGTTGGCCCTGAGCTCCTCATCAGATTGTAGCAGGAGGTCACGATGAAAAATAACCCCCTGCGTCCTATTGAGTGCCAGATGTGGGACAATGGAGACTGGGATGTCCCCTAGGCGGTCGCACGCCTGGAGCGCCGCCGACTGTGTGGCGGACGTGGTCTTGATAAGAACGGACCCTGAACGCATCTTGCTGAGAGCCTCGATTTCCCCGAAGATGTCCTCAATGTGCTGAACAAAGAACATGGGCTTGGAGGTGGCGAATGTCCCCCCATCGGTTCGAGAACAGACCAAATAGCGGGGGAAGTACTTCGCTCCAAGCCAGCGGGCCTGTCCCTCCTCCCATGGAGTGGCCAAGGGGGAAGGGGCAGGAGAACCAGAACTAGAAATGGTACCTTTTCTTTTGAAAGACTCGGCCGCAGACCGACCCGATACGTGGTGACGTTTCATCTGCGAAACGTCCGCCCCGATACCACCCACTCCGACCAGGGGCTCTCCCCACGGGCGCCACCCAGCCGCAGCAAGGGCCACCTGGCAGGATGACCATTGCCGGGAGTCCTGATGCCCCAAGGAGACGGGCATCTACTCCTTGGCCGACGTGGGGAGGGTGCAGCTCAGGTATCGGCAGTACAATCCCTGTGTTGTCAGGGGGCTACAACCTAGAGGGTACATGACGACCCCACCACAACGGGCTGGCTACCGTGCTGGATTTCTGGTGCCATGGAAAGTCCATCATGGTGCAGATGGAGACTCACTATGGGCGTAACTGGGACAACCCAAAAGGCGTTTAGGCCCAATTTGAGTAATAGTGGGTATGGTTACAACGCCGGTGCAATGCTGAGTGCCAAGGTCTGAGTGCACTTAGGACCAGTGGTACACCACGTAAGGTGTCCTTCCCCAAAAGGCTCGTACTTCTGTAGAAATTTAGAAAAATGGAGGTCAAACCCCAAGGGGGACCATCACATGGAAGGCCGAAACGGTTGAAACTCCTTTTAGTCGCCTCGTACGACAGGCAGGAATACCTCGGGCCTATTCTTACCCCGGACCCGCAGGGGGGGGGGGGGGGGGAAGCTCCAATGTTAGGCGCGTTATGGGGGCCCCTAAGGGACATGGCTGCAAAGGATGGGAAGAAATCCAATGTGCACTTTTGTGCATACCGATTTGAGTCATTCCAGATGTGGAACGGGCCTTCCTAGGGCCATGAAGAGCACAGGGTGGAGCCAGCTGCAAGTGGTGGTTCAAGTCAGTACCAATGATGTGGGTCACTGGATTGGAAGAGGTTCTCTCTGGTTTCCAGCAGCTATCAGAAGTGGTAAGGACTACTAGCCTTGCTTGTGAGGCGGAAATAGAGCTCACCATTGTACCAAAGATCACCAGCCGGTCCTGTCGACTACGCTGCAGTGCCGAATGGAGGGTTTGAATCAGAAGCTCAGTCGGTTCTGCAACAGTGTAGTTTGCATATTCCTCGACTTGCACCGTACGGTGGTAGGGTTTCAGGTTCCATTGAATAAGCCGGTAGTCCACTACATGCCAGTGGTGACTACACGGTAGCATGGTCTGTGTGGCGTAGACTGGGCTTTTTTTTAGGTTACAGGATCTCGGAAAACGCAGAAAGAGCTTTAGGCACAAAGTGTGCAGGCCGAACGAAAGAAGAACATAGACTCAGGAACCATCGGTGTAACAGTTGTAAATTGTAGGTGTGTTGGCGAAGTACCAGAGCACCAAAGACTAATAGAAAACACTAACGCTGAAATAGTTATAGGCACAGAAAGCTGGCTAAAGCAGGGGCAAGTTCAGCCGGAATTTTTATGGAGCACCTAACTGTTCAGAAATGATATGCTAAATACAAATGGCGGTGGCGTTTGTTGCTTTTAGAAGTACTTCTACCTTGTTCCAAAACTGAAGTACGTAGTTTCTGTGAATTGGCATGGGTAGCGGTCATTCTTGGCCATCGGAATAAAATATTCTGATCTGGGTTGGGACGTCGGTAAAAGCATCCAAATGCTGAAAGGTTCGAAGCACACTTGAGTTTACTTTAGACCTTATAATTGTATGTGCCGGGTACGTGATTGTAATTGAATTTACGCCGACATATAGTTGGTGGTGACTCCATGTTTCATGCGTACCTCCGGATTTATACATCTGGAACTGTGCTAAACGCATTCTCTGAAAATCGTTTGGAGCCATTAGTAAACGTTTGTGAAACCTGCTTTGCAACAACTAATCCTAAGCTAATAACGAGCATCAAAACGTATACAGGGATTAGTGAGTACAGGGTTATTGTATGGAGAGTAAATACTGTAACTGTCAAATCCACAAAAAAATAAACGAAGAATATATATTCTAAAAAATCTGATAAAAATTCACTACTGGTCTTCCTTAGCAACTGAGAGATTTACAGCAAATAAATTAAAGAAAGACCCTATGTGTCTGTCGATACTACTTTGAATTCGAGCCACATCTGGTCTGCACTTACTCTCTAGTCCTTTCAGATTAACATAGCTGATCCTCCATGGTACACAAAATAGGTCAGAACACTGTTGCAGTAACAACGAAAAAGAATGCCAATCCTCGGGATTTAGCGTTCTTTCAAATTTGCAATCTTCTGTAGAAGCTCGAAATATAGTATTGACTTCAGTCCGAGATAATTACAGTAGTTTCATCGTGGAAACTATTTTCTGGCAGGTTTCGAGACAATCTAGTCATATGTACATTATGTTAGCATGAGAGAGAGAATCAAGGCCTTCTTTGCACAGTAACAATTTAAACACTATTTATGACAGTGCTGCTAAAGCAAATCTGCTAAACACAGCCTTCCGATATTTCTAAACCAAAGACGACGAAGTAGATATTGCAGAACTGGAGTCAAGAACAGCTGCCACCATGAGTAACTTAGAAGTAGATATCCTGAGCTTAGTGAAGGAAAAGTCACTGAACAACCTGGACTGGAAGACTATTTTATTAAGGACGGAGGTATTGCATCAGTCTCAGAAGAGACTAATTGGTATAGAATCACATACAACCATTTACTCGACGAGAAACAGCTGTTTACTCATATGAAGTGTTGAATGCTATGGACAAGGAATGGAAACTCATTAAGTGAAACAGTAATATACAGCATTCCCTAACGTAGTGTTACAGAGAAGGAACAGCGGAGGACCTGGAGGCAGGATGGGGTCTGAACAGCCATCTTTGGTTGTTTACTGGACGTCTAGTAGACGATGAACGATAGCATAATCTGCGAGGTCATCAGAAGCTCCAAACAAATTGCAGTAAGATTTGGAAGAGAGATCTGCATAATGCGGAAATTAACTATTAACCCTAAATAATGAAAAGCGTGAGGTCCTACCCTGAGTGCTGAAAGAAATCCATTAAAATTCGGCTACATTATAAAAAAAATGGTTCAAATGGCTCTGAGCTCTATGGGACTTAACATCTATGGTCATCAGTCCCCTAGAACTTAGAACTACTTAAACCTAACTAACCTAAGGACATCACACAACACCCAGTCATCATGAGGCAGAGAAAATTCCTGACCCCGCCAGGAACCGAACCCGGGAACCCGGGCTACATTATAAATCGAACATGTCTACAGGCCAAAAATTAACCTAAATACCTAGGAATTACAATTATGATCAACTTAAATTGGAAAGAACCTATGGAAAATGAATGTGGAAGGCGAACCGAAGACTTGTGTAAGTGTCCTTCAAATAAAACGCGTATCTACCAAAACTAGTGCCTACACTAGGACTGTGAGTTCTCTTTTGGAGTACTGCTGCACGGTGAGATCCTTATCAGGTAGGATTAACGGAATACATCGAGAATGTTTGAAGCAGTGCAGCACGTTTTGTATTATCCCGAAATAGGAGACAGTCACTGAAATGATATGGCTTTGGATTTGATGTGGACATCATTAAAACAGCTTCTCATTGCGGCAGGACCCTTCCAAAAAATTTCCGTCTCGAACTCCCTCATGCGTAAATAATGGTATTTCTCCCTATGTAGGTTAGCCTGAACGTAACAAAATGAGAGTTTGCGTAGAAAGAAGTGTATACCACTCTAGAACAGTGCATTGTAGTGTGATTCGTAGCGTATACTTGTAGATTTAGACGAAAAGCGAAATGATTAGCTATCGTAAAATCTCATTCGTGTACGGGAAAATGACATGTCAAAGCGCTCGGTGAAATATACTGTGCCCCACATCCGGTGCTGTCTGAAAATGGTGAAAAAACCAGGGGGCTGGCAGGAACTTTACTTTCCTCTGTCCCGACGGCGGCTTTGACCTGCGCGGCCTCAAGCAGACTCAGGTTCGCATGTGAAAGCAAAAACCCGACCGGAGTGCTGACTGGTTACATGGCAACCACAGCAGACCGCCCTGTTGTCCATACCTCTGCTTGCCACGACGGCCGCTATATAACCGGCAGTGCAGGTCCTTGTAGCATCGGTCAGGGCGGGAAGAGGACTCATCCTATGATGGTACTTCCGGTGATACTACTGAAGCACTAACATTTCTCTCCGCCTTTGCCGCGCCATACAGGCATTGACAGCTTATTTCTTACTCTACTCCCCCCCCCCCCCCCCCCCCCACACACACACACCAATTTTTATGTGCATGCGCGTTAGAGACGTTAAATAGCTTTAAACTGAGAGAGATAGAGATAGAGAGAGAGAGAGAGAGAGAGAGAGAGAGAGAGAATTATTGGATTGACATTATGGTTGAAGACACAGAATCCTGACTTAATTCAGTGTTATGCCTGATGCTGAAGTGTTACTGCGTGAGCAAACTATTTTCCATTACGAAATTTGTTGTCTTTATTTTGTGGGAATCTCAGCGACAGAAAGTTTCGGAAACTTTACACATAATTTCAAATCGTGTTCGATGTCGCTAAGCGCTCCTTTTCAAAGCAGCCATGTCATGGCAGCAAACTTATGAATTATTTAAAAAATTCGACTTTAATTTGGTCTGTACAGCAGTGTATTTCAAATGTCGTTAATTGCAGATGTTTTCCTTTCTTAAAAGCACTGTGTTATCAGAATGTTTTTCACTATGTGTTATGTTTACACATACCCTCTTCCTATGGCGAGATTCCCATTCTAACATCAAGGAGTAAAGTCTACTACACCAGGCTTTTAATTCTTTTAGAGAAAAGACTAGATCCAGCTACGCTTATTGTTCCGTTAATTGCACATTGAATGTGGAATTATTCAGAGGTAGTGCGGACTGTTTGTATGAAATGAAGTAATATTATATCTGAGTATTGTGGAGGTACAAATGGAAGTGAAATCCTCGAGAGTCGTTATGAGGCCATTAGTATTCCTTCATTATTTACTTCACTGATAATTAAGACATCGCAGTGTGAGGGGTTTCACGCCACGGCCGAGCGTGCAGAACACTGTCCCCGCAGGAGTGTAAGCGTCCCTAACGAGCTGCTACTTACAGAGGCGCCCATACCCGGAAGCAGTAACAGGGGACGTGTGCCCTCCTAATCCTTAGGGAAAGGAAAACCATTGTGGTTATGTGTGTTTCTTTTAAGGAAATGATTTAAATGTAGGCATGTATTTATCAGGGACGAAACTAACTAACTTCACGGCTACTTACCAGTTCATCTTACAAATCAAAAATACTCTATATTCCCAGGCCGATGTAAAGTTTTCGAAACACTGCAAAAAGAAGGAAAAACAAAACAGCACTGACTGCAGAGTGCTATCTTGATGGCTAAGAATAAACAGGCGTTACAGTTATCAACAAGTACTGTGCGTATACCGAGCAAGTTTCGATGTACAACCGCCACATGGCTGCAAAATTGTTATTCTGCAACTGGTATGTTTTCGTCCTTCAGATTTTAAAGTTTTGAAATATGTGTACTATGGATACAAGTTGAGTAATAATTATTTTAGCAGCTGTGTCATGGTGAGGCATAATATGTTGTACGCCACAGATTTATAAAACACAAGATTTTGTGAAACAACTGTTTCACAACAAGATGCAGATGCCATGTTATGTATTGTGTATTATTTGTTCGCATACGTGAGGGTATGAAATTAACGAAAATCCATTATTCTGTGATGAAGTACCAGAGGCCATGGGTATGTTATACCCAATTACTCCAGATTCCCGGAACAAGATCCAAAATTTAGTGTGTGGATTGCGGGTCCACCCTATATAGAAGACGTTAGAAGCCCTTAAGCTCCCAACTATATATGCGCTAGAGGTTCCTAAATGACGTATTTTTAGATAGGGATTCGATGCTCGTGTATGCATATTTCAGGCTGAACGAGACACTGAGTGCCCGGATTGTTTACGTAACTTGTTTCGCATAGTTTTGATAACATAAAATAAGCATTTCCAAACATATCACTTAAGAAAGGCAGTATGAATTTGAGATTTGCAGTATGAATTCGAGGCGTTTTCTCTCTAGAGCTGTACTAGCAGTGCTTACGCCTGCAATGCCATGCCTCAAATCTGTGGGGTCCACCCAACCTTTAGAAAATTTTCCTTGTATTTTTGCACTTCATTGGAGCTACCTTCCCACAGCTAATGTACTGCTGCAGAAAACAGAATAAAGCTTTAATATATAATGAGATACTTAATATGTACTGAGATATTTCTGACTTGCCAGCAGAACTATGTATATTCCTGACACTTCAGCTTAATTCATGTACTTTTTTTTTTAATTTCTCACTAAATCTTAAGACCTGCAGCTGCATTGTACCACTTCTTAAACTGGGATATCCTTAAACTGAGTTGTCGGTTTTTACTACAGAATTTCTCTTTGCGTTGCTGCACTGAAAAAACCTGCTTTGATAAACATTTTTTTTCAGTGTGCAGGTAAGACCTTCCATTCTGCAGAGCAGACTGGAAGCCATACGTCCAGAATGCACTGCTGAGGGCTTGGTCGAGCTCAGGTATGGTTTATGTAATAGACTGGTTTATTAAGCTTATTTCCGATGCTTTGTTTCATGTTTGCCTGATTAGCAGTGCTAATTATATTATCTGGCAGTATCAAGTTATTTTCATTATGAAATAATTAATGAAACACTGAAATTGAGAAATAAGAAAAGCTTTGTTATTATGGTTAAGTTTATTCATATGGCTACAGTGAGTGCTACATATACTTAGATAAGAAAACCTTTTCCACTAATGGAGGTAATTTTTTAGTGTGTGTATTGTGCAGTCACTCTGGAAACTGAGCTCTTAGCTGCGGAGTATACTGTCAGAACACTTCAGTTCCAAAACAAGTGCTTCATTGTCCCACTGTTAATTTGCCAGTTATGACCTCCAGGTTTTCTGGTACTTCCCAAAAGTGCTGTACTGTGAGAAAGGCATTGTTCACTGTATTCTACAAGCACTGAATTCTGGGAAGTTGACATCTCCTAGATGTCTACTTTATCTATGTAACAACAATATTACATTAAGAGAACCGTCATCAATGCTGGTTAGGGTATTTTGATAAAAAGGCAGGAAACATTCAACACTAGCTCCTCTCGTCAAAGACACAGATTTAGCTCTAGGTCCTGATAATTTATTTTCATTAGTGGTATGCAAAAATGAAGATTGGTACAACAAATGTAATAGAATTATCTTTGTGATTATTCTGTTGGGGTATATTGAAAAAATTTTAGCTTTGTATAGTACCAGTGAGATGTGCATAAGGGTTTACATTTTTATAATCTTGTGGTAGGTTTGATGTTTGATATTCCAGTAGATAGGACTGTCTTTCAGAAGAGGATTTGTAATTGGTGCATTTGCCATGTGTGAAGAGCACTGAAAGCTATTGAAGTTGACTGTACTAAGCTACTTATCTTTTGTTTTACATGCTCAGTTAATGTGTGTATACATTTGTTGTTTAGGTGTAATAATCCTTTCTGATGTTTCTCCATTTGTTAACTTTCAAAAATGAGCACACAGTTGGGCACCCAGATGACTTTATATTTATATAGTATGGTACGTCCATGTTTAAATGAATTTAAAATGGTTTTTATTCACTTTTTGTTGGCATTTGGTGATATACTAAGTATCAGCTAGGGGGGCACCTGGGTGGTGTGGAGTGTGTAGGTCAGTTCTCTCACCCCCTCATAGTCTCTTAGGTTCTAAAAAGCAGAGAGAAGCTATTGGGGTAGCCTGACATGGTCTGTGAGTCTAAGCTCACACCATTTGCACAGTATTATTTCTGCTACAAGTGCTGTTCGCATAACATTGGCTGAAGTAATAACATTCAAACCTACGCCTGTCCTTCAGAGTATTCATGTGGTAATACTGTGCTTAATTGGTGCCGTTTCTGGTATGGTTTTGCAATTTTAGTGCTACACAGTAACGAGTATTTGCTTGTGTCATTGTGTGGAAATGTATGCAAAGAGAGCAGTGACTTGCGTTGGTTAGTATTGCTATTTCATTTGAGAGAGAGTCATATATAGGGATATGAATTTTTTTTTTACAGGCTTAATGATAATGACAGAAGGTGTGAAATAGTATTGGAAAAACAGACTGAGTCACCCAAAGCATGTGGTGTTCCACTAAAAATTGTACTGAGAAGCTTTGCTGAAGTACAGGCAATGGAATGCTGTGGTCAGTACGTTGTTTCTGTCTTCAGAAAGATACTAATGAAGAATTGTCACTTGTTGGTGTTGTTGTTCAGTCCTGAGACTGGTTTGATGCAGCTCTCCATGTTACTCTATCCTGTGCAAGCCTCTTCATCTCCCAGTACCTACTGCAGCCTACATCCTTGTGAATCTGCTTAGTGTATTCGTCTCTGTCTCCCTCTACGATTTTTACCCTCCATGCTGTCCTCCAGTACTAAATTGGTGATCCTTGATGCCTCAACGCATGTCCTACCAACCAAACCCTTCTTCTAGTCAAGTTGTGCCACAAAGTCCTCTTCTCCCCAATTCTGTTCTATACCTCCTCATTAGTCATGTGATCTACCCATCTAATCTTCAGCATTCTTCTGTAGCACCACATTTCGAAAGCTTCTATTCCCTTATTGTCTGAACTATTTATCGTCCATGTTTCACTTCCCTACATGTTTTCTGAGGCAAAAGGTGGCACATGTTTCAGTATAGTAACACTGGTACTGGAAGTGCAAGGTTAGAAAGGCTGGTTTTGATTGAGAGATTCTGATGTTGTAGCTAGGGCTGGTTTTCAGGAAAGACAAAATGTGAAGCAAGATCTTAACTTTGGCTCAATCAGAAAGATGATGCCAGAAAACACATTTGACAGGATTCAGAAGGCAATGGCAGGATGACAGCACTGTCTGGCAAAGAAAACTTCAGTAGGATAATCGGTGTATCACTTTAGACTAATACCTGCATCCTGGAAATCCAGTTATGATGAAGGGAATAGTGATGTATAGGTACATGGGTTTCGAAATTTATGTGGTTCATAAGAGAATTGTAACTATGGACAACACCAGTTCTCATCCACAAAAACAATAGAAACTTCCTAAAGGACAATTAAACAACAATAAATTGTATTAACCCATTATTTAATTTATTATTAATTGTCATGTATTCTTAATTTCTGGGAAACAGTATCCTGGTGAGCCAATTTATGGAAATTGGAGGAAATTTAATTTACTTAGGACATAAAAGAAAAAATTTTGGGCCATTCTCATTTGAGAATGCTGAGCGCTTGGCAGTTTCCACCTTTCACTGTTTCATAGGAAAATGGGTAGTATAAGGAAACTGATAATAGTGAAATGTTATCAGTTTATTATTATTATTGTTTATTTTACAATAACTCACGTTTATAAAAGATTTAACCTATCATCTTTCCAAAACGAAAATTTAATTAAGGCCAAATACTATGTTTGGAAAGCATTTGATAGGGAGCATAACATTCCACTCACCACAGTATGTTCTAGGCTTTCCTTTACAATTCTCAGACTGACTATCTTCTCTTTTCTCATTTCTCAGACACACAGCTTCTGGTCGTATCGTGCTGGGACATGACACTGGATTCATTGGTGTTCCATTTGTTGACATTTGATATGTTCTGGCAATTTGTTTTCTGAACCCTTACACTGGGAGAAGTTCCTGTAGTGCACCTCTTAGAAACCAGTTGTGCATTTGTAACCATCATATCTACGACTGTTGTAAAAACAAAAAGGAACCAGTATCACTATTAACCATGTACTGCAGTTCTATATTTCTCTTTTAGACATCCATGGTATTCTTGTGTGTTCAGTGCATGTTTTGGAATACTGAGCTTTTGTTTCCGGGATGAACTACGTTAGACTTTGACCATGGGGGTACAGGGTCAAAATCAGTTGCTAGTACAAGATACTTCTTACCATTCCATTTTGTGACAAAGATTTCCTTCTCTATCAAATCCAAACTCTAAACCTCCCCTCCCCACCTTTCTTTTTCGTTACCTTATCTGGTGATAAGGGTGACATCACTGTTCTGCTTTCTCTTATGGCTGCACATGCACGGAAGCCTAGTTCCTACTGTTGGATGAGGTCATGACTAATTAAGTAATTGTCAAAAAAATACTTCATAACTGTTTGGCTTAGTGACAATGGACAACATATTCAAAAGTACTTCGGAACTCAGTGGTAGATCCTCATTGTCATCATTCTGGTCCTTCCCAGTATATAGTAAGAAGATGTAAGGCCCATAGTTTACATCCAAAGAGTGGAAACTTTAGTCTGATAAACTGCTTTATAAGATGTTTCCCATATTGAAATGTAATTCAGGTTTCAGTTCAAGATACCTATGACGACTCAAAGAATCTTTCACTGTTTGAACAACAATGTCATCCTCAGACCAATCATTTCTTTCACTGCATTATTTGATAGCGAGTAAAGATGGACAGCACAACAAATGCACTAATTTCATTACATACAACTGAAGAATGTATTTTATTTTTACATTTCCCAACATATCTTGAGATTCCGCTCCAGTGATGCTTACTGTTGTTCAAACAGCTGTATGGTACTGCTCATTTACATCCAGATCTGCTTCTATTTCTTCATAAACTCATTATGCTGCCTCTTCAACCATTCCCAAAGTCTGGTGAGCCATGTGAAAGAAGTCTAGGAAGAACAAAATACTGAATATTTACCAAGAAAGTGTTGGCAGATGAGGACAGCAGGCTTTGATGCACTGGAACACAAAATACAATAAATTATTTTGGCCTACACACACACACCACTACAGTATTTCTTATCAGGCGACCAGACAGTGACAGTGATCCTACCATAGATGCTGCCACACTAATAAAAATAGAAATAAGCAGCAGGTTCTGAAATTCCACTCTTTTTAACAGTCTACAACTGAGTAACTGTATGAGAGATATAACATAAGCACTCTTTGTCAAAGGAAACCTCACCTTACCACCATGACGGCACTTTGTTGGAAGCAGCATACACTGTAATTGAGGGCAATTTCCACAGAAGGGTTAAACATTGTTCATTCCTCTCCTGAAAGCCTTTCTTGTTGTCTTTCCATTCCTCTCTTCCCAAAAAATACGTAAATATCTGGCAGACTGACCATTGTACATACACAGCCTGTGTTGCACTCACGTTTGTTGAAGACCCTGGTTTTGTACAGAGGTTAATACTGATGTGAAAATCTAAAGAACGCTAAACATTCACATAATCAAAGCTGATTTACTTTATAATTTAACAGATTTTTTCCACACTTACTCTATTTCACTGCGTACTTAAATTTTTTTTCAACCTTTCGTGCACCGTCTCAGAAGATTGCCATAGTATGCAATGTAAACAAACATTGCTGTTACCAGGTCGGCTTACTAAAGTCCTGGTGTAGTAAGAAAACAGTAAAGAATGCATACAGTTCCTACTTTCATTCTCACCTTTAATTTGGGGTCACTTTTGTGAAACTTGAAAGCAGCTATGAGCACATTCAAACTGCAAAACAAAGGCAGTTAGAATCATGTTTGGATGGAAACCTACACTTGTGTGAAACTATGAAAAAGATTTCTGGTATTCCTCATTTAACATGTACCTACATTATGGAAAATAAAAGTAGAAGGGAAGCACAGTATAGTCAAAAATCACCACCACTTTACCAGGTAAAGCAGAAAATTATACATCACTAATGTCAGATTTGCAGCACCGCTGCTTTCACACCATTCGAAAATATGCAGTTTTATGAAATGTACAATGCGCACACTTCATGATTTAAGTGTTATTTGCAGCATTAATGTACACAAACTCATTTCACTTCAACCTACTTACCGGTAGACTTTCTAATGTCGTATGCATGAGCTGCTTTTGGAGAAAATTGGACCCAAATATTTCAATAGTGGTTTTTCTTAGTACAAATGGTCTCCATTTGTCTTGAATTGCAGTTTTAAGGTGAACTGTTTTCCCTGAACAAATAGCCAGTTTTGTGGCTGTTTGCTGATACAAGCACGAGGATCAAGATCCCAAACTTCAATTTATGGAGTCATTCAGCGTCTTATGTCTATTATGTACATGGGAGGAGGGGGAGAAAGGGAGGGAAAGGAATATTGACATGTGCTGCATCAGGACTCTGCGTGGCATCAATGGCGATGAGTGAATATGAGTGCTGGCCTGGGATTCGAAGTTGGAAACTACAGCGCCACCCACACACAATGTTTATCGCGGCTATCTTGGCACGCCTCTTTCTACCTTGTGCCACCTGCCTACAGCCCCTGTTAATTTCCTCCATGCTCACTACTTTCCGATTCCCGAAGGAGATCGGACACTGAATTTGGTGGATCTATTGCCCATTGAGGCAAAGCAGTTTTGAGTGTGGTGTGTGTTCTCTGGAACATGTCTGTGGATTTGTGTAATTTGATAGTAGTCATTCTTTCAGTGTCCAGTGTGCCATGTACTGAGCCTAGAGTGATGCTGTCTGCCCACTCTTAATTTAGTTTCATTCCTATTGTGACATTTGATAATATGATGATCATTTCTGTTAGTATAGGACTACATCCACACAAAGGCATACATTAATAGCATATGTTTCAGCATGATCTAAGTTTGTGGTCTGCACAATTGAGGGTGTTTACATACGTGGGATCATTCCTTGTTATGGTTTGTTTGTGTCCAATTTTGTGTGGCCCTCAGCATAGATATTTTTCCAAATCCTTGAATTGCTTGTGTAGACAAATTATCAGCTGATTTTGGATAAAAGGAATTGTTAGATGCTGGTTAGCTTGAGTTAATGATTTTACACGTGATGGATACCACAAAATATGGATATAGCAAAAAAGTATTTCATTGCAGCTGTTCCTCAAGGTACCATATCAAAGGTAATAATTGAATTTATGCTACTCTGTTCAAGTATTGCTTATTGAAGTCCAAGAACTAATGACACAGTTGCATGCTCACAAATGATTACAGCTATCGTATCAGCATAATGAATGGTGCAGGAAATGTCTGCATACAATACGAAGTTGTATTTATTTATATCAATGCATCGACCATGTATCTATTTTTATAACTACCTGTATCTGCCAAACTATTTAAATCCTATGGCATGTGGGACAATGGTGTGAATTGCTATTATATTTATGTTGACTTTGCTATCTGTTTCCCTATTACAGATGTAAGTAGTTGCTCGATTATATGTTAAAATATGTTAAAAAATTTTCATTTCACTTTCTAACGTAGCACAAATATTTCTATTTCAGGGCAAGAGAGACGAAAAACATGTCCTGAATCCAGAGGCGCCAATTTTCGTGAGGTATTGTATGGTATGCTCATGTTTGATATAATTAAATCTCTTCTTTCCCATCTAGTACTCATACTTGATGCTGTGCTGGTCTTCAAATGTAATTTTAGTGTGTCAACTGCCAAATAGAATTTTCTGTTGATAAACTGTCTCAAATTAATATCAGCAACTGTTATGTCTTTACAGTGCACTCAGCGAGACAGATGCACATCTTGTGGACCTTTATCCTATGTCCAGCTTGAATCCATGGGCACCGGTGTTCCACAGGTAGAGTATAATTGTGTTCAATGCATCATTGATAGTTGCTCGTCCCTCCCCCCTCCCACATTGGCATTCTCCCTCTCCCCTACCCCCTCTTTGCCCCTAACCGCCTAACTGCCTTTTTGGCACTTCCCTCTTCTCACCACCCTCCCTTTATCCTTCTACATCTTCAATTTTCTCTCCTTTTCCCTTTCCCCTGTCCCTCTGCCCCGCCCCCCCCCCCCCCCCTTGCATGTAAAATTGAAGAAATCTGTCCAAACAAAAATTACTTTTATGCCAGTGTAACATTTTACTAAGAATGTCTGCAAAAGTCAGTCGAAATTGTGGCAGAACTTAATCTGTTTGATGTTTACATTACATCACTGTTACATATGGGTAGCAGTATTAAATGGAACAAACAGTTTCATCTTGTATTGCAACTGTTCAAGCATTAATGTGGAACATATTACGTGACAGTGCCTATAATGTATATAAAGGTCAAAATATTGTTTTATAAGACACTCAGTATAATAATTGTATACACCTGTTAGCATAATCTGTTTTGTTACAACTGATCCAAGGATTGTCAGATTTGTGACCAAACCGATTGTCTGTAATAGAAATAAAGAAGCGCAGTTATGTATTACACAGTACAATTTTCAACCTTTATTAATGTAGTCCATCATGGCCTGCATAAAATATTTGAAGTAAGAAATATCCAAGTGCTGTGAAGAATCGAATTACAGAAAAAATGTTGATGCAAGGTACATTTCATTTATAGTTCAAACCATGACAGGATATCTAATTCTGCTACTGAACTTATCTATGAATCATCAGCGCACTTCAAATACCTGGGATCAAATAAATCCTGGTCGAGGGACCATGTTCGTCAATGGAAACTCCTCAATGATTTACAACCATCAGTGATTTTCTTCCCTCAACTCACTGTATACACTGCAACAGTTGTCAGATTTGCAGATCCCGTTTCTATATTTGTGATAAAAGAAAATTCTGGATGTAACATATCTTATGAAAGCATTCTCTGAAACTTCTGTGCTCATGTGACCAATGTTCTTTTTCTTGGGACTTCCAAGACTTTCCTTTTGAAGTTCAGTTTCCAAAACATGTTTGTTCTCCCAAAAGGCTTCATCACTTACAATCACATTTGATAGGAAGTTGCTTGAACTTTGAAACAGTTTCCCACAGCAACATCTCCATCTCGTATCAAAAGCCCGCAAGAGGACAGCCACCTACTTTGCTGATCAATAACATGAAAAATTGCTCTAACATGGTGGCACAGTATCCTAACAGATTTTGAAGTCAATTGTTTAACCACAGATGTGGTCACCAAGCAGCATAATGCCTTTACAGACCCAGTTGATTGTAGCCATCACTTCACCAGCTGAAAGTACTCTCTCTAAATACTACTGCGCTAATTCCAGTGCAAAGGTGTGTGTCGGGATTTTGTGCTGCAGCTTCCGAGTCGATAAGTTCTTGTGCAACACGGGTACCTTTAATAAGATTTGACTCCCATGACAGCAGGCAAGGAAGCTCAGGAGAGCACACCCGTATACCTGGGCACCCTGCCGGGGAGGGTGCCACCGTGACTTTGGTGGTGGGGGGAGACGTGGCTGGTGGTGCACAGAGCAATCCTCGTTGCCGGGATCCCCACGTTTGCCGCAATGTTCCGCCACGACACAGCAGAGTCCGGCAGTGGCCTCGTGAACATCACAGACGTGAACAGGCCGGTGCCGAGGGAGCTGCTGACGTACACGTACACCCTGCTAGCGAGCCTGGCCCTGCAGTTACACTTCACTGCCATCAAGTACGGTGTGGCGAGCCTCAAGGCCCAGTGTGAGCAGCAGCTGGCCACTGGACTGACGGTGGAAAATGCGGTGGCCACAGCTGTTCTTGCGGTGCAACACTGGTGCCCTAGCCTTAGGCAGACCGCCATCTCCTTCGTAAAGGGCCACGCGCACCAAGTGATGTTTTCTGGCTGCGTGCACACTGCATCAGCCCAGCCCTGCGTGGCCATCAGAGGTCAGCAGGCTGCTGGCGGTGGCACCACCTGAATTCAGCCCCGGTGCGGCTCCCCGCCACACTCCCGGCGCGGCGATCTCTCACCTGCGGAGTCTCTCTGAAGAGGAAAGAGGGGGGGAAAGCTGATAGAGGTGGCCAAGGAGGGGGCGGCAGAAGAGCTGAGTGAGTTGCTGGTGGCAGGGGCGGAAAGCAGCAGCTGGTGGATATACTGAGACAACGCTGACATTTGGCATTAAGGAAACAACATTAGTTGGCTCTGAGCACTATGGGACTTAACATCTATGGTCATCAGTCCCTTAGAACTTAGAACTACTTAAACCTAACTAACCTAAGGACAGCACACAACACCCAGTCATCACGAGGCAGATAAAATCCCTGACCCCGCCGGGACTCGAACCCGGGAACCCGGGCTTGGGAAGCAAGAACGCTACCGCACGACCACGAGCTGCGGTCCACCATTAGTTACATAATATGACATGCACTTTAAAAAAGTGAAAGCGTGCTGGGGCCCATAACCCAGACGTCCGTGGATTGTAACCACGCTCTGCTACCAAAGCAGAGATGGGTGTTACAATTAATCAAGTAAAACCCCCAGTTGGGAAACGGGGCCAAAATTGGTTGGTTACTGTCGAGTTGCAATTGACAATTTCTTTATTACTTCAAGCATTAAAAGTCATATCTTTACCACTCTACTAGGAACAGATCCAAAAAGCTAGCCGTCATGCATGCCTTTTTGAAACAATTTACTTTACAGTTAACGGCCAAGCCATTTTATTTGAAACCGCCTTTGATAGAACATTTGATAACAAATCAAAATTTTCTAATTAATGAAATTAAAAACTTTACTTTACCATTAATAGCCAAGTCAGTTTACTTAAAACAGACTTTGATAACGCATTTAATAACGAAATTAAAACTTTCCAAGTAATGAAACAAAAACACCGATTTGCATACAATTTCGCTACCGAACATGTAGGGAGCCACTTCTTTTAAATTTCGGCACAACAAGATATTAAATTACAAGAGCTCGCTAACAGCAAGACAGAACTAACATTTTCAAAGGGTGACAAGTAGGTTAAAACAGTCAAAGTAAAGACACAGTCATTCACCTTTTACAATAACTAACAATTTTAAAGTCACATAATTTTAAAAACCCACCAATGGAAGGTAAACTTAACCGTTTTAAACAGTGGCCGAAAACAGAGCAAACTACAACCATTTAACATTTTACCGTAACTAACAACTTTAATACCATGCCCTGCCACTAAAATGTCCTGGGATAGAAATAATTAACCGACTGGGTTTAAGGGCAGCCACAATTGTCTCCTGAAGGATGCTCAGGTTAGAAGCGGACTAACAGACCCACAACGCCTCACATTCAGCCATCACATCGACCTCACGCGAGGCCAGAGGAGGAGGAGGAGGAGGAGGAGGAATCAGGAACCATAATCCCTGCCCAAAAATACACTTCCTTACCGGGCAGTACTAATAAGAAGCAGGAAATATCACTGTCTATAAATACACCAGCGACAGGGACAGGAAACCTGAACGTAGGAGGCCACAAGGCAGAAGAGACGCTGGTTGCACAAACCAAAATTCTTCAATTAACATCTAAACCTTTAACCAACTTAACATGCAGTTTATCAGAGAAACAGCAGGTGAACTCCGATGCAAAGGTTCCTCACACCCGACCGTGTCCACATCGCCAGCGTACCCAACTGGGCACAGTCACGCAGCCACGCGCTCTGTAACCGGAGCCCTCGTCTTCTCTGCACCCACGGTGGTGAAACACCACTCCTCAGGTTAGGCGAGTTACTAGTCCATCATTCCCACCTCCAGACGGACAATTTAAAGACATCTGTTGCCGCTCCCACGAAGTAGTGACTCAGACCCACAGCCGTGGGCCCCGGGTATTCACATCAAGAGCTTACAGCCTTGTCCAGTCAAATCATCCCACATGTCTGGCACCGCCAGGATAGACTACGAGGCTTCTCAGAACAGCAGCAAACTCTTCACCACCACGCCACGTAGCGGTCTCCTTGTACGACATTCTCCAATTCCCGATTTTAAAAAAACAAACCAACCAACTCGTCACCACTAGGCAACCAACCAGCCAGCCCCCCAAAGATCTTATTCCCTTACATAAAGCTAACAGGAATCAAAGACTAAGACCGATTAGACCAGACACACCACCAGAGGGGAATCTCAACAGAATCGTACACAGCATAACGATAAATATGAAACAATTAACGATGGAATGGAAGAACTCTGAAAAATCTTTACAGTGCGATATATGTTGAGAGCCGACACACGGCTCAACCTCCCCTTTTAAACTGCAAGCATGCCTCCCCAAGCCCTACTAAGGGAGATGCTTCTCCAGCTCAACCTGACTGAGGTGAACCTGCTATCTTTTCCCCGATTTCTCACGAACTAGGCGACTCACTGGGCCTAATTTCCTTTCAATAGTACACATATCCAAAAGGTTCAGAGTAAATTTTCCAAATCAGCCCACACGCACCTTCCTCCCTGGGAAATTATGAACAAACGTCGTCATCGGGCTTTCCCTGAAACTCCTGCATATTCCGATTCTAACGAACAGCTTGTCTGTTGTGAGCGGCCATAATGTTATGCCTAGCTCTACTCCAATTGTCTTTAATCAACTGGGGAGTAATCACTGCCAGAATTAAATCTTTAATTCCCCACAGATTGGCAAGAGGAGAATTAACAGGGAAAGCTAACACCAGAGAAGCCGGGGTTGCCTTCATAGCTACATGAAACACGGTGTTAAAGGCGAAACTAATCCACTGGAGACTTAAATCCACCTTGAGAGAGTCTTGATGTTATATAATAATAGATTTCAAATTGCAATTCACCCTTTCCGCAAAAGATCCCTTTGGATAATATGGGAACGAAGTGGACTGCCATTTTGTTTTAAGCTGAAGGTGGTAACAGCATGAGTAGTGACAGTGACACTGACTATCCATAATGGATCGAATCCAAACCACTCACTCCCAATTCAGGCAAACATGACAACCACCTCTTTGTCCCAACATGCTCCATCTTGAAACGGAAAGAGTGATGATGTCCCTTAAATATTTACACGAGAAGAAAGAGTTGTTTGACATCCTTAAACATTCATGTATCATCTCTATTTCCACAAACTCCCACCAGATAGCAGCATTTAACTGGTCCTCCAAATGGTGCACTGGAACTGAGGTACATTCCAAGCAAACTGCAGTTTTCAAATTTCTTTCTGCAAAAAACCAGATTGTCACAAATTTTCACAGCCATCTACAGACACCAGGCAATGAATAAAAATAGTGGTAAGTTGCTGAGAAAGTTCATCGAAAGACCATGAAAAAGGATATCTTTATTATCTCCCATGGAATGAAGAGCTATACACAACTTTGTGCAGACACACTTATTCAAGGTAATCAACGAATAACTATCAAACAACTCTGTGCTCACCTTTTCATTTTTTCCAGTAGAGCTGACAACTGTCCACCAGTTTCTAAGCTCTGTGGCCACCTCGTTCCTCAATGCCTAACCAAAGAGCATCAACACGAAAGCTCATTATGAGGCTGACAGTGACTTGTGAAACATTGTCAATGTCAAAATGTGGATTCGTCGCGTTCAGCCAGAAACGAAAGGTCAATCCACATTCTGGTACAACCCTAGTCCTTTAAAGAAGTATTTTGAAAGAGTACCCTCAGCTGGTGGAGTAATAGCTACTGTCAATTGGGAGGCAGAAGGCATTCTATTTAACAACCTCCTCCACACTCACCATTTTGGGACATAGGTTTGATTATAGGTTTAAAGCCTGAATAATGATTCATCACACGTACTTTAAAGTGCATTAATGTAGCTTGTGGGGAACAGACCATACTCGCCTCTTTTACAAAGCTTCTTTAAAAAATATTTCACATAAGGTTATGTACAAGATGTGAAAATAGCATTCAGTGATGGCACAATGATCACTAAACTTTAGATTGCAGTGAGCACCTGTTGCATCTAGTGGGTGATTTGAATGTGTACAGCATCTAAGAACCACTGTTGGAAAAATTCTCTACAGTGCATGGTATTGTTGCACAAGTCTCTTCCCTCTGCCTTAACGTATCTGTTGATGTTTGGCAAATTCTGTTGTTCTATATGATAATTATTGGCTCCTTTTAGTATCATGTCATATCTTGTTCTTCTGGGGTAGAATTTCTACAGAACGCTTTTACACAGCTATACCATCAACCGTTAACCACCAATAAGGTTGTTAGTGAGGCATATTTGACTACCCAATTTTTTAAACTTGTTATGAGACTGTCAGCTGCTAAAACGAAAAGCATTTGAATCTCATGCTCATCTCCTCCTTGAGCAACTGAGGAGAGATGACAGTTCAAAATTCTGCAAGCATGGCTGTTATGGTTGATAGTTGCAGGTTCTTGACCCCTCCCCCTTTCACTGCTGCTGCTGCAGCTCTTAGCTCATATCAGAACAGATTTTCAGAGTAACAACTGAGACATGCAACTAAATAAAAATAAAACAATCAATATTAACATATTGCGTAACCCAGTATGTTCTTTATCTCCAATGGACTTACAAGATAAGAATTTAAATTCGATTTGAATCACATTTCAGTTAAATATTTCTTTTAACCTATGAAGTGTATTACAAATGCACTACTAAAATTTTTCAGAATTTTTTATTCTACATCTGAAATAATTTAGAGGTTTTATTTTCATAACAAATAAACTTACAACTAAGTACTATTATACTACTAAAAAGTAGCATTACATAGAATGTGTCCCACCTCTACAAGTGAACGTGGTCATCCATTGGCTAGGTAATGACAATTCTCATTTGTTGATTGTAAACAGTTTTATGATATTCAGAGACATGTGATGGTTTTTACAAAAATTAGTAATAAGACAAAATTTTTGTGGGTTTGTCTTTAGTGTTAAATACCTGTGGCTACTGAAGCTGTGTTAAATGTCCCCATAGTTAATATTTCAGTCTTCAGTCGAGTGTGATTCAATATCAAACTTGCTGGCAGATTAAAACTATGTGGTGGTGCACCGGGACATGAACCCAAGACATTTGCCTTTTGTGGGCATGTACTGTACCAACAGATACCCAAGAAAACTCATGACCCATGTTCACACCTTTCTTTAGAGTTAAAGCAAAATGTCTTTCAGAAACACTTTCATCTCTTTGTGATCATATTTTAACTACTTTACGTAGGTCTGTTCTTATACAGAATTTCTTTGTGCAGGAGATGGTGCTGCCACACATACCCAAATAATGTGGCGAGAGCAGCACCAGGAGAGGAGGTTCTTCTGTAGAGGTATGACATATTTTAATAATCTATCATTAAAATAATGGAAAGTAATTTGGCCACCGTGTGTTGTTTCAAGCAGAAATGTATCATTAATCTACTCAACTCTCAAAGCACTTTCTTTGGTTTACTTGCAGGGTGGTACTGTGATATTAGTATCCGTTAGCTATCATAAGCCTGCAGGTAATGTTTCCATTGCATGCTAGTAAAGTCCAATCCATTATCAGGAATAATTGCTTCTTGCTTGCCAACATGTGAAATGTAATTTTCAATAATCTATCAGATTGGCAGTGCACTAGAGGCACTTTTGAAGATATGCAATTAAATGTATATTTGGAAAATAGGTCATGTATTGTAACAACATGCTTAACACCTACGTGGCCCCGAGGAATGGGGGCCACAAAGTTAATGGCAAGGATTTTCATGTGTTTCTTGGTAATGATTGGGTGTGTGTCACCTTTGGCACCATAGTTTGAAGCTTTCACATTGACAAAGTTGACATCTCTAGATAATACATTGTACTCTCCTTTGAAGGTAAGGAAAATAGCAACAGTCAATGATTTTCTAAGCACATTTAGCCACTCTGGGATCCACAATGCTCCGTGGGTGTACAAGATTAGGTTCTCCAGTCCGTTCTCTGGAATGCAATCACACCAGCTATACCATTCATATCATGTGAAATGGCAATAAAATAATATATTGTGAAGCATATAGTATCTAACTAGTGCAAGTCAGTTAAGTGTAAATTGTGTTCCGATTTCTCTCCACATAGGTTTTCCGTATTCGAGATTACACACGTCACTGCAGATGTGTAATGCAGGTGATAAATGTTTTGCCTCAGTAAGACTTCATATTTCGTACTTCATTCCTTGGATCCCAAGTTACTTGACATTTTTTCAGGCACACACAATAATGACTCAGGTACTACATTGTTCTCTCCCTTTATGTAAACTATTTCAAACTTGTATTCTTGAATTGAAATGATCATGCATGAAGAAATTTCCAATCAATACTATGGTGCGATTACCAACAAAACTGTGATGGAAGTTCCTAAAAGTGCACACAATTGTGAGAACTTCCAATTCAGCGGTTGTGTAGGCCCATTAGCAAGTTCATCTGCCATAAATACCTCCCAATCTGGTAAATGAAGTATCAGTTGTCAAGCAAAAATCCTGAGACGTATCTAGATAGTGCTATAACTGTATTCTCTAGTACATCTTTGATCTTCCTGAAAGTAGATTGGCATACTTCTGACAAAATGTATCTGTTTCATAATGAAGTTTAGTAATGGTTCTGCATTTAATAATGATTCTGGAATAAAATGAGAGAAGTTGCCTAAATTTAAAGATACTTTTGTCTCTTTCTCTGGGATACAAGGAAGCTATGAACATGTTATAGCTTTGTTTCGTCAATTAGGACATCCTGGGGCATAATAATGTGCCCAAGAAATTTATGCTCTCTTTACCATATTTGATTTTTTTCCAAATTGCCCATAACATCTTACTACTGAAATTAATTTCTGAACTATTTAATTGGGAGAAGGTCTTTAGAGATACCAGGAATTTCAACAGGTCAGCCTCAGCATGACTCCATACGGCAAAGATGTCAACATTTCTAAACCATGCGGAACCAACACATGGAAAATTATCATGTATGCAGCCCAATTCTGAATGTAACACCCTGTGGGCACAAGAAGTACAGTTCCAGGAAACTTTAGTGTTAGTTATCATATGAAAGTGTTTCTGGATAAGCATTCTTTCCTACAAAGAAGTTGTTTTGATCCATTTTGGATTCATAATAAGACAGTGAAGTGTAGCCTCAGAAACTGATAAAATCAGTACTGAAAGTGAATCAGTGCATGGGACTTAACATGAATCCAGGACAAAAGTTATGTTCAAGGTGTGTTACACTGCTAAAAAATGAAGAATATTCTGATAATTTACATGACAGTGACGAAGAGTATCAGCCACCTACAACCACAGCAGATGAGCAATTGAATACTTCAGCGACTGCTCTTGGTTTGTCTCCCATGAAGACACACAAAGTTGGGAAAAGAGACAGGCCCTGCTATGGTAAAAAAACCACAAGTAGCTGAAATGGAATTAAAACACAAAATACCTGACACTAATTGAAGAGTAAGTACTATCTGCTCCAAAGGAACAGAAATCATGCCAGAAATGCTCCGATTTGGACAAAATTGTGCACGATTTGAAAGAAAAATGTGCCATATCCACACGCCAGAAAAAGTAGCTATTCATACCCTTGCACCTTCCAGCTGGTCTATTGACTACACGGCAAAGGAATTCGATGTTTCTCCATATATGGTAAAGCAAGCTAGGATAATAAAAGCAACTGAAGGAGTGCTTCCACAACTTCTGCAGGCTCAGGGTAAGCAATTGAGTTCAGAAATAAAGGTGCCAGTGTCGGAGTTTTATGGAAAATACTGACTACAGCCAAATAATGCCTGGAAAAAAAAGACTATGTATCATTGAAACTGGGAAATGTACATGTACAGATGCAAGAAAGACTGTTGCTATGCAACATATCAGCACTATATGTAGAATTCAAGGAAAAGTATCCCAATACTGAAGTAGGTTTATCATCTTTTTTCAATCTTCGGCCAAAATGGGTTGTGCCTGTAAGTGCAAGGGAAACATACAATGTTTTTTATGTGAGATCCATCAAAATGCTAAGCTGATGTTTGCTGCTATAAAGGATTCTGGTCTGGATTACAAATGTGCAATGAAGCTGCTAGTGTGTGACATCAGTTCCTACCAGTACATGATACACAGGTGTAAAAAGTGTCCTGGTAAGGCAAATCTTGCTGAACAAATGAATAACAAACTGTATGGTGAACTCCTTATAGATGACGAACTTTTTTCTTATAAACAATGGACACACATGGATCATAGAAGTCTTGAAACAAAGCAAAGTACAGTGGAAGATTTTGTTGAACTGTTTTAAAAAAATAAAACTGACCCCACACAGCTTCACAGCAACAGCGCAATCAGCTTATCTCCAGTCTTGTAAGGATAATTTGAAACATGAAATTATAGTTATACTAGACTTTTCGGAAAATTATGCATTTATAGTTCAAGATGCCATCCAAGGATATCATCAGGACAACAGTCATGCTACTCTCCAGCCACTTGTGATTTACTATAGAGGTGAATCAGGTAATGTGTCACGAACCTGTGCATTTTTAGTGACTGTTTAATTCATGATGCCATTGCATTTCATGCCCACATTCGCACTGTCATGGCATATGTGAACAAACCAGCTTCCTCACATACATTTTGCAAAATACTTCAGTGATGGGGCAACTAATCACTACAAAAACTGTAAAAATATTAAAAATTTGTGCATGCATTACCATCATTTTCAGATTCACACAGAATGGAATTTTTTTGCAATGAGTCACTGTAAAAATATATGTGATGGTGTTGGTGCTACCATTAAGTGTATGGCATCACGAGCTAGTCTGCAGCACCCTACAGAAGGTCACATTCTAACACCTCCAATTATTTACCTGGGTACAGAAAAGTATCTCTGGCATACAGTCATTCTATGTTTTGAAAAATGAGGTGAAATCAGTGAGAGTTGCTAAAACCCAGACTAGAACACATTAAAATTGTTGCAGGCACAAGGAGCCATCATCACTTCTCTCCAGCGGACTGACAATGTGCAGATGAGCAGACTGTCCGGTTATAACTATAGGTTCATGCACAACATGTGTCTTCACAGTGTGACTCAGCATTCAAAAGCAAAAGTAAAAGCATACAACCAGGTTGTTATGTTATTGCTGTTTATGACGACAAATGGATGTATTACCGAGTGCTGTGAAGCAGAAGGTGATGTACATGTACAATTTCATGGCACCAGCAGGACCAGAAAGATCATTTCATTGGCCACATTTGGCAGACAGGTGTTTGTGGTAGCAATTGGAACTGTGACAAGAATATGTTCAAAAGGAATCAGTGTCAGGAAGACTGTACAATTTGCCACTCAATGTACGGAGTACAGTAGCTAAAGTGTGGGATAACTTCTGTTTGAAGCACAATCGACTGATTTTTAGCAGTTAAGGTGCAGTAAACATTAATGACAGGTTGTGTTAATCTGTCTATATGCTGTTGCTTAGTGATTAAACAGCTGTGGGGGAGGATAAGAAGAGGCAGAACAGAGTACAATATGTTTTTACAAAATTGTGTTGTGGAACAATGGTCACATCACAAAATACATCTGTCAACCTCCAGTGCACACAAATGTCTTGCAGTAACATGCTTAAATTAAGATATGTATCATTATGGTCTACTTATGCAGTGTGTGAAATTTGGCTTTAATACCATTTGTCCATTTTGTGCTACCACACTTCGAAAATCCATGTTTTTCAGGTAATTTTTCAAATTTGTATTTTCGTGTGCATATAACTCAGTTTTTATGACTGATATGGGTATGATGAGTTCTGTGTGATTTTAGGCCACATTAAGCTTCCCACAAAAAATTTATACCCTTTTTGAGTGAATTTTCTTTGGCATAGAGGGCACCTACAAAATGTACCTTTTAACGTATTACATTTTTTAGTCACATTTTGGAATTTTTTATTTTCCCTCAGAAATATGTCAGTGTTTTGATTCATGGATTGTGTTCTCTAAATGGATGTTACTGGGTTGTAAAAATTTCACTGGACTGTGCAGAATAGTTCCAAAGTTATTAAGACCTGAAGTTGGGTCTGAAGATAGATTGCCAGATGCGGGTTGCAATTTCTGGGTCACGCCATCTTCTTTCACAAGTCATAATTCTGGAACTAATTGGCAGGGGAAACTAATACTTTGTACACGAGTGGTAGAATTGTGTGTACTGAATTTCAGTCAAATCTGCGACTATGAACTGGAGCCCCTGGTTGAAATGACATGGAATGATCCATTTGCAATCTCTTTTCACACACATTACGTTCATATAGATATTTTCTAGTTTATGTGTTCACACCCTTTTTACTTTATTAGAAACAATTATCTTTGTACTATCACTAAGATCTTGGTTGTTTAAACTTTTGCAATTTTGTCATCTCACATAAAGATGAAGTAGGCCTAAGTCTGCTTCACACGCTAATGTTACACTCTCAAACGATACAGCCCAAAATACCTCTTATTGTGGGCATATGGAGATCTTCACTAGTAGCAATGCTTTCCAGAAAAGTGAACTGTTTGTTCGCAAAGTAAATGCACTTATTGTCCGTTGTCCATTTCTCAGACAGACTAACGTGCCGCTATATATAATGCATCCCACAATCTAAAGAATTGTTACAATCAGTTCTTGCTAACTGCTCTTTTCGTATTTCATGTAAGACTTAAAAACATAACCCTCCTAAATTTGAACATATGACCACTTTTTACAGTCAGGTGCACTATCCATTGCACCACTGTTTGCTGAATGCACTATCACTGCTAAGAAGGGTGTTCTGAAGAGGAAATTAGTTCTAAGTTTTCCCTAGAATGATTTTATCGTGTTTTGGATCTCAGTTTATGACAGTCGATGTACGTATAATATACGGACACCATTTGCAAAAAAAAAATTTACAGTTCCTTAGTTTTATGTGAGTTTAATGATGCATTACGGAGCAGGGGGAAAAATGTCTTGATTCTAAGTATCACCACTCTAAATAGGTGGAACATAAAATAATCCTCTTTTGCAAGGCTCCCACCATCAGCATTCACAAAATTCCTTGTTATTTAGAAGTTGTAATTACATTTTTAATCACTAAGGAGCTAACCTGTTTGCAGAAAAATACGTAAAAACCTCTAACTTCGGTTAATGCTTTAATATCCTGTATAGCTTAGTATTCTCTGTGACGCCACTGGGTCAGCTAGCAGAGCATTTACCAGTAACGTGACCAGATCTTGTTTAAGGTTTATTAAGCTTTAATTTCTTCTGGAGACAAATCTTGTCCAGGATTAAGCACCATTTCAGGAGGTTTAGCTACCCTAACGACTCAGAGAAGAGTTAAGTGGAAGTATGTAGGCATCATGGAGGTAGAAACAGATTTTAGAGCAAACAGGATCACAGTAAGGTTTATAACGGTGAAGGGTTTTATTAAAGGGTCACAGGCTACAAAAGATTTTGTCGAAGAGATTGTAAAATCGTTGCGGACAACTGAAATCGCCAGAAGATGGAAGGAGTACTTCTACCATCTCCAATTGTGATGAAACCAAAGTAGGGTTCTATTTCCAGTCTAACCATGGCTGACCCACACTGCATAACACTAGATTGCATGCATATACCTGAACTATCCATCCCGTGTTAGCAGAAGAGCACTTACCGACTTCCATCAAACTTGACACTGAATTTCAAACCTTTTCTGAACTTTTTCCTTCACTACATGCTTAAAGTCAATTAACACACTTTTCCCGAGCGGTGAGTCTGCTCCACTTATGCGTGGGCATATTTAGACAAGGATTATTGGTACATTTTTAAGACCCATGGAAGGCACAGAATTTTCACACACATTACACAAACATGGTAATATCACTGCAGTAATACATTTGCATTCAAAATTACATAAGCCCACTTAGTAGTAAATTAAATTTATTTTTTCTTTGTAAGAGAATTAAAATATATTGCAAACCAATATGTGCATAATACATTACTTCATTCGTAAACGTTATCGGAGTGGGAATACTGCTATAAAGAAACTAAGTGTTTTGTTCACATTCATCAACTGTAAAGTCATTGATTTAATTCATATGGAGAACTTTGCTATAAATTTTACAGACTTCAGTAATATTTCTACAGTGAAACTGCAACAGTCAATTGTATTAGCACCACAGAATAACAAGGTATTTCTATTACTGCATACTGATGTTCATTAAGGAGGACTGAAGGAAAGCTTGTCAAGTGGAAGCACGTTTTTGACCGCCAAGTAAATTTCTCCCGAACAAAGATTCCATTATCTGAAACTATCCAAACTTCACTCATTACATTATCATCTATGTTAGCTTTTCAACGAACAACTAATTTCTAAAGAACAACAAACTTCCAAAGAACCCAACTGACAACATTGGAAGAGAGTAATTAGACGTTAACTTCGTAATTTTTAATGTAATAATTCCACATAATTCCACTTGCTACATAGTAGCAGATGTTTCAAAACTAGACAGACACGACACTGTATTACTGAGGCTCAATAATCCATGACAACCATTTGTCATCAATCTGATCACTAGTAAACGCAGGGCATTTCACGATTCCTGTCACAGGCTTAGATAGAAAGCTCAGTAGATTAAGTTTTGGTAAGGAACTCGTGCCTAGAAATGTACAGAGTGTCCTCTATAACCCCTTAAGGCCTGTATTATGAATTGTCGAACACCCTCCACACAGGGGACAATAGCGAGAGCAAATTGTAGATTTTGTATATTTCTTGGGCTGGCGAGGAGAAACTTACTGTGGATCACCTTCAGTGCATACAAACAGTGAGCAGTAAGACCTCCTTAATGAACAGATGCAACTGCCGAATTGGCAGTCGCAAAATTTTTCAGAATTTGTTCTCAGTATACTTCAACGTAACTTGTGTATTAACAAAATTACAACTCATAAATTCTTGTATAGCTTGGCAGTATTATAGCGAGTCACTTGACTGTAGTGCTACAACGCATTTTGGTGTGAAATAACCACGCCAAGGTAGCCACAGAGTAATAAAACAATGTTCAACAGCTTTGAGTGCTGCTTTTACTACAAAATACACCTATATAATGTTTTTATCTGTGCTGAACATGAGGAGCAATAAACTGGTTCAGCGTTTTTGAGTAAGTGAATGGCCAAAATAATGTCCAGTTACTTCCAGTATATTTAATTCGTAAATCATGGCCTTCTGCCACCTATTATCAGAAAAATATTCATAGGTTTTGTTATATTATAGCTGCCAATTTACCTCACTTATTCAGTGCATACACAACATAAGTTATCTTAACCCTTTAATGCATACTGTAGCTGATAAGCTACAGACCTCATTTCTTCGATTTATTCCATATGGAGAAACATTTTCGATCAAATTCGTTATGTAGCTAAGTGTATACACTCCGCTGCAGTTTCTAGTAGTTCTTCATAGCGATCATAGATGGCAGGACGAGCTGAAGCAGTTCGACAGTGAGCTGTGTGGACATACTGCCAAGTGTGTGTTTTGGTGGAAAGTTGAGGTGTGTTTTTGGTGTTTGTGCACTGATTTCTGGGTTTGAAAATTACTTTTTCATTTTGAAAACGTAAGTAGATATGGTGTAAACAGTTAATTCGAGTGTCTTTGCGATAGATTTGAAATGAGGCCTGTTTTTGTGTATGTAGCTTATCAGCTACATTTCATTTACTGCATTTCAGGCGCTGACGTAAAAATGTCTCGAAAGAGTCAAGAAGAAATGCTTATGGAATGGTTAGAGATTCCACTAAGCAGTGATGACGATCTTGAGTGTTTCTCTGACGATTCCATTCAAGATGAGACATATGTTGCTCCAGAATTTGTTGATTGTGATAGTGACAGTAGTGACGAAGAAAGTCAAGTACCAGTAATTAAGACTGAAGATGTTTCTGGAACAAGACAATCTGATGTTATAATGAAGGAATCGACGTCACAGTTGTCTGATAATGCTCTGAAACTGCCATGCAGCAGCAAAAATGTTACCAAAAACAGCAGGAATTTGGTTTGGAAAGATAAACAGTTGATTATTCCCCAACTGCAGTCAAAATTTCATGGCAATACTTCGTTACCAGAAGAAGTAATAAACTTAAATACTCCATACCAATTCTTCAAACATATATTTCCATCTAAATTGTTTGATCTAATTGTCGAAGAGTCTCATAGATACAGTGTGCAGTGTAATCCTGATAGACCAATAGATTTATCCTGTGATGACATAAAAAATTTATAGGCATCTGTCTCGTAATGTCAATAGTTCATGTACCTAATACGAGGGATTACTGGGGAGAAGTTACTGGTACTCATCTGATCAAGACAACAATGACAGTGAATCAGTATGAGCAAATACGTAAGTTTCTTCACTTCAATGACAACAGTGCAATGATACCCAGGGGTGAAAAAGGTCATGATAGACTCTTCAAGATAAGACCCATAATAGAATTGATGAGATCTCGGTTTCAAACAATACCTGTTGAGGAGTGTGTTTCTGTTGATGAACAGATATGTTCAACAAAGGCTAGAAGTTATTTGAAACAATACATGCCAAACAAGCCTCATAAATATGGATACAAATTATTTGTTATTAGTGGCATATCTGGTTATGCCTACGATTTTGAGATTTTCACTGGAGATGAAAATGAACCAGAAAAAAGAGTGACTGGGGAGGAAGACTTGGGAGCAAGTGCAAATGATGTTGTTCGACTCAGTAGGATACTACCAAGAAATATGAACCACAAACTGTACTGTGACAATTATTACACAAGTCTGCCACTGCTTGTATGGTTACATAAACAAGGAATTTACTCACTTGGGACAGTCAGAAGAAACAGAGTGTCAGACTGCAAGCTCCCTTCAGAAGCTGAGCTGAAGAAAATGGCACGAGGTGCATCAGTAGAGCGCGTCGCAACAGTGGATGGTGTCGACATATCAAATGTAGTGTGGAAAGATAACAAGAGTGTGATGTTGCTTTCTACACTTGCTGGACAGCAGCCTATTCATGAAGCAGGGAGGTATGACAAAAAAACAAAGTCAAGAATAACAATACCTTGTCCACAAATAATTAAGCTCTACAATAAACATATGGGAGGTGTTGACCTTCTTGACAGCATAATGGGTCGACATAAAATTCTTGTGAAAAGTCGAAAATGGTATATAAGATTGTTTTACCATCTCCTGGACATGGGAGTAGTCAATTCCTGGCTGTTGTATAGGAGAGTAGCAGAAACCAAAGGGATTAGGAGAACTATGAAACTCTCCGAATTTCGAATGGAAATTGCTCACTGTTTGTGTCGCTCAGGTCAAACTTCAGCAAAACGTGGAAGGCCAAGTAATGAACTCGAAAACCAAATACAAGCTAAGAAGACAAAGGGGCCCACAGCACATGTACCTCCACAAGATGTAAGGCTGGATCAAGTAGGTCACCTGCCTTCGTACTTGCAAGTGAGACGGAGGTGCAAAATGCCAGGATGCAAGGGATTTTCCTGGGTTCAGTGTAATAAATGTGCAGTTGCATTGTGTTTGCACAAACAAAAGAACTGTTTTCAAACTTTTCATGTAAAGTGATTATCACATGCTTGGGTACAAACCTGTTGGAACTAGATACCTTATTGTTCATATATAAAAGTGTATAAAATATACAATAAATGCTCAATATTTACAACATTAATGTCCTATTTATTATTTTAGGATTTTTCCCTTCCTATACAAAGTATTTAATCATAATCAACAATTAAATTACGAGAGATTTGGTCAAAATTGAGGGAGCAAAATAAGCACATTTATTGTGGCTTGTAAGGTGTTAACTCAAAATGTAGCTGATCAGCTACAAAGCGATTTTCAACAATAGTGCTTTGTTAATTTAATTTAAAAAAATTTTTCAATATTTTTTTCGAAATGTAGGCACTATAAACTAAACATGGTAATTTTTACAGCTTGAAATAAAAAATCATGCATTTAAGGGTTAAGATGTTAACACTATTGCCTGCATGTTAGTCTAACACACATTTCATCACTTGCATCAGTTGGGGTCTTCCACAGGCTATCTGCTGCAAAATTGTTGCAGAGCAGAGGTAGAGAACAATGCTCAGGTAACATTTATGTACATAATATTCTATGATTAAATACAATCAGTAAGAGAAGAAATAGCAAAGCTGCAGGAAATGCACATACATAAATAGCTTGTGAGGAATATATGAAGTGGAAACCTTTTTTTCCAGTAATACTGCTCTTGCTCGTGAGGTCTTTGTGTCCTGGTCACAACTGATGTCATAGCAATACATCACACCTGTGGTAACTGTGGCTGATATTACACTGGAGACAGGTTAACAGAAGTGATTGGGACAATTTACTCCTCACACCATGTTTCTTTGTACCCTGTTACCACGTATTACAAATTCTGGATGGTATTTTGTGTAGTTCAGTGCAAAGCCTACACAGATCTTTGAAAACGTGGTAGTTTCTTGTGCCACACAGCACATTGCACTCTTCTTGTTATCCTATCACCCTCAAGAAATACTGAGATATAAATCCAGGGTCAGGCCAACTTAGGAACAGCCACCCATGGAGCTGTAACTGTTCTTTGACTTTTTATAGAACATGCACAGTACGAACACATCTCGCTGATTGGGATGAGACATCCAAGACTGACATCTTGCACTACATAAATTCTAAGCTGTCTGCTTCCAAACTGGATAAAGTAGTAGTACACTGGTATTTAAGACTGCATTCAGCAGAATATTCTGAGATACAATGTGTTACGAGTGACTGATGTAGAAGCACGTCAGAATTTCACAGCATGTAGCCACTGGTAGTCGTCGTCAACTGTTCTTTGTACTTTGGTTTCTTGGATCTTATGCTGGACGTTCCAGCAAAGGTGAAACAAGTACACAGCAGGAAGTAAAGTGCTGGCTGGTTGGCAGGGAGAGCTGATTTGTCACCGTTTTAACACTTTTGTCGAACCATTTTGACCTACAGGCAATTTATGTCCCTCTCCCAAATAGAAGACTGCAGGTGAAGATACATCAGGCCTCTTCTCAAGCTAACTGTACATTATGTCATCTTCCTGTTAAAGGTGCTGAACCATCGTCTTTAGTAACAGCCATTTCTCCTAGTAGTGGTCACCAAATTCCAAATAAAGGCTATGAGTGCAGACATCCATTACGTCTGGGGTGACAGCCTCTCGAAAGATGCAGTATTCAAGATTGTGTACTGAACCGTTTTGGAATGAAGTGAACTGGTGGCTCAATTTCAGCAACAGTACCCCACAATTTTTCGTCACTTGCACTCAGGTCTTCTCTTCACATTTAGTACCGACAACATTGCTTTCATTCTGTCCCTCCATAATTACCAACCTAGTGCATGAGGTCACAGTAATTTTGGAACACTAACCTCCTCTGTCACATTTGTTCATTTCTCTCGGTGCAGTGTTTTGCTTCTCTCCAAGATTGTCCGTCTAGTAATGGCTCCAAGATGGGGGTTACCAGTTCTCATTATTCCCACTTCTTTTGGTAATGATACTTACAAGGGCAGCAACAGTTACCATTTGATGTCGTTGACATGTCCACTTTGATGCAGAGATATGTCCCCAACTTCAGGTCACATTGCTCCCAAATGAGAGTAGTCGAGGCGAATGATGTGTACACACCAAGTATGGCCTGTTCTCACAATCTCTTCATCAACCTCCATATTCTGGGGCTTGTTCTGCAGCTTCTGAGTACTAAGATTCTTGCACAGATTACCAGCATTGTCATGACACTCAGTTTGGAGGACCACATTTTGTCTCACAAGCTTGCACCCCAAGGAGGGCTGACTTCACCTCATCTCTGGAAGCCCTCCTCCCCCATGTAATCTAATATTAGAGAAAGAAAATGAACGACACCCTCGGGCCTCGCAACCTAATACCGTTGGGGTCGAAAAATCAAGAGTTGGCCAAGAGAGACCGACAGGAAAGGAAAACAGAAGTCTGCAAGTGAGCAGAAGCAGTGTTTGAGCAAAGGATCATGTAAGACTATTTGACACAAAGAGAAGGAAGATTCTTGTATTGTTAGACAATGAATAGTACACTCAATCCATGTAAGCAAACTTAAGTACTAAGTGTTTTTCTGTCAGCACATAAAAAATAAGGTTTAACAGGAACCAAACTGTTATTCAATAAATGTAATTTTTACAACATGCTGACATTTTACAGATAATTGTTACATGTATGATTCAATTTGACATTGAAAACTTTACTTGCTACACACAGGTCACTCATTAGCTAAAAATTAGAACTACTTCACACTAAATTATGTTCCTCATTTTAATTGTAGTGGAAATAACTACACATGGTGTTTGGTCTGGTACAAAAGATAATATTCCTCATTACAAAATTGAAATGGTTCCACACTGAGATGTTATAATCTTTGTCTAAAATACTAAATTATATATTCAATGTGTACCTACAGAAATGCATCATACAGCAGTAACACTTAATGTTCAACATGAACCTGACATTTTAGAGCTGATGTGTCTCAATCAGCTGAAAAATTTTGTAGCGAAATGTATTGTCATGACAGCCCATGCATGTACAGGTAACAACTGACTTCAAACAAGACAAAATATACTGACTTTAATACATACGTTATAGAAGAGTAAAAATTTTTCTGTAGTTTCCATGTGTTTCTATAATACAGGTAGTCCCAGTCTTCAAGAAGGGTCGTCGAGCAGATGCGCAAAACTATAGACCTATCTCTCTGACGTCGGTCTGTTGTAGAATTTTAGAACATGTCTTTTGCTCGAGTATCATGTCGTTTTTGGAAACTCAGAATCTACTATGTAGGAATCAACATGGATTCCGGAAACAGCGATCGTGTGAAACCCAACTCGCATTATTTGTTCATGAAACCCAGAAAATATTAGATACAGGCTCCCAGGTAGATGCCATTTTCCTTGACTTCCGGAAGGCGTTCGATACAGTTCCGCACTGTCGTCTGATAAACAAAGTAAGAGCCTACGGAATATCAGACCAGCTGTGTGGCTGGATTGAAGAGTTTTTAGCAAACAGAACACAGCATGTTGTTCTCAATGGAGAGACATCTACAGACGTTAAAGTAACCTCTGGCGTGCCACAGGGGAGTGTTATGGGACCATTGCTTTTCACAATATATATAAATGACCTAGTAGATAGTGTCGGAAGTTCCATGCGGCTTTTCGCGGATGATGCTGTAGTATACAGAGAAGTTGCAGCATTAGAAAATTGTAGCGAAATGCAGGAAGATCTGCAGCGGATAGGCACTTGGTGCAGGGAGTGGCAACTGACCCTTAACATAGACAAATGTAATGTATTGCGAATACATAGAAAGAAGGATCCTTTATTGTATGATTATATGATAGCGGAACAAACACTGGTAGCAGTTACTTCTGTAAAATATCTGGGAGTATGCGTGCGGAACGATTTGAAGTGGAATGATCATATAAAATTAATTGTTGGTAAGGCGGGTACCAGGTTGAGATTCATTGGGAGAGTCCTTAGAAAATGTAGTCCATCAACAAAGGAGGTGGCTTACAAAACACTCGTTCGACCTATACTTGAGTATTGCTCATCAGTGTGGGATCCGTACCAGATCGGGTTGACGGAGGAGATAGAGAAGATCCAAAGAAGAGCGGCGCGTTTCGTCACAGGGTTATTTGGTAACCGTGATAGCGTTACGGAGATGTTTAACAAACTCAAGTGGCAGACTCTGCAAGAGAGGCGCTCTGCATCGCGGTGTAGCTTGCTCGCCAGGTTTCGAGAGGGTGCGTTTCTGGATGAGGTATCGAATATATTGCTTCCCCCTACTTATACCTCCCGAGGAGATCACGAATGTAAAATTAGAGAGATTAGAGCGCGCACAGAGGCTTTCAGACAGTCGTTCTTCCCGCGAACCATACGCGACTGGAACAGGAAAGGGAGATAATGACAGTGGCACGTAAAGTGCCCTCCGCCACACACCATTGGGTGGCTTGCGGAGTATAAATGTAGATGTAGATGTAGATGAAGTAGTAATGGTTTTTTTAATTTCGAAATTTACAAATTACATTTACAATGTTAACACCTCCACTGTAGCTACACCATCTGGGCTAACAATTTTTATCTACTGCTTATCAAGTTTTATCATTTGTTATTGACTTGTGTGACTCTTCAAGTACTGCACAAAAAATGTAAGTTGAATGTTTACAATTCATTTAGTGTGCTATTGGCCAGTTTATACTACCATGCTATTATAAACCACCTATGAAGAGAGCATACCAACAGAGTAATATGTAACTTTTATTCTGTCTTGGAAACTCAGAAATGTCATGACAATCCTAATTTAAGTTTGCATTATTTAAAAATATATTAACAGTATGCATTATGTCTCACAAGATGTGGTGCACTCATCAGTCCACATATATAGCCATGTATGCATAATGGTATGTTTTGTATCAAATAGCAACAGAAGAGCATTTAGCAATGTGAAGAATGGTAGACAATATAATTTTATGAAAGATTCTGGCCTTTTACTTCAGAACCACACTCCTTAATGTGCAAACCACAACTGATCTACTAGTAACAACATACAGCGTGAAGTCCTAGTTAGCTATTCTAACTTGTGCCAAACATTCATTGAAGACAATATACAAGTGAATCGATAATGTAAGCACCTATAACAGAAGGTATAATGTACATCCTTACAGGTAACATAGGATGTTTTACATCTAGCTGAATAAAGATTTGAGGCAAGTGAGGAATAACAATTTAAATATTTTCAAATTATGGAACATGCAAGCTAAATAGTAGCTGTATGTTACATGAAGAGTAACAAACATCTTCTACATCAACAGTCTACAATTTCTTTTAGTGTTGGTCTGCAAATATTGTTACATCTAGACTCCAAGTACAAAACTTAACATTGCATTCCATTGCTTTGCTCTGCATCATCTAATGGAACTGTAAGTTCTGATTCGTTCAACTATTTGCAACAGACATTTTACAGTGTTTGCAAGAATGAACACTAATTTAAGAGCTTCAGTAATGGCAATGGGAAGTATTCTTGTTTCCTTCGAAAGAGAAATTCCAAAGACTAGTAGTACAAATTTAAACAAATTTGTGGAATACAAATATTTTGAAGAGTGTGTCTGGATAAGGAAACCATGTCCAAGCACACAAATTCCAATTTCATTAACTACTTTTGAAACTGCAAGTGTATACTACAAATTCAAGTTGTCAGAATGTAAACAAACTTCCTGACAGATTAAAGTTGTGTGCCGGACCTAGACTAACTCTGTCCTGAGTTAGAGTCTCGCTCCAGCACACAGTTTTGATTTGTCAGGAAGTTTCACATCAGTGTACACTCCACTGCAGAGTGAAAATTTCATTCTGGAATAATTAACATGAAAAATTTATTTTGCATCAACTGTAATACATATCATGCGACTAACAGTGTTTATGAAAATCATATGAAGACTGTAATGATAATCGAAAAATTTAACAGAGAACATTATGGCTTCTTAAACTAATAATTCCTTTCTCAGACAGGAAAGTGTAGTGTGAGGTTACTTTTTATTACGACTGGTTTCGGTCATTACCATTTGTGTAAACGATGAAACATAAGAAATGGAATCTGGCATCAGAAGACAACAGGAGAACCAGTAACATTACTAAGTTGACTTTTTCGAGAAAATTACGATCACATCAGAACTCAAACATTTCATCGTACATGAAGAGCAATCATAATGAAAATGTATGAGACGGTGAACGTAATTTTCTAATTCTAAAGCAAAACACTGCCTTTGAGGTACACAGGTAACATATGAAGTGCTAAAGTTAACAATTCGAAGCAAATACGAATAAAGAGCACAAATGTGCGTAATACATAATATTAGGTAAAAACAGTTCTAAGTTATGTTTGTACAAATGTATGACAGTAAAAAAGCTTTGTTCAACAAAGGCATTTTTAAAAATCACCCACATAACATATGTGCAGGGGCCACGTGATGTATACATGCCATACAAATGTAATAAAAAGCAGTGTACAAAATTTAACGTATGTAGGAGGAACACAACAGAACAGCACACACACTGCTGCAGAGTGAAAATTTCATTCTAGAATAAATTTACATGAAAAATTTTGCATCAACTGCATCAAGCAGCTCAATCACTAAGCACACTGAAGTCCAATGTAATTAAATCTTAACAAGAAACATAGATGCATTACTATTATTATTTATGAAGTATAATAATATGAAGAGATGGCAGTGTGTGTATCAAACAATCGTATCAAGTAACTAGCCTTCCATGAGCTTATGCATAATCACATTAAATTGACAAACAACCCATCAAAATAACAGCGAGTCCTTTATAATTTAACCATACATCAATGTGGTAGTACTTAAGACAAGGGGTGGGAGGTGAACAACAGCCAAGTTCTTGTGACATTTATCTATGCACAATTGTTCACTGTAAAGTTCACTGCTTCCAACTGAATTACAGTAGTGTGTACAAAAACTTACAAGAAAATATAATATGAAGACCACAAATTTGGCACACACACACGCACGCACGCACAGTTCAGTTAACACTATAGACATTACATTTATAAATAGGAAACTAGCTCTAACTACAATGTCATGTACGAGGGTTGACTGAAAAGCAATGCCTCCACGTTTGTAACTCCTATACAGTTGGCAGCATTGGTATGCAGCCAGTACTGACTTGTTTCACAGCCTTTTCTCTACAGCTCCAGTTGGCAGGAAGCCTTAGCATTTAACAGCTTTGTATTTACAGTGTAAAGCATAGAACCCTGTGCAGACAGTCACTCGATGCGATTTAAGCAACATGCAGGCCTTGAATTCTTGACAGAAGGAGTCACCTCAAAGGATATTCAGAGAATGAAAGTTTATGGTGATTGTGTTGATGTGAGCACTGAGTCGTTGGGCGAGTAAGTTTAAAGATTTTGAGGTGGGAACATCTGACCTGCATTGCTAACAAAGATTAGGACGTCCTGTGACAGCAACCACCGAATTTAGCGAGCAAAATATTGACCGATTCAGGGCAATCGTCTTATCACGCCGAGAGAAATTGCAAGCACAATGAGCATTTCACAAGAACATGTGTCACATTGTCACTTCACATGCATAATACATGACACCACAGCAGAACTTCAGAGGCAATCTCACCACTGTACAGCATCCTCCATACAGTCCAGATTTAGCGCTATCTGAATTCCATTTGTTCCCCATAATGATGGGCAATCAGTGTGGGCTTCTTCAGAATACTTGTTCATCGTTGGCAGAAATGCATCCAATTCACTGGTGAGAATGTGGAAAAGTGAATAGTTTTAATTAAAGACTACATTTTATGTTTTATTTCTGGATTTGGTTTATTAAAATATTCCCATCCAAACCCAATTACCAAAGGTGGAGGCATTCTTTTCATTCAACCCTCATACATTACTAATCTATTGAATGATGACAGGGACAAGAGTTATTATTTCTATGTTCTTAAAGTTTCAACAGAATGCAATAAAAACTGTAGATAATGAATAGGCTAAGGGCACAAAGCAGAAATTTAGTACGTTTGTTGTTTTAAGCCTTATTTTAAATGAATGATTGAATTCAAACAGAAAGTTTGCTAAAATCTCACTTCTAATATGGTTTTCATAGGCCAGGATTTACTAGCACTCAAGCTAACTTTGAAAATGTTATGGAAGAAAGGCAAATACAAACTAGGAGAAAGACTGTTTGCTATTGTATCTAATTGCTGCTCACTAACTTACAATTATTTGAAGCAGTTTTATACACTGCAGTTTCTTTAAACTTCTGATACTTTGGGGATTATAATGTTTTACATGTCTGCCATTAAGCATTTAGGAAAGGTTTGAAATTATGATTGAAGTTTGTGGAAGCAATGAAGTGCTCATTATGGAACACTTAAGTTTTGCACTGCCTGACGAAACACTGTTTCTGACAAATACTTTTCTTCGTATGTTTAATGCTTGATGGAAGATCATACCTATTACTGAGTAAATCATGGCAATTTTATTTTCAATATTACATATATTTTTATCTCAGAAGATTACATTTCTGTTGACCCAGGAAGCTATCACATATCCAAGATGGAACTAGTATTGTCATGAATCTGATTAGCCTTTTTAGTAAGATCAGTGGAATAGTCATTGGAAATAGTCATTGGTCCTGTGTCCATCCTCATCTGATTTATTTTCATGATCTGCATGCAGTTGTCGTTGGTGTAGAATAAACTTACATTTGCACGTAACACTAGCATTGTAACAGTTTATCTGTTAGGACGATGAGTGACATCTGCAAATTACAGCCTCCTTAACCTGCACTGGTGGCGAAAAGGGGATCAAAGGAGAGCATGTGGAGTCAAGTGATGGAGGCTGGCTGGGCAAGACAATGTTGTCTGCGGTGTATGAGCAATGATGGTGCATTTGAAGTAGTTGTCTGTTGAATGGCACTGCCTTGATTCTGCTGATATGCCAGTGCTTACCTGGAACGATGTCCTTACTTGCATGGGAAGACTTCTTACAATTGCAGATTTTAGGCAGAGATTAGTGAAGATTATTGGACTTTCCTATGGCGAAATATGGTGTTACTTTTGGCAGGCAAAAGATTAATTCTTTATATCAGCTTGCACATCCCTATACATTTCTGTACTTCCACTGTGATTAGAGACATCTTGCACTTGGGTGGCTCACAACTGGTGTAGCAGAAGGCACATCATTTCCTTTATCAATTTACATCCGATGTCGTGGCAATATCAAGACAGATAGTAAGGTTGAGTTACCTAAGACGTTTCTCATCTCTCAATACCCTTCCAGAGTGTTACCTAACACTCCACATCTTTGTCAGATACAGCATATGACATTGTGCGTGGGAAGTGTTGGTAGTCAAGTCTTATTTCATTAACCGATGGACAGAGAACATGACTATGTTAAACATAGGTTCTCACTAGTTGTATTGAATGGAAGGTTCCTGAAGCATTGCTGCTAACCTTTGATGGGTTTGATGTAACTGTGTAGAGATGTGGGTTTACCTGAAGATTGTAGGAGAATGTGACGAACTGATGGAAGTAGCCATGCGATTATCAAGGGAAGTGAATGTGAAAGTGAGCATAGCCCCCTTAATGCTGTCATTGTTATATTGTGACTGTCCTTGCTATGGGTCTTCAATTTTACGAATGTTGGTTTCCAGAAACTAATTGTGGTTGATCTGAGATTGTGTAAAATTTATGTGACATGTGCTTGGATGGGCATTTGAGGTCCAGTAAATGTTGGCATCTGAAATGATGTGACATCAGTTGCCACCAACTGTAAGTTAACAGCTGTTAGCAACACTGAGCCCCGAAGTTGACTGTGGTATCTTGCATTGGCCAAGGTTTCGTCAGAGGAAGCTACGTTGCATTTTGTTAAACCTTTATTCCTGTGTCGCAAATCATTGTTATTGTATTTGCTGTATCATACGTTAAAAGGTTCTCTTGGGTCTAAGGTGTCTAAATGGTGTTGATATTTTAATTTATTCCGAATTGTTTACCGACTTGCACGTATGATTACCTTTTAATTTAAGAAATTTTAGATAAAGTCATAATAAAAAGACAGTCAACAGCCACCAGGTGAGTTGGTAGCACCACATTCCTGGGCATTTGCGCCAACTGAACTACACTGGGAACAAGACACTCATCAAACTGAGAAAAAATGAGCTCAGTAACTTTTGCATCAAGGAGGCTTTCTCATATTGGAGAAACGGTCACAAAAGTAGCGTAGTTTGTTTCTATGCCATCTATAAGTCTTACATAATTGCCTTCTGGACCACCTATTCTCCTTCCCAGACTATCTTCACTGCTTAGTGAAGTAAGTAGACTCATGTGTAAAGTAAGTACAAGAATCTGAAGTATTCTCAGTTGGCTAAACTGATTTGCCAGTGCATCTAAATACATTTAGTTCTCTAATGTGTTTCGCTATCAAGGATTCCATTGTCTGAACACAACTCACAATTTCACATTTGTAAAACCAAATAAATGACAAGTAACAGGTCACTGCTCTGTGGAGATGCTAAATAAGCTGCTCTAACTTTTTCCTCTCCTTTCCACTGAGCTCAAAAGTTCATGGAATATTACTCCAGAAGTGAACCACAGCATTGTCTCTCACCACTTATGCTACTCTTTTTTTTGTGGTTTTAGGGCGCACAACTACAATGGTCATTAGCGCCCTGACTACTCTAAGAATGCACCGCGAGGCACAAGTTGACAACAACAACTAAAAGGGAAAACACGATAAAAGACAGACTGACAGGCATAGGATAAAAAACAACATCATCAAATGTCCTTAGCGAGGTTTGTCAAATTGATAAAACGAAGAACACGAGCAGCTGCTCGTGGGTCATCCGCTAAAATGGCATCGAAAGTATTTGGCAGGTTAAGATCGAGGCGCAGTGTGTTAAGATCTGGACACGACATTAAAATATGTCTAACCGTCAGCAAGTGCCCACATGGGCAGAACGGCGCCGGCGCAGCCGTCAGCAGATGGCGATGGCTGAACCGGCAGTGTCCAATTCTTAACCGGGCTAAAACGACCTCCTCCCGCCGAGAAGGGCGTGAGGAGGACGTCCAAGCCACGGGAAGAGGTTTTAAGGCCCTAAGCTTGTTGTCCCTAAGTGCAGCCCAATCGGCATGCCACAGCGATAAGATGCGCCGACAAATGACTCTGCTAAAATCGGACGAAGGGACACAACAAGAAGCTGTCCGAGGCTGGAGGACCGCAGCCTTGGCCGCGGCATCTGCAGCTTCGTTCCCAGGGATACCGACATGGCCAGGAGCCCACATAAACCTAACCTGAGAACCGACGTCCACCAGCTGCTGAAGAGAGCGTTGGATCCGGTGTACGAAAGGGTGAACCGGGTACGGATCACTGAGGCTCTGGATGGCGCTCAGGGAATCTGAGCAGATGACATAAGCAGAATGTCGGTGGCGGCAGATGTAAAGAACAGCCTGGTAGAGGGCAAAGAGCCCAGCTGTGAAGACCGAACAATGGCCATGGAGCCGGTATTTGCAACTTTGTGCCCCGACAATAAAGGAACACCCGACACCGTCATTGGTCTTAGAGCCATCTGTATAAATGAAAGTCATGTTGATGAACTGCGAACGAAGTTCCAAAAAACGGGAGTGGTAGACCGAACTGGCGGTGACCTCTTTTGGGATCGAGCTGAGGTCAAGGTGAACACGGACCTGAGCCTGGAGCCAAGGTGGCGTGCGGCTCTCGCTCACTCGAAAGGTTGCAGGGAGTGAAAAATTAAGGTGTTGAAGGAGGCGACGAAAGCGAACTCCAGGGGGTAGCAGGGCAGAGACATACAACCCGTATTGACGGTCGAGAGAGTCGTCAAAAAAGGAACGATAAGACGGATGGTCGGGCATTGACAGTAGCCGACAGGCATACCGACAAAGCAGTATATCGCGCCGGTAGGTGAGTGGCAATTCGCCAGCGTCAGCATGAAGACTCTCTACGGGACTAGTATAAAATGCTCCGATCGCAAGTCGTAAACCCCGATGTTGTATGGAGTTGAGGCGGCGTAAGATGGATGGCCGTGCAGAGGAGTATACGAAGCTCCCATAATCCAGCTTGGAGCGGACGATCGACCGATATAGACGAAGTAGGACGGTTCGAACCGCTTCCCACGACATACCACTGAGAACACGGAAGACATTTAAAGAACGGGTACAACGGGCGGCCAAATATGACATGTGGAGACCAGCTAAGTTTCCTGTCAAACGTAAGGCCTAAAAATTTGGTTGTCTCCACGATTGGGAGAGCAACGGGACCGAGTTGTAAGGACGGTGGGAGAAACTCTTTGTAGCGCCAGAAGTTAATACAGACAGTCTTCTCAGCAGAAAAACGGAAGCCATTGGCGACACTCCAGGAGTAAAGACGGTCAAGAGAACGCTGAAGACAGCGCTCCAGGACACGTGTACACTGCGCGCTGCAATAGATGGTAAAATCGTCCACGAAAAGGGAGCCTGATACATCAGCTGGGAGGCAATCCATTATTGGATTGATCGCGATGGCGAAGAGAGCGACGCTCAAAACTGAGCCCTGTGGCACCCCATTCTTCTGGCGAAAGGTGTCAGACAGGACAGAACCCACACGTACCCTGAACTGTCGATCCATTAAAAAGGAACGCTTAAAAAGAGGGAGGCGACCGCGAAGGCCCCATGTATGCATGGTGCGGAGAATGCCCGCCCTCCAACATGTGTCGTAAGCCTTCTCCAAATCAAAGAACACAGCCGCGGTCGGGCGCTTCCGCAAGAAGTTATTTATAATGAAGGTCGACAAGGTAACCAGATGGTCAACAGCAGAGCGGCGCCTACGAAATCCACATTGTACATTGGTAAGTAGGCGTCGAGACTCGAGCAGCCAAACGAATCGAGAGTTAACCATTCGCTCCATCACTTTACAGACACAGCTGGTAAGCGAGATAGGTCGATAACTGGAAGGCAAGTGCTTGTCCTTCCCCGGCTTAGGAATCGGGACAACAATAGACTCGCGCCAGCATGCGGGAACATGTCCCTCAATCCAGATGCGATTGTATGTACGAAGAAGAAAACCTTTACCCCCTGGAGAAAGGTTCTTCAGCATCTGAATATGAATAGAATCAGGCCCTGGAGCGGAGGACCGTGATCGGCCAAGTGCGTTTTCGAGTTCCCACATGGTGAATTGGGCATTATAACTTTCACAATTCGAGGAGCGGAAGTTAGGTGGCCTAGCCTCCTCTGCCTGTTTGCGGGGGAGGAAGGCAGGGTGGTAATGAGCGGAGCTCGAAACCTCTGCGAAAAAGCGGCCGAAGGCATTGGAGACAGCCTCAGGGGCCACAAGGACGTCATTCGCGACCTTCAAGCCAGAAACTGGTGAGTGGACCTTAGTGCCAGATAGCCGGCGCAGGCTACCCCAGACAACAGAAGAAGGAGTAAAACTGTTGAAGGTGCTTGTGAAAGCAGCCCAGCTGGCTTTCTTGCTGTCTTTGATAATACGACGACACTGAGCACGTAATCGTTTATAATTGATACAATTCGCCACTGTAGGGTGGCGTTTAAATGTGCGTAAAGCACGTCGACGAGCACGTAAAGCGTCTCTACATGCTGCGGTCCACCAGGGGACCGGTACGCGACGTGGAGAAGGAGGGAGAGGGATGGAATATTCAGCAGCAGCGAGAATGACTTCCGTGAGGTGTGCGAGCTGACGATCGCAGCTTGTGAAGGTTTGATCCTGAAAGGTCGCCCTGGAAGAGAAGAGCCCCCAGTCTGCCTTGGAGATGGTCCAACTAGAGGAGCATGGAGAGGGGGTATGCTGCAGGAGATGGATAACACACGGGAAGTGGTCGCTCGAATATGTATCAGAAAGTGCATACCACTCAAACCGGCGTGCAAGTTGGGGAGTACATATAGAGAGGTCTAAATGGGAATAGGTGTGAGATGTGTCCGAAAGGAAAGTAGGGGCGCCAGTATTGAGGCAGACAAGATTGAGCTGGTTGAAAAGGTCTGCTAACAAGGAGCCCCTCGGACAGGATGCTGGAGAGCCCCAAAGGGGATGGTGGGCATTGAAGTCTCCAGTTAAGAAAAATGGTGCAGGTAGCTGAGCAATAAGTTGCATCATGTCTGCCCTGGTAACGGCAGATGACGATGGAGTGTAAACGGTACAAAAGGAAAACGTAAAAGTGGGGAGAGTAATGCGGATGGCAGTTGCCTGCAGGCCGGTGTGCAACGTGATGGGATCGTAGTAAATATCATCCCGGACCAGCAACATAACCTCTCCATGAGCTGGGATACCTACCACAGGCGGTAGGTCAAAACGCACAGAGGTGTAGTGTGCCAAGGCAATTTGATCGCATGGGCGTAGCTTCGTTTCCTGGAGGGCTACGACGAGCGGACGGTGCAAGCGGAGCAGCAACTTCAAGTCCTCTCGGTTGGAGCGAATGCTGCGAATATTCCAGTGAATAAGTGCCATCGTAAGAAAAGGAAGATGAGAGAAGGGGTCACCTCGAAGGCCGCTTAGGGCCTGGCTTCGAGCGAGCACTGCCGCCGTTATCAGTAGGCGGACAGTCATCGTCCATTGGGTCTATAGGTTCATCGGCCATCTCGGGAGGATGGCCGGGAGGGGGAGCTTCCTCCGCCGGTGAACGGCCAGATGTACGGCTACCAGCGGTGCGGCCAGGCGAAACGGATGACGGCCTGGGGCGGCAACCGCTGGGTGGCGCAGGAGAAGAAATGCGCCGTGGCAGAGAAGGAGAACTATGCTTCCTATGCGCCTTTTTGGAAGGACGTTTGGTGGAAGTACCGGTCGAAGGCTGGGAGGTCGAGGTACAGAGGAAGTCTGCACGGGATGGTTCCTTCTTGAAGGCCCGTGCATCAGACTTCGGGGTCTTCGTCTTAGCAGAAGCTGAGGAAGGGGCTGGTGTCTGTGGGGTGATGGGAGGAAGAGGAGACGTCGACCGCGCGATCTTAGCACTGGCCGAACGGACGACCGTGGTGCTGAAGGTCAGATCGCATATCTGGGTTGCTACCTCCCGGGTAGTCCGAGGAGAGGCGAGGACAGTACTGTATTTCCCCGCTGGGAGCAGCGTGGGCTTCCTACTAGCCAATAGCTTGCGAGCAGCCGAGGTGGACACTTTCTCTTTGACCCGAATTTCTTGGATACAGCGTTCTTCCTTATAGACAGGACAGTCGCGGGAGGATGCGGCTTGGTCACCCTGACAGTTCACACAACGAGGAGACGGAGGTGGTCAGTCACCCTCATGGGCATCCCTGCCACAAGTGACACATTTAGCCGCATTGGAACAAGACTGTCGAGTGTGACTGAAACGCTGACACTGGTAGCAGCGCGTAGGTGTCGGGACATAGGGGCGAACAGAAATAACCTCGTAGCCCGCCTTGATGCGTGATGGCAGCTTAACACTATCGAAGGTCAAGAAAAGTGTCCGGGTTGGTACAAGGTCATTGTTGACCTTTTTCATGACCCTATGGACAGCCGTCACGCCCTGCTCAGCGAGGAAAGATTGAAGCTCCTCGTCAGTCAATCCGTCGAGGGAGCTAGTATAGATACACCACGAGACGAATTCAAAGTTCGGTGGGCCTCCACCCGGACAGGGAACGTGTACAGGAGGGTGGCCCAAACCAGTTTTTGTGCCTGAAAGGCACTCTCAGTTTCTAGTAATAAGGTGCCGTTACGCAACCTGGTACAAGATTTGACAGATCCGGTTATGGCATCTACGCCCTTCTGAATAACGAAAGGGTTGACAGAGGAAAAATCCTTTCCGTCCTCAGATCGAGAAACTACGAGGAACTGTGGGGGCAGGCGGTAGTGTTTTTGGCACTGTTGGCTGGTCACGTTTCCGTTTTTGGGTCGAAGTCGAAAGAGATGGAGTAGAATCCATTGCGGAGGAATCCCCCATGATTGCCAGCGTCTCCGATGGCGCGCTCCTTCCTTGTGGGGACCCTCTCAGAGGGCACTCCCGCCTTAGGTGAATGTTTACACCTCAGGTCACACCTCCCGAGAAACAGACGGAGGGACCAATCGGCATGGTCAGAAGGTATCAGCTCAGGCAATCACCCCTCCCCGGGCCTGGCCTTTACCAGGGGGTACGCGCGTGCCTTACATGTCTACCCAGGGCGGGGACTTACGCGTTACCCCGTCACCGGCTACGCGTGCGGACGCGTGGGTCGGCCTTCAGGCACGCACAGGGAGGAAGGAAAAAGAGGAAAAAGGAGAGAGAGAGAGAGAGAGAGAGAGAGAGAGAGAGAGAGAGAGAGAGAGAGAGAGGGAGAAAGAGGACAGACTGTCTCAAACGCCGAGGCGGAGACCAGAGAAGGCAAGGAGAAGAAGGCAATGAGAAGGCAAGGAGAAAAAGGCAATGAGAAGGCAAGGAGAAAAAGGCAATGAGAAGGCAAGGAGAAAAAGGCAATGAGAAGGCAAGGAGAAAAAGGCAATGAGAAGGCAAGGAGAAAAAGGCAATGAGAAGGCAAGGAGAAAAAGGCAATGAGAAGGCAAGGAGAAAAAGGCAATGAGAAGGCAAGGAGAAAAAGGCAATGAGAAGGCAAGGAGAAAAAGGCAATGAGAAGGCAAGGAGAAAAAGGCAATGAGAAGGCAAGGAGAAAAAGGCAATGAGAAGGCAAGGAGAAAAAGGCAATGAGAAGGCAAGGAGAAAAAGGCAATGAGAAGGCAAGGAGAAAAAGGCAATGAGAAGGCAAGGAGAAAAAGGCAATGAGAATGCAAGGAGAAAAAGGCAATGAGAAGGCAAGGAGAAAAAGGCAATGAGAAGGCAAGGAGAAAAAGGCAATGAGAAGGCAAGGAGAAAAAGGCAATGAGAAGGCAAGGAGAAAAAGGCAATGAGAAGGCAAGGAGAAAAAGGCAATGAGAAGGCAAGGAGAAAAAGGCAATGAGAAGGCAAGGAGAAAAAGGCAATGAGAAGGCAAGGAGAAAAAGGCAATGAGAAGGCAAGGAGAAAAAGGCAATGAGAAGGCAAGGAGAAAAAGGCAATGAGAAGGCAAGGAGAAGTCAAGGGAAAGAGTAAGGAAGACAGTGAGGTGGAGAAGAGCAAAGAAAGGAACCAACAAAAGGAAGGAAGAAACGAGAAGTGAAAAACCAAAAAGACCACGATTATAGGTCGTGGAACCATCCGTCTCCGGACGCAGGCGCTGACTACCCCCGTGTGGGGGATGGACTCCTTTTAGTCGCCTCTTACGACAGGCAGGAATACCTCGGGCCTATTCTAATCCCCGGACCCGCCGGGGGGCTACTCTGTTGTGAACGGACTTCTTACCTATGGTAAGATGAAGCATAGAAGTTTCACAATTTACAGCTGTTTCAGGGGTCTATGTAGCTTCACATCCGTAGGTTTTACCTGAAAGTGTGTTACGTGAGACCCCCCATGTGGTACTGGGAGAGCAACAACTGTGTGCTAGACGATAGCTGCATGTCTCCTGAATGTATGCCAAGACATCTAACAGAGAAGGAATGAATCAGCAGTACATCAAAAGATCTTTTCACAGGGCCACATCTCTAGGAAAATGGGAGCAAGTATATGTCAAATGAACATCTAGAGCATTAGCAGAAATTCTACGGAACATTCTGTTCAAAAGCAACGATATGTCCTACAGGGAAGTCATACAGGTAATGGAGATCAACTAATCTCTAGAGGAGAAAATACTGTGATACAATACTGTTGGTGCATGTCGCTACGGAGCAGCCAACACGTCTAGACTAAATAGAAATGCTTACCTGCTAATCATCTCATGACACTTAAGTTACCACCGAAAGTGGTGAACTAATCTGAACTGGTTTCTACAATCTCTTCCTTTGGCCGACATGTTCTTCGAACATTTGTTAAGGAGGCAGTAGAAAACAAGCATTTTGTTTTCAACGCTGTAGACAGATGGCTTCAGTTAAGCCGCTTGGAACTAGAGAACGACACAAACTTGCGTTTTGTCATTGCTCATTGCTGATGGGAACCATCGGTTTGTCACAACTCAAAATTGTCAGCTTTCCCTCATATTCACTACTTCCTCACTCCAGTAGAAATCAGGGCGACTATCTCAATGTCAATTCCTCTGTGCAAAGGGAACGTACAAACAGCTGATTGGTATGTTCGTGTAAAAAACTGATTAGTGCCTGGATTTAATTCTTCTTTCTGCCCATGACAGCAACAACTTTGTGAGGGCAGTTACTGTAACAGCAAAGATGCATATACCCTGAAGATAACTAAAGAATATATTCCAGGCTGACACAAGAAATGTGAGTAACTCTACAATTTAAACTTCGTGCCAGATTAAAACTGTACTGGACAGACCAACTCGGGATCTTTACCTTTAATGTTTAAGTGCTGTACGAACTGTTCCAGACACGCAGCAGTAATGAACTAACTTTATCGCCCCCTTCTATAGACTTCTGGAATCCGAACTGATATTCGTGATTGGTCAGGCAAATGCACAAGTAGCTAGCTGTTGCCCCCATACGAAACAGTCCATGCCAAGTCTTTGCCATTACATACTGAAGCAAACTTTCAAAAGATGATGCCAATATCTTTGGCTTCATTAATGTGTTAGCAGCCTAGGGTACGAAGACGTTGAGCAGCTCGCTGTGTGTAAATGGAGCATTATACGGTTCACTCAGATGTTCAGTGAACGAGACGGCTTTCCTTTCCTTCCGCTGTTTGAGGGTGTAAAATGCTGGGGGATAGTTCTCCGGTGTGGAGGCCAAAGCATAGTGTTCAGCAAAGTGCTCGGCAATTGCGTTTGCGTCGGTAGATAACACGTCATTGATGCTAATGCCAGTAACACCTGTCAGGGTCTAGTATCCAGAAACATGTCTGATCTTTGTCCACTGCGGGTCCGGGGATTAGAATAGGCCCGAGGTATTCCTGCCTGTCGTAAGAGGCGACTAAAAGGAGTCCATCCCCCTCACGGGGGTAGTTAGCGCCTGTGTCCGGAGACTGACGTTTCCACGACCTATGATTGTGGTCTTTTTGGTTTTTCACTTCTTGTTTCTTCCTTCCTTTTGTTGGTTCATTTCTTTGCTCTACTCCACCTCACTGTTTTCCTTACTCTTTCCCTTGACTTCTCATTGCCTTCTCCTCCTTGCCTTCTCCTCCTTGCCTTCTCCTCCTTGCCTTCTCCTCCTTGCCTTCTCCTCCTTGCCTTCTCTGGTCTCCGCCTCAGCGTTTGAGACCGTCTGTCCTCTTTCTCCCTCTCTCTCCTTTTTCCTCTTCTTCCTTCCTCCCTGTGCGTGCCTGAAGACCGACCCCCGCGTTCGCACGCGTAGCCGGTGACGGGGTAACGCGTAAGTCCCCGCCCTGGGTAGACATGTAAGGCACGTGCGTACCCCCTGGTAAAGGCCAGGCCCGGGGAGGGGTGATTGCCTGAGCTGATACCTTCTGACCATGCCGATTGGTCCCTCCGTCTGTTTCTCAGGAGGTGTGACCTGAGGTGTAAACATTCACCTAAGGCGGGAGTGCCCTCTGAGGGGGTCCCCACAAGGAAGGAGCGCGCCATCGGAGACGTTGGCAATCATGGGGGATTCCTCCGCAATGGATTCTACTCCATCTCTTTCGACTTCGACCCTAAAACGGAAACGTGACCAGCCACCAGTGCCAAAAGTACTACCGCCTGCCCCACAGTTCCTCGTCGTTTCTCGATCTGAGGACGGAAAGGATTTTTCCTCTGTCAACCCTTTCGTTATTCAGAAGGGCGTAGATGCCATAGCCGGATCTGTCAAATCTTGTACCAGGTTGCGTAACGGTACCTTATTACTAGAAACAGAGTGCCTTTCAGGCACAAAAACTGGTTTGGGCCACCCTCCTGTACACGTTCCCTGTCCGGGTGGAGGCCCACCGAACTTTGGATTCGTCTCGTGGTGTAGTCTATACTAGCTCCCTCGACGGATTGACTGACGAGGAGATTCAATCTTTCCTCGCTGAGCAGGGCGTGACTGGCTGCCCATAGGGTCATGAAAAAGGTCAACAATGACCTTGTACCAACCCGGACACTTTTCTTGACCTTCGATAGTGTTAAGCTGCCATCGCGCATCAAGGCGGGCTACGAGGTTATTACTGTTCGCCCCTATGTCCCGACACCTACGCGCTGCTACCAGTGTCAGCGTTTCAATCACACTCGACAGTCTTGTTCCAATGCGGCTAAATGTGTCGCTTATGGCAGGGATGCCCATGAGGGTGACTGTCCACCTCCGTCTCCTCGTTGTGTGAACTGTCAGGGTGACCATGCCGCATCCTCCAGCGACTGTCCTGTCTATAAGGAAGAACGCTGTATCCAAGAAATTCGGGTCAAAGAAAAAGTGTCCACCTAGGCTACTCGCAAGCTATTGGCTAGTAGGAAGCCCGCGCTGCTCCCAGCGGGGAAATACAGTACTGTCCTCGCCTCTCCTCGGACTACCAGGGAGGTAGCAACCCAGACATGCGATATGACCTTCAGCACCACGGTCGTCCGTTCGGCCAGTGCTAAGATCGCGCGGTCGACGTCTCCTCTTCCTCCCGTCACCCCACAGACACCAGCCCCTTCCTCAGCTTCTGCTAAGACGAAGACCCCGAAGTCAGATGCACGGGCCTTCAAGAAGGAACCATCCCGTGCAGACTTCCTACGTACCTCGACCTCCCAGCCTTCGACCGGTACCTCCACCAAACGTCCTTCCAAAAAGGCTCATAGGAAGCACAGTTCTCATCCTCCGCCACGGCGCATTTCTTCTCCTGCGCCACCCAGCGGATGCCGCCCCAGGCCGTCATCCGTTTCGCCTGGCCGCACCGCTGGTAGCCGTACATCTGGCCGTTCACCGGCGGAGGAAGCTCCCCCTCCCGGCCATCCTCCCGAGATGGCCGATGAACCTATAGACCCAATGGACGATGACTGTCCGCCTACTGATAGCGGCGGCAGTGCTCGCTCGAAGCCAGGCCCTAAGCGGCCTTCGAGGTGACCCCTTCTTTCATCTTCCTTTTCTTACGATGGCACTTATTCACTGGAATATTCGCAGCATTCGCTCCAACCGAGAGGACTTGAAGTTGCTGCTCCGCTTGCACCGTCCGCTCGTCGTAGCCCTCCAGGGAACGAAGCTACGCCCATGCGATCAAATTGCCTTGGCACACTACACCTCTGTGCGTTTTGACCTACCGCCTGTGGTAGGTATCCCAGCTCATGGAGGGGTTATGTTGCTGGTCCGGGATGATATTTACTACGATCCCATCACGTTGCACACCGGCCTGCAGCAACTGCCATCCGCATTACACTCCCCACTTTTACGTTTTCCTTTTGTACCGTTTACACTCCATCGTCATCTGCCGTTACCAGGGCAGACATGATGCAACTTATTGCTCAGCTACCTGCACCATTTTTCTTAACTGGAGACTTCAATGCCCACCATCCCCTTTGGGGCTCTCCAGCATCCTGCCCGAGGGGCTCCTTGTTAGCAGACCTTTTCAACCAGCTCAGTCTTGTCTGCCTCAATACTGGCGCCCCTACTTTTCTTTCGGACACATCCCACCTATTTCCATTTAGACCTCTCTATATGTACTCCCCAACTTGCACGCCGGTTTGAGTGGTATGCACTTTCTGATACATATTCGAGCGACTACTTCTCGTGTGTTATCCATCTCCTGCAGCATACCCCCTCTCCGTGCTCCTCTAGTTGGACCATCTCCAAGGCAGACTGGGGGCTCTTCTCTTCCAGGGCGACCTTTCAGGATCAAACCTTCACAAGCTGCGATCGTCAGCTCGCACACCTCACGGAAGTCATTCTCGCTGCTGCTGAATATTCCATCCCTCACCCTACTACTTCTCCACGTCACGTACCGGTCCCCTGGTGGACCGCAGCATGTAGAGACGCTTTACGTGCTCGTCGACGTGCTTTACGCACATTTAAACGCCACCCTACAGTGGCGAATTGTATCGATTATAAACGATTACGTGCTCAGTGTCGTCGTATTATCAAAGAAAGCAAGAAAGCCAGCTGGGCTGCTTTCACAAGCACCTTCAACAGTTTTACTCCTCCTGTTGTCTGGGGTAGCCTACGCCGGCTATCTGGCACTAAGGTCCACTCACCAGTTTCTGGCTTGAAGGTCGCGAATGACGTCCTTGTGGCCCCTGAGGCTGTCTCCAATGCCTTCGGCCGCTTTTTCGCAGAGGTTTCGAGCTCCGCTCATTACCACCCTGCCTTCCTCCCCCGCAAACAGGCAGAGGAGGCTAGGCCACCTAACTTCCGCTCCTCGAATTGTGAAAGTTGTAATGCCCCATTCACCATGCGGGAACTCGAAAACGCACTTGGCCGATCACGGTCCTCCGCTCCAGGGCCTGATTCTATTCATATTCAGATGCTGAAGAACCTCTCCTGCGGGTAAAGGTTTTCTTCTTCGTACATACAATCGCATCTGGATTGAGGGACATGTTCCCGCATGCTGGCGCGAGTCTATTGTTGTCCCGATTCCTAAGCCGGGGAAGGACAAGCACTTGCCTTCCAGTTACCGACCTAACTCGCTTACCAGCTGTGTCTGTAAAGTGATGGAGCGAATGGGTAATTCTCGATTGGTTTGGCTGCTCGAGTCTCGACGCGTACTTACCAATGTACAATGTGGATTTCGTAGGCGCCGCTCTGCTTTTGACCATCTGGTTACCTTGTTGACCTGCATTATGAATAACTTCTTGCGGAAGCGCCCGACCGCGGCTGTGTTCTTTGGTTTGGAGAAGGTTTACGACACCTGTTGGAGGGCGGGCATTCTCCGCACCATGCATACATGGGGCCTTCGCGGTCGCCTCCCTCTTTTTATTCGTTCCTTTTTAATGGATCGACAGTTCAGGGTACGTGTGGGTTCTGTCCTGTCCGACACCTTTCGCCAGGAGAATGGGGTGCCACAGGGCTCAGTTTTGAGCGTCGCTCTCTTCGCCATCGCGATCAATCCAATAATGGATTGCCTCCCAGCTGATGTATCAGGCTCCCTTTTCGTGGACGATTTTACCATCTATTGCAGCGCGCAGTGTACACGTGTTCTGGAGCGCTGTCTTCAGCATTCTCTTGACCATCTTTACTCCTGGAGTGTCGCCAATGGCTTCCGTTTTTCTGCCGAGAAGACGGTCTGTATTAACTTCTGGCGCTACAAAGTTTCTCCCACCGTCCTTACGACTCGGTCCCGTTGCTCTCCCAATCGTGGAGACAACCAAATTTTTAGGCCTTACGTTTGACAGGAAACTTAGCTGGTCTCCACATGTGTCATATTTGGCCGCCCGTTGTACCCGTTCTTTAAATGTCCTCCGTGTTCTCAGTGGTATGTCGTGGGGAGCGGATCGAACCGTCCTACTTCGTCTATATCGGTCGATCGTCCGCTCCAAGCTGGATTATGGGAGCTTCGTATACTCCTCTGCACGGCCATCCATCTTACGCCGCCTCAACTCCATACAACATCGGGGTTTACGACTTGCGATCGGAGCATTTTATACTAGACCCGTAGAGAGTCTTCATGCTGACGCTGGCGAATTGCCACTCACCTACCGGCGCGATATACTGCTTTGTCGGTATGCCTGTCGGCTACTGTCAATGCCCGACCATCCGTCTTATCGTTCCTTTTTTGACGACTCTCTCGACCGTCAATACGGGTTGTATGTCTCTGCCCTGCTACCCCCTGGAGTTCGCTTTCGTCGCCTCCATCAACACCTTAATTTTTCACTCCCTGCAACCTTTCGAGTGGGCGAGAGCCGCACGCCACCTTGGCTCCAGGCTCAGGTCCGCGTTCACCTTGACCTCAGCTCGATCCCAAAAGAGGTTACCCCCGGTTCGGCCTACCACTCCCGTTTTTTGGAACTTCGTTCGAAGTTCATCAACATGACTTTCATTTATACAGATGGCTCTAAGACCGATGACGGGGTCGGGTGTTCCTTTATTGTCGGGGCACAAAGTTTCAAATACCGGCTCCATGGCCATTGTTCGGTCTTCACAGCTGAGCTCTTTGCCCTCTACCAGGCTGTTCTTTACATCTGCCGCCACCGACATTCTGCTTATGTCATCTGCTCAGATTCCCTGAGCGCCATCCAGAGCCTCAGTGATCCGTACCCGGTTCACCCTTTCGTACACTGGATCCAACGCTCTCTTCAGCAGCTGGTGGACGTCGGTTCTCCGGTTAGCTTTATGTGGGCTCCTGGCCATGTCGGTATCCCTGGGAACGAAGCTGCAGATGCCGCGGCAGAGGCTGCGGTCCTCCAGTCTCGGACAGCTTCTTGTTGTGTCCCTTCGTCCGATTTTAGCAGGGTTATTTGTCGGCGCATTTTATCGCTGTGGCATGCCGATTGGGCTGCACTTACAGACAACAAGCTTCGGGCCTTAAAACCTCTTCCCGTGGCTTGGACGTCCTCCTGACGCCCTTCTCGGCGGGAGGAGGTCGTTTTAGCCCGGTTAAGAATTGGACACTGCCGGTTCAGCCATCGCCATCTGCTGACGGCTGCGCCGGCGCCGTTCTGCCCATGTGGGCACTTGCTGACGGTTCGACACATTTTAATGTCCTGTCCAGATTTTAGCACACTGCGTCTAGATCTTAACCTGCCAAGTACTTTCGATGCCATTTTAGCGGATGACGCACGAGCAGCAGCTCGTGCTCTTCGTTTTATCAATTTGACAAACCTCTCTAAGGACATTTGATGATGCTGTTTTTTAATCCTATGCCTGTCAGTCTGTCTTATCGTTTTTTTTTGTGGTTTTAGGGCGCACAACTACAATGGTCATTAGCGCCCTGACTACTCTAAGAATGCACCGCGAGGCACAAGTTGACAACAACAACTAAAAGGGAAAACACGATAAAAGACAGACTGACAGGCATAGGATAAAAAACAACATCATCAAATGTCCTTAGCGAGGTTTGTCAAATTGATAAAACGAAGAACACGAGCAGCTGCTCGTGGGTCATCCGCTAAAATGGCATCGAAAGTATTTGGCAGGTTAAGATCGAGGCGCAGTGTGTTAAGATCTGGACACGACATTAAAATATGTCTAACCGTCAGCAAGTGCCCACATGGGCAGAACGGCGCCGGCGCAGCCGTCAGCAGATGGCGATGGCTGAACCGGCAGTGTCCAATTCTTAACCGGGCTAAAACGACCTCCTCCCGCCGAGAAGGGCGTGAGGAGGACGTCCAAGCCACGGGAAGAGGTTTTAAGGCCCTAAGCTTGTTGTCCCTAAGTGCAGCCCAATCGGCATGCCACAGCGATAAGATGCGCCGACAAATGACTCTGCTAAAATCGGACGAAGGGACACAACAAGAAGCTGTCCGAGGCTGGAGGACCGCAGCCTTGGCCGCGGCATCTGCAGCTTCGTTCCCAGGGATACCGACATGGCCAGGAGCCCACATAAACCTAACCTGAGAACCGACGTCCACCAGCTGCTGAAGAGAGCGTTGGATCCGGTGTACGAAAGGGTGAACCGGGTACGGATCACTGAGGCTCTGGATGGCGCTCAGGGAATCTGAGCAGATGACATAAGCAGAATGTCGGTGGCGGCAGATGTAAAGAACAGCCTGGTAGAGGGCAAAGAGCCCAGCTGTGAAGACCGAACAATGGCCATGGAGCCGGTATTTGCAACTTTGTGCCCCGACAATAAAGGAACACCCGACACCGTCATTGGTCTTAGAGCCATCTGTATAAATGAAAGTCATGTTGATGAACTGCGAACGAAGTTCCAAAAAACGGGAGTGGTAGACCGAACTGGCGGTGACCTCTTTTGGGATCGAGCTGAGGTCAAGGTGAACGCGGACCTGAGCCTGGAGCCAAGGTGGCGTGCGGCTCTCACTCACTCGAAAGGTTGCAGGGAGTGAAAAATTAAGGTGTTGAAGGAGGCGACGAAAGCGAACTCCAGGGGGTAGCAGGGCAGAGACATACAACCCGTATTGACGGTCGAGAGAGTCGTCAAAAAAGGAACGATAAGACGGATGGTCGGGCATTGACAGTAGCCGACAGGCATACCGACAAAGCAGTATATCGCGCCGGTAGGTGAGTGGAAATTCGCCAGCGTCAGCATGAAGACACTCTACGGGACTAGTATAAAATGCTCCGATCGCAAGTCGTAAACCCCGATGTTGTATGGAGTTGAGGCGGCGTAAGATGGATGGCCGTGCAGAGGAGTATACGAAGCTCCCATAATCCAGCTTGGAGCGGACGATCGACCGATATAGACGAAGTAGGACGGTTCGAACCGCTTCCCACGACATACCACTGAGAACACGGAAGACATTTAAAGAACGGGTACAACGGGCGGCCAAATATGACATGTGGAGACCAGCTAAGTTTCCTGTCAAACGTAAGGCCTAAAAATTTGGTTGTCTCCACGATTGGGAGAGCAACGGGACCGAGTTGTAAGGACGGTGGGAGAAACTCTTTGTAGCGCCAGAAGTTAATACAGACAGTCTTCTCAGCAGAAAAACGGAAGCCATTGGCGACACTCCAGGAGTAAAGACGGTCAAGAGAACGCTGAAGACAGCGCTCCAGGACACGTGTACACTGCGCGCTGCAATAGATGGTAAAATCGTCCACGAAAAGGGAGCCTGATACATCAGCTGGGAGGCAATCCATTATTGGATTGATCGCGATGGCGAAGAGAGCGACGCTCAAAACTGAGCCCTGTGGCACCCCATTCTCCTGGCGAAAGGTGTCGGACAGGACAGAACCCACACGTACCCTGAACTGTCGATCCATTAAAAAGGAACGCTTAAAAAGAGGGAGGCGACCGCGAAGGCCCCATGTATGCATGGTGCGGAGAATGCCCGCCCTCCAACAGGTGTCGTAAGCCTTCTCCAAATCAAAGAACACAGCCGCGGTCGGGCGCTTCCGCAAGAAGTTATTCATAATGCAGGTCGACAAGGTAACCAGATGGTCAAAAGCAGAGCGGCGCCTACGAAATCCACATTGTACATTGGTACGTAGGCGTCGAGACTCGAGCAGCCAAACCAATCGAGAGTTAACCATTCGCTCCATCACTTTACAGACACCGATGGTAAGCGAGTTAGGTCGGTAACTGGAAGTCAAGTGCTTGTCCTTCCCCGGCTTAGGAATCGGGACAACAATAGACTCGCGCCAGCATGCGGGAACATGTCCCTCAATCCAGATGCGATTGTATGTACGAAGAAGAAAACCTTTACCCGCAGGAGAGGTTCTTCAGCATCTGAATATGAATAGAATCAGGCCCTGGAGCGGAGGACCGTGATCGGCCAAGTGCGTTTTCGAGTTCCCGCATGGTGAATGGGGCATTATAACTTTCACAATTCGAGGAGCGGAAGTCAGGTGGCCTAGCCTCCTCTGCCTGTTTGCGGGGGAGGAAGGCAGGGTGGTAATGAGCGGAGCTCGAAACCTCGGCGAAAAAGCGGCCGAAAGCATTGGAGACAGCCTTAGGGGCCACAAGGACGTCATTCGCGACCTTCAAGCCAGAAACTGGTGAGTGGACCTTAGTGCCAGATAGCCGGCGTAGGCTACCCCAGACAACAGGAGGAGTAAAACTGTTGAAGGTGCTTGTGAAAGCAGCCCAGCTGGCTTTCTTGCTTTCTTTGATAATACGACGACACTGAGCACGTAATCGTTTATAATCGATACAATTCGCCACTGTAGGGTGGCGTTTAAATGTGCGTAAAGCACGTCGACGAGCACGTAAAGCGTCTACATGCTGCGGTCCACCAGGGGACCGGTACGCGACGTGGAGAAGGAGGGAGAGGGATGGAATATTCAGCAGCAGCGAGAATGACTTCCGTGAGGTGTGCGAGCTGACGATCGCAGCTTGTGAAGGTTTGATCCTGAAAGGTCGCCCTGGAAGAGAAGAGCCCCCAGTCTGCCTTGGAGATGGTCCAACTAGAGGAGCACGGAGAGGGGGTATGCTGCAGGAGATTGATAACACACGGGAAGTGGTCGCTCGAATATGTATCAGAAAGTGCATACCACTCAAACCGGCGTGCAAGTTGGGGAGTACATATAGAGGGGTCTAAATGGGAATAGGTGTGAGATGTGTCCGAAAGAAAAGTAGGGGCGCCAGTATTGAGGCAGACAAGACTGAGCTGGTTGAAAAGGTCTGCTAACAAGGAGCCCCTCGGGCAGGATGCTGGAGGGCCCCAAAGGGGATGGTGGGCATTGAAGTCTCCAGTTAACAAAAATGGTGCAGGTAGCTGAGCAATAAGTTGCATCATGTCTGCCCTGGTAACGGCAGACGACGATGGAGTGTAAACGGTAGAAAAGGAAAACGTAAATGTGGGGAGAGTAATGCGGATGGCAGCTGCCTGCAGGCCGGTGTGCAACGTGATGGGATCGTAGTAAATATCATCCCGGACCAGCAACATAACCCCTCCATGAGCTGGGATACCTACCCCAGAGGGTAGGTCAAAACGCACAGAGGTGTAGTGTGCCAAGGCAATTTGATCGCATGGGCGTAGCTTCGTTTCCTGGAGGGCTACGACGAGCGGACGGTGCAAGCGGAGCAGCAACTTCAAGTCCTCTCGGTTGGAGCGAATGCTGCGAATATTCCAGTGAATAAGTGCCATCTTAAGAAAAGGAAGATGAGAGAAGGGGTCACCTCGAAGGCCGCTTAGGGCCTGGCTTCGAGCGAGCACTGCCGCCGTTATCAGTAGGCGGACAGTCATCGTCCATTGGGTCTATAGGTTCATCGGCCATCTCGGGAGGATGGCCGGGAGGGGGAGCTTCCTCCGCCGGTGAACGGCCAGATGTACGGCTACCAGCGGTGCGGCCAGGCGAAACGGATGACGGCCTGGGGCGGCAACCGCTGGGTGGCGCAGGAGAAGAAATGCGCCGTGGCGGAGAAGGAGAACTGTGCTTCCTATGCGCCTTTTTGGAAGGACGTTTGGTTGAAGTACCGTTCGAAGGCTGGGAGGTCGAGGTACGTAGGAAGTCTGCACGGGATGGTTCCTTCTTGAAGGCCCGTGCATCAGACTTCGGGGTCTTCGTCTTAGCAGAAGCTGAGGAAGGGGTTGGTGTCTGTGGGGTGATGGGAGGAAGAGGAGACGTCGACCGCGCGATCTTAGCACTGGCCGAACGGACGACCTTGGTGCTGAAGGTCAGATCGCATGTCTGGGTTGCTACCTCCCGGGTAGTCCAAGGAGAGGCGAGGACAGTACTGTATTTCCCCGCTGGGAGCAGCGTGGGCTTCCTACTAGCCAATAGCCTGCGAGCAGCCGAGGTGCACACTTTCTCTTTGACCCGAATTTCTTGGATACAGCGTTCTTCCTTATAGACAGGACAGTCGCTGGAGGATGCGGCATGGTCACCCTGACAGTTCACACAACGAGGAGACGGAGGTGGACAGTCACCCTCATGGGCATCCCTGCCACAAGTGACACATTTAGCCGCATTGGAACAAGACTGTCGAGTGTTATTGAAACGCTGACCCTGGTAGCAGCGCGTAGGTGTCGGGACATAGGGGCGAACAGAAATAACCTCGTAGCCCGCCTTGATGCGCGATGGCAGCTTAACACTATCGAAGGTCAAGAAAAGTGTCCGGGTCGGTACAAGGTCATTGTTGACCTTTTTCATGACCCTATGGACAGCCGTCACGCCCTGCTCAGCGAGGAAAGATTGAATCTCCTCGTCAGTCAATCCGTCGAGGGAGCTAGTATAGACTACACCACGAGACGAATTCAAAGTTCGGTGGGCCTCCACCCGGACAGGGAACGTGTACAGGAGTGTGGCCCGAAGCAGTTTTTGTGCCTGAAAGGCACTCTGTTTCTAGTAATAAGGTACCGTTACGCAACCTGGTACAAGATTTGACAGATCCGGCTATGGCATCTACGCCCTTCTGAATAACGAAAGGGTTGACAGAGGAAAAATCCTTTCCGTCCTCAGATCGAGAAACGACGAGGAACTGTGGGGCAGGCGGTAGTACTTTTGGCACTGGTGGCTGGTCACGTTTCCGTTTTTGGGTCGAAGTCGAGAGAGATGGAGTAGAATCCATTGCGGAGGAATCCCCCATGATTGCCAGCGTCTCCGATGGCGCGCTCCTTCCTTGTGGGGACCCTCTCAGAGGGCACTCCCGCCTTAGGTGAATGTTTACACCTCAGGTCACACCTCCCGAGAAACAGACGGAGGGACCAATCGGCATGGTCAGAAGGTATCAGCTCAGGCAATCACCCCTCCCCGGGCCTGGCCTTTACCAGGGGGTACGCGCGTGCCTTACATGTCTACCCAGGGCGGGGACTTACGCGTTACCCCGTCACCGGCTACGCGTGCGAACGCGTGGGTCGGCCTTCAGGCACGCACAGGGAGGAAGGAAGAAGAGGAAAAAGAAGAGAGAGGGAGGAAGAGGACAGACTGTCTCAAACGGCGAGGCCGAGACCAGAGAAGGCAAGGAGAAGAAGGCAATGAGAAGGCAATGAGAAGGCAAGGAGAAAAAGGCAATGAGAAGACAAGGAGAAAAAGGCAATGAGAAGGCAAGGAGAAAAAGGCAATGAGAAGGCAAGGAGAAAAAGGCAATGAGAAGGCAAGGAGAAAAAGGCAATGAGAAGGCAAGGAGAAAAAGGCAGTGAGAAGGCAAGGAGAAAAAGGCAGTGAGAAGGCAAGGAGAAAAAGCAATGGGAAGGCAAGGAGAAGTCAAGGGAAAGAGTAAGGAAGACAGTGAGGTGGGGAAGAGCAAAGAAAGGAACCAACAAAATTAAGGAAGAAACGGGAAGTGAAAAACCAGAAAGACCACAATTATAGATTGTGGAACCGTCCGTTTCCGGACGCAGGTGCTAACTACCCCCGTGAGGGGAATGGACTCCTTTTAGTCGCCTCTTACGACAGGCAGGAATACCTCGGGCCTATTCTAATCCCCGGACCCGCAGGGGGGGTCTTTTATCGTGTTTTCCCTTTTAGTTGTTGTCAACTTGTGCCTCGCGTTGCATTCTTAGAGTAGTCAGGGCGCTAATGACCATTGAAGTTGTGCGCCCTAAAACCACAAAAAAAAAAGAAAAAAATTATCTTTTTCCAGACTTGGGAAGGCGACATATTGCACCCAATGGTCGGGACATACCTCTCCCCAAACTCCTGTTGCCCTCTTTTATAAGCTGGAAAATGCGGGCACGGAGCCATTTGAAAACCTTTAGGTGCTCTAGGAAAGGATGCTGCCGATGTCGCTAAAGAGCTCGCCAGCGCTCTTTAATGGCCTCAGCGATTTCTGGCGACCACCAAGGTATAGACTTTCGCCAAGGCACCCCAAAGACCCAAAGAACAAGCGATCGTGTTTTCTGCCGCAGAAACACTAGTCCTAGTGGCCTGCTCTACTACCATATCGATGGTACCTCGTGGGGGAGGTTCAACGGTGCCAGCAGAGGTGAAAGCTTCCCAGTCTGCCTTGTTTAAAACCACCAGGGGAATGGCGCTGAGGGAGTGACAAAGATGGGAAAGTGGTCTACCACGTAAGCCATCGTGGGCTCTCCAGTGAACAGATGGCCGTTTAAGTGCCATGAGCCACACTGAAATGTGTGGAGGGCCCCAGTATTAAAGAGGCAGAGGTCGAGTTGATTGGTTGGTTTAAAAGAGGGGGAAAGGGACCACGAATCTAAGAAGTATAATCCAGCCACCCTGAAACACATTAAAACTTTCAACCTGAAAGCACTAGTGTGGAGGACACAGAGGGGCGAAGGACAGGCACTAAAACTCAGATTGAATGATAAATCCCACCCTCACAGATGTAACCTAAAACCAAATCAGCCAATGAGGTGTCTGCTAAAATCGATAACGAGTCCGGCAACCGAAGATGAAGTCACAGGGCAACCAAAGATGGACACAGCAGAAGAATATAGGCCACTGCCAACCGGACACCGCACGAACAGTGAGGTGGGTCATCACGGCGCAGGAGATAGCCCTGCGTCGCCCATGCATGGCCAATGCGGAGCCTGCAGAGAACCACAGAGTCCCTTCAAGACGCCCTCATTGTGGACTTCCACACATTCGCGGCCCCCTTAATGGCTCGCAGTTTGTTAAGCATACTGAGATTTTGCCATTCCGTCTCTTTAAGCTGAAAACCTTGTGACATAATAACTAATGCAGGTCAGTTGCGGGGATGTCTATCTCCAGAAGTGATTTCCATGTATCCTGCTTGGCCAGCCTGTCAGGAAGTTCATTTCATTTCATGGCATTTCAACGTGACCATAGGTCCAGACGAACACCACTGAACAACTGGACAGTTCCAGGGCATAGATGGACTCCTGGAAGGATGCTACCAAAGGATGTTGAGGGTAGCGCTGGTCGACAGTTCTCAGGCTGCTCAATGAGTCGGTACATAAGAGAAAAGACTCCCCCAGCGCATGAATGGAGATACTGAAGTGCATGAGAAACCGACACAAGCTCTGCGGTGATTACACTGCAGCCATTGGGTAAGGAATGCTGTTCAATATGGCCGCCGAGCACATAGGCAAAGCCAACAACAATCAGCCATCGAGCCATCAGTGTGAACTACTTGACGGGCCCAGAACACGTCAAGAATCGAGAGGAAATTACAGCGGAGAACTACAGGGTTAGTGGAGTTCTTGGGGCTACGTGGAAGGTTCAGATGAAGTTGCAGCCGGGGCATACACCATGGAGGCACACGTGAACGAACCACAAGTAGTGCTGGTAAAGGGAAGGACTCCAATTCAGAGAGAAGGGACTACACACCAACTGCAATCGTTAGCCCCAAACTGGGCCGCCGATGTAGGTGATGGACTGCTGTGGGCGGGAAAATGAGACAGTTATTCGGATGGTCAGGGGAACTACGACAGTTTACTGTGTAACTGGCAAATAGTTGCGCATGTTTAATCTGAAATGGAGGGACACCAGCTTTCACCAGTACACTGGTCACCGGACTCGTCCAAAAGGCTCCTGTCGCTAGTCTATCCCCGAAATGGTGCACAGGGTCGAGTAAATGCAACACTGAAGGCGCTGCCAAACCATAAACCACGCTCCCATAGTTAATTCGGGATTGCACAAGGGCTCTTTAGAGCTGCAGCAGCCGCATAGAGCGATGTGCACCCAAATTGGTGTTGCTCAGGCAACAGAGGGTATTGAGGTGCTGCCAGCACTTCTGCTTAAGCTGATGAAGATGACAGATCCAAGTCAATCGAGCGTCGAAAACCTGTCCTAGGAATTGATATGTCTACTACAGAGAGTGGATCTTCAGTAAGGTGAAGTGCTGGTTCTGGATGAATGGTACGACGCCGACAGAACTGCATGACAACTGTGCAGCTGAAAAGTCGAAGCCATGGGGTAGAGCCCATGACTGCGCTTTGTGGATGGCCCCCTATAGGCGCCACTCAGCAACACCAGTACTGGAGCAGCAGTACGAAATGTAGAAGTCGTCTGCATACCGAGGTGTGACGGAGGGCCCGACAGCTGCTGCTAGACTGTTAATGACCACTATAAAATGGACACTCAATACAGGGGCCTGCAGGACTCCATTCTCCTAGATATAGATGGACCTATGGGAGTCACCAACTTTTACACTGAGAGTACTGAGCGACAGGAAGTTTTGGATAAAATTCGGGAGTGGTCCCCGGAGACCCCACTCATAATTGTAGCAAGGACATGTCCCCAGGTCGTGTCGTATGCTTTATGCAGGTCATGAAATACGGCAGCCAGGTGTTGACATCTGGAAAAGGCTGTCTGGACAGCAGACGATTGACATATGACTATCAGTGGTAGAGCGACCCTGGCAGAAGCAACCTTGACATGGAGCCAGAAGGCTACATGACTCTAGTACCAAACCCAACCGCCAACGAACTATACGTTCCAACAGCTTACTAAAAACGTTGGTGAGGTTGATGGGCCGACAGCTATGCACATCAAGCGGGATTTTACCGGGTTTGAGCACCAGAATGATGGTACTCTCCCGCCAATACGACGGAAAGACGCTATCGCACCATATCCGGTTGAATATGACGAAGATATGTCGCTTGTAGTCAGAGAGATGTTTAATCATCTGGCTGTGTATCCGATCACGTCCAGGATCTGTCAGGGCAATGTGCAAGGGCACTGAGGAGCTCTTACTCTGTGAATGGGGAGTTACATGACTCACCGCAGCGTGTAGTGAATGAGACGAAATTCCCTTCCAGCCACCGTTTGAGCGTGCGTGAGGCTGGGGGTCATTCTCCGATGCAGAGGCTCCAGCGAAGTGCTCGGCTATTGCGTTTGCGTCTGTAGATTACACGCCATTTATGTTAATGTCAGTAACAGCTCTCAGGCTCTGGTACCCCAGTGGTCGGGATGTACCTCTCAACCAGCCTGTTGCAGTCTTTTTATAAGCTGGAAAATGCAGGCACGGACCTGTTTAAAAGCTATTAGGTGCTCTAGGGAAGGATGCTTTAAATGTAAAGCTCGACAGCGATCTTTGATGGCCTCAGCGATTTCCGGCGACCACCAAGGTACTGATTTTTGATGAGGTACCCTGAAGAACAAGCGATCGTGTTTTCCGCCTCAGAAACAATAGTTTTTGTGACCTGCTCAAGTACCACATCGATGATACCTTGAGAAGATTCAATGGTGATAGAGGTGAAAGCTTCCAAGTCTGCCTTGTTTAAAGCCCATCTCGGTTGACCTCCAGGGAAATGGCACTGGGGGTGTGACAGATGGGTGAGTGGTCACTACCACACAAGTCATCGTGGGCTCTCCAGTGGCCAGATGGGATAAGTCCTGGGTTGCAGAGGGATAAATCAATGGCCAACTAAGTGCCATGAGCCACACTGAAATCTGTGTGGGCCCCAGTATTTAAAAGGCAGATGTAGAGGTAGAGTTGAGACAGGAAAGTTTTTTCATCTCTACCTTGCACATTAAGGACGGTGCCACCCCAATAGGGATTATGGGCGTTGAAATCTCCCAAAAGTAGAAAGGTTTAGGAAGTTGATCAATGAGTGCAGCTAATACATCCAGGGGTACTGCACCATATGGAGGAAGATATACATTGCAGACAGTTATTTCCTGCATTGTCTATCCAGATAGCCTCAGCTTCAAGAGTAGTTTTAAGGGGCACAGGTTAACTGCATACTGAGTTCAGGACAGACACTAACTCCACCTGACAGTATTATAGTCTATATGGTCCTTTTATTATCCCTATAGTCACAGAGGGCGGGGGGGGGGGAGGTTGCACTGTTAGGAACCACGTTTCCTGGAGGGCAGCCGGCCGCGGTGGCCATGCGGTTCTGGTGCTGCAGTCCAGAACCGCGGGACTGCTACGGTCGCAGGTTCGAATCGTTCCTCGGGCATGGGTGTGTGTGATGTCCTTATGTTAGTTAGGTTTTAGTTGTTTAAGTAGTTTAACTTCTAGGGGACTTATGACCTAAAATGTTGAGTCCCATAGTGCTCAGAGCCATTTGAACCATTTGAACCTGGAGGGCAATGGAGAAAGCAGGTGTAAAGCTTAACAGTTGCCATAGCTCAGCCAGGTGGTGGAGAAAACCACAGCAATTCCACTGAAAGATGACGTTATCTTAAGGATGGGAAGGCATGAAGCATGCAAGGAGACAGGTAACACCCCAGCCACCTGCTGCCACCGATTTAGTATTTGTATCCATTCCTATTGTGGATGAGGCATCAGTGAGATCCAGGACCTCAGGGGACACCAAGATCTCCACCTCACCAGCAGGTGCAGAATTGGTAGGAAGTGGTGGTGTTGGGGCTACCAGAGGGTCCTTTTTCTTAGCAGATTTGTTTGTTTACTTGTCCTTTCGCTTCTCTTTAGGGGTTTGCTGGGAGGACTTCTCCGAAGTAGCTTCAGGCATGGAGGAAGCCCATAAAGCTCTTCACCCAGCAGCTTTTGGTTTCTTTAGCCACTGTAGAGTGTCCGCTGTGGTATTAGTGGAGACCTTGGGAGAGAGGGTTCCAAGGTACCCCTTCCACATTATAGGAGCTGAACGAGGCTGTAGCTTCTCTGGCTGTGGGAGAGAACTGATGTCCTCTGCGTTTGGTGGCGCGGGGGGGGGGGGGCTTGCCCCTGAAATAGGTACTTTGAGAGCGATGGAAGGAGATTTTTTCCCTACCACCAAGGGGCAGATGTATTCTGGAGGCCCAGAGGACCCACTGTTCGTGGCAGTGTGTGGTACAACTGGAAGTTGCGATGGCGATGGTAATGTAGCTGCAGCGTATGTGGACGTCAACCTGATGAGATGTTATCTTTCAAATTTACGTTTAGCCTCTTTGAAAGTCAACCAGTTCAGTTCAAGGTCTTTTACTCCATGACTTTCCGCCCCTTTTGGAGCACTGTGCAGTCTGAAGAGCAGGTGGGGTGCTGCTCTCCACAGTTGATGCAAGTGGGAGAAGGTGCACAGGGAGTATCTGGATGCAGTGGATCTCCACAGTCTCGACATGTGGCGCTGGAAGTGCAGTGGGAAGACTTGCCCGAATTTCCAGCACTTAAAGCACTTCAAGGGGGGAGGACGTATAGTTTAATGCCACAGTGGTAAAACATCACCTTGACCTTTGTTTTTTTTTTTTTTGTGGTTTTAGGGCGCAAAACTGCTAAGGTCATTAGCGCCCAGCCCGTGACTTAAGACAGTAAAAAACCGAATTTTAAAACCAGCAGCAATGGGAACAAAGTCAGAAAATTTGAGAAACTAAAAATAGAAGAAAGCTTAAAAATCCACTACAGAAGGGGTTTTTTTTTTTTTTTTGTGGTTTTAGGGCGCACAACTTCAATGGTCATTAGCGCCCTGACTACTCTAAAAATGCACCGCGAGGCACAAGTTGACAACAACTAAAAGGGAAAACACGCTAAAAGAGACTGACAGGCATAGGATTAAAAAACAACATCAAATGTCCTTAGCGAGGTTTGTCAAATTGATAAAACAAAGAACACGAGCAGCTGCTCGTGGGTCATCCGCTAAAACGGCATCGAAAGTATTAGGCAGGTTAATATCGAGGCGCAGTTGGTTAAGATCGGGACAGGACATTAAAATGTGTCTAACCGTCAGCAAGTGCCCACATGGGCAGAACGGCGCCGGCGCAGCCGTCAGCAGATGGCGATGGCTGAACTGGCAGTGTCCAATCCTTAACCTTGCTAAAACGACCTCCTCCCGCCGAGAAGGGCGTGAGGAGGACGTCCAAGCCACGGGAAGAGGTTTTAAGGCCCGAAGCTTGTTGTCGGTAAGTGCAGCCCAATCGGCATGCCACAGCGACACAACGCGCTGACAAATGACCCTGCTAAAATCGGACGAAGGGACACAACAAGAAGCTGTCCGAGGCTGGAGGACCGCAGCCTTGGCCGCGGCATCTGCAGCTTCGTTCCCAGGGATACCGACATGGCCAGGAACCCACATAAAGCTAACTGGCGGACTGACGTCCACCAGCCGCTGAAGAGAGCGTTGGATCCGGTGTACGAAAGGGTGAACCGGGTACGGATCACTGAGGCTCTGGATGGCGCTCAGGGAATCTGAGCAGATGACATAAGCAGAATGTCGGTGGCGGCAGATGTAAAGAACAGCCTGGTAGAGGGCAAAGAGCTCAGCTGTGAAGACCGAACAATGATCATGGAGCCGGTATTGGAAACTTTGTGCCCCGACTATAAAGGAACACCCGACCCCGTCATTGGTCTTAGAGCCATCTGTATAAATGAAAGTCATGTTGATGAACTTCGAACGAAGTTCCAAAAAACGGGAGTGGTAGACCGAACTGGCGGTGACCTCTTTTGGGAGCGAGCTGAGGTCAAGGTGAACGCGGACCTGAGCCTGGAGCCAAGGTGGCGTGTGGCTCTCGCCCACTCGAAAGGTTGCAGGGAGTGAAAAATGAAGGTGTTGGAGGCGACGAAAGCGAACTCCAGGGGGTAGCAAGGCAGAGACATACAACCCGTATTGAAGGTCGAGAGAGTCGTCAAAAAAGGAACGATAAGACGGATGGTCGGGCATTGACAGTAGCCGACAGGCATACCGACAAAGCAGTATATCGCGCCGGTAGGTGAGTGGCAATTCGCCAGCGTCAGCATGAAGACTCTCTACGGGACTAGTATAAAATGCTCCGATCGCAAGTCGTAAACCCCGATGTTGTATGGAGTTGAGGCGGCGTAAGATGGATGGCCGTGCAGAGGAGTATACGAAGCTCCCATAATCCAGCTTGGAGCGGACGATCGACCGATATAGACGAAGTAGGACGGTTCGATCCGCTCCCCACGACATACCACTGAGAACACGGAGGACATTTAAAGAACGGGTACAACGGGCGGCCAAATATGACACATGTGGAGACCAGCTAAGTTTCCTGTCAAAGGTAAGGCCTAAAAATTTGGTTGTCTCCACGATTGGGAGAGCAACGGGACCAAGTCGTAAGGACGGTGGGAGAAACTCTTTGTAGCGCCAGAAGTTAATACAGACCGTCTTCTCGGCAGAAAAACGGAAGCCATTGGCGACACTCCAGGAGTAAAGACGGTCAAGAGAACGCTGAAGACAGCGCTCCAGGACACGTGTACGCTGCGCGCTGCAATAGATGGTAAAATCGTCCACAAAAAGGGAGCCTGATACATCAGCTGGGAGGCAATCCATTATTGGATTGATCGCGATGGCGAACAGAGCGACGCTCAAAACTGAGCCCTGTGGCACCCCATTCTCCTGGCGAAAGGTGTCGGACAGGACAGAACCCACACGTACCCTGAACTGTCGATCCATTAAAAAGGAACGAATAAAAAGAGGGAGGCGACCGCGAAGGCCCCATGTATGCATGGTGCGGAGAATGCCCGCCCTCCAACAGGTGTCGTAAGCCTTCTCCAAATCAAAGAACACAGCCGCGGTCGGGCGCTTCCGCAAGAAGTTATTCATAATGAAGGTCGACAAGGTAACCAGATGGTCAACAGCAGAGCGGCGCCTACGAAATCCACATTGGACATTGGTAAGTAGGCTTCGAGACTCGAGCAGCCAAACCAATCGAGAGTTAACCATTTGCTCCATCACTTTACAGACACAGCTGGTAAGTGAGATAGGTCGATAACTGGAAGGCAAGTGCTTGTCCTTCCCCGGCTTAGGAATCGGGACAACAATAGACTCGCGCCAGCATGCGGGAACATGTCCCTCAATCCAGATGCGATTGTATGTACAAAGAAGAAAACCTTTACCCGCAGGAGAAAGGTTCTTCAGCATCTGAATATGAATAGAATCAGGCCCTGGAGCGGAGGACCGTGATCGGCCAAGTGCGTTTTCGAGTTCCCGCATGGTGAATGGGGCATTATAACTTTCACAATTCGAGGAGCAAAAGTCAGGTGGCCTAGCCTCCTCTGCCTGTTTGTGGGGGAGGAAGGCAGGGTGGTAATGAGCGGAGCTCGAAACCTCGGCGAAAAAGCGGCCGAAGGCATTGGAGACAGCCTCAGGGGCCACAAGGACTTCATTCGCGACCTTCAAGCCAGAAACTGGGTAGTGGACCTTAGTGCCAGATAGCCGGCGCAGGCTACCCCAGACAACAGAAGGAGTAAAACTGTTGAAGGTGCTTGTGAAAGCAGCCCAGCTGGCTTTCTTGCTTTCTTTGATAATACGACGACACTGAGCACGTAATCGTTTATAATTAATACAATTCGCCACTGTAGGGTGGCGTTTAAAGGTGCGTAAAGCACGTCGACGAGCACGTAAAGCGTCTCTACATGCTGCGGTCCACCAGGGGACCGGTACGCGACGTGGAGAAGAAGTGGGGTGAGGGATGGAATATTCAGCAGCAGCGAGAATGACTTCCGTGAGGTGTGCGACCTGACGATCGCAGCTTGCGAAGGTTTGATCCTGAAAGGTCGCCCTGGAAGAAAAGAGCCCCCAGTCTGCCTTGGAGATGGTCCAACTAGAGGAGCACGGAGAGGGAGTATGCTGCAGGAGATGGATAACACACGGGAAGTGGTCGCTCGAATATGTATCAGCAAGTGCATACCACTCAAACCGGCGTGCAAGTTGGGGAGTACATATAGAGAGGTCTAAATGGGAATAGGTATGAGATGTGTCCGAAAGAAAAGTAGGGGCGCCAGTATTAAGGCAGACAAGATTGAGCTGGTTGAAAAGGTCTGCTAACAAGGAGCCCCTCGGGCAGGAGGCTGGAGAACCCCAAAGGGGATGGTGGGCATTGAAGTCTCCAGTTAACAAAAACGGTGCAGGTAGCTGAGCAATAAGTTGCATCATGTCTGCCCTGGTAACGGCAGATGACGAGGGAGTGTAAACGGTACAAAAGGAAAACGTAAAAGTGGGGAGAGTAATGCGGATGGCGACTGCCTGCAGGCCGGTGTGCAACGTGATGGGATCGTAGTAAATATCATCCCGGACCAGCAACATAACCCCTCCATGAGCTGGGATTCCTACCATAGGGGGTAGGTCAAAACGCACAGAGGTGTAATGTGCCTAGGCAATGTGATCGCATGGGCGTAGCTTCGTTTCCTGGAGGGCTACGACGAGCGGACGATGCAAGCGGAGCAGCAACATCTAGTCCTCTCGGTTGGAGCGAATGCTGCGAATATTCCAGTGAATAAGTGCCATCGTAAGAAAAGGAAGATGAAAGAAGGGGTCACCTCGAAGGCCGCTTAGGGCCTGGCTTCGAGCGAGCACTGCCGCCGCTATCAGTAGGCGGACAGTCATCGTCCATGGGGTCTATAGGGTCATCGGCCATCTCGGGAGGATGGCCGGGAGGGGGAGCTTCCTCCGCCGGTGAACGGCCAGATGTACGGCTACCGGCGGTGCGGCCAGGCGAAACGGATGACGGCCTGGGGCGGCAACCGCTGGGTGGCGCAGGAGAAGAGATGCGCCGTGGCGGAGAAGGAGAACTGTGCTTCCTATGCGCCTTTTTGGAAGGACGTTTGGTGGAAGTATCGGTCGAAGGCTGGGAGGTCGAGGGACGGAGGAAGTCTGCACGGGATGGTTCCTTCTTGAAGGACCGTGCATCTGACTTCGGTGTCTTCGACTTAGCAGAAGCTGAGGAAGTGGCTGGTGTCTGTGGTGTGATGGGAGGAAGAGGAGACGTCGACCGCGCGATCTTAGCACTGGCCGAACGGACGACCGTGGTGCTGAAGGTCAGATCGCATGTCTGGGTTGCGACCTCCCGGGTAGTCCGAGGAGAGGCGAGGACAGTACTATATTTCCCCGCAGGGAGCAGCGTGGGCTTCCTACTAGCCAATAGCTTGCGAGCAGCCGAGGTGGACACTTTCTCTTTGACACGAATTTCTTGGATGCAACGTTCGTCCTTATAGACAGGACAGTCGCGGGAGGATGCGGCATGGTCACCCTGACAGTTCACACAATGAGGAGACGGAGGTGGACAGTCACCCTCATGGGCATCCCTGCCACAAGTGACACATTTAGCCGCATTGGAACAAGACTGTCGAGTGTGATTGAAACGCTGACACTGGTAGCAGCGCGTAGGTGTCGGGACATAGGGGCGAACAGAAATAACCTCGTAGCCCGCCTTGATGCGCGATGGCAGCTTAACACTATCGAAGGTCAAGAAGAGTGTCCGGGTCGGTACAAGGTCGTTGTTGACCTTTTTCATGACCCGATGGACAGCCGTCACGCCCTGCTCAGCGAGGAAAGATTGAATCTCCTCGTCAGTCAATCCGTCGAGGGAGCTAGTATACACTACACCACGAGACGAATTCAAAGTTCGGTGGGCCTCCACCCGGACAGGGAACGTGTACAGGAGGGTGGCCCGAAGCAGTTTTTGTGCCTGAAAGGCATTCTCAGTTTCTAGTAATAAGGTGCCGTTACGCAACCTGGTACAAGATTTGACAGATCCGGCTATGGCATCAACGCCCTTTTGAATAACGAAAGGGTTGACAGAGGAAAAATCCTTTCCGTCCTCAGTGCGAGAAACTACGAGGAACTGTGGGGCAGGCGGTAGTACTTTTGTCACTGTTGGCTGGTCACGTTTCCGTTTTTGGGTCGAAGTCGAAAGCGATGGAGTAGAATCCATTGCGGAGGAATCCCCCATGATTGCCAGCGTCTCCGATGGCGCGCTCCTTCCTTGTGGGGACCCTCTCAGAGGGCACTCCCGCCTTAGGTGAATGTTTACACCTCAGGTCACACCTCCCGAGAAACAGACGGAGGGACCAATCGGCATGGTCAGAAGGTATCAGCTCAGGCAATCACCCCTCCCCGGGCCTGGCCTTTACCAGGGGGTACGCGCGTGCCTTACATGTCTACACAGGGCGGGGACTTACGCGTTACCCCGTCACCGGCTACGCGTGCGAACGCGTGGGTCGGCCTTCGGACACGCACAGGGAGGAAGGAAGAAGAGGAAAAAGAAGAGAGAGAGGGAGAAAGAGGACAGACTGTCTCAAACGCCGAGGCGGAGACCAGAGAAGGCAAGGAGAAGAAGGCAATGAGAAGGCAAGGAGAAAAAGGCAATGAGAAGGCAAGGAGAAAAAGGCAATGAGAAGGCAAGGAGAAAAAGGCAATGAGAATGCAAGGAGAAAAAGGCAATGAGAATGCAAGGAGAAAAAGGCAATGAGAAGGCAAGGAGAAAAAGGCAATGAGAAGGCAAGGAGAAAAAGGCAATGAGAAGGCAAGGAGAAAAAGGCAATGAGAGAAAGGCAATGAGAAGGCAAGGAGAAGTCAAGGGAAAGAGTAAGGAAGACAGTGAGGTGGAGAAGAGCAAAGAAAGGGACCAACAAAAGGAAGGAAGAAACGAGAAGTTTAAATCCAAAAAGACCACGATTATAGGTCGTGAAACCGTCCGTCTCCGGACGCAGGCGCTAACTACCCCCGTGAGGGGGATGGACTCCTTTTAGTCGCCTCTTACGACAGGCAGGAATACCTCGGGCCTATTCTAATGCCCGGACCCGCAGGGGGGAGAAGGGGGGTGATTGTCCCCCAAAAAAAAAAAAAAAAAAAAAAAAAAAAAAAAAAAAAAAAAAAAAAAAAAAAAAAAGGTTCAAATGACTGACGCCATTTCACTGTCACTAATAAACTGGAGAACGCGGTCGGCGGAGCGCGTGTCATCTGCTAAAATCGACGATAGATCAGGCGATAGCTGTAGACGGGAGCGTAACGGATTAAAATAGGGGCATTCAATTAAAAGGTGTCTTACAGTCCACAGCTGAGAGCAGTGGGGACAGAGTGGGGGAGGATCGCCGCTTAAAAGATGTCGATGGCTAAAACGACAGTGCCTATCCGGAGTCTAGCTAAAATTACCTCCTCCCGACGACGCGTTCGGGAGGAAGAGGTCCAAGCGCAAGGAAGGGCTTTCACTTCCCGCAATTTATTACAGGGAAGTGCCGACCAATGCGCATGCCATAAATGAGCAACTTGGCGACATAAACCGCTCCGTAGATCGGTGAAGGGAAGCGACCGAATAGCTGGCCGAGGAAGAGAGACTGCGGCCTTGGCCGCTATATCAGCCGCCTCATTCCCACAGATACCAGCGTGTCCCGGGAGCCAGAGGAACGCCACCGAGACGCCCCTCAGGTGGAGCAAGCGCAGACAGTCCTGAATCCGGTGGACCAGAGGGTGCACAGGGTAAAGAGCTTGGAGACTGAGGAGAGAGCTGAGAGAATCTGAGCAGATTACGTACTGTATCCGCTGATGGCGGCGGATGTAGTGGACAGCCTGGAGAACAGCGTAAAGCTCCGCAGTATAAACCGAACACTGGTCGGGAAGCCGAAATTGATTTGGGGTGTCGCCAACAATATAAGCACTCCCTACACCTAACGATGTTTTCGAGCCATCGGTGAAAATAAATATGGCTTCCTTCATTTGTGCACATAGAGCAGCAAATGCCTGACGATAAACAAGTGAAGGGGTACCATCCTTGGGAAATTGACAAAGGTCACGGTGCAGGCAGATCCGGGGATGGAGCCAAGGCGGTGCTGTACCCCAAGTTGTCCAGAAGGTTTTAGGAAAGCGGAAGGAAAGAGAATGGAGCAGTTGACGGAAGCGGACTCCCGGGGGTAGTAGGGAAGAGGAGCGGCCTGCATACCCTACATAAAAGGAGGCGTCGAAAAAAAGGTCATGGGCTGGATTAGTAGGCATGGAAGACAGATGGCTAGCATAACGACTCAAGAGTACTGCCCGCCGATTGGACAGCGGAGGTTCAGCAGTCTCAGCATAAAGGCTTTTCACAGGGCTGGTGTAAGAAGCTGCCGACACTAAACGTAATCCACGGTGGTCGATAGAGTCGAGACGCCGAAGAATAGACGGCCGAGCAGAGGAGTAGACTATGCTTCCATAATCCAATTTCGAGCGCACTAAGGCGCGATAGAGGCGGAGAAGGACCACTCGGTCCGCTCCCCAGGAGGTACCATTCAGGACACGGAGGGTGTTAAGCGATCGCAGACAGCGAGCCGAAAGATAGGAAACGTGGGAGGACCAGCTTAGTTTTCTGTCAAACATAAGACCCAAGAATTTAGCGACGTCTGAAAACGGAAGGTTGACAGGACCTAGATGTAAGGAGGGCGGAAGAAACTCCTTACGTCGCCAAAAATTGACACAAACGGTCTTACTGGGTGAGAAACGGAAGCCAGTTTCGATGCTCCACGAGTGGAGGCGATCGAGACATCCTTGAAGACGTCGTTCAAGAAGGCTGGTCCGTTGAGAGCTGTAGTAGATCGCAAAATCGTCCACAAAGAGGGAGCCCGAGACATCAGGAGGGAGACAATCCATAATTGGATTTATGGCGATGGCAAATAGTACAACACTCAGCACAGATCCCTGGGGTACCCCGTTTTCTTGGGAGAAAGTACGGGAGAGAGTAGTGTTCATCCGCACCCTAAAAGTGCGCTCTGCCATAAATTCGCGAAGAAAAAGGGGCAGCCGGCCTCGAAAGCCCCAAGAGAACAGTGTGCGGAGGATGCCTGTCCTCCAACAGGTATCGTATGCTCTCTCCAGATCAAAAAATATTGCTACCGTTTGGCGTTTCCGGAGAAAATTGTTCATGATATAAGTGGAGAGAGAAACAAGATGGTCAACGGCAGAACGATGCTTCCGAAATCCGCATTGGGCTGGTGTTAAAAGACTGCGGGATTCCAGCCACCAAGCTAAACGGTAATTCACCATACGCTCCAAAACCTTACAGACACTACTCGTGAGAGAAATGGGGCGATAGCTAGAGGGGAGATGTTTGTCCTTTCCAGGTTTCGGAACGGGAACGACAATAGCTTCCCGCCACCGTTTGGGAAAGGTACTGTCGGTCCAAATTCGATTATAAAGGCGAAGGAGGTAACGCAGACTAGGGGTTGATAAATGCAGCAACATTTGGACATGGATACCATCCGGTCCTGGGGCGGAGGAGCGAGAAGATGAGAGGGCATGTTGGAGTTCCCGCATGGAGAAAACAGTATTGTAGCTTTCGTGATTTTGAGAGGAGAAAGCAAGAGGTCGCACTTCCGCTGCACGTTTCTTCGGGAGAAACGCTGGCGGGTAATTTGAAGAGCTCGAAATCTCAGCAAAGTGCTGACCCAACGAGTTAGAAATTGCGACGGGGTCCACGAATGTATCATGCGCGACAGTGAGCCCAGAGACCGGGGAGAAACTAGGTGCGCCTGAGAACCGTCGAAGCCGACTCCAAACTTCCGAGGAGGGAGTGAAGGTGTTAAATGAGCTAATAAAGAATTTCCAGCTTGCCTTCTTGCTATCGCGGATCACGCGACGACATCGCGCACGGAGCTGCCTATAGCGGATACAGTTGGCCAAAGTAGGATGGTGACGGAAAATGCGAAGAGCACGTCGCCGCTCACGTATTGCATCACGGCATGCCTCGTTCCACCAAGGAACTGGGGGGGCGCCGGGGCAATTCGGAGGTGCGTGGTATTGAACGTTCCGCAGCTGTAAGGATAACGTCGGTAATATGTGTGACCTCATCGTCGACGCTGGGAAAGCGACGGTCATCGAATGTCGCGAGAGACGAAAAAAGTGTCCAATCGGCTTGGGCAAACTTCCAGCGTCGCGGGCGCATATATGGCAGTTGAGGCTGCAGTCTGAGGACACAGGGAAAGTGGTCACTCGAGTGTGTATCATCAAGGGCGAACCATTCGAAGCTCCGAGCTAGCGGAACAGTACCGACCGCAAGGTCCAAATGAGATAAGGTTGTCGTGGAGGCAGACAAAAATGTGGGGACCCCAGTGTTGAGGCAAACTAGATCCGCTTGGTGGAAGACGTCTAGCAATATGGAGCCACGTGGACAAGGATGAGGAGATCCCCAAAGCGGGTGGTGGGCATTGAAGTCCCCAACCAGCAAATAGGGGGGTGGAAGCTGACCAAGAAGATGAAGGAGATCAGCTCGTGCCATTGGTGTGGATGATGGAATGTATACAGTACAAAGAGAGAACGTGTATCCAGAAAGGGAAAGATGGACGGCGACAGCTTGGAAGGAACTGTTTAAGGGGATTGGGTGATAATGGAGAGTATCATGGAGAAGAATCATGAGTCCTCCATGGGCTGGAGTGCCTTCAACAGAGGGGAGGTCATATCGGACGGACTGAAAGTGAGGGAGAACAAAGCGGTCATGGGGACGCAGCTTTGTTTCCTGAAGACAGAAGATGACCGGCGAGTAGGAGCGTAAGAGGACCGACAATTCATCCCGATTGGCTCGAATGCCGCGGATATTCCAGTGGATAATGGACATGGGGTGAAAGGAAAATGGAGGAATGTGACCAAAGTTGCTGTCAACTCAGAGACTGCTCGGAGCTAGCAACCGACAGCATGGAATGGCATTCAGCCGAAGGCAGAAGATCCTGATCCATAGGTTGGTCAGGAGCAGTCCCTGCCACCAGCGATCGGCCGGTTGACCGGCCACCAGCAGTGCGCCTCGGCGACACAGAAGATGGCCGAGGGCGATTTCCGCCAGGTGGTGCTGTAGAGGGGGCACGCCTTGGCGGAGAAGGAGAGGAACTGGGTTTCTTTGTAGCCTTCTTGGAAGAATGTGGTTTAGATGAAGAAGGAACCGATGGTTGTGAAGTTGCGGAACGTAAAAACTCTTCACGAGTATGCTCTTTTTTCGAAGACTTGGCGTCCGACTTTTGGGCTCGAGATGTAGCAGAACCCAACGAAGGGGGAGCCACAGAGTGGGCAGGCGAAAGTGGTGAGGTTGAACGAGCGATCTTTGCGCTGGCCGATCTGACGACCGTGGTACTAAAGGTGAGGTCGCAAGTCTGTGTGGCCGCCTCCTTTGTTGGCCGAGGAGAAGCAAGGACAGTGCTGTATTTTCCTGTCTGAGGCACGGTGGGCTTGCGACTGGCGAATAATTTTCGAGCAGCAAAGGTCGACACCTTTTCCTTCACCCTTATTTCCTGGATGAGCTTCTCGTCCTTAAAAACGGGGCAATCTCGAGAGGAAGCAGCGTGGTCACCCATACAGTTGATGCAGCGAGGGGATGGAGGTGGACAAGCACCCTCATGGGCATCCTTGCCACACGTAACACATTTGGCTGGATTGGAACAGGACTGGCTGGTGTGACTGAACCGCTGACATCGATAGCAACGCGTAGGGTTTGGGACGTAAGGGCGAACGGAAATTATCTCATAGCCTGCTTTGATTTGCGATGGGAGTTGAACTGTGTCAAATGTCAAGAAGACAGTGCGGGTTGGAATGATGTTCGTGTCAACCCGTTTCATTACTCTATGAACTGCCGTTACGCCCTGGTCAGACAGATAGTGCTGAATTTCTTCGTCAGACAATCCATCGAGGGAGCGTGTATAAACGACTCCACGCGAGGAATTTAAGGTACGGTGCGGTTCCACCCGGACAGGGAAGGTGTGGAGCAGAGAAGAACGCAGCAATTTTTGTGCCTGGAGGGCACTGTGTGTTTCTAACAACAGGGTGCCATTCCGTAATCTGGAACAAGACTTTACAGGACCTGCTATTGCGTCGACACCTTTCTGAATAATGAAAGGGTTGACCGTGGAGAAGTCGTGACCTTCATCAGACCGAGAAACAACAAGGAACTGTGGCAACGATGGAAGAATCGTCTGTGGCTGAGACTCAGTATACTTACGTTTGTGAGCAGACTTAGTGGAAGGTGAGGAAACCATTGCGGAAGAATCCCCCATGATTACCGGCGTCTCCGATGGCGCGCTCCTCCCTTGTGGGGCCCTCTCTGAGGGCACTCCCGCCTTAGGTGATTGTTCACACGTCAGGTCACACCTCCCGACAAACGGACGGAGGGACCAATCGGCATTTTCGGAAGGTATCAGCTCGGGTAATCACCCCTCCCTGGGCCTGGCCGTTACCAGGGGGTACGTACGTGTCCTACCTGTCTACCCGGGGCGGGGAATTACGCGTTACCCCGTCACCGGCTACGCACGAAGGGCGTGGGTCGGCCTTCAGACACGCACAGGGAGGAAGAAAGAGAAAGGGAAAGGAAGGAAGAGAGGTCTCAAACGCCGCAGCGGAGAAAAGGGAAAGAGAAGAGGTAAGGAAAAGAGAAGGACAAAGGAAGGAAGAAGACAAAAGCAAGGAAGGCGAAGAATGCAGTACATTTACGAGCGTCCGTCTCCAGACGTAGGCACAAACCATACTCCCAGATGGGGAGAAAGGGAAGGAAAGAGCCAGAGGTGAGGGGAGGAGGGGCGAAGATAGGGATGGGGAAGGATGCGGAAAGGGAAGGTATGCAGCCCGGAAAGGAAGGAAGGCCACATTAGCTCGGGGTCCCGTGCTCGCTACGCACGTATCCACAAACGAGTTGTGGACCTCCTGGGGGGATCACCTTGACCTGTTCAGGCATTGAATCACCCTCTAAGACCAAGATGAAGACCAAGATGAAGACACCAGTAGCAACCATGTTATGTTTGGGTCCCAATAAATGCTTTGGGTGAAATGAACGCCCCACTATTCTACATTGACATGGAGCTGGTTGTCAGACTGCAGGAGTAGGTTGCGCTGCAAAAAATAATCCCCTGGGCCAAGTTGAGGCTTTCATGGGGAGTAGCAGAAACAGTAATATCACCCAGTCGGTCACAAGTGAGTAACGCCTGGGACTGGGTTGGGGATGCTGTCTGAATCAAGACTACATCACTTCTCATCTTTGACAGCGCTGTCACTTCCCCAAACTTGTCAAGTTGTTCAACAAAAATTGAGGCTTCGTAGGTAGCAAGGAGTCTCCCGTCCATTCTGCTAGAGACTAACTACCGAGACGAATATGGCATTTCTTTCTGTAGCTGTTGTCTATGCTCCAGGAGCAAAGACGATCACGACAGCGCTGAAGACGCCGCTCAGTGAGAAAGGTCGGTGGAGAATTGCAATAGACAGAAAAATTGTCAACAATAAGAACCAGAGATGCTCAGTGGAGGACAGGGCATTAAGACCCACTTGTAAAGAATACAGATGATACCAGTTCTCCGGCGGGTGCCTTAGCCTTCTCCAAATCTAAACACATCCAGTCTGGGATTTCTGCAGAAAATTATTCATGACATGTGGGCAAAGTACCGAGATGGTCAACTGCAGAACGCCTTGCTCGAAATCCACACTGTGCATTCGTTGGCAAATGGCGAGACTCTAGCCACAACACTATCCACACATGAATCAAACTTCCATGACCTTGCAAATGCAGCTGGTAAGAGATAGGCGGTAGCTATATGGAAGGTATTTGTTCTTACCAGGCTTAGGTATAGGTATGACTCTGGCTTCACGCCAGTGTCCAGGAAATGTGCCCTCAGCCCAGATGCAGTTGTGTTAAGCAGAAAGTGGCTGCCTGCAAGAGAAAGATTGTACAACATCTGAATGTGGATGGCGTCTGGACCCAGGGCAGAGGATCAGGATGAACAGAGCATGATCTAGCTTCCTTGTAGTAAATGTGGCATTGCAGCACTCATGATTTGGAGAAGAGAAGGTTACTGACTCAGCTGCCTCCGACCGTTTCCAATGGAGGAAGGTAGGGTAATAGTGGGAAGAGCTCAAACGTCCGCAAAATGGCGGACCAAAGTGTGACATAGCAATAGGGCCCACGATGGCATCGTCACCGACTGGCCGGAAATTTGGGAATGGATCATGGTTCGAGAGAGCATTAAGAGGTCGACCCACACAACAGGGAACGTGTCTAACTCTTAGAAGAACTAGTGAATGAAATCCGGCTAGGTCTTTTACTATCACAAAGAACGTGAAGATACTTAGCACACATCTGTTTACAACGAATGCAGCTTTCCAGCATAGCGTCGCAGTTAAAAACGTGCAGAGCACGTCTCCGTGCATGAATTGCGCCGCAGCATGGCTCAGTTCATGAAGGGAGTGGGACAAGACGTAGTAAATATGACGCACAGGAAATTGAACGTTCTGCAGCAGTAAGGGTAATATTTATGAGATATTCCACCTGGTCATCACAACTGGGGAATCTTTTTCTTCAACGATCGCCAGGGAGGAGCTAAGCTGCGTGTCAGCCTTGGGAAGCTGCCATTTGGGCACGCATGTAGATCGGGTAGGAGCCAGCGAACTGATAGCACATGGGAAATGGTGTCTCGAATAAGTGTCAGAACGGACCACTGAGGGCAATGGGCAAGCTGGACAGTGCGGAAGGATAGGTTCAAATGGGAATATGCCTGTGAGGAGTCAGAAAGGAAAGTGCGTGCTCCAGTGTTAAGGCAGAAGTGGATAAGGTGGTGAAGGAGGTCAGCAAAGTGGGCACCTCTCCAACAGGTCCTGGGAGAACCCCAAAGGGGATGATGTGCATTAAAGTCACAGAGTGGCAAAAATAGGGGAGGTAGCTGCCCAATAAATTGAAGTAAGTCTGCCCTGGTGACAGCGAATGATGGAGGGACATATGTAGTACAGAGCGGAAGAACGTCAGGTGAGGAAGGAAAAGGCAAACTGCCACTGCTTGTAGACAGGTAGTCAGGGAGATAGGATGATTATGAAGGTCATCCTGTGTTGCTTGACATGGGATTCCGACCACAGGGGGAAGGTCAAAACGAATGGGTACGTAATGTGAAAGCTCGAAGTGGTTGGGAGAGCACAATTTCGTTTCCTGAAGACGGTGTAGAAGGCGACGATGCAATGCTAAAAGCAGCCATAAATCTCCATGGGACTGTAGGTCGCAAACATTCCACTGGAGGAAGTCGTGATTAAGAGACACAGGGGTGTCACCTCAGCAGCTGCCGAGTTACAGCTGGGGAAGAGGCACTACAGTGCACAGAATCATGAGGATCCTGCTCCCTGGGGTCCACAGAAGCATCAGCTTGGTTGTGCAGTCGGTCTGTGGAGTCCAGCACCGGAACAGTTGGTGGTGTGCACCGGCGACAAGTAGGTTGGCCGAGCTAAGATATCATGTGCCAACAACATTGAAGAGGATCTTCGAGGTGGCTAAGGATAAGATCATTTGCCTTTGGTTGACTTCTTAGCGCCTTTTCGGTTAGATAAAGACTTGTTTTGTTTGGCTGGAGGGACAAAGGAAGTCTTCACAGGAGTACTACTCCTGTCCTTTCCAGCCTACTGGTTGTGTAGCTGGCAGTTTCACCCCTTGAGGCTAGAGTTTGACAGCTTGTTGCACAGATGGATTGGGGGGGGGGGGAGATGGCGATGCTACCTTGACACTGGGCGATTTCACAACCTCAGAGCAGAATTGGAGGTCGCATGTCTGCATGGAAATATCCTTCATAGAGCGAGGACCAACTAGAACAGAACTATTTGTACCAGGCAGAAGAATGCAGGGTTTGCGACTAGCCAGTAACTTGCAAACAACTGCATAAGGCACATTTTCCTTTACCTGGAACTCTGTTACAGCCTGCTCATGAAGGTACACTGGACACTCAGAGGCAGCGGTATGGCACTCATAGCAGCACATTGGGTTCCGTATGTATGGCCAGATTGATAATTCCATAGCCTGCTCTGAGCTTGGACGATATCACCACTCCACGAAAGGTAAGAAAGAGTGCGGATGGGCACTAAGGAGGAATTACCTTTTTCATTGCACGATGAATGGCAATGACACACTAATCAGAGGTAAGATTGTATTTCGGCCTCTGTTATACTGTTGAGCAGCCTGGTGTAAATTACACTACAGGAAGAATTCGAAGTTTTATGGGCCTCGACACAAACAGGGTAGCCATGGAGAAGCAAAGGCAGTAAGTAGCAGTAGCAGTGGTAGTACTTGAGAATCTGAAGTAATCTCCAAAAGCAAAGTGCCACTCTGTAAAAGGGAGCAGGATTTCACAGGGCCAGCAATTTCATCTCCACCTTTCTTAATAATAAACAGATTTACTGTGGCAAAGGACTGACAGTCTTCAGTAGGTAAGAGCACGAGGAAGTGTGGTACAGCAGGAAGGGTCTTGGAATCATTGGCCTCGTTACGTTTACGTTTTGTGGACGTTGAGTGGGAAGATGATTGACTCATTGCGAGAAAATCCCCTGTGATTGCCAGATCCTTTCAACTGGGAGCTCCCTTAAAAATGGGGCACACCCACCTCAGGTGATGGTTCACACCTCCTGAACATCTGACAGGGACAAATAGGCAATTTGGGAAGGTTACAGCTCAGGCAATCACCCCTTCCTGGGCCTGGCTTTTACCAGTGGGTATGTGCGAACCCTACCTGTCGACCGAGGCTGGGAATTACGCGTCAGCCCGTCACCTGTTACACGTCAGACCTGTGGACTGGCCTTCAGGAGTGCACAGGGAGGGAGAAGAAAAAGAGGGTCCTCAAACGCCAAAGCGGAGGAGCGAGAGAAGGGAAACAAAGAAAGCAAAACGAAGTGAAAACAATGGTGAGTGTTAGCAAGTCAGCGACAGAATGCAGAACATTCGCAATAATACCCCGACATGTTCCGGGATGGGAGAGGCATGCAGCACGGAAGGGGAAAATACTGCAAAGGCAGGAGCCTCATGGTAGCCAAGCACAAACCCGGCGAAGCGTGGCGCGCCCAGGGAGGGAGGGGTAGGTGATGAGTACCAATGCCACTTGGAAACAACTAGAGAAGTGACTGACTGCATGTCAACATATCAGCCTATGATTTCTCGACATTGTTACGAGGTATTTCACAGAAGGACCATCTCCATGCCAGCTACCATGTATCACAAGTAAATAAGTTGTATGAAACTCAATTCCCTGTTATCACATGCTATCCGGAAAGCCACAGACCAAGGCTGTCACGTCAATGCAGTAATTCTTAACATCTGAAGCATTTCACCTCAGGTAAGAAACTCTGTAACCCTGTATGTTCAAGTTTGTTAATGAACTATCATGCAATTTAACTTTTTAGGTAAATATTGAGAACTTCACATGAAGAGCTGAAAGATGCACCAAATGCCTTTGTTACTTGATAAAATTTTGAAGTTGTTCGAACACTGATAACTTGCTTTAAAATGTTAAACTGTGCATTTCACAATATGCTGAAAACATTGTTTGACAACAAACAGTGATTCGATATTGTCATCAGTCAAGTCACATATAAGAGTGAAGGTGAAGGATATCAAATATAACCAGGTAAGTCCAGTTGTATCAGGTAGCAGACCTATTCATTGGCAGTGCATTGGTGAAGTTGATCAGAATACAGAGAAATTGCTTATGTGACACTTGAGTGACCCATCCTAGACTATTTCTGAAGGGTCTGGGGCGCTGTACTGAAGAGGACAAGACAATTAACACAAATAAGGACAGTGCGAATGGTCATAGCTTTGTTTGAGCACCTGGAGGTCATCACTTAGACGACTAGAGACTTCAACTGCCGTATACCTGCCGAGAGATTAAAATAGGGGCATTCAATTAAAAAGAACCTGCGATATAAAACGCTCCGTAGATCGGCGAAGGGAATTGATTGAATAGCTAGCCGAAGACGAGAGACTGCATCCTTGGCCGCAATATCGGCCGCCTCATTTCCACAGATACCAACGTGTCCCAGGAGCGAGAGAAACGCCACAGAGACGCCCCCCAGGTGGAGCAAGCGGAGACAGTCCTGAATCCGGTGGTCCAGAGGGTGGATAGGGTAAAGAGCTTGGAGACTGAGGAGAGAGCCGAGAGTTTTTTTTTTTTTTGTTTGTGGTTTTAGGGCGCAAAACTTCTATGGTCATTAGCGCCCAGCCCGTGACTTAAGACAGTAAAAAACCGAAATTTAAAACCAGCAGCAATGGGAACAAAGTCAGAAAATTGGAGAAACTAAAAGAAGGAATGCTTAAAAATCCACTACAGAAAGGGGGTGGTTGTCCCCAAAAAAAGCTTCAAATGACTGACGTCATTTCACTGTCACTAATAAACTGGAGAACGCGGTCGGCTGAGTGCGTGTCATCTGCTAAAATCGACGATAGATCAGGCGATAGCTGTAGACGGGAGCGTAACGGATGAAAATAGGGGCATTCAATTAAAAGGTGTCTTACAGTCCACAGCTGAGAGCAGTGGGGACAGAGTGGGGGAGGATCACCGCTTAAAAGATGTCGATGGCTAAAAAGACAGTGCCCTACCCGGAGTCTAGCTAAAATTACCTCCTCCCGACGACGCGTTCGGGAGGAAGAGGTCCAAGCGCAAGGAAGGGCTTCCACTTCCCGCAATTTATTACGGGGAAGTGTTGACCAATGCGCGTGCCATAAATAAGCAACTTTGCGACATAAACCGCTCCGTAGATCGGTGAAGGGAAGCGACTTAATAGCTGGCCGAGGAAAAGAGACTGCAGCCTTGGCCGCTATACCGGCCGCCTCATTCCCACAGATACCAAGGTGTCCCGGGAGCCAGAGGAACGCCACCGAGACGCCCCCCAGGTGGAGCAAGCGCAGGCAGTCCTGAATCCGGTGGACCAGAGGGTGCACAGGGTAAAGAGCTTGGAGACTGAGGAGAGAGCTGAGAGAATCTGAGCAGATAACGTACTGTATCCGCTGATGGCGGCGGATGTAGTGGACAGCCTGGAGAACAGCGTAAAGCTCCGCAGTATAAACAGAACACTGGTCGGGAAGCCGAAAGCGATTTGGGGTGTCGCCAACAATATAGGCACTCCCTACACCTAACGATGTTTTCGAGCCGTCGGTGTAAATAAATGTGGCGTCCGTCATTTGTGCACATAGAGCAGCAAATGCCCGACGATAAACAAGTGTAGGGGTACCATCCTTGGGAAATTGACAAAGGTCACGGAGCAGGCAGATCCGGGGACGGAGCCAAGGTGGTGCTGTACCCCAAGTTGTCAAGAAGGTTTTAGGAAAGCGGAAGGAAAGAGAATGGAGCAGTTGACGGAAGCGGACTCCCGGTGGTAGTAGGGAGGAAGGGCGGCCTGCATACCCTACATCAAAGGAGGCGTCGAAAAAAATGTCATGGGCTGGATTAGCAGGCATGGAAGACCGATGGCTTGCATAACGACTGAGAAGGACTGCTCGCCGATTGGACAGCGGAGGTTCAGCAGTCTCAGCATAAAGGCTTTCCACAGGGCCGGTGTAATAGGCTCCCAACTCTAAACGTAATCCACGGTGGTGGATAGAGTCGAGACGCCGCAGAATAGACGGCCGAGCAGAGGAGTAGACTATGCTTCCGTAGTCCAATTTCGAGCGCACTAAGGCGCGATAGAGGCGGAGAAGGACCACTCGGTCCGCTCCCCAGGAGGTACCATTCAGGACATGGAGGGTGTTGAGGGATCGCAGACAGCGAGCCGAAAGATACGAAATGTGGGAGGACCAGCATAGTTTTCTGTCAAACAAAAGACCCAAGAATTTAGCGACGTCTGAAAACCGAAGGTTTACACGTCCTAGATGTAAGGAGGGTGGAAGAAACACATTACGTCGCCAAAAATTAACACAAACGTTCTTACTGGGAGAAAAACGGAAGCCGGTTTCGATGCTCGAAGAGAGACGTCGCCGAAGACGTCGCCGAAGACGTCGCCGAAGACGTCGCCGAAGACGTCGCCGAAGACGTCGCCGAAGACGTCGCCGAAGACGTCGCCGAAGACGTCGCCGAAGACGTCGCCGAAGACGTCGCCGAAGACGTCGCCGAAGACGTCGCCGAAGACGTCGCCGAAGACGTCGCCGAAGACGTCGCCGAAGACGTCGCCGAAGACGTCGCCGAAGACGTCGCCGAAGACGTCGCCGAAGACGTCGCCGAAGACGTCGCCGAAGACGTCGCCGAAGACGTCGCCGAAGACGTCGCCGAAGACGTCGCCGAAGACGTCGCCGAAGACGTCGCCGAAGACGTCGCCGAAGACGTCGCCGAAGACGTCGCCGAAGACGTCGCCGAAGACGTCGCCGAAGACGTCGCCGAAGACGTCGCCGAAGACGTCGCCGAAGACGTCGCCGAAGACGTCGCCGAAGACGTCGCCGAAGACGTCGCCGAAGACGTCGCCGAAGACGTCGCCGAAGACGTCGCCGAAGACGTCGCCGAAGACGTCGCCGAAGACGTCGCCGAAGACGTCGCCGAAGACGTCGCCGAAGACGTCGCCGAAGACGTCGCCGAAGACGTCGCCGAAGACGTCGCCGAAGACGTCGCCGAAGACGTCGCCGAAGACGTCGCCGAAGACGTCGCCGAAGACGTCGCCGAAGACGTCGCCGAAGACGTCGCCGAAGACGTCGCCGAAGACGTCGCCGAAGACGTCGCCGAAGACGTCGCCGAAGACGTCGCCGAAGACGTCGCCGAAGACGTCGCCGAAGACGTCGCCGAAGACGTCGCCGAAGACGTCGCCGAAGACGTCGCCGAAGACGTCGCCGAAGACGTCGCCGAAGACGTCGCCGAAGACGTCGCCGAAGACGTCGCCGAAGACGTCGCCGAAGACGTCGCCGAAGACGTCGCCGAAGACGTCGCCGAAGACGTCGCCGAAGACGTCGCCGAAGACGTCGCCGAAGACGTCGCCGAAGACGTCGCCGAAGACGTCGCCGAAGACGTCGCCGAAGACGTCGCCGAAGACGTCGCCGAAGACGTCGCCGAAGACGTCGCCGAAGACGTCGCCGAAGACGTCGCCGAAGACGTCGCCGAAGACGTCGCCGAAGACGTCGCCGAAGACGTCGCCGAAGACGTCGCCGAAGACGTCGCCGAAGACGTCGCCGAAGACGTCGCCGAAGACGTCGCCGAAGACGTCGCCGAAGACGTCGCCGAAGACGTCGCCGAAGACGTCGCCGAAGACGTCGCCGAAGACGTCGCCGAAGACGTCGCCGAAGACGTCGCCGAAGACGTCGCCGAAGACGTCGCCGAAGACGTCGCCGAAGACGTCGCCGAAGACGTCGCCGAAGACGTCGCCGAAGACGTCGCCGAAGACGTCGCCGAAGACGTCGCCGAAGACGTCGCCGAAGACGTCGCCGAAGACGTCGCCGAAGACGTCGCCGAAGACGTCGCCGAAGACGTCGCCGAAGACGTCGCCGAAGACGTCGCCGAAGACGTCGCCGAAGACGTCGCCGAAGACGTCGCCGAAGACGTCGCCGAAGACGTCGCCGAAGACGTCGCCGAAGACGTCGCCGAAGAAGGCTGGTCCGTTGAGAGCTGTAGTAGATCGCAAAATCGTCCACAAAGAGGGAGCCCGAGACATCAGGAAGGAGACAATCCATAATTGGATTTATGGCAATTGCAAACAATGCAACACTCAGCACGGAGCCCTGGGGTACCCCATTTTCTTGGCAGAATGTACGGGAGAGAGTAGTGTTCACCCGCACTCAATGTGCGCTCTGCCATAAATTCGCGAAGAAATAGAACAGTGTGCGGAGGATGACTGTCCAACAGGTATCGTATGCTCTCTCCAGATCAAAAAATATTGCTACTGTTTGGCGTTTCCGGAGAAAATTGTTCATGATATAAGTGGAGAGAGCAACAAGATGGTCAACTGCAGAACGATCCTTTCGGAATCCGCATTGGGCTGGTGTTAAAAGACTGCGGGATTCCAGCCACCAAACTAAACGGTAATTCACCATACGCTCCAAAACCTTACAGACACTACTCGTGAGAGAAATGGGGCGATAGCTAGAGGGGAGATGTTTGTCCTTTCCAGGTTTCGGAACAGGAACGACGATAGCTTCCCGCCATCGTCTGGGCAAAGTACTGTCGGTCCAAATTCGATTATAAAGGCGAAGGAGGTAACGCAGACTATGGGTTAATAAATGCAGCAACATTTGGACGTGGATACCATCCGGTCCTGAGGCGGAGGACCGAGAAGAATAGAGTGCATGTTGGAGTTCCCGCATGGAGAAAACAGTATTATAGCTTTCGCGATTTTGAGAGAAGAAAGCCAGAGGTCGCGCTTCCGCTGCACGTTTCTTCGTGAGAAACGCTAGCGGGTAATTTGAAGAGCTCGAAATCTCAGCAAAGTGTTTACCCAAGGAGTTAGAAACTGCAACAGGGTCCACTAACGTATCACGCGCAACAGTGAGCCCAGAGACCGGGGAGAAACTAGGCACGCCAGATAACTGGAAGCCGACTCCAAACTTCCGAGGAGGGAGTGAAGGTGTTAAGTGAAGTAATAAGGAAGTCCCAGCTTCCCTTCTTGCTATCGCGGATGACGCGGCGGCATCGCGCACGGAACTGCTCATAGCGGATACAGTTGGCCAAAGTAGGATGGTGGCGGAAAACGCGAAGAGCACGTCACCGCTCACGTATTGCGTCACAGCATGTCTCGTTCCACCAAGGAACTGGGGGGCGCCGGGGCAATTCGGAGGTACGTGGTATTAAACGTTCCGCAGCTGTAAGAATAACGTCGGTAATATGAGTGACCACATCGTCGACGCTAGGAAAGTGACGGTCATCGAATGTCGCTAGATACGAAAAAGTGTCCAATCGGGTTGGGCAAACTTCCAGCGTCGCGGGCGCATATAGGGCAGTTGAGGCTGCAGTCGAAGGACACATGGAAAGTGGTCACTCGAGTGTGTATCATCAAGGGCGAACCATTCGAAGCGCCGAGCTAGCGGAACAGTACCGACCGCAAGGTCCAAATGAGATAAGGTTGTCGTGGAGGCAGACAAAAATGTGGGGACCCCAGTGTTGAGGCAAACTAGATCCGCTTGGTGGAAGACGTCTAGCAATAGAGAGCCACATGGACAAGGATGTGGAGATCCCCAAAGCGGGTGGTGGGCATTGAAGTCCCCAACCAGCAAATAGGGGGGTGGAATCTGACCAAGAAGATGAAGGAAATCAGCTCATGCCATTGGTGTGGACGATGGAATGTATAAAGTACAAAGAGAAAAGGTATATCCAGAAAGGGAAAGACGGACAGTGACAGCTTGGAAGGAAGTGTTTAAGAGGACTGGGTGATAATGGAGAGTATCATGGAGAAGAATCATGAGTACTCCATGGGCTGGAGTGCCTTCTACAGAGGGAGATCAAATCGGACGGACTGAAAATGCGGGTGAACAAAGCGGTCATGGGGACGCGGCTTTGCTTCCTGAAGACAGAAGTGACCGGCGAGTAGGATCTTAAGAGGATCGACAATTCATCCCGTATTGCACGAATGACGCGGATATTCCAGTGGATAATGGACATAGGGTGAACAGAAAATGAAGGAATGTGACGAAGATTGCTGTAAACTCAACGACTGCTCAGAGCTTGCGACCGACAGCATGGAATGGCATTCAGCCGAAGGCATTAGATCCTGATCCATAGGTTGTTCAGGAGCAGCTCCTGCCACCAGCGATCGGCCGGTTGATCGTCCGCCAGCAGTGCGCCTCGGCGACACAGACGACGGCCATGGGCGATTTCCACCAGGTGGTGCTGTAGATGGGACACGCCTTGGCGGAGAAGGAGATGAACTGGGTTTCTTTGTAGCCTTCTTGGAATTATGATGTTTAGATGGAGGAACCGATGGTTGTGAAGTTGGCGTACGTAAAAAATCTTCACGAGAAGTCTTGGTGTCTGACTTTTGGGCTAGAGATTCAGCAGAACCCGATGAAGGGTGAGCCATAGAGTGGGCAGGCGAAAGGGGTGAGGTTGAACAGGCCATCTTTGTGCTGGCCGATCGGATGACCGTGGCACTAAAGATGAGGTTCCAAGTGTGTGGCCGCCTCCTTTGTTGGCCGAGGAGAAGCAAGGGCAATGCTGTATTTTCCGGTCTGAGTCACGGTGGGCTGTCTACTGGCGAATAATTTTCGAGCAGCAAAGGTCGACACCTTTTCCTTCTCTTTGATTTCCTGGATGAGCTTTTGTCTTTAAAAATGGGGCAATCTCTAGAGGAAGCAGCGTGGTCACCCATACAGTTGATGCAGCGAGGGGATGAAGGTGGACAAGCAACCTCATGGGCATCCTTGACACACGTAACACATTTGGCCGGATTGGAACAGGACTGGCTGGTGTGATTGAAGTTAAGTACGCAGCAATTTTTGTGCCAGGAGGGCACTGACTGTTTCTAACAACAAGGTGCCATTCCGTAATCTGGAACAAGACTTTACAGGACCTGCAGTTGCGTCGACAGCTTTCTGAATAATGAAAGGGTTGACCGTGGAGAAGTCGCGACCTTCATCAGACCGAGAAACAACAAGGAACTGTGTCAACGATGGAAGAACTGTCTGTGGCTGAGACTCAGTGAACTTACGCTTGTGAGCAGACATAGTGGAAGGTGAGGAAACCATTGCGGAAGAATCCCCCATGATTACCGGCGTCTCCGATGGCGCGCTACTGCCTTGTGGGGGCCCTCTCTGGGGGCACTCCCACCTTAGGTGATTGTTCACACCTCGAGTCACACCTCCCACAAACTGATGTAGGGACCAATCGGCACTTTTGGAAGGTATCAGCTCGGGTAATCACCCCTCCCTGGGCCTGGCCGTTACCAGGGGGTACGTACGTGTCCTCCCTGTCTACCTGGGGCAGTGAATTACACGTTACCCCGTCACCGGCTATGCAGTGAATTACAGTTACCCCGGTCACCGGCTATGCACAAAAATGCGTGGGTCAGCTACACACACACACACACACGACACACACACACACACATGGAGGAAGAAAGAGAAAGAGGGAAAACAAAAAAGGGGGGGAAACAAAAAAGGGGGGGAAACAAAAAAAGGGGGGGAAACAAAAAAAGGGGGGGAAACAAAAAAAGGGGGGGAAACAAAAAAAGGGGGGGAAACAAAAAAAGGGGGGGAAACAAAAAAAGGGGGGGAAACAAAAAAAGGGGGGGAAACAAAAAAGGGGGGGAAACAAAAAAAGGGGGGGAAACAAAAAAAGGGGGGGAAACAAAAAAAGGGGGGGAAACAAAAAAAGGGGGGGAAACAAAAAAAGGGGGGGAAACAAAAAAAGGGGGGGAAACAAAAAAAGGGGGGGAAACAAAAAAAGGGGGGGAAACAAAAAAAGGGGGGGAAACAAAAAAAGGGGGGGAAACAAAAAAAGGGGGGGAAACAAAAAAAGGGGGGGAAACAAAAAAAGGGGGGGAAACAAAAAAAGGGGGGGGAAACAAAAAAAGGGGGGGAAACAAAAAAAGGGGGGGAAACAAAAAAAGGGGGGGAAACAAAAAAAGGGGGGGAAACAAAAAAAGGGGGGGAAACAAAAAAAGGGGGGGAAACAAAAAAAGGGGGGGAAACAAAAAAAGGGGGGGAAACAAAAAAAGGGGGGGAAACAAAAAAAGGGGGGGAAACAAAAAAAGGGGGGGAAACAAAAAAAGGGGGGGAAACAAAAAAAGGGGGGGAAACAAAAAAAGGGGGGGAAACAAAAAAAGGGGGGGAAACAAAAAAAGGGGGGGAAACAAAAAAAGGGGGGGAAACAAAAAAAGGGGGGGAAACAAAAAAAGGGGGGGAAACAAAAAAAGGGGGGGAAACAAAAAAAGGGGGGGAAACAAAAAAAGGGGGGGAAACAAAAAAAGGGGGGGAAACAAAAAAAGGGGGGGAAACAAAAAAAGGGGGGGAAACAAAAAAAGGGGGGGAAACAAAAAAAGGGGGGGAAACAAAAAAAGGGGGGGAAACAAAAAAAGGGGGGAAACAAAAAAAGGGGGGGAAACAAAAAAAGGGGGGGAAACAAAAAAAGGGGGGGAAACAAAAAAAGGGGGGGAAACAAAAAAAGGGGGGGAAACAAAAAAAGGGGGGGAAACAAAAAAAGGGGGGGAAACAAAAAAAGGGGGGGAAACAAAAAAAGGGGGGGAGAAAAACAAAGAAGGGGGGGAGAAAAACAAAGAAGGGGGGGAGAAAAACAAAGAAGGGGGGGAGAAAAACAAAGAAGGGGGGGAGAAAAACAAAGAAGGGGGGGAGAAAAACAAAGAAGGGGGGGAGAAAAACAAAGAAGGGGGGGAGAAAAACAAAGAAGGGGGGGAGAAAAACAAAGAAGGGGGGGAGAAAAACAAAGAAGGGGGGGAGAAAAACAAAGAAGGGGGGGAGAAAAACAAAGAAGGGGGGGAGAAAAACAAAGAAGGGGGGGAGAAAAACAAAGAAGGGGGGGAGAAAAACAAAGAAGGGGGGGAGAAAAACAAAGAAGGGGGGAGAAAAACAAAGAAGGGGGGGAGAAAAAACAAAGAAGGGGGGGAGAAAAAACAAAGAAGGGGGGGAGAAAAAACAAAGAAGGGGGGGAGAAAAAACAAAGAAGGGGGGGAGAAAAAACAAAGAAGGGGGGGAGAAAAAACAAAGAAGGGGGGGGGGAAAAACAAAGAAGGGGGGGGGAAAAACAAAGAGGGGGGAAAAAGAGGGGGGGAAAAACAAAGAGGGGGGGAAAAACAAAGAGGGGGGGGAAAAACAAAGAGGGGGGGAAAAACAAAGAAAGGGGAAAAACAAAGAAAGGGGAAAAACAAAGAAAGGGGAAAAACAAAGAAAGGGGAAAAACAAAGAAAGGGGAAAAACAAAGAAAGGGGAAAAACAAAGAAAGGGGAAAAACAAAGAAAGGGGAAAAACAAAGAAAGGGGAAAAACAAAGAAAGGGGAAAAACAAAGAAAGGGGAAAAACAAAGAAAGGGGAAAAACAAAGAAAGGGGAAAAACAAAGAAAGGGGAAAAACAAAGAAAGGGGAAAAACAAAGAAAGGGGAAAAACAAAGAAAGGGGAAAAACAAAGAAAGGGGAAAAACAAAGAAAGGGGAAAAACAAAGAAAGGGGAAAAACAAAGAAAGGGGAAAAACAAAGAAAGGGGAAAAACAAAGAAAGGGGAAAAACAAAGAAAGGGGAAAAACAAAGAAAGGGGAAAAACAAAGAAAGGGGAAAAACAAAGAAAGGGGAAAAACAAAGAAAGGGGAAAAACAAAGAAAGGGGAAAAACAAAGAAAGGGGAAAAACAAAGAAAGGGGAAAAACAAAGAAAGGGGAAAAACAAAGAAAGGGGAAAAACAAAGAAAGGGGAAAAACAAAGAAAGGGGAAAAACAAAGAAAGGGGAAAAACAAAGAAAGGGGAAAAACAAAGAAAGGGGAAAAACAAAGAAAGGGGAAAAACAAAGAAAGGGGAAAAACAAAGAAAGGGGAAAAACAAAGAAAGGGGAAAAACAAAGAAAGGGGAAAAACAAAGAAAGGGGAAAAACAAAGAAAGGGGAAAAACAAAGAAAGGGGAAAAACAAAGAAAGGGGAAAAACAAAGAAAGGGGAAAAACAAAGAAAGGGGAAAAACAAAGAAAGGGGAAAAACAAAGAAAGGGGAAAAACAAAGAAAGGGGAAAAACAAAGAAAGGGGAAAAACAAAGAAAGGGGAAAAACAAAGAAAGGGGAAAAACAAAGAAAGGGGAAAAACAAAGAAAGGGGAAAAACAAAGAAAGGGGAAAAACAAAGAAAGGGGAAAAACAAAGAAAGGGGAAAAACAAAGAAAGGGGAAAAACAAAGAAAGGGGAAAAACAAAGAAAGGGGAAAAACAAAGAAAGGGGAAAAACAAAGAAAGGGGAAAAACAAAGAAAGGGGAAAAACAAAGAAAGGGGAAAAACAAAGAAAGGGGAAAAACAAAGAAAGGGGAAAAACAAAGAAAGGGGAAAAACAAAGAAAGGGGAAAAACAAAGAAAGGGGAAAAACAAAGAAAGGGGAAAAACAAAGAAAGGGGAAAAACAAAGAAAGGGGAAAAACAAAGAAAGGGGAAAAACAAAGAAAGGGGAAAAACAAAGAAAGGGGAAAAACAAAGAAAGGGGAAAAACAAAGAAAGGGGAAAAACAAAGAAAGGGGAAAAACAAAGAAAGGGGAAAAACAAAGAAAGGGGAAAAACAAAGAAAGGGGAAAAACAAAGAAAGGGGAAAAACAAAGAAAGGGGAAAAACAAAGAAAGGGGAAAAACAAAGAAAGGGGAAAAACAAAGAAAGGGGAAAAACAAAGAAAGGGGAAAAACAAAGAAAGGGGAAAAACAAAGAAAGGGGAAAAACAAAGAAAGGGGAAAAACAAAGAAAGGGGAAAAACAAAGAAAGGGGAAAAACAAAGAAAGGGGAAAAACAAAGAAAGGGGAAAAACAAAGAAAGGGGAAAAACAAAGAAAGGGGAAAAACAAAGAAAGGGGAAAAACAAAGAAAGGGGAAAAACAAAGAAAGGGGAAAAACAAAGAAAGGGGAAAAACAAAGAAAGGGGAAAAACAAAGAAAGGGGAAAAACAAAGAAAGGGGAAAAACAAAGAAAGGGGAAAAACAAAGAAAGGGGAAAAACAAAGAAAGGGGAAAAACAAAGAAAGGGGAAAAACAAAGAAAGGGGAAAAACAAAGAAAGGGGAAAAACAAAGAAAGGGGAAAAACAAAGAAAGGGGAAAAACAAAGAAAGGGGAAAAACAAAGAAAGGGGAAAAACAAAGAAAGGGGAAAAACAAAGAAAGGGGAAAAACAAAGAAAGGGGAAAAACAAAGAAAGGGAAAGGAAAGAATAGAGGTCTCAAAGGCCGCAGCGGAGAAAAGGGTAAAGAGAAGAGGTAAGGAAAAGAGAAGGACAAAGGAAGGGTGAAGACATACAAGCAAAGAAGGCGAAGAATGCGTTACATTTACGAGCGTCCATCTCCGGACGTATGCACGAACTATACTCCCAGAGGGGGAGAAAGGGAAGGAAAGAGCCAGTGGTGAGGGGAGGGGGGGGGCAATATAGGGGATAGGGAAGGATGCGGTAAAGGAAGGTATGCAGCCCGGAAAGGAAGGAGGGCCACATTAGCTCGGGGTACCGTGCTCGCTACGCACATATCCACGAAAGATTTGTGGACTCCCTGGGGGGTACGACCTTCCTGGGAGGTAAGGCCGCCGAAGAGAGAAATCCTCCGCCGTGTATCACCACAAAAATGCTAGTAAACTACGTTGATATTCTAATGGGTGGCCGACCAGCCCAAGCCCTTGTAGACTCTTGAGCATCATATTCAGTCATTCCGGCGAAGTACCGCCGCCAGTTGCAGAAAACCGTATTCATCGACAGCGAAACATCTCTGCTGAAAGTGGCTAATGGGAAATATGTAAAACCTACACGAAGATGGGTCATTCATGTGGGTAGAAGTGGCCATACACACCCCCTTAGAATTCATAATCTTACAAGAGTGTAGTCATGATATTATCGGATGGGAATTTTTGAAAGCTTCTTAGGCAGTTATAGATTGTGGTCGCTCAAAGGTTTTGCTAGACGAGATACTGTGGACAGGAAGATGCGCATCCGAATGTGTGGAGTCTGTGTGTGTGCTCGATGAAGTGATCACTACTGCAGTCAGCACTAGAAAGGTAACTCACGTCTCATGCCATGCATCAACACATGGATCTTTGAGTGTAAGAGAAGCATACCACTGGAGAATCTGTCTTCTCGTTTAAGAACGGATTCGGTGAATTGTGGATAGTTAACTTTCGCCGTGAACTGCAGATCCTTCGAAGACGCATGTGAATAGCATACACTGAGCCATTAATTGCTGAACAACTGAGCATCATGGAACACCCCCCCCCCCCCCCCATGCCGAGTCTGTGGGCGAAATTAGCGCTGCAGCTACGAAACAAGATCTAGCTCGACTATCACCAACTCTCACTAATAAACAACAGAAGAAGCTACTTGCCATTCTTCAAGAGTTCTCTGAATGTTTTAATCCACAGGTGAAGAGCAAATTAGACAAATTGACGGTGAAGCACCGGATTAGCACTGGAGACAGTCAACCAATAAACGAGAGAGCAAACCGTGTGTCAGCAACCCAACGTCGAATAATTCGCGATGAATTAGAGAACATGATGAAGAATGATATCACTCAGCCTTCGCAGAGCCCATGGTCGTCACCAGTGGTCCTCGTTCGGATGAAGGGGGGCAGTTGGCACTTTTGTGTTGATTACAGGAAGCTTAATAAGTCAACTAAAAAGGACGTTCACCCTCTACCGCAAATTGACAATACACTCGTTTGTCTTAAGGGGGCTAAGTTTTTCTCAAACATGGACATGTACTCAGGATACTGGCCAATCTAAGTAGATGAGGCTGATCGTGAGAAAATGGCATTCATCACTCCTGAGGGCCTGTATGAGTTTAAGGTAATGCCGTTTCGTTTGTGTAATGCATCAGTAACTTTTGAACGAATGATGGATGATCTTCTAAGGCACCTGAAGTGGACGATGTGTCTGTTATTTAGATGACATTGTTCTTAGACACATTTCACGAACACGTAAAGAGACTGAGGGCCCTTCTTAAGCATCTCCAACAAGCCGAACAAACTTAATGCAAGAAAGCGTTTCTTGGAAGCAAAATAAATCAAAATACTTGGGCACCTTGTGTTAACCGACGGTGTGCGGCCACACCCGGAAAAGATGAGAACTATAACGGAATTGCCTATTCGTAAAAATATACAGATGTGAGAAGCTTTCTCCGATTATGTTCTCATTACCGTCGTTCTATCGAAGAGTTTTGTATAAAAGCCAGGCCACTCCAAGAGTTGTTAGAAGCTGATGCTAAATTTTATTTTTTAATTAACTGGGTATGAAAAGGGAGCTCTCTTTAAATCGTATCTTCATTTCTGAACTACAGAAAATTAAAATTAACTTTTTTTTAAAAAATCTCGAACAATCTACGGAATTTAAGATGTATTTTGTTCTTAGGCCTCAATTTTTAGTCCCATATTTTTAGTTAGTAGTAAATATAACACATTAATATCGTCAAACGAACTAACAAATTAAGTGAAAGCAACTGTCCCACAATGTTAGTGTTAAGTTACACAGAGTGAACCCGAACTCCGATAAATTTTCGGAAGTTTTTCAGGGGTCCTTTGAGTATTTCGGTGTAAGGGACCCATCGTCTCCAACCGCTTGTTACAGAATAACCATAACTACAATTTATGCATTTTTATACATATCTCTCTTTAAAGACCTTCGCAACGATAATTATAAAATGCAGTCATCAAAACATAAAACTTAAAAACCACAGATCAATTTAACAACTTCCGGTGAAACACTGATGCGGCTGTCATTACTGTGGGAACAGCTCAGTATAGCAATGCTGAACCACTCTTGCACCAAGTTCAGTGAACTCGCGCATCGGTCAACATTTCGTCAGCAAATACATCCATACTGCTGTGTCACAGTTCACGTAAGGTTTGCAGTGATGGAAAAACAAACTGGATACAGCCGAGCAGCTCAAAATCCAAGCCTGATGAAATTTAAGGTAGAAAGTACTGTTAGTTGCTGGACAAAATTTACTGCTAATTAAGACATGTAGCGTACAACTTTTATATTAGCAGTTTTTAGCCGGTACTGTCAACGCAGTTTGAAGCTAATTTGGCCAAGAAACAATACCAAATGCTAAGATTAAGCAGCTGCCAGAAACCATGGATTTCATATGCCGGAATACTCAGATGGTTTCTTCAACTACCTCTGAAGTAACTGACGGGAATGTATCTTAGTGACATCGAGAACTGGCGGTGGGGGTGCCCGCGTCTCGTGGTCGTGCGGTAGCGTTCTCGCTTCCCGCGCCCGGGTTCGATTCCCGGCGGGGTCAGGGATTTTCTCTGCCTCGTGATGGCTGGGTGTTGTGTGCTGTCCTTAGGTTAGTTAGGTTTAAGTAGTTCTAAGTTCTAGGGGACTTATGACCACAGCAGTTGAGTCCCATAGTGCTCAGAGCCATTTGAACCATTTTCAATCGAGAACTGGCAATATTTGGACAGAAGCACACCTTACCATTTTCAAGGCGTAACAGCAACAAGTAAATGCTGTGTACGGTATTTTACTACCTCTCTTTGCAAAGAAACTCCGTTAACACGCAAACAAGTACGCCAAGACATCATGCAAAGCAAATGTAACTAATCTATAGTGATTAATGATCAGCAGCTGATGTAAAATTAACTGTCCCTCTGTTTTTCTGACAAGGGAGAGAGCAGGATTTCATGCGAGAGTTAAAAGCTAGCGGCTCTATAGAAGTGTTTGCTAATACCAAGGTGGCGTCGAAGTCTATGGCCGCTGTGTCTTACGCAAGGAGCATTTCCAACAAGACTGGGCGTATTTTGTAGAAATATGAGGTGAAATGTGTTTCTCTATCAACATCTAAGATGTTTTCAGGTTCTGTAAAGAGTGATCTGGTGTGCGTAAGACGGTATCCACCGTATTCCCTGCAGTTGTGGCATGTCATAATATAGAACAGATTATCAGGACAGTGGAGTACCAGCATACTAAGCGTAAGCAACACAGACGCTTCGAACAGCTGAGCAGGTCTGCCACTGCTAATCATTGTCTTTGAACTGGTCATCCAATTTAATACTAAACGGAGATTCTGGCACGCATATCCAACTATTGGGGTAATGTCATAAAAGAAGCATTTGAAATTAAATTTTCAAGTAGCTTTATAAATGGAGAGGGTGGCTTTCGGTCTTTGTTTATATTCTGTATGGAATCATGCTCTCTGTTGTCACAAATGGGGAGAGTTAACGCTACTTCACCCACTGATTAGCAATTTCACTATCGAGAACTTCTCGTGTCACTCGTCTATGCATCGTATGACGACACTATTGTTTCCCCTTTATAGAATACGGCTGTATGATTAATTTTCAAGTCCAATGACAATTGTGTTACACAGCTACACGTTAATAGTTTTCGGGTTTTTCCTTTAGCTGTACTGTGAGACCTGGCTTCTTCCAAGTTTTACGATTCCTGGCCAAAGAACTAGCCTAGTGGTTGTGACGAACTCTTACAAATACCGGAATACATGGAATTAACGGCTGTACTTTTTGCTTTTACTGACTTCAGCTTTACACCTCTAAGGGCTAGTGCTTAATATGTGGCATACATTTCGTTGCGTCCACCCATTCCTGAGAAGTGTTTCTAACAGACAGACTGACAGGAAGGGACCCTGTAAGAGTTCCATTCACACCGATTACGGTAACGATTCTCAGGAACTAACGTAACCACTAAGTTTCCATATTACGTATTTATTTGTAGAAGGATACGTGTCTATAGTGTGTGTTAATGTGAACAGTTCTGATCACACATTCGGCAACGTATACCTTAACCCAGATAACCCTGACGTCCTTCTGGAAGGACGTCACTCACTGTTGAAATTACTTATTTTTGTGAATAACGCATTGTTGCAACGGACTGACACATTGTTATATGAAGTACGCAGAGTCAGTTGCGCGCTGCGACAATCAATTTGACGCTGTCGTTCATAGTGAGTGAGAAACTGTGTCTTGAAAATAGGGCCGATTTTACCATGGACAAACTGACTGACCTTGTCATCGATGGGTATGCATATTTTATTTCATATTGCGTCAATAATTCTGAAACTTGTCATATAATATCTTAAAGAATTAACTTATATTATTTATGGATTCATATTACGACTGAAAGTTTTCGTCAGTTGTAATTCAATAATGTTTTCAACCGTCCTTCCAGAAGGACGTCAGGGTAATATGTTGTCATTTTGTATTCACAGAAAACGATGTACACTTATGGAACTTTTGGACATGCTAGAATCAAAAGATGAGGAAATACCTAATACGGGTGTGAATGTAACATTACACCTCCTCTAAATTAAACTGATGACGTAACAGGTGAAGATTGTGGTGCTGAAGAAAATCCAAGTGTAGATAAATTACCAGCAAGTCAGCTCAATGCTACTGCGCTACATGACCTAAAAGAGAGGGGCGTGGAAGCAACAGCAACAATAAGAGGAAACAGAGTTAAGAATTGTACTCTATCATCTGTAGATAAAATGATAAAAGAAAATAGAGGATCATATGAAATTTGTTCTGACTCAGCATCTGGGATTTCCATTGTACGTTGGAATGACAACAATGTTGTTACTGAAAGCCACCAACTTTGACTGAGTGCAACCACTACGCTCTGTAGCAAGATTTTCCAGGGAACAAAAGAAAAGGAATAGCGTGCTTCAACCTAACTTATTACACTCCTACAATACTCATATGGGAGGCATAGATCGAGCTGACGCTGACGCTCCATAAGAGGGAAAAAGTGGTATTTCCCGATCATTGCACATTTTATAGACATTGCAGAGCAAAATGCCTGGGATATTTACAAGTAAAACGAAGAACCCATAGATCATCTGACATTTCGTCGTCGAATTGTCACTGCAAATCTTGAAAGTAACAAAAGAGTCACTACCAGCAGAGGACGTCCTAGTAAGAGGGCAAAACTAGATTCTAGATTTGATGGAAGAAAACATTACGTTGCTGAATTACCAACGGACGAGATAACAAAAAAGAAGAAGCAGCTGAAATGTCGAAGTTGCCACAAAAAAACTACTATGTGTGTAAAATGTGACAACCACTTCACGTTTGTTGCTTTTTGTCTTATAATACTAGTGCATAAAATGTGTATAGGTTATTTTCTTTGTTTTTGTATTTATTAGCTGTTTTAGCCCATAATTCAAACTTATTTATGTTTATTTGAAAGTATAAAACCAAAACAAGTTAATTGTGCAATGTCATATACTTTAAAAAAATGTTCCCTTATTGTCCTGACGTCCTTCTGGAAGGACGCCCATTTTTGGAAATACTAAATAAAAATAAATCCTCAAAAATGTTTTTACTTTCTTCCTTACAACCTTGTGAATGAATGTAGATAAGATATAAATCAATTTTGAAAAAAAAATTCAGGACTATCCGGGTTAAAGACAGCACTTCGTACAGTGATCAGTGACTGAAAAATTGCTTACAGGGAACTGTAGAAGTATACCAGTTTAGTGTGAGGGCATACACTACTTTTGACTTCATTTTATTTTTATTAGATGTAGAATTATAAGTTACTGATTATGTTAATACTATTTGCAGACAGTTCAGTAAACAAATAGGTCTTGGGTTAAAGTAATGAACATCAAGACAGGCAAAATGACCAATGTGAATGAATCTATAAATTAATCAGATTATTTTTAGATTCACCGCGGACAATGTATTCTCAGTTACAGAAGCTCCTTATATAAGTTTTTGAAGTATTTCTTTATGTCGTTTCTGCTCGCAACTACTACCAATCTATGTTCTATCAAACTTTTCATCGCTTGTCTCAGTCACTGGACTGTTTCTGATTGAAGTAATGACTACTTTGTTTCTAGTTAGCGTAGTTTGGAGACTGATATACAGAGCTGGTCAGTTCTTTATTGTATTAGTGTGTAGGAAAGGCAAAGTAATACTATTATCAATTGATTTACGGATTCAACACACTGTTACTGAAAAATGCACGTAATATTTTACACAGAGTAAAACATGGAATTAACTGTTTCATTCTTTCATTGCAATTATAGAATGACCTAATCATACTGACGTGTAAAAAATGCAGGAAGCAGTGGCTTCCCTACCTGAAATGCAACGACAGCTTGCAAGGGGAATATTTTGTCTGGTACTTCCCACAAACAGTAAGCAAGGAGCTTAAAACTCATCGCTACGAACTGTCTAAATATTTAAGAATCATCCATCATCTGAACATAGACTGTTTATAATACTATAACTTCAGAGAAGATTTCGACTTTGTACACAATGAACACTTATCCGAAGCACGATCGTTTGGCGTGTGATGCGAAATGTGAGCTGATGACGTCTTGGTAGGAAGGCTGCAGCGTGCCGTGTTGTATGGAGAGTAATCGACAGCTGACGTAACTTCGTGTGTGCCGGAATAAATTCTTGGGACCAGTGATTTAAAAATCGTGTAATTGCTAAACGTGTTTTAAACCGTGTAAACCCCTGTAAGAATGGTTGGAGTGGTTGTTTGCTTCTCGTTTGTGACGCAACCTGCTGTACCATGCAGCAGCATGTACTGTTTATTTAGGAGGGGATACATACTGGAATCAACAGAATGGATCCGTAACAGCTAGGAGAACTAGGGTCACAGCCCACGCGTCTATGGAGAGCCTGACAGCGGTGATACGCCTCAATCGCCGTTACGCTGAGCTATCTTGCGCAATCAAACCGGATGTTTAAGAAGTGTATACGTCCTCTACGAACGGTCTTGAATCTCCTCGATTGAAGGTAAACTGGTCGTAAGATGCAACCTGTCAATATCGTTAAACTAAATATCGTAATTCCCTGGTCTCACGATTAAAAGAAAACCGAATCAGATGTGATAATCGTCATTCTGTTAAACGGGTGGCTTCGGATAATGCATAGCAAGGTGAGAGGAAGAAACATTATAAATGACAAGCTGCAGAATACTTAAGTGTGAAGGATGGCCTCTTCATCTATGCTATCATCATCATCATCATCATCATCATCATCATCATCATCATCATCATCGAACCAAACTCCCAAGTTCATCAGTCCCTTTTTTCTGACGCAAGCAAGGCTCAAGGTACAGAAACACCCACAGTACGTTTGAGAAAGTGAAAGGGGAAAAGGAATGGTGAACCACACTTACAAAGGAAACTAAACGAACAAGAAACGGGTGAAACACCACAAGGAAAAGTAGACGGTATTAAAACCATAGAGCAGATGTTCTGGGATGGCTTATCACAATAATTAAAGAGGATGAGGCACCCACACTGCAACGCTTTAAAATGTCCACCCCAAAAAGGCAAGGCGAGATGAACACATGTAAGGAAAAGATCACCAAGACAAATACAAAGATAGTGTGAGAGTTAAAATGGAGGGAGGGTGGCGACCTCAGAGAAAGCTGAATGTCCAACCTTAGATAATACGATAAAAAACCACGAATGAAACTTAAAACTAAATCTGCTGTTGAGACATTGTCACCCAACACCGACGGTAGGGTGCTGGGAACGTAAAAAGTCCGTCGCAGAGGGGCTAAAAGTGGGCAGTCGAGCAATATGTGGACGACATTGATTCATTTGTGAGCCAGAGTGACACTGAGGTGCGTCCTCGCGACGGAAGAGGTAGCCATATGTTATCCCCACATGGCCAAGGCAGATAACCACAGAGTCCCGGCGAGAGGCCCGCATGGAGGACTTCCACACATTCGTCGTCTTCTCAAACAGTTACAGGGATGACAATCTCCAGAAGCGGTTTCCGTATAGCCTGGTTGGCCAGCCTATCGACAAGTTCATTTCCTGGGATTCCGACGTGGCCCAGGGTCCACACGAACCCCACAGAACGACTGGACCGTCCAAGGGCATATATAGACTCCTGGATGGTCGCTGCCGAAGG